>NC_134355.1:345941683-346541683 GCF_048569485.1 Anomaloglossus baeobatrachus | reverse complement strand
TTTTCCAATTTCTCAACTATATACAATAGTCTCTTACAACACATAGAGCAACCTGCAACGTCTCATTGTTCCAGCAGCCACTCACTAGTGACCAAGCTCATCACCTGCCGCATACTCAATGCTGGAGTGACCCAGCCATGTGCTTTGCTGCTCTCCTGCCTTCTGCAGAAACTGGAACACGCCTGCAAGCTCTCCACATGACCTCAGCGATACGTAACAAAATGATATGCCCACTAGGAGTACATACACTGACACAGGGGTAGATGACCTGTTATTCTGTGTAGTCCTCTGCCATAAAGACACAAAAATGCTTGTCTTAAAGGTTAACGACACTCCTCAACATTGAGATTTCAACACCAAGGAGGAAAAGTTAGATTATGGACATCACAGATTTAATAGACATGTTAGTGATATACAAATGATTAAATAATAGAGACAATTTTTTTAAAGCCTTTTTTTTTAATTTAGTATAGAGTATGAGCGCCACACACAGTAATTCAGCATTGTTAGGCCTTGGCTGCTATAAACAAAGTTATTAATGGTTGTTTAGGGAAGGTTCTGCTGCTCTAAATCTACATGACCATGAAGGTCTTCAGAAAATCTGGCAGCTCCCTGTGTATTTCCCGAACAATGACTTCCTATATGTGCTTGATGAGAGACTCTGTAGGCCACGGGAGTTTAGGATAGGCAAGCTGCAGCCTAGTGGTGTCATTTTGCCGATAGGCAAGCTGCAGCCTAGTGGTGTCATTTTGCCAAATTTCACTTGGGATACTTTAACCCTTAACAACCGCCACTACATACTAAGTGGCAGCTGTTTAGGGACCTTAGGAATAAGTGAATAGCGCCCCTCGTTGGTGAAAGTCCATCGGATGACAGCTGACACCCGCAGGCATTGGTCCCAACAAGTTTTGGAATCGATAGGCTGTATACCCGTAAATACCGCTGTTAATCATTATAGCGGTATTTAAGTAGTTAAAATATCCCCTTTGACAAGATCATACCCCTGTAATCGTAACTGTAGGTGCTGATTGTTGTCATTGTACCCTGTGGTCATTTGATGACCCCGGTATGGTAGCTTGTTACACCCTGCTATAAGCAGGGTCTAACAGGCTGTGTCAGTGACACACTGACAGGTCTCTGTCACTGCAAGACAATAGTCTTGCAATGCAGGAGATAGCAATGATCAAAGTAAAAAATATTCATGCCCCACAGTGGGACTAAGTGAAAAGTTAAAAAATAAATGTTTTAAAAACAAAAGTTAAAAAAGGCTCATAAATCCCAAAAACCTGTTTTGCGTTTAAGCCAAAAAAGAACACATTTTGTATTGCCGCTCATGGAACGATCTGATCTACAAAACTGTCTAGTCTGACGCACTGCAGCAGATGATGTAAGAATGACTGTATCTATACAGTATAGCTACAGGTCCAACCATTGTGACCTTGAAAAAAAACACATTGTGTCACTTGGCAATTAGTCCTTGTTTTTATAGGACTAAAATAGCAAGAAGACATCCAGACAAGATGCGGCAGATGATCCCAATATTCACCGCGCTGACACACACCTTGAACACACTCAAATTACAACACTAAAAATGTGTGATCTTTTTTAGTAACTTCCTGGGGGTGATCATTATGGATGGGTCGCCATGTGCATAACTAATGGGCCATTTACATTAGTTTTGTCAGCGCGTTTGTGACCCCATCTAGGGTGCGTGATTTAAACCAGCCCCTAATTGAGCAGCATGATTGAATAAGGTAAATCATGAAACACAACTATATTTGGTGTTCTTTTCGGACACAAGTTTATTAGATGATATGATTCTTCATATGTGATAAGACTAACACTGCCAGAAAAGAGCATGGATCATACATAGGAGTAGAAAAGATCCGGCATCCAAATTCCATAAAATCTAGATTTATTAGATATTCACTCAAAAACACCCTTTATTCTATAAAAACAGGAAAACGCAATAATAGAATTATCCAAATTCACACACACTGGGTGTCCCAATACAGCCAGCTATAAGGAGATCACTTCCAAGGGAGGTTAGGCGGGCTTTTTCATTTTTTTGTTGTTACACACTGCATATGATCATGCTGTTGTTACCCCCAGTGTGCACTGTTCAAACACTGTAGGCGGCCCACACAGGGCTGAGCACCAAGCGTACCTAAGCACAGCGTTGATCGCTCGAGTTAAGTTCGCACGTAAAGTGTCCGAACCCGAGCTCTGTTTGTTTTAAGTTGGTGTTTGGTTCGAAAACCCAACCTCGGGTTCACTCATCTCTATTCATGACCCTGTTCTTTAAAAGTGATGACCTATCTATGCCAGCAATATTATGTTAGGCAGGTCTAACGGTGCGCACATGTTGAGTGGTGGTGTGATTTGAAGTGGCTACCTCGTTCTGGTATATTGCATATTGCTCACTTGTCCTAAACAACTTCATTGTATCATTAGTGGCTGTTCTTGTAGTTATATCATATACAAGTGAACGAAAAAAAGCTACAATACCAAGAACAGACACTACTAAACTTGCGGTGCTGTGCAAAATAGAACAGCCAATTACAACAGTAAATTAAATGGGGATCTTCGGTGAAAACACATCTCATCTATGGGACAGGTGATCATTTGATAATCAACAATTGGTAGAACTGAGACCAATTTTCAGAACAAGGAACTTTTATTTAGTTAGAAGGGCAGTCAGCGTGCTGGACTAACGCTCCATTCTTATGTATGGCTAGGCTTTTCTAGCAGCCCCATAAAGAATAAAAGTAACGGTTGGTGCTAAAAAGTCTCACCGTTCTGCAGATTACTGCAGATGTCAGCAGTCAGACAGTCTCCGATTGTAATTTATTGTCTATTTTTTGGCTAGGGAATAATGTTTTTCTTTGGACAACCCGTTTAACTATGATGCTGAATAGAGTTGGTCAAAAAGATTAGCAGGACCCTTGTACGTGGTCACAAGACTATATGACCTAGTGCTGATCTATGCAATCAAAACTGCCAGAATCCCAGGCTCTTTGATTGTTTACACATCATCATTGCAGCTCATAGGGCTGGTAATCTAATTTCAGAGCTAGGGATTTTGGCAGGTAGATTGAGTTTTGGAAGGCTAGTTTGGTGGTTATGGACTATCATAGTTGCCACAGGACAGGATTCGGCAAACCTTTTCCACCAACTTGAGGCTGAGAGTCAGAAACTACAGATTTGATTTTACATCTGTAATTGGACCATCACTAGAAAGGGAAAAAGTATGGCCTCCACGGAAGACCTTCTAAGGCCCTGTGCGCACACTGCTTTATTTGCTGCAGTTTTGGTGCAGAATTTTTGCAGTTTGTGTTAATAAACTTCATGCAGTCCTTTCCCAGCAAAGTCTATAAGAAATCCAAAATGCTGTGCACACTTTGATTCTTTTTTCCTTACAAGTTTGGCTGCAATTTCTCTGCAGCAAAAAGAAGCAGCAAGTAACTTCTTTTCTGCAGGTCCCTGCGTTTTTCCCTGTGTTTTGCCATTGATAATGTTTAAAACATGCAGGGACAAAAACGCATGCGTTTTTTTGGGTGCGTTTTTTGCGTTTTTCAGCCAGAGGTGCGTTTTTCTGGCAGAGGGTGTGTTTTTCGATGCAGAAACAAATCTGCAATGTGTGCACATAGCCTAAAGGTACCGTCACACATAACGAGATCACTAGCGAGATCGCAGCTGAGTCACGGTTTCCGTGACGCAGTAGCGATCCCGTTAGCGATCTTGTTATGTGTGACACCTACCAGCGATCAGGCCCCTGCTGTGAGATCCCTAGTCGTTGCAGAATGGTCCAGGCCATTTTCTTCAAAGGCGATGTCCTGCTGGGCAGGACACATCGCTGTGTTTGACGCTGTGTAACAGGATCACAGTGACTGCTGAGATCGTTATACAGGTCGCTACTGCGACCTGTATTGTTCCTGCATCGCTGGTAAGATCTGACTGTGTGACATCTCACCAGCAACCTCCCAGCAACTTACCAGCGATCCCTATCAGGTCGCATCGTTTTCGGGATCGCTGGTAAGTCGTTGTGTGTGACTGGGCGTTAAGACTCCATACTATCAAGTCACTTAATTACCAGATAGATTGTATCATCTTTCAGCAAGAACTATCCTGTTTCCCCGAAAATAAGACACTGTCTTATATTTTTTTTGCCCCGAAAAAAAACACTAGGTCTTATTTTCAGGGGGTGTCTTATTCTCGAGGACACATGGTTTGGCGTCAGCTTACCCCCCACAAAAAGCAGAACCCCCCCCTTCCCAGGATCATCATACACTCCCTGACAGAAGTTCTGTCGCTTATCCATGTTATGTAAATAAAAGCTTATAACCTGACTTCATCCATTGATTTTAGAAATTAATCTTTTGAAAGCTGAAACCCTCCCAAATTTGCTTTAGGTTATGAAAATAAAGTTGCTGAAATATTGATCATTTAATAAACACAGAAAGCTCAGATTTTGGCAAGACAAAAGCTTTGTCGCCTTGTCATATAATGCACCCAATCCTACTTTACATCCTCACCTGTGCTCACTAAACGATCGTTTAATTAGTGGGTGTGTATAAAAATAAATCCAGCAACCCAGACCTTCACTTGAACTGCAACTTGACCTCTGACAACATGCCAAAAATCCACCCTATGACCAAAGCCTTGATTATCAAGAGGCTGAAGACCAGATCCACTGCAAAGGTGGCTGGCACCTTTAATGTGTCTCAGCGTCAAGCAAAAAAAAAATAAAAAAAGATTTGAAGAGACTGGAGATGTTTTTGACAAGCCCAGGTCTGGCAGACCCCACAAAACAACTGCCCAGGGTTTGTTGGTTAGAAGATCCAAAGCCAGCCCCTCTTCCACTGCAGCAGAGCTCCAACAGGCCTTGTTACCTCAAGTCCCTGTGTCAACTAGAACAGTTTGTAGGATTCTGTCTCGAAATGGCCTCCATGGTCGAATCAGTGCCCAGAAGCCAGCACTAAACAAAAGGCAATCAAAGAAACGTGTGGCATTTGCCAAGTCCCACAGCCTGCTAAACAGATGGACGCTGGAAAAGTGGCAGAAGGTGGATTTCTCTGATGAATCTTCAGTTGAATTACACCACAGCCATCACAAATACTGCAGGAGACCTACTGGAGCCCGTATGGATCCAAAATACAATCACAAAACAAGTAAGTTTGGTGGTGGAAAGATCATGGTCTGGGGTTACATTCAGTATGGGGGTGGGCAAAACATTTGCAAGGTGGAAGGCAATATCAATAGGCTAAAATATAAAGAAGTATTAGCTACTTCTTACATTCCCAATCATAAAAGGGGTCAAATTCTGCAGCAGGATGGTGCTCCATCTCATACATCTATCTCTACAACAAAGTTCCTCCTGGCAAAGAAGATCAAGGTGCTCAAGGACTGGCCAGCCCAGTCACCAGACATGAACATCATTGAGCATGTTTGGGGTAGGATGAAATAGGAAGCTTGGAAGACAAAACCAAAGAATCTAGATGAACTCTTGGAGGCATGTAAGACTGCATTCTTTGGTAATTCCTGATGACTTCATCAATAATTGTTGAACCGCATGGATGCAGTACTTCAAGCTCATGGAAGTCACAAAAAATATTAAATATGGCTCTAATAGGACCACAACTTCATTCACCAATGTTATGCAACACATCTTTGTATTAGAAGTTAATTATTTGTTTGAATTTCACATTACTTTCTGTCTCGGCAATAAAACTTTTGTCTTGCTAAAAACTGACCTTTCTGTGTTCATTAAATGATCAATATTTCAGCAACTTAATATTCATAACCTAAACCAAATTTGGGAGGGTTTCAGCATTCAAAAGAGTAATTTATAAAACCAATGGATGAATTTAAGTCAGGTTATAAGGTGCCAAAAATGTTAACCGACGAGCAAAAGAAGAAACGAGTTGACATTTCAATAGCAAATCTCGAAAAGTTCCAAGCAGACAAGGAGAATTTTTTGTCACGTTTTTTGACCATGGACGAGACCTGGATCCACCACTTTGATCCCGAAACTAAACAACAACAATCGCTGACATGGAAACGAGCCGACGAACCGACGCCGAAGAAATTCAAAGTGTCAAGCTCAGCAGGGAAGGTTATGGCGTCCGTTTTTTGGGACGCTGAAGGAATTATTATGGTGGACTATTTGGAGAAGGGAGCCACTATTACGGGCTCCTACTACGCAGAACAAATAAGAAGATTACGGGAGGCTATCAAGGGGAAAAGGCAAACTGCGGGCTGAAGTGCTGTTTCACCAAGATAATGCGCCGGCTCACAAAGCTGCAGTTGCCATGGCAACCATTCAAGAAGCGGGCTTTGAACTGGTGGAACACCCCCACTATTCGCCAGATCTAGCCCCCAGTGACTTATTTCTCTTTCCTTGCCTTAAGGAACACCTCCGGGGCAAGAAATTTGACGACAATAGCGACGTGATAACCGCTGTTGGGGATTTTTTTGAGGGTCAAGATCAAGAATTTTTTTTCGAAGGGAATTCTAAGTTTAGAAAAGAGATGGACTAAATGTGTAGACTTGTTAGGAGACTATGTAGAAAAAATATATATTTTTTTTTAATATATTCATTCTTTATTATTGATTACCATTACTTTTGGATCGCCATATACAGTGGAACCTTGCTTAACGAGAACAATCCGTTCTGGGACTGTGCTTGTTAATCAAGTTACTCGTTCAGCAGAGCAAGATTTCCCATAGGAAATCATTGCAATGCTGACGATCCGTTCCACAATGTGTTAAATGTCCCATCCTGGTCCCCTATTCTATCATTGCACACATACACAAACGCACACAAACATGTACAAACACGTACAAACACACAAACACACATGCACACGCACATATTATATGCTCACCTTACCTTCCGTTCCATCGCCGGTCTCCTGGGACTTGCTGTTCTCCGGTGCAGGCCGTGTATCAGGTGACCATAACAACGAGGGCGGAACTTCCTGCCAGAGCGCTGACGTCAAAGGCAGAGCTGCTTGCCTCTGATTGGCCAGCGCGCTGCCTTTGACAAGCGGTGACAGGAACCAGGAAGTTCCTGCTTCCTTGCTATGGATGCCTGGAGCGGAGCGGAGCGGAGCAGAGCAGCGCGGCGCACTACAGGACCCAGGAGGCCGGCGATGAAACGGAAGGTACAGATATTATATGCTCACCTTACCTTCCGTTCCACCGTCGGCCTCATGGTACTTGTAGTTCGCCGCGATGTACCCGGGAACTACAAGAACCATGAGCCCAGCGGTGGAACGGAAGGACGGAAGGTAAGGTGAGCATAATACAGTACTGTATGTATGTGTGTGCGTGCGTGTATGTTTGTGTGTGTTTGTGTGTACATGTGTGTGTTTGTGTGGACAGTGCAAGTGCGGGTTAGAGCGCGGTGGATGGACGGAACCGGAAGTGTGTGCGGTGAGAATTTTGCTCGTACAGCAAAGCTTTCTCGTAAAGCGGGTTACAAATTTACAGAAAGCTTTGCTTGTTAAGCGAAATTCTCGTTAAGTGGGTTACTCGTTAAGCGAGGTACCACTGTATATATATATATATATATATATATATATATATATATTTTTTTTTATTTTTTTTTTATTTTTTTGTGGCACTGTATATCTTATCTGTTCAGTGTGTATACAGTGGGAAAAAAGGTATTTAGTCAGCCAGCAATTCTGCACATTTTCCCACTTAAAAAGATGAGAGAGGCCTGTAGTTGACATCATAGCTAGACCACAACTATGAAAGACAAAATGGAACAACAAATCCAGAAAATCACCTTCTCTGATTTGGCATGATTTTTTTTTGCAAATTATGATGGAAAATAAGTATTTAGTCATCTAAAAACATGCAAGATTTCTGGCTCTCACAGACCTGTAACTTCATCTTTAAATGGCTCCTCTGTCTTCCACTCATTACTTGTTGTAATGGCACCTGTTTGAACTTATCAGTATAAAAGACACCTGTCCATAACCTCAAACAGTTAGACTACAACCTCAACTATGGTGAAAACCAAAGAGCTGTTGAAGGACACCAAAAACAAAATTGTAGCCCTGCACTAGGCTGGGAAGACTGAATCTGCAATAGGCAAACAGCTTGGTGTGATTAAATCAACTGTGGGAGAAATAATAAGAAAATGGAAGGCATACAAGACCACTGATAATTTCCCTCAATCTGAGGCTCCACGCAAGATCTCACCCTGTGGGGTCAAAATGATCACAAGAACGGTGAGCAAAAAGCCCAGAACCACACTGGGGAATCTAGTGAATGACCTACATAGAGCTGGGACCACCGTAACAAAGGCTACCATCAGTAACACACTACGCTGCCATGGACTTAGATCCTGCTGTGCCAGACGTATTCCCCTGCTTAAGCCAGTACATGTCCAGGCCCGTCTAAAGTTTGCTAGAGAGCATTTGGATTTTTCAGAAGAGTTTTGGGAGAATGTCATATAGACTGATGAAACCAAAGTAGAACTGTTTAGTAGAAACACAAGTCGTCATGTTTGGAGGAGACAGAATGCTAAGTTGCATCCAAAGAACACCATACCTACTGTGAAACACGGGGTGGCAACATCATGCTTTCAGGCTATTTCCTTGCAAAGGGCCCAGGACGACTGATCCATGTACATGAAAGAATGAATGGGGCCATGTATTGGGACATTTTAAGTGCAAACCTCCTTCCATCAGCAAGGGCTTTGAAGATGAAATGTGGCTGAGTCTTTCAGCATGATAATGATCCTAAGCACACCGCCAGAGCAATGAAGGAGTGGCTTCGTAAGAAGCATATAAAGGTCCTGCAGTGGCCTAGCCAGTGTCTAGATCTCAACCCCATTGAAAACCTTTGGAGGGAGTTGAAAGTCTGTGTTGCCCAGTGACAGGCGCAAAACATCACTGCTCTAGAGGAGATCTGCATGGAGGAAAGGGCCAACATACCACCAACAGTGTGTGCCAACCTTATGAAGACTTGCAGAAAACGTTAGACCTTTGTCATTGGCAACAAAAAATATATAACAAAATATTGAGATGAACTTTTGTTATTGACCAAATACTTATTTTCCACCATAATTTGTAAAAAAAAAAAATCTTGCCAAATCAGACAAGGTGATTTTTTGGATTTGTTGTCTCATTTTTTCTCTCATAGTTGTGGTCTACCTATGATGTCAATTACAGGCCTCTCTCATCTTTTTCTGTGGTAGAACTTGCCGACTTGATGGCTGACTACTTTTTTTCCCCACTGTACGTGGCTATTACTAAAGGTCTGTATGAATATGTGATTTAATATGCACACTTGGTAAAGTACTTTTTCTTTTGTATACAACCAGTGTTGTGGATTAACCCTTCTGTCTCCTCTGCAATTAGCGTAATTGATCACACCAGAATATGGGCGAGCAAGTTTATGTTGGAGGTGTATATAAGATATGTGTGTGGTTACAATAAATCAGATATGAGTAAGGATCTGTTGGATCAGAAACACATCATCGGTTTCCCTTTTAATGGAGTGTAAACCATGGAATTTTAAAATGTGAAATAAAGTCTTGTAATTTTTTATCATTTGGAATTGCTGGATTTTTTGCATTGTTTCTTCTGGTCACCAGCTGGACTCTGATCCGTGCATCCCCTTCCCTATACCAGGAATTGCAGTCAGTTGTGGAGTGGCTGATTTTTTGGTATTTTTTGGTTCTTGTATTAATCTTCTCATAATGTATTTCAGTTATCCTTTGCTCTCAGGACCAACTCTCTAAGACACGGTCCTTATGGAATAATTTCCTTCAGACAAAACAAAGCTTTTGTTAATAACTTTTCCTTTTAAAAATGATTCTTTTTGCCAGAATAATGTGTCCGATATAATAATCTTCTTTACAATTAATGGTAAGCATAGTACATATTTTAAGGTGAAATAGGCTTATTTGACCTTTTTTTTTAACCCCTTTACAACAGCTGTACAGAATAAAACAGCAGCAGTAAAGGGTACTTATTCCCTACTACCAGAAACGACAGTAGGAAAAAAGTGAATAGCACCCCCCAGTGTCGGAAAATCTCCAGGTTTTCAGTTACCGAGGGTAGCTGAGACCCTGGAGATCACAATTCTGGCTGCTTTTTCCAGCCCCCCGGTCTCATGATCACTGGTGCATAATGGTGATGAGCTCATTGTAAATGGCAGCGCTGGTAAAAAAAAAAGATTTATCTCCCATCTGGCATGATCAAAGATGCCAGATGGGAGATTAATGACCTCCCCCGATCACCTGGTATGGCCAAAGTCTCCCAGGACCTCTTCCGCCTCTTGATCATTTAAAATGGTGGGTACACGAGTTGTATGCTTGTCGCCAGCATCATCCTTCCCTGATTTCTGTCTCATCTGACATGCCAGTTGAGACAGAAAAGTCCTCCCTAGCTCTCCCTCAGTCCCCTCCTGGTACCTCCTGCAACGCCAAGTCCCCCGCACACCCTCCTTCTGAGAAAATGGTGGACGCATGTGCAGAGAGCAGTGAGACTGAGGTTACTGACATTCACACTGTCATCAGAGTGACCAGCAGTAATCTGAGTGAGGTCTCTGCAGGCACACTCCTCGCATGGAGTGCCTGAACTTCCAGAAAATGGCGGATATGTTTGTTGAGCGTGCCCCCCATATTCTGGAAGACCGAGTTGTGGGACCTCCAAAATGGATTACGGCAGATCGGATTTTTTTTCTTTTCAATAAATTGAGGAAAGAGGAAATGTGTTGGGGACTGTTTTGTCAAATAAATTTGTTTATCGTCTATTTTTTTTTTATTACTGACTGGGTTAGCAATGTCGTGTGTCTGATAGACGCTGCGATATTACTAACTCCTGGACTTGAAGCCAGCTGATATTACACAGCTGGGATCAACCCTACATATTACATTGCTTGCCACCGCCCAAGGACAACGGGATGAAACGGAGCAAAGTGCTAGGATTGGCGCATCTAATGGGTGCGCCACTTTTGGGGTGACTGTGGCTTGCTATTTTTAGGCTGGGAAGGGCAAAATAACCATGGCCCATCTCACCCTGAGAATATCAGACCCCACCAACTGTCTGCTTCACCTTGGCTGGTAATCTAATTTTGAGAGGTTACTGCATTTTTTAAAATTATTTATAAATGATTAAAAAAACAGCATGCGATGATCTTTGTTTTGGATTACCAGCCACGGAAAAGCTGAAGGTTGCAGCCATCTGCTTTACCTTACCTGGCTATTAAAAATGGGGGAGATCCCATGTCAGTTTTTTAAATTATTTCTTTTTTTGGCTCAATACAAGGCGAAGCACCCTTTAGTGCCACATGAAAGTCACTAAAGGGTGCCAGCTTAGAATATGTAGGGGGGTGGGACATTACATATGTGTTTTATCTCTGTCTATCCTAGCTTTTTAGGCTGTGTGCCCGCCATTAGGGTTTGCAGTGTTTTGGACGCAGAGTATTTTCGCTGCTTCCAAAATGCTGCGTTATACAGTACAAGTGCGGTGGAAGGATTTTTAAAAATCTCATACCCACTGTGCTTCTTTTCGCCGCAGTATAAACTGATGTGAACTGATGTGATGTGGCTTCCCGAGCTGTAGGATGTCAATTTATGCTGTGGATTTCTCCACAGTTTGCAATCCCTCTAAATTCCCCCGAAATGTTCATTTGTTCATTTTGACTATTGCTGTTAACGTCCACCCCTTTCCATAGAAAGCCATTTCTTTCCTGCGTCAACCATGACTTAGCCCTTAGGTTTAATTTTTGTAAACACTATGCAAATTGTGCAGTGGTGGACAAACCAGGACAGTACTCATACTCCAGCCTAACTACTATTTGTCATTGGAGGCCCTTGTGATGGGAACTTCCTGCGTCAACCATGACTCAGCCCTTAGGGCTAATTTTTGTAAACACTATGCACATTCTGCAGTGACGGACAAACTAGGACAGTACTCCTACTCCAACCTAACTACTATTTTTCACTGGAGGACCTTGTGATGATGAATCTCTGCATCAACCATGACTCAGGCCATAGGGCTATTTTTTTTGTAAACAATGCACATTCGTGTGACAACTGCATCCGTTCCATTCTGTATACTGTCCGTTTTATATCCGTGTGACTTCCGTCTGGTTTTTTTGCGAACCGCAAAATAAAGACCAGAAAGAGGGTTACTGTCAAAAGCTAGAAAAATAGCTGGATGGATGGATAGATAGAAAGACATATATTATGTCCCACTCTCCTGAATTTTATAATCTTGCATCATTTAGTGCCTATCATGTGGCATTAAAGGGTGTTTAGTTTTGTTTTTCAGCACAAATTATTATCCCCAAAAACTGACGTGGGGTCCCCCCTATTTTTTGTACACAGCTTAGGTGAACCAGGGTGGCTGGCAGCTCTACCTTGGCTGGTAGTCCAAGACAAGGGGCAACCAACGCTGTTATTTTAAATTAAATGAATAATTTAAAACAAAAACGTGGGCTGCCCCCCAAATTGAATCACTAGCCAAGGTAAGCAGACAGCTGTGGTCTGGTATTCTCAGACTAGGGAGGTCCACGGTTATTGGAAACTCTCCAGCCTAAAAATAGCAGGCCGCAGCCACCCCATAAGTGGCGCATCCATTAGATGCGCTATGCATAGCTCATCCCGTTGCCCTGGTGCGGTGGCAGATGGGGTAATATATATGGTTACCAGCTATGTAATGTCACCCGGCATCAAGCTCTGGCATTAGTGATGTCACGGCCTCTATCAGATACCCAACATCACTAACCCAGTCGGTAATAAAAAAAAAATACAAGAAAATTTTTTTATTTGAAAAAACACTCCCCAAAACATTCCCTCCACCAATTTATTGAATAGAAAAACCAAATCCGGGCCTGGCGTAATCCATTGAGGTGGTCCCATGACAATCCATACCATACTCACTGGCCCAGTCAATGAAGAACAGAATGTGCCCCATTGGCTGGGAGAGCAGTGCAGTGACCTGAGCTAACATCATTAGGTCAGGCCAGATCACTGCAGGGCATAACAAGCGCCAATGTCATGAGGTTAGAAGAGTTTATTACCTGCAGTAATGAACTCCGCTGAACTCGTGATGTCAGGGCTCATCACTGAATTACATGGCCGCCGCGTTCTCACGCGAACTGTCCTGTGAGCGCATGAAGTCACCGCTAGTCACAGTCTAGAACGCAGCATCATGGAAGTCAGTGACGAGCACTGATGTCACGAGTTCAGTGGAGATCATCACAGCAGGTAATGATTCAAGCTAACCTCCTGATGTTGGCGCTCGTGATCCACAGCTGCTCGCACACTGCTGTGTGAGTCACTGCGAGGCTGGCCAGGGGCACCAATAGACTGAAGCCTCACGGAAGTTGTTTTATGTGGCTTTAGGGGATCCCAGAAACCATATGCGAGTCAGAAATGGATGCAGGCAGATGTGACGACATGGACTCTCATGGGTTAAAGTTTCTTAACATTCAGCCAGACAGGATGATAGATTGTTTATAGACGGGGGATAAGTCCCTCATTGTTTTTACAAGACTCTTTTGGACTCATGTAATTGTGTTGGCCACTGAAAGCCAGACGTATTGTTTCTCCAGACTCTTCCAGTAATCATTGTATTGTAGTTGTGTATTGCTAATGTGATTACCTTAGTAGCCATTATCTAGTCTATGCATTCCAGACTACATGTATACCCTCAGTCTTTCTGTAGACATCATTTGGATGAACATTGTCCATGCAGCTTGAGATTCATCCAATGGGAGAGGCGATCTTGTCCAACCAATCGATGAGGACGCAGTGTATCCAAGTAGAAGGCTGTGGCTATAAAAGGGACTTCTTTAAGCCACCAGGTTGTTGATGGATGCTGATGGATCCAGTCTAAGCTCTTTGGAGCTGACTAGAAGATCAGGATATCTTATGGCTTCAATCCAGGGACTCCGGTTCCGGTTGGAGACCATATCCACAGCCTAGGGATTTCGACTCCGGCTGCCAGGATTGTATCATCATACCAGGACTACCTAAGGAGGACACTCAGGTTGGGACAGTTTAGTCACCTGTTACAGACTTTGCAGACCTCAGCCAGCTTCCTAAATATGGCATTATTCCTTTCTCAGTGGGTGCCCGCCAAAAGCGGGGTGCTGCTGGATTGGAGTAAATAGCCCTGGAACCTCTGAGGCATGGACATTCTAAATCCCTGGTGAGCCAGCGGAAGGGTGAGACTCTGTTGCCTGTTACATTTGTGTGTTTTACTGGTTGTGTTATGTGCCGTTAATTGTTTGGGGATCCAATAAAGTCTAATTATTGTAGTTCCCTCACCCTGTGTTGTCTGAGTAGTGTTACGCCCACGGTTGAGGCCGGCGTTCAGTTGGGATGAGCCCTGAGCCACGCTGTCTTTCTAAAGGTGGTGGGTTTTAGTGGACGAGAGTACCCACTGAGCCCCGTGTCTCCACAGCAGGTATTTCCCGTTGACTTGCATTGTATTTTCAATATGACAAAGTATTCGTTATGAGTATAGTGAATATGAATATTACGGTATTCGCTCATCTCTAAGCAAAACCCCTTAATAAAGATGGAGGCAACAGGTGCAAAACACTGATGGAGTAAACACTCACACACTGCCACTAAATGGGGGGGGGGTGGTGATTGCTTAGTATTAAAATTGCATTACAATTAATCTAATAGTATGAGCATCATTAATTGGCTGTAAGCCAGACACTATGCACCTACATGTGTGAACAGTGCCCTATACAAGCCATTTGTGTGCAATTTTAATACCAAGGTATCACCCCCTCCTTGGAGTGGCAGTGTGTGAGTGGTTGCTCCATCAGTGTTTTGCACCTGTTGCCTCCATCTTTATTAAGGGGTTTGCTGCATCCTGGGAGTGTATTTGTTTCTGTGGTCTGGACAGGTAAAAATTGTTGCCCTTTCTTGCTGTGAACTTTTCTTGATATATACAGACTTTTTCCTTTACCACTGCTTGAAAACAGTGGACAAGATTAATCAAGACCAGAATTGTTCATACTAGTCTTGATGTGGGGGGGAAGGGGGGGTATCCTGAATTCAGATGCTACTGATTCATGAAGAGGTGTATGTGACGTGGCCACGGAGTCGGGGGTTACTCGTCGCCAAGCCGCGGTGCTTCTCCTGGGACGCCGCCGTGGCCTTGCCCCGTTCCGTGACCCCGGGTGTCATTAAAAATGGCTGGGGATGGGGACGATGGGGGGAGTTGTTCGTGACGCCACCTGTGGTGTGTGGCCAATATCAGCCGCCGCTGCGGGACTTCTCTGCTGGGGCGGATGACAACGCAGCTCGGATGGTTCATCTCTCCACAGGCAGAGCTGTGCCCCAGGGAGGATGGTGGTGGTAGTAGTCTCTTTACTCACTGCTCACACGTTTAGCCGTTGGAAAGTGCCAATCCCAGATACTTCAGAGGTCATGACCGGCGGTCCCTTCTGTTAGTCTCCTTTCACTGGTCTGCCTCCACCCCAGCTCCTGAGCCATGGAACGGGTCACAGGTGCCTGCTACACTCCCCACAAACCCATTATTCCCCCTCTTGTCCCAAAAACCCGGGTCGAGCCTCCAGCTCCAGGACCACGGGCCTCAAACTGTTCGCTGTCTGCTGCCCCTCCAAAGTGTAACGTCACACGGACACTGTCCGGTGCAGACTGCCTATTGTGTGTCGGATGGCTCCTAACTTCCCCTTGTGGAAGCCCCGCCTCACGGGTCCATGAACTAGTGGGCATGAGGTCCCATACCTCGTGATGGCTACCCCAGCACCTACCCTAGCCCGGTCCCAGTGACAGAACCCCCGTGTTATGTGTTGGTGAGTGTGGTTGTTACCAGCAACGACTTCCTCCGCATCTAAGATGAATACTGCACCTTAAGTGAGGTGAAGTACCCTGGGGCACCTGAAGCCTCAGGGGCACCATATATGCCTCTCCCTGAATCTGAAACATCTAATGAATGGCCTGTACTTGAGGTACTGATGCAATTTCTAGCATGCAAAATGACACAGCTGATCATGAATTAGATGAGCTGTGGCGTCCTGCCCCACACTAGCAATGCCCATTTTGTCGGAGCTGGGACAAACTGGCAAAAGCCAAAAGTCGCTTCATTTATGCACAATTTCGAGTTGCGCCTAAAATTTGCTAATTCTCAGTTTTTAGTCTAGTATTCAAACATGAAAGTTTTGATGAGTTAGACCCAGGGTCTTCTAAAAACTGACAGTAGATTTGGGAGTTAATTTTGAATCCATCTTTAACCTGAAAAGATCCAATTAGCTGATCTTTAATAATACCAGCTCATAGAATATTCCACCTCCAGCTTGCTGGTATCCAAATCACAGTGGAGGTCTGTGCCCGTTACTAATCCAGTCATGGGCCCATCTATCTGCTCTGTTAAGAGTCACTCATCAGCCATAAAATGTATTCGTCTTGGACCAGTCTTGACATTTCAACTTATGTGACATGTTCAGTGGTGGTCAGTAGCGATAAGTGAGCATGCTAAGTAGTCGATGGAGCATCGGGGGTGCACGGAAACGCTCTGTGCTCGTTCGAGTATCACGGATGCACAAGCTAAATGCCAAAGTCCCTGTTCTGTTAGCTGCCCTGACACAGCCCCCAGTCACCATCATCTGGAGACAGCAGACATCTGCTGGTTACACCCATTCCGTCTTATCAGCCACCCATGTTCAACTGGCATTATACGGCAACTTCCTTTGCATATGCGCCTTCCAAATGTCCCCCCCATGGCCAAATTAACTGTGTGGTTAGTTCTGCTAGAGTCCCTGTTACCTAAAAAAAAAATCTCTCTCTCTTTTTTCCAGAATTGCGACTCAAGAGGAACAAACCACACACTTACTTTAGCTGGGGAGGGGGAACATTTGGACGGCACACGCAGCACATAAGATGCCAAACGCGAATGACTGTGGTGCTCAGGGAGACGGAACAGAGGTTGCCAGGCGATGTCTGCTGCTTCTAGATGATGTGGACTATGGTGGTCAGGGGCTGTCAGTGCAGGTAACAGAACAGGGACTGAGGGGGGGAGGGGGGGGGTGGAGGAAATATGCTCGAGTCACCAACTGACTATGATTGTGCTCGGTACACAAGCATTTCTGAGCATCTGACATGCTTGATTGAAGTACCTCTCTTACCTTGGCCATGTCTCGGGGCACTGAACACCTTGCACTTCTGGGCACTCCAAGGAGGTTGCATAAATATCGTGGTGAACATTCAATCCTTGCGGTGTTCTAGTTTTAAGATTATAAATCCATCAGGATTCTCTAAACATTTCCTATGGTTGCCAGCTATGGCTATAACTAAAAAGGTTTAAAATTGAATTTCTGCAAACTGCAATCTTATCTTTGTTGTAGATCTTATCACATGCACTGTATGAGATGCTCAATATGTGGGCTGTAGGCATATTCCACTAAACAACATACTAATAAAGGCAGAGATGACCACTAATAAATTATATTTCAGCTGCTCCATGTCACTTTGTAGTTATTCATGTGTGAGATACAACACAAAATAAGTATTGCACGTCACAAATCTCTCTCTAAAGGTGCTATTAACATGCATTTATCACCAGATGTTGGTAAGAACTCATCCAATTCACACAGGCAAATAAATCAAACCACAGGTGCCCATAAATTAAGTTGTATGTAATAAGAAATGACCCAGAGAAAAAAGTATTGAACACCTGAAGAAAGTTACAAAAAGCCATGGAAAGTCATGACACTAGCTGAAATCTGTCACTAAATCAGAAAGCAATCCTGCCATGTAAGAGAAAAATGTCGGTTCAACTGATGGCCTATAAAAAGGTGTCTCAGTACCAAGGCTCACCACACAAGTACCATTGCTGAACAAACATGTTCAAGCGTGTTTAAATTTAGCTCAACAACATTTACACAAGCCTGTAAAATAGTGGGGGGTTATAATCTGATCAATTGAAATCATGCCATAATACACACCATGTTTGGAGGCCAAAAGGCACTGCAGATCACCTCAAAAACACTATAATAACAGTGACGTTTGGAGGTAGGAACATCATGGTACAAACCGTTTTTTTATACGGCGCTGGTACACATCAAATTAAAAGGCAGGATGAATGGACAAATGTACCGAGACTTTCTTGATAAAAAAATCAGGATGATGAAGATGAATCGGGGGTGAACATTTCAGCAAGGCAATGATTCTAAACGCAGCCAAGGAAACGCAATTGGTTTCAGATAAGGAAAATAAAGCTGTTAGAATGGCTCAGCCAATCACCTGACCTGAATCCAATAGAAAATTTATGGAAGGAACTAAAGCTCAACGTTCAAAGGAGCCCCCAGAACCTTTAGGATTTGTTGTGTGTGAAAGCATGGTCCAAAATCACACCCAAGCAATGCCTGCGACTAGTTTCTACATACAGGAGTCATCTTGAAGATATCACCAACAAAGGCTCTTTTAAGAAGTATTAAATAAATTTGAGTAAACATGTTCAATACTTTTTCCGTGTCATTTCTCATTATTACTAGTGATGAGCAAGCACGACCATTACTTATTACATTCATCACTTATTTCACCTGCTGTGTAAGGCCTTGTGCGCACGCTGTTTTTTGGGTGCAGTTTTGGTCTCATAACTGCATGCATTTCCTTCCCCAACAAAGTCTATGGGATTTCTGTCTGCACGTTGCAGCTTTTTGCCAGCGTTTTTGAGCCCTTTCAGGCAATAGATGTGACTTAAAAAACGCACTAGGCAATAACGCTGTAAAAAATTCAGAAAAACGGGCAAAAAAATGCATGCCGAGGGTGTACCACAAAGATACAGCGTGCACACATAGCCGATGTAACTTTAGTTTGATAGGTATTTGATGAGTATGTAAATCTGCTGGAGGTGGCAACCATTAAAGGAAATGCTTAGGCTGGAGTCACACTTGCGTGTGACTCGTGCGAGTATCGTATCGCACTATCCGTGGCTCTTCTGACAGTAGCGGGTCAGCATCATAGAAATACATACAGCGAAGCCACTCCTGGCAGAAGAGAAGCCAGCCGGTCCAGGCCGTGCGTTCCGATACTTGCACAAGTCACACGCAAGTGAGACTCCAGCCTTAAATAGAAAATCCTGGCGGATTTGTCTCTTAAAACTAGACCACAAGGATATAATGTTCGCCACAATCATTACTTTAATTTTTTATAAGCATGTGGTTGCATTATTGTTACATTAATCTACGTGGTCGAGTGATATCACATGATCTCACAGGAAATGGCAAGTACTATTTGAACCATTTTAATCTGATGAAATGAAGGGAATTTTGTTTACTTACCGTAAATTCCTTTTCTTCTAGCTCCTATTGGGAGACCCAGACAATTGCGTGTATAGCTTCTGCCTCCGGAGGCCACACAAAGTATTACACTTTAAAAAGTGTAACCCCTCCCCTCTGCCTATACACCCTCCCGTGCATCACGGGCTCCTCAGTTTTGGTGCAAAAGCAGGAAGGAGGAAACTTATAAATTGGTCTAAGGTAAATTCAATCCGAAGGATGTTCGGAGAACTGAAACCATGAACCAAAAGAACAATTCAACATGAACAACATGTGTACACAAAAGAACAACAGCCCGAAGGGAACAGGGGCGGGTGCTGGGTCTCCCAATAGGAGCTAGAAGAAAAGGAATTTACGGTAAGTAAACAAAATTCCCTTCTTTGTCGCTCCATTGGGAGACCCAGACAATTGGGACGTCCAAAAGCAGTCCCTGGGTGGGTAAAAGAATACCTCGATAAAAAGAGCCGAAAAACGGCCCCCTCTTACAGGTGGGCGACCGCCGCCTGAAGGACTCGCCTACCTAGGCTGGCATCTGCCGAAGCATAGGCATGCACCTGATAGTGTTTCGTGAAAGTGTGCAGACTCGACCAGGTAGCCGCCTGACACACCTGCTGAGCCGTAGCCTGGTGCCGCAATGCCCAGGATGCACCCACGGCTCTGGTAGAATGGGCCTTCAGCCCTGAAGGAATCGGAAGCCCAGAAGAACGGTAGGCTTCAAGAATCGGTTCCTTGATCCACCGAGCCAAGGTTGACTTGGAAGCCTATGACCCCTTACGCTGGCCAGCGACAAGGACAAAGAGCGCATCCGAACGGCGCAGGGGCGCCGTGCGAGAAATGTAGAACCGGAGTGCTCTCACGAGATCTAACAAGTGCAAATCCTTTTCACATTGGTGAACTGGATGAGGGCAAAAGGAAGGTAAGGAGATATCCTGATTGAGATGAAAAGGGGATACCACCTTAGGGAGAAATTCCGGGACCGGACGCAGAACCACCTTATCCTGGTGAAACACCAGGAAGGGGGCTTTGCATGACAGCGCTGCTAGCTCAGACACTCTCCGAAGTGATGTGACTGCCACTAGGAAGGCCACCTTCTGCGAAAGGCGTGATAGAGAGACATCCCGCATCGGCTCGAAAGGTGGTTTCTGAAGAGCCGTTAGCACCCTGTTAAGATCCCAGGATTCCAGCGGACGCTTGTAAGGTGGGACTATGTGGCAAACTCCCTGCAGGAACGTGCGGACCTGCGAAAGCCTGGCTAGACGCTTTTGAAAAAACACGGAAAGCGCCGATACTTGTCCCTTGAGAGAGCCGAGAGACAAACCCTTATCCATTCCGTATTGAAGGAAAGAAAGAAAAATGGGTAAGGCAAACGGCCAGGGGGTAAAACCCCGATCAGAGCACCAGGATAAGAAGATCCTCCAAGCCCTGTGATAGATCTTGGCTGACGTTGGTTTCCTGGCTTGTCTCATAGTGGCAATGACATCTTGAGATAACCCTGAGGACGCTAGGAGCCAGGACTCAATGGCCACACAGTCAGGTTGAGGGCCGCAGAATTCAGATGGAAAAATGGCCCTTGAGACAGCAAGTCTGGTCGGTCTGGGAGTGCCCACGGTTGACCCACCGTGAGGTGCCACAGATCCGGGTACCACGACCTCCTCGGCCAGTCTGGAGCGACGAGGATGGCGTGGCGGCAGTCGGACCTGATCTTGCGCAACACTCTGGGCAGCAGTGCCAGAGGAGGAAATACATAAGGCAGTCGAAACTGCGACCAATCCTGAACTAATGCGTCCGCCGCCAGAGCTCTGTGATCTTGAGACCGTGCCATGAATGCCGGGACTTTGTTGTTGTGCGGAGACGCCATGAGGTCGACGTCCGGCGTTCCCCAGCGGCAACAGATCTCTTGAAACACGTCCGGGTGAAGAGACCATTCCCCTGCGTCCATGCCCTGGCGACTGAGAAAGTCTGCTTCCCAGTTTTCTACGCCCGGGATGTGAACTGCGGAGATGGTGGAGGCTGTGGCTTCCGCCCACAGCAAAATCCGCCGAAATTCTTGGAAGGCCTGACGACTGCGTGTGCCGCCCTGGTGGTTGATGTACGCGACCGCCGTGGCGTTGTCCGACTGTATGCGGATCTGTCTGCCCTCCAGCCACCGATGGAACGCCTTTAGGGCTAGATACACTGCCCTTATCTCCAGAACATTGATCTGAAGGGAGGACTCTGTCGGAGTCCAGGTTCCCTGTGCCCTGTGGTGGAGGAAGACCGCTCCCCACCCTGACAGACTCGCGTCCGTCGTGACCACAGCCCAGGATGGGGGCAGGAATGATTTTCCCTTCGACAAGGAAGTGGGAAGAAGCCACCACTGAAGAGAGGTTTTGGCTGCCAGTGAAAGAGAGACGTTCCTGTCTAGGGACGTCGACCTCCTGTCCCATTTGCGGAAAATGTCCCATTGAAGTGGACGCAGATGAAACTGCGCAAAGGGAACTGCCTCCATTGCTGCCACCATCTTCCTTGGTGAAGACCCGTGGGGCTGTCGCCAGGCCGAAAGGCAGTGCCACAAACTGAAGGTGTTCGTCCCCGATGGCGAAACGTAGGAAGCGTTGATGCTCTGGTGCAATCGGCACATGGAGATAAGCATCCTTGATGTCGATTGAGGCTAGGAAGTCTCCTTGGGACATCGAGGCGATGACAGAACGGAGAGATTCCATCCGGAACCGTCTGGTTCTCACGTGTCTGTTGAGCAGTTTGAGGTCCAGAACGGGGCGGAATGATCCGTCCTTTTTTGGCACCACGAACAAGTTGGAGTAAAAACCGCGACCACGTTCTTGAATGAGAACGGGAATCACAACTCCTTCTGCCTTCAGAGTGTTCACCGCCTGAAAAAGTGCATCGGCTCGCTCGGGGGGCGGAGATGTTCTGAAGAAACGAGTCGGAGGACGAGAGCTGAGCTCTATCCTGTAACTGTGCGACAGAATGTCTCTCACCCATCGGTCTTGGACATGTGGCCACAAGGCGTCGCAAAGGCGGGAGAGCCTGCCACCGACCGAGGATGCGGTTTGGGGAGGCCGAAAGTCATGAGGAGGCCGCCTTGGAGGCGGTTCCTCCGGCGGTCTTTGGAGGACGTGACTTAGACCGCCATGCAGAAGAGTTCCTCTGGCCCTTCTCTGACCTGTTGGACGTGGAGGATTGGGACCTGGCTGAGGGCCGAAAGGACCGAAACCTTGATTGAATTTTTCGTTGCTGAGGTTTGTTTGGTTTGGACTGGGGTAAGGACGAGTCCTTACCCTTGGATTGTTTAATAATTTCATCCAATTGCTCGCCAAACGGTCGCCAGAAAATGGCAAACTGGTTAAGAACTTCTTGGAAGCAGAGTCTGCCTTCCATTCGCGTAGCCACATGGCCCTGCGGACTGCCACCGAATTGGCGGACGCTACCGCTGTACGGCTCGCTGAGTCCAGGACGGCGTTCATGGCGTAGGACGAAAAGGCCGACGCCTGAGAAGTCAAAGACACAACTTGCGGAGCAGAGGTACGTGTGACTGCATTAATCTCAGACAGACAAGCTGAGATAGCTTGGAGTGCCCACACGGCTGCAAAGGCCGGAGCAAACGACGCGCCTATGGCTTCATAGATGGATTTCATCAGGAGCTCTATTTGCCTGTCAGTGGCATCCTTGAGCGATGAACCATCTGCCACTGATACTACGGATCTAGCCGCCAGTCTAGAGACTGGAGGATCCACCTTGGGACACTGAGCCCAACCCTTAACTACGTCAGGGGGGAAGGGGTAACGTGTGTCATTAAGGCGCTTAGTAAAGCGCTTGTCCGGAAATGCTCTGTGCTTCTGGACAGCATCTCTGAAGTTAGAGTGATCGAAAAACGCACTCAGTGTACGTTTGGGAAACCTAAACTGGTGTTTCTCCTGCTGTGAAGCCGACTCCTCTATAGGTGGAGTTGGGGGAGAAAGATCTAGCACCTGGTTGATGGACGCTATAAGGTCATTTACTATGGCGTCCCCTTCAGGTGTATCAAGATTGAGAGCAACGTCAGGATCAGAGCCCTGAGCTGCGACCTCCGCCTCATCCTCCAGAGAGTCCTCATGCTGCGACCCCGAACAGCGTGATGAAGCCGGGGAAGGTTCCCAGCGAGCCCGCTTAGCCGGTCTGGGACTGCGGTCCGTGTCGGAGTCCTCCCCGTGGGACCTAGGTGTCACCCCAGGAGCACTCTGCTGCACCGACCGAGAGGGGCCTGGGGGCGATGAACTCACAGTGCCCGGGGCCTGTGTGACCGATCTGGACTGCAAGGCTTCTAGTATCTTAGCAGACCATCTGTCCATAGACTGAGCCATGGATTGTGAAAGCGACTCAGAGAGTTTCTCAGCCAAAACTGCAAACTCTGTCCCAGCCACCTGAACAGTGGAAGCCGGCGGTTCTACCTGAGCCGAGGGTCCCACCAGTGCCCGAGGCTCCGGCTGAGTGAGTGCCACAGGGGCCGAGCATTGCACACAGTGAGGGTAGGTGGAACCTGCAGGTAACATAGCCGCACAAGAGGTACAGGTTGCAAAATAAGCCTGTGCCTTGGCACCCTTGCTCTTTGCGGACGACATGCTGTAGTCTCCTCTGAGAGTGATCACTGAGGGTATATAGCCAAAAGCAAAACAATGCGGCCGAACAGAGAAAATGTATACAAATTTATATATATATATATATATATATATATATATATATATATATATATATATATATATATATATACATACATATATATATATATACATATATATATATATACATATATATATATATACATATATATATATATATATATATATATATATATATATATATATATATATATATATATATATACACACACACACACTTCGGCACCCAAAGGGGGCCAGCACCGGGTAACCGGTGTGGCTTACCGACCGCCCAAAGCGGTTGTGTGTCCACCAGATTCCCTGCCTGGGCCTCCCAGAGCTGTAGAGCTCGTTCTGAAATCCTCCACCGGCAGAAGTGATTGTAAATATGGCTGCCAGAGTTCTCAGGGGAGGAGGGAGCCGTGGGCGTGACTAATAAAGTGCGGGAATCTGGTGCCCCACAGTGCTCAGTGAGGGGGAGGAGAACACCTAAGTATGCTCCAGCCCTCACTGCCGACGTCCAGTCGACCGTCCCGCCCTTACCCCTGACTGGCAGGCCCGGGGGCGGGAGTTATGGTACTAGGCCGCAGAAGCCGGGGACTAAATTTAATAATGCGGCCGGCAAACAGGCGCGGTCGGCGCGGTAGTCCCGGTCGTCACAAAAAAACAGCAGCCGCTGCAGCGTCTGTAACACAGGCGCTCCATGCACCGTCCCCAAGGGGACACAGAGTACCTTATAGATGCAGGGCCTGTCCCTGATGATACTCAGTCTCCTGTCCGTCAGATTCCCCCAGGGGCTGCGGAGGGAGCCCGGTCCCAGTGAATGGTGACCGGTTAGGATCCCACTTCTCCCAGAGCCTCTAAGGGATGGGGAAGGAAAAACGGCATGTGGCTCCAGCCTTTGTACCCGCAATGGGTACCTCAACCTTAACAGCACCGCCGACTTAGTGGGGTGAGAAGGGAGCATGCCGGGGGCCCTGTTAGGGCCCTCTTTTCTTCCATCCGATACAATCAGCAGCTGCTGCTGACTAAAATGGGAGCTTGAGTGAATGTGTGCCTCCTTCAACACAAAGCATAAAACTGAGGAGCCCGTGATGCACGGGAGGGTGTATAGGCAGAGGGGAGGGGTTACACTTTTTAAAGTGTAATACTTTGTGTGGCCTCCGGAGGCAGAAGCTATACACCCAATTGTCTGGGTCTCCCAATGGAGCGACAAAGAAAAAGGAATGTTTATTTTTATCTAGTTAATTTCGGTGCTGGAATTTACTCTTCTTGCTCCGATTTGGGAACTGCTCCTGTTTATTGTGCTCTACTTTTGGTACATTTCTTCAGTGTATATAAGCCTGACACTAAGCCATGGCTCACACTCACCAAATGATATAAGATGAAGGTCGACTGTAGAAAGAGCAGGTCTCTCAAAATTAGTTTGGTGGGGCAGATTCAATTCAGTCTGAATAAAACTGGTGTGAACTGAAGTGCCATAATTGCAGTTAATTCTTCTATAGTCTTTCCAGAACCCAAAGCATAATAAGAGTAGTGGGAAGGGGTTAAAAATAGAACATTACACTCACGCCTGATCACTCTTCACTCTGCGAGTGCCTAGAATAGCTGAGCAGAATGCCTTATTATTTTAACTCTTTCCCAGCAATTAAAAAAAAAAACCAAAAAAAAAAAACCCCAAAACCTGAATTCAGGCAAATCAAATCCCCAAAATGTCAGATTCACTAGAATCCCAATTTTTTGGGAAATTTGTAACAAGATTCTTCATTACAGATCGATAACACCCATAATATATCTAGCATTACTTACCGTAAAGTGGCATGCTTTGCTATATAGAAAGCAAATCCGCTAGTGATTTATAAAGCAAGAAAAAGGATCAAAACGATAGCCAGGCTTCTTTTGTATCTTTCCATTGGCTTCTATTATAAAGTTTAGATCATCTTCAGAGCAGAATATGCCAGAAGAATAGTCCGGTCTCTAGGATTTTGCCACCTAAACTGAAGGCAACATAATGTAGAGACAAAGACTACGATTCCAGTGATGTGTCACTTAGCTGTTTAGTATAGTTTTGATAATCTCCCGCTGATAAGCCTGTGATTTTATCATTAAAGGAATAGTAAACCTAGTGCTATGTATTTTTCCATATTCATCAAATCTGTATAACCCGACCCATGAACAGCAGGTTTCTGACTATGCACAGTGTATTCAGAAAGCTGCCAATCAGTGGTGTGGGTGGGGTTATAGAGAACTCAGCATTCAGAGAACAGCTGGATATGTGGCAGAGAAAACAGTGATCATAAATAGAACACAACCTAGTAAATAACATCAGGGTCTGCGTGCCTACATCATGCTGCTCCCAGATGGCTTAGTAAAAACCTGCTGACTGATTCCCTTAAGTGTTTGACGTTCAACCACTTGGAAGTTTCCAAAAATGTCCTTCAAATTACTAGAAATAAGAAAAGCAAATTTTTTCACACAGAAAAGCATGTGTTTGATGCATTTGTTTGAGCAGTTAAGTGTTTTTGGCAGAGCTTTTTGTCTTGAAATCTGCCTTAAAGGGAACCAATCACCAGGATTTTCATTATATATATATATATATATATATATATTATATATATATATATATATATATATATATATATATATATATATACACATATATATATATACACACACATATACATATATATACATATATATACATACACATACACAAAAGCCAGTGCTATACTGGCACTATCAGGCTGATTCTCTACATACCTGTAGTGGTCAGCTCGGATGTTTAGGTTTTGAAATCCAAGAAGGTGAAGTTTATAAAATCATCAGCTTCTTGAGTGACAGCAGCTGTGGATCAGATATCTGGGGGGGGAATTCATAGTTATCCCCTTCCCTGTTAGAATTAGCATAAGTATTATATAATCGATTTAATATTTGACTTGCAGGGCCTGTGCTGAGGTTATACCCATGTGACCAGAAGGGGCGGGGCCTCAGCCAACAAAGCAGATACTAGGAAGCAACATTTTTCTGTTGGCTGATGCCCCACCCATTATGGTCACATGGGTATGACCTCAGCACAGGTCCTGCACGTCAAATATTTAATCGATTGTTTAATACTTATGTGAATTCTAACAGGGGAGGGGATAACTATGAACACCCCCCAAATATTATCTGATCCTCAGCTGCTGTCACTCAAGAGAAGCTGATGATTTTATAAACTTCACTTTCTTGGATTTCAAAACCTAAAACATTTGAGCTGACCACTACAGGTATGTAGAGAATCAGCCTGATAGTGCCAGTATAGAAATTGCTTTAGGTTATACACACAAATCCTGATGATTGGTTCCCTTTAAATGATTTGTGTGCACAAACCCGAAGAATGTTCTGTGATGACAGGAGAATCTTACACCGGCTGACAAGAAACCCTATTGCCCTATGGCAGGAGAGCTATATATAATGTTATGTTAAATAGTTTATTGGTTTATTACAGCCACAAAAAAAAGTTTCTATGCAATAAAAAGTACCTAATGAGCACCAAATGTAGATAATACAAAAAAATTACATTCCAGAAAACACTCAGTCAATATCCCTTCTATACTGTGACTCAAAAACTGTGTTATTATAATTATATATAGATATATATATATATATATAGATAGATATAGATATATATATATAGAGATAGATAGATAGATATATATATATAATTTTGTTTGCTCCAGGTCATTTTCTTCTTTTCTCTCAAACCACAGATCAGTTCTAACTCTATTTGTAACCCTTGTCTCGTAACGTGAAGAAAAAATAAATTTTTAAAAAACCTACACGGACCCCCATGGTACCAGAGAAGGGTTAAGCAAAAGCTAGGTGTGGAGCCTACAAAGAAATACACTAGATATGCATTACTAAGGCAAAATACTGCAATGTGTAAGTGCCCTAGAAGTGCCCATACAGCTTAAGCCGATCTGCTGTTTTGGCAGGACCGGATAACCATCTAATGTGCATGGCGATGTTAAATTGATTGGGCATATTAAAATCTAACTTTAGAAGAGAAACCGTTGCTAGATATCTGGCAGTGCCTCGTTCTTCTATCCATACACTTTTGTATTTTAGGAATGGCGGTTACTGGGGCACTTAAAAGGCAAAGAAGGGAATTTTGTTTACTTACCGTAAATTCCTTTTCTTCTAGCTCCAATTGGGAGACCCAGACAATTGGGTGTATAGCTACTGCCTCCGGAGGCCACACAAAGTATTACACTTAAAAGTGTAAAGCCCCTCCCCTTCTGCCTATACACCCCCCGTGGGATCACGGGCTCCTCAGTTTTAGTGCAAAAGCAAGAAGGAGGAAAGCCAATAACTGGTTTAAGAACAAATTCAATCCGAAGAAACATCGGAGAACCGAAACCATTCAACATGAACAACATGTGTACCCGAAAAAACAAAAATCCCTAAGAAAACAGGGCGGGTGCTGGGTCTCCCAATTGGAGCTAGAAGAAAAGGAATTTACGGTAAGTAAACAAAATTCCCTTCTTTGTCGCTCCTAATTGGGAGACCCAGACAATTGGGACGTCCAAAAGCAGTCCCTGGGTGGGTAAAATAACCCCTCGTGATAGGACCGTAAAACAGCCCTTTCCTACAGGTGGGCAACCGCCGCCTGAAGGACTTGTCTACCTAGGCTGGCGTCCGCCGAAGCGTAGGTATGCACCTGATAATGCTTGGTAAAAGTGTGCAGACTCAACCAGGTAGCCGCCTGGCACACCTGCTGAGCCGTAGCCTGGTGCCGTAATGCCCAGGACGCACCCACGGCTCTGGTAGAATGGGCCTTCAGCCCTGAGGGAACCGGAAGCCCAGCAGAACGGTAGGCTTCAAGAATTGGTTCCTTGATCCACCGAGCCAGGGTGGATTTGGAAGCTTGCGACCCTTTACGCTGACCAGCGACAAGGACAAAGAGTGCATCCGAGCGGCGCAGGGGCGCCGTGCGGGAAATGTAGATTCTGAGTGCTCTCACCAGATCCAACAAATGCAAATCCTTTTCACACTGATGAACTGGATGAGGACACAAAGAAGGCAAGGAGATATCCTGATTGAGATGAAAGGGGGATACCACCTTAGGGAGAAACTCCGGAATCGGGCGCAGAACCACCTTGTCCTGGTGAATCACCAGGAAGGGAGATTTGCATGACAGCGCTGCTAGCTCGGACACTCTCCGAAGAGACGTGACCGCTACTAGAAAAGCCACTTTCTGTGAAAGGTGAGAAAGGGAAACATCCCTCATAGGCTCGAAAGGCGGCTTCTGGAGAGCAATTAGAACCCTGTTCAGATCCCAGGGCTCTAACGGCCGCTTGTAAGGAGGGACGATATGACAAACCCCTTGCAGGAACGTGCGTACCTGAGGAAGTCGTGCTAGGCGCTTCTGAAAAAATACAGATAGCGCTGAGACTTGTCCCTTGAGGGAGCCGAGCGACAAACCTTTTTCCAAACCGGATTGCAGGAAGGAAAGAAAAGTAGGCAATGCAAATGGCCAGGGAGAAACTCCCTGAGCAGAGCACCAAGATAAGAATATCTTCCACGTCCTGTGGTATATCTTGGCGGAGGTTGGTTTTCTAGCCTGTCTCATGGTGGCAATGACCTCTTGAGATAATCCTGAACACGCTAGGATCCAGGACTCAATGGCCACACAGTCAGGTTCAGGGCCGCAGAATTCTGATGGAAAAACGGCCCTTGAGACAGCAAGTCTGGTCGGTCTGGTAGTGCCCACGGTTGGCCTACCGCGAGGTGCCACAGATCCGGGTACCACGACCTCCTTGGCCAGTCTGGAGCGACGAGGATGGCGCGGCGGCAGTCGGACCTGATCTTGCGGAGCACTCTGGGCAACAGTGCCAGAGGTGGGAACACATAAGGAAGCCGGGACTGCGACCAATCTTGAACTAAGGCGTCTGCCGCCAGAGCTCGGTGATCGTGAGACCGTGCCATGAAAACCGGGACCTTGTTGTTGTGCCGAGACGCCATTAGGTCTACGTCCGGCATCCCCCAGCGGCGACAGATCTCCTGAAACACGTCCGGGTGAAGAGACCATTCCCCTGCGTCCATACCCTGGCGACTGAGGAAGTCTGCTTCCCAGTTGTCCACGCCTGGGATGTGAACTGCGGATATGGTGGATGCCGTGTCTTCCACCCACGTCAGAATCCGCCGGACTTCCTGGAAGGCTTGCCGACTGCGTGTTCCTCCTTGGTGGTTGATGTATGCCACCGCTGTGGAGTTGTCCGACTGAATTCGGATCTGCTTGCCTTCCAGCCACTGCTGGAAGGCTTGTAGGGCAAGATACACTGCTCGGATTTCCAGAACATTGATCTGAAGGGTGGACTCTTGCTGAGTCCACGTACCTTGAGCCCTGTGATGGAGAAAAACTGCTCCCCACCCTGATAGACTCGCGTCTGTCGTGACCACCGCCCAGGATGGGGGAAGGAAGGACTTTCCTTTTGACAATGAGGTGGGAAGAAGCCACCACCGAAGGGATTCCTTGGCCGCCTGAGAAAGGGAGACGTTCCTGTCGAGGGACTTCGACTTCCCGTCCCATTGGCGGAGAATGTCCCATTGTAGTGGACGCAGATGAAACTGCGCGAAAGGGACTGCCTCCATTGCTGCTACCATCTTCCCTAGGAAGTGCATGAGGCGTCTCAAGGGGTGTGACTGGCCTTGAAGGAGAGATTGCACCCCTGTCTGTAGTGAACGCTGTTTGACCAGCGGAAGCTTCACTATCGCTGAGAGAGTATGAAACTCCATGCCAAGATATGTTAGCGATTGGGTCGGGGTTAGATTTGACTTGGAAAAGTTGATGATCCACCCGAAACTCTGGAGAGTCTCCAGCGCAACGTTCAGGCTGTGTTGGCATGCCTCTTGAGAGGGCGCCTTGACAAGCAGATCGTCTAAGTAAGGGATCACAGAGTGTCCCTGAGTGTGCAGGACTGCAACCACTGCTGCCATGACCTTGGTGAAGACCCGTGGGGCTGTCGCCAGACCAAAAGGCAGGGCTACGAACTGAAGGTGTTCGTCTCCTATAACGAAGCGTAGAAAACGCTGATGCTCTGGAGCAATCGGTACGTGGAGATAAGCATCCTTGATGTCTATTGATGCTAGGAAATCTCCTTGAGACATTGCGGCGATGACGGAGCGGAGGGATTCCATCCGGAACCGTCTGGTTTTCACATGCTTGTTGAGAAGTTTTAGGTCCAGAACGGGACGGAAAGACCCGTCCTTTTTTGGTACCACAAACAAATTGGAGTAAAAACCGTGACCTTGCTCCTGAAGAGGAACAGGGATCACCACTCCTTCTGCCTTTAGAGTGCACACCGCCTGCAGAAGAGCATCGGCTCGGTCGGGAGGCGGAGACGTTCTGAAGAATCGAGTTGGAGGACGAGAATTGAACTCTATCCTGTACCCGTGGGACAGAATGTCTCTCACCCAACGGTCTTGGACCTGTGGCAGCCAAATGTCGCCAAAGCGGGAGAGCCTGCCACCGACCGAGGATGCGGAGAGAGGAGGCCGAAAGTCATGAGGAAGCCGCCTTGGTAGCGGGTCTTCCGGCTGTCTTTTTTGGGCGTGACTGAGCCCGCCAAGAATCTGAGCTCCTCTGATCCTTTTGAGTCCTCTTGGACGAGGAGAATTGGGACCTGCCCGAGCCTCGAAAGGACCGAAACCCCGACTGTCCCCTCCTCTGTTGGGGTTTGTTTTGTCTGGGCTGAGGTAAGGATGAATCCTTACCCTTGGACTGTTTAATGATTTCATCCAAACGCTCACCAAACAGTCGGTCACCAGAAAATGGCAAACTGGTTAAGCACTTTTTGGAAGCAGAATCTGCCTTCCATTCCCTTAACCACAAGGCTCTGCGTAAAACCACGGAGTTGGCGGACGCCACTGCCGTACGGCTCGTAGAGTCCAGAACCGCATTAATCGCGTAAGACGCAAATGCAGACATTTGAGAGGTTAAGGATGCCACCTGCGGAACAGATGTACGTGTGACCGTGTCAATCTGTGTAAGACCAGCTGAAATAGCTTGGAGTGCCCATACGGCTGCGAATGCAGGAGCAAACGACGCGCCGATAGCTTCATAGATGGATTTCAACCAGAGCTCCATCTGTCTGTCAGTGGCATCTTTAAGTGCAGCCCCATCCTCCACTGCAACTAAGGATCTGGCTGCAAGCCTGGAGATTGGAGAATCCACCTTGGGACACTGGGTCCAGCCTTTGACCACGTCAGGGGGAAAGGGATAACGTGTATCCTTAAGCCGTTTGGAGAAACGCTTATCTGGATAAGCGTGGTGTTTCTGGACTGACTCTCTAAAGTCAGAGTGGTCCAGAAAAGTACTTAATTTACGCTTGGGATACCTGAAATGGAATTTCTCCTGCTGTGAAGCTGACTCCTCCACTGGAGGAGCTGGAGGAGAAATATCCAACATTCTATTGATGGACGCGATAAGATCATTCACTATGGCGTCACCATCAGGTGTATCCAGATTGAGAGCGGTCTCAGGATCAGAATCCTGATCAGCTACCTCCGCCTCATCACACAGAGAGTCCTCCTGCTGGGACCCTGACCAGTGTGATGAAGTAGAGGGCCGCTCATAGCGAGCTCGCTTAGGCTGTCTGGGACTGTCGTCTGTGTCAGAGCCGTCACCCTGGGATGCATGGGACACCCCCGGAGCCCGGAGCTGTTCCAACTGAGGGGGACCAGGGAGCAGTGATTCAACCATGCCCATGGTCTGAGTTACTGGTCTAGACTGCAAAGTTTCTAGAATTTTAGTCATAGTCACAGACAATCTATCAGCAAAAACTGCAAACTCTGTCCCCGTCACCTGGACAGTATTCACAGGTGGTTCTCCCTGGGTCACCTCTAGCAGAGGCCCCGGCCGAGCAAGTGCCACAGGGGCCGAGCACTGCACACAATGGGGGTCAGTGGAACCTGCCGGTAGAGAAGCCTCACATGCGGTACAAGCAGCATAGAAAGCCTGTGCCTTGGCACCCTTGCTTTTTGCGGACGACATGCTGTTGTCTCCTCTGAGCAATCTAGGAGGGTATATAGCCAAGAATCACCAGCGACCGTACAGTGCAATGTATAGCATGCAAGCATAAAAATACAATTGTACACTTCGGCACTAGTGGGGTCAGCACCGGAGGTGCCGCTTACCGCCCGCTCAAAAGCGGGTGTGTGGTCGCCAGAATCCCGTGCCTGGGTCTCCCAGAACTTGTCTCCCCTCTCCAGCTCAGACTGCACACAGGAATGGCTGCCGGCGTTCTGTGAAGAGGGGCGGACCGTGGGCGTGCCTCAGACAAAGTGCGGGAAACTGGCGTCCCACTGTGCCCAGTGTGAGGGCTGGAGTATGTAAAGTAGACTCCAGCCCTCGGCGCTGACGTTCTGTACAGCGTCCCGCCCTTCCCCTGACTGGCAGGCCTGGGGGGGGAACGAAACGAAACTAGGCCGCAAAAGCCGGGGACTCTAGTAATAAGCGCGGCCGTCAAATATGCACGGCCAGCGCGGAAGTCCCCGGCGCACCACAAGTCCCAGCCGCGCCGCAGTGTAAAACTGCCAGCAGCGGCCGGCGCGGCAGTTCCCAATACAATAACTCCCTCAGCAAGCTGTAGTTAGTGTGGCACAAGCGCGCAGCGCTGTTGTCCTCGGCGCACTAACACACCCAGCCATGCTGCAGTGTGTCTGCGCGCGGTCTGTATGGGGATACGGAGTACCTTGACGTAGCAGGGCCCTGTCCCTGACGATACTCCGCTCCATATCCAGCAGATTCCCCAGGGGCTGTGGATGGAGCACGGTCTCAGTGCCTGGAGACCGGTAAAATCCCACTTCACCCAGAGCCCTAAGGGGGATGGGGAAGGATGCAGCATGTGGGCTCCAGCCTCCGTACCCACAATGGGCACCTCAACCTTAACAAACACCGCCGACAAAAGTGGGGTGAGAAGGGAGCATGCTGGGGACCCTAGTATGGGTCCTCTTTTCTTCCATCCGACATAGTCAGCAGCTGCTGCTGACTAAACAGTGGAGCTATGCGTGGATGTCTGACCTCCTTCGCACAAAGCTTGAAAACTGAGGAGCCCGTGATCCCACGGGGGGTGTATAGGCAGAAGGGGAGGGGCTTTACACTTTTAAGTGTAATACTTTGTGTGGCCTCCGGAGGCAGTAGCTATACACCCAATTGTCTGGGTCTCCCAATTAGGAGCGACAAAGAAAGAAAACATTGCTGATTTCATTCAGAAACGGCAACAAACTCTGACCATGGGTTGTATATGGTTTTGGAGCTCATGCCCCATTCACTCCGAGGGAGCCGATCTGCAATACTAGAAAACCCATGGGTCAGAGGTGGTGCGGTCTCTGAAAGAAATAAGCCAAGATTTCTAATCCTGGACAATCTCGGACAGAATTTATTATCACTAGTGGTCATATTCAGTAACACTGCCTAAAACTCCTCAAAGCTTGTAAATCCATATATTCATGGGATTGGTAGTCACCATCTATTCGGATGTAAGCCAAGTGTAACCTACAAAATGCTAATGGCAATTTTTTTGTAACAAAAAATAAGCACAAAGCTTTATTAACATCACAGGACAGGTAACTGGGTTGAGAACATTACAGCTAAAAATAAAATATTCATTCCTAATATGTTGAAAATATGCCATACAAAGTAGTTTTAGGATTTCTTTTACTTCCAGGAGCAAGAAAATGGAAAAGATATATACATATTTAAAAAGTAGAGAATAGGGAAATGGAAAGGGGAAAAAGAACACATTTGTCACACCTACGTAGCCGTAATGTGCCTCTAGAATGAGACAAGCCTTTAAAACTCATGGAATTTTTAAAAATTAATGTCATGGTCCGAGAGCCGTCAACGCTTACGACGAGCAGGAGTGGATGATCTGTAAAACAAGAATAAGCACAGTATAAGCATAAAGTACAATACAGTTTTATGGAAACTTCTGGTAGAGAGAAAAAAAAATCCCATCACACTAAAAAATTACATTCATTTTATTAAACACTAGATTGAAAAAGTGTACTACCTTGATCGGGTCTTAGACTTGTGTTTGCGGCTTGCCTTCTTACCAGACCTTTGAGATTTCTCCACAGAACGTGAACGGCTGCGTTTCAATTTCTTAGATTTTTTATCCTTGTAAACAACCGGAGATTCTGAGCTGCTTCTTCCACTAGAGGAGGCTCGTTTCTTACTTTCCTTGGTAGAGCCTTTTTTACCATCTTGCCTAAAATCCTGCCGAGACATCTTTGAGGAGGAAGACTCACTGCGGGAGAATGTCCTCTCACTCTCTCTCCTAATCTTTATTTTCTCTTCTTCCAGGATGGGATACCTAGACTTCTCTTCCCTCTTTAGCTTGTCCTTTTTCCTGTCCTTTTCTGACTCTCTTCGTTTCCTATCCACTTCCACACTTCTGCTCCTCGCCTTCTCCCTCTCTCGGCTATTGCCCCTATGCTTGTGTCTGTTCCTGCTAGAGCTCCTTCGATGAGCATCACTTTTACGCCGTTCTCTGCTTCTACTACGACCATGTCTGTCCTTGGCACGATTTGCCATTTTCTCTCTGCTGTGACTACGATCTCTACGCCAATCCATCTCCACACTATTCTTACTAGACCTTCTACGTTCACTAATTTTCTCCCTGCTTCTGCTCCTTTCCCTACGACTCTTGCGTGTTGCACTCCTACTTCTGCTACGTCTGATTTTACGTGATGGAGACATACTATAACTGTGTCTCTTTTTCCTCTTACGTAAAGATAGAGAGGAACTACGACTGGTTGAAGAGCTTGAGCTGTACACACTACTGCTGCTGCTGCTACTACTGCGGTCTTTACTGCTGCTGCTGGTGCTACTGCTACTGGTTGAGCTCCTAGATTTACTAGCAGTCGGCCTTTCCTTAATCTCTTTACTGATGTCACTTACAGTTAATGTCTCACTATGAACTAAATCCCCCTCAACTTTTCTTTTTTCAAGTACTTCTAAATTATTAGGAAGATCTGTAACAGGCTCATTTACATCATTATTGCGCGCCTCCATTTGTCGTTTTTCTTCTGAAAGCAGAAAATAAAAATCAGTATGGTTAGATAATATGACCGATCAATCGGCTGCGTTTTTAAAAAAATCTAATTGCTGTAAGCAAAAGAAGGGAATTTTGTTTACTTACCGTAAATTCCTTTTCTTCTAGCTCTAATTGGGAGACCCAGACAATTGGGTGTATAGCTACTGCCTCCGGAGGCCACACAAAGTATTACACTTAAAAGTGTAAGGCCCCTCCCCTACTGCCTATACACCCCCCGTGGGATCACGGGCTCCTCAGTTTTAGTGCAAAAGCAAGAAGGAGGAAAGCCAATAAACTGGTTTAAGCAAATTCAATCCGAAGGAATATCGGAGAACTGAAACCATTCAACATGAACAACATGTGTATACAAAAAAACAGGGGCGGGTGCTGGGTCTCCCAATTAGAGCTAGAAGAAAAGGAATTTACGGTAAGTAAACAAAATTCCCTTCTTCTTTGTCGCTCTATTGGGAGACCCAGACAATTGGGATGTCCAAAAGCAATCCCTGGGTGGGTAAAATAATACCTCGTGATAGGGCCATAAAAACGGCCCTTTTTTACAGGTGGGCAATCGCCGCCTGAAGGACTTGTCTACCTAGGCTGGCGTCCGCCAAAGCATAGGTATGCACCTGATAATGCTTGGAAAAAGTGTGCAGACTCGACCAGGTAGCCGCCTGGCACACTTGCTGAGCCGTAGCCTGGTGCCGTAATGCCCAGGACGCACCCACGGCTCTGGTAGAATGGGCCTTCAGCCCTGAGGGAACCGGAAGCCCCGCAGAACGGTAGGCTTCAAGAATTGGTTCCTTGATCCACCGAGCCAGGGTGGATTTGGAAGCTTGCGACCCTTTACGCTGGCCGGCGACAAGGACAAAGAGTGCATCCGAACGGCGCAGAGGTGCCATGCGGGAAATGTAGATTCTGAGTGCTCTCACCAGATCCAACAAATGCAAATCCTTTTCACATTGATGAACTGGACGAGGACACAAAAGAAGGTAAGGAGATATCCTGATTGAGATGAAAGGGGGATACCACCTTAGGAAGAAACTCCGGAATCGGGCGCAGAACCACCTTGTCCTGGTGAAACACCAGGAAGGGAGATTTGCATGACAGCGCTGCTAGCTCGGACACTCTCCGAAGAGACGTGACCGCTACTAGAAAGGCCACTTTCTGTGAAAGGCGAGACAGGGAAACATCCCTCAAAGGCTCGAAAGGCGGCTTCTGGAGAGCAATTAGAACCCTGTTCAGATCCCAGGGCTCTAACGGCCGCTTGTAAGGAGGGACGATATGACAAACCCCTTGCAGGAACGTGCGTACCTGAGGAAGTCGTGCTAGGCGCTTCTGAAAAAATACAGATAGCGCAGAGACTTGTCCCTTAAGGGAGCCGAGCGACAGACCTTTTTCCAACCCGGATTGCAGGAAGGAAAGAAAAGTAGGCAAAGCAAATGGCCAGGGAGAAACTTCCTGAGCAGAGCACCAAGCTAAGAATATCTTCCACGTCCTGTGGTAGATCTTGGCAGAGGTTAGTTTCCTAGCCTGTCTCATGGTGGCAATGACCTCTTGAGATAATCCTGAAGACGCTAGGATCCAGGACTCAATGGCCACACAGTCAGGCTCAGGGCCGCAGAATTCTGATGGAAAAACGGCCCTTGAGACAGCAAGTCTGGCCGGTCTGGTATTGCCCACGGTTGGCCGACCGTGAGATGCCACAGATCCGGGTACCACGACCTCCTTGGCCAGTCTGGAGCGACGAGGATGGCGCGGCGGCAGTCGGACCTGATCTTGCGTAGCACTCTGGGCAACAGCGCCAGAGGTGGGAACACATAAGGCAGCCGGAACTGCGACCAATCTTGAACTAAGGCGTCCGCCGCCAGAGCTCTGAGATCGTGAGACCGTGCCATGAAGGCCGGGACCTTGTTGTTGTGCCGGGACGCCATTAGGTCGACGTCCGGCCTCCCCCAGCGGCGACAAATTTCCTGAAACACGTCCGGGTGAAGAGACCATTCCCCTGCGTCCATACCCTGGCGACTGAGGAAGTCTGCTTCCCAGTTTTCTACGCCCGGGATGTGAACTGCGGATATGGTGGATGCCGTGTCTTCCACCCACGTCAGAATCCGCCGGACTTCCTGGAAGGCTTGCCGACTGCGTGTCCCTCCTTGGTGGTTGATGTATGCCACCGCTGTGGAGTTGTCCGACTGAATTCGGATCTGCTTGCCTTCTAGCCACTGCTGGAAGGCTTGTAGGGCAAGATACACTGCTCTGATTTCCAGAACATTGATCTGAAGGGTGGACTCTTGCTGAGTCCACGTACCTTGAGCCCTGTGGTGGAGAAAAACTGCTCCCCACCCTGATAGACTCGCGTCCGTTGTGACCACCGCCCAGGATGGGGGTAGGAAAGACTTTCCTATTGACAATGAGGTGGGAAGAAGCCACCACTGAAGAGAATCCTTGGCCGCCTGAGAAAGGGAGACGTTCCTGTCTAGGGACGTCGACTTCCCGTCCCATTGGCGGAGAATGTCCCATTGTAGTGGACGCAGATGAAACTGCGCGAAAGGGACTGCCTCCATTGCTGCTACCATCTTCCCCAAGAAGTGCATGAGGCGTCTCAAGGGGTGCGACTGGCCCTGAAGGAGAGATTGCACCCCTGTCTGTAGTGAACGCTGTTTGTCCAGCGGAAGCATCACTATCGCTGATAGAGTATGAAACTCCATGCCAAGGTATGTTAGCGATTGGGTTGGGGTCAGATTTGACTTGGAAAAGTTGATGATCCACCCGAAACTCTGGAGAGTCTCCAGCGCAACGTTCAGGCTGTGTTGGCATGCCTCTTGAGAGGGTGCCTTGACAAGTAGATCGTCCAAGTAAGGGATCACAGAGTGACCCTGAGAGTGCAGGACTGCTACTACTGCTGCCATGACCTTGGTGAAGACCCTTGGGGCTGTCGCCAGACCGAAAGGCAGGGCTACGAACTGAAGGTGTTCGTCTCCTATAACGAAGCGTAGAAAACGCTGGTGCTCTGGAGCAATCGGCACATGGAGATAAGCATCTTTGATGTCTATTGATGCTAGGAAATCTCCTTGAGACATTGAGGCGATGACGGAGCGGAGGGATTCCATCCGGAACCGCCTGGTTTTCACATGCTTGTTGAGCAGTTTTAGGTCCAGAACAGGACGGAAAGACCCGTCCTTTTTTGGCACCACAAACAAATTGGAGTAAAAACCGTGACCTTGCTCCTGAAGAGGAACAGGGATCACCACTCCTTCTGCCTTTAAAGAGCACACCGCCTGCAGAAGAGCCTCGGCTCGGCCGGGAGGCGGAGAGGTTCTGAAGAATCGAGTTGGAGGACGAGAACTGAACTCTATCCTGTACCCGTGAGACAGAATGTCTCTCACCCAACGGTCTTTGACATGTGGCAGCCAAATGTCGCCAAAGCGGGAGAGCCTGCCACCGACCGAGGATGCGGAGAGAGGAGGCCGAGAGTCATGAGGAAGCCGCCTTGGTAGCGGTTCCTCCGGCTGCTTTCTTTGGGCGTGACTGAGCCCGCCAAGAATCTGAGCTCCTCTGATCCTTTTGAGTCCTTTTGGACGAGGAGAATTGGGACCTGCCCGAGCCTCGAAAGGACCGAAACCTCGACTGTCCCCTCCTCTGTTGGGGTTTATTTGGTCTGGGCTGAGGTAAGGATGAATCCTTACCCTTGGACTGTTTAATGATTTCATCCAATCTCTCACCAAACAGTCTGTCACCAGAAAATGGTAAACTGGTTAAGCACTTCTTGGAAGCAGAATCTGCCTTCCATTCCCTTAACCACAAGGCCCTGCGTAAAACTACGGAGTTGGCGGACGCCACTGCCGTACGGCTCGTAGAGTCCAGGACAGCATTAATAGCGTAAGACGCAAATGCAGACATTTGAGAAGTTAAGGACGCTACTTGCGGAACAGATGTACGTGTGACAGTGCCAGCTGAAATAGCTTGGAGTGCCCATACAGCTGCGAATGCTGGAGCAAACGACGTGCCGATAGCTTCATAGATGGATTTCAACCAGAGCTCCATCTGTCTGTCAGTGGCATCTTTAAGTGAAGCCCCATCTTCCACTGCAACTATGGATCTAGCCGCAAGCATGGAGATTGGGGGATCCACCTTTGGACACTGGGTCCAGCTCTTGACCACGTCCGGGGGAAAGGGATAACGTGTATCCTCAAGACGTTTGGAGAAACGCTTATCTGGATAAGCGTGGTGTTTCTGGACTGACTCTCTAAAGTCAGAGTGGTCCAGAAAAGTACTCAATTTACGCTTGGGATACCTGAAATGGAATTTCTCCTGCTGTGAAGCTGACTCCTCCACTGGAGGAGCTGGGGAAGAAATATCCAACATTTTATTAATGGACGCTATGAGATCATTCACTATTGCGTCCCCATCAGGTGTATCCAGATTGAGAGCGGTCTCAGGATCAGAATCCTGATCAGCTACCTCTGCCTCATCATACAGAGAGTCCTCCTGCTGGGACCCTGACCAGTGTGATGAAGTCGAGGGTCGCTCATAGCGAGCTCGCTTAGGCTGTCTGGGACTGTCGTCCGTGTCAGAGCCATCACCCTGGGATGCATGGGACCCCCCCGGAGCACGGATTTGTTCCAAATGAGGGGGGCCAGGGAGCATTGAATCAACAGTGCCCATGGTCTGAGTTACCGGTCTGGACTGCAAAGTCTCAAGGATTTTAGTCATAGTCACCGACAATCTATCAGCAAAAACTGCAAACTCCGTCCCTGTCACCTGGACAGTGTTCACAGGTGGTTCTCCTTGGGCCACCTCTAGCAGAGACCCCGGCTGAGCAAGTGCTACAGGGGCCGAACATTGCACACAATGGGGGTCAGTGGCACCTGCCGGTAGAACAGCCTCACATGCGGTACAAGTAGCATAGAAAGCCTGTGTCTTGGCCCCCTTGCTTTTTGCGGACGACATGCTGTTGTCTAGCAATCTAGGAGGGTATATAGCCAAGAATAGCGACCGTACAGTGCAATGTATAGCATACAAGCATAAAGTACAAATGAACACTTCGGCACTAGTGGGGTCAGCACCCGAGGTGCCGCTTACCGCCCGCTCCAAGCGGGTGTGTGGTCGCCAGAATCCCGTGTCTGGGTCTCCCAGAGCTTGTCTCCCCTCTCCACTCAGACTGCAAACAGGAATGGCTGCCGGCGTCCTGTGAAGAGGGGCGGGCCGTGGGCGTGCCCCAGACAAAGTGCGGAAAACTGGCGTCCCACTGTGCCCAGTGAGGGGGGTTGGAGTATGCTAAGCAGACTCCAGCCCTCGGCGCTGACGTTCTGAACAGCGTCCCGCCCTTCCCCTGACTGGCAGGCCTGGGGGCGGGAACGAAACGGAACTAGGCCGCAAAAGCCGGGGACTCGATTTATAAGCGCGGCCGTCGTATAAGCACGGTCAGCGCGGAAGTCCCCGGCGCACCACAAGTCCCAGCCGCGCCGCAGTGTAAAAAACCGCCAGCAGCGGCCGGCGCGGCAGTCCCTAATACATAAACTCACTCAGCAAAGCTGCAGTGAGTAATAGCACAAGCGCGCCGCGCTGCTGTCCCCGGCGCACTAACACACCCAGCAATGCTGCAGTGTGTGTGCGCGATTTGTACGGGGACACAGAGTACCTTAATGTAGCAGGGTCCTGTCCCTGACGATACTCAGCTCCATGTCCAGCAGATTCCCAGGGGCTGTGGACGGAGCACGGTCTCCTGTGCCTGGAGACCGATGGGATCCCACTTCACCCAGAGCCCTAAGGGGATGGGGAAGGAAAGCAGCATGTGGGCTCCAGCCTCCGTACCCGCAATGGGTACCTCAACCTTAACAAACACCGCCAACAAAAGTGGGGTGAGAAGGGAGCATGCTGGGGGCCCTAGTATGGGCCCTCTTTTCTTCCATCCGACAAAGTCAGCAGCTGCTGCTGACTAAACAGTGGAGCTATGCGTGGATGTTAGCCTCCTTCGCACAAAGCATGAAAACTGAGGAGCCCGTGATCCCACGGGGGGTGTATAGGCAGTAGGGGAGGGGCCTTACACTTTTAAGTGTAATACTTTGTGTGGCCTCCGGAGGCAGTAGCTATACACCCAATTGTCTGGGTCTCCCAATAGAGCGACAGAGAAAGTTTCCTTAATGTCCCCCTTCTATTGGAATCCACTTCTGGCTCAAAAAACGAATTAAGGCTATGTGCCCACGGGACAATGCACCCGCAGATTTTGCCGTGGAAAACCTGTGGATTTACTAGATAAAACCGCAGGTTTTAGCAAGTACAAACACTCCCCATGTTATCCTATGGGACATGGGGAGTGTGTGTCCATGCTGCGGTATGTGCGGCTGCGGAATATGCTGCAGATGTCCTGCAGACGCACATAACTGCATGTCAATTATTCCTGCAGAAATACCTGCGGAAATCCCGGCCCTCCACTATGGAGATAGAAGCCGGGAGTTCCGCAGGTAAGTCGCACGAATGTCTGCAGGTTTACCGCAGATACTTCGCTGGAATCACAGCAATGGATAGCTGCAGATTCCAGGGAGCTGCTGCGGGAAACCTGCGGACAAAACTGCGGATATACAGTCTTTGGGCACATAGCCTTAATCTGTTGTGTTTTTCTGTAAAAGTGTGTGTGTGTGTGTGTAAATCACACGAAGATCATGAACAGCCAATTTGTAATACAGATTTAGTGTAGGTTATAGAGAGAGATTCATTGTCAAATTGTACAGAACAAACTTAGATCATATGATTTGGTGACGAGACATTACTAAAAAGTCAGAATGCCACATGGTGGATGTAGGAGTATTGTAGGCTGGGGCAACATTGACATTTGATTTTGTGATACTTGTAAAAATAACAGTTAATACAACCTAAATGTGAACAAACACTTGGATCATTCAGAACCCCATAGAATATGTATTCTCACCCCCGGAGCAGTGCCTTTTCAGTTATGTTAGCATTATTATTCCATGCTGCATGCCATCTATTATTTTGTCTGAGCGGACGTCACATTGACAGAATGTGGATGAGTTGCAGCCAATCAGTGACTGTGGCCTAGTGTTCCACGTGACTGCTGCACCCAAAGACACGTGATCCGACGGGAATAGCAGCACCAAAATCGCTAAAATGGTGCCACTGCGGGATGCGAAGATTGTTTGTATTTTCTAAGGGGTCCTGAAGTAATTAGTTATGCATAGGTTGTCCATTAGTGGACAAATTATTATTGGCTACACGATACAAGATCATGGGAGACCTTGCCACCATTACAAAACGCTACCCTACAAGTTATAAATCACTGGCTTTACCTTCTAGCTGTCTCTCAAGCATCTGCTGCTCTTTTTCCTTTCGCTTAAATGCTTCCAACTTTTGTCGTATCCTGTGCCGGAGTTCCTCTTCATCAGTATCAGAAGATTCAGAGCCTCTGTCACTTCGCTCATCTTCACTTTCAGCTGATCCATAACCACCTAGGCCACCTGCATACATAAATCACAATCCATCATGCAGCAATAAGAACTTCTCCACAAATGTTCAATTTACAGTACACATGAAGAGCACAAGAATGTTATGGTCCTTGATCCCAGGCCACCACCGATCCAAATAAAACCTCAGGAACACAGATTTACCTCTATAGTTTTATGGACAAATCAAAAGATCAAGTTCACTGGATTATCCCTTTAAATTTGCTTACCATGTAAGTGCTTATAAGAACTTACATGGTAAGCAAATTTAAAGGGAAAATCCAGTGAACTTGATCTATTATGATCCTAGGTCACACTTTTTCCCAAAATTTATATGGTTATGTTTATGATTAATATACATGGTTATATCCAGCTTTACTCATCAAACCTTTGATTTGAGAAACTAATGTGGAATTATTAATGCCTTCAACAATCACAAATAGATTCTTATATCCTGTCTATAGGAATGGCGTCTTTAGGCAGTCAATGGAGTGAAATCCCGCAGCGACGTGCGGAAAAGAAGTGACATGCAATTGTTTTGGCTGCGGGAATCCCGCAGCAAAACATGCAGCTGTCAAAATCCGCATAGTGCGCACAGCATTTTTTTTTTCCCCATACGTTTTGCTGGTGAATCACTGCAGAGATGTTATGAACATAACATGCAGCAAAACTGCAGGAAATCCGCGGCAAAAACCGACAAGTGCGCACAGGGCCTAAAAAAAAAGCTTTGAAATAAGGTATAAAATAAACAAATTAAAAAAAAAACAAAAACCTGCAATATTAACCTCACCGATCTTGCACTGGTCTCTGTACTGAGCCACTACAACCAGTGATTGGCTGCAGCTGTCAAATGTTCCCATGAAGAGATGTCCTTGCTGCAGTGGGGTACCGGGCAGCATCAGAACATCAGCAGTGAGAGGTCGGTAAAATCAATATGGCTTTTTTTTTAAATCAATATCCAGAATTAAACAAATGACGGGGATGCTTGTGATAAACGAAAGCTAGCATTTAAGGGACAAAAGTGATTTCAACAGTAACCATACTTTATATTCTACAAAACATATCCAGCATGTTATATCCAATGAGACACGGATATATGTAGAAGTGCTCATTACGGAATGTCAACCTTCTAGATCAGTCATTGTACAGGTTTAATGACTTCTCCAATCAGCTCCTGAAAAAGCATCTAATTCTAGCCATGGCGTATACTGGACATGTTTTATTTATTACCATGCACACTACCCCCAGCCCTCCATGAGCAGTGAACGTACTTACCAAGTCCAGTAAGGGAAGCCAGTGCACTGGACTGTGCCAGCTGCCTTGCAGGAGCTTTGTATCACATCAACAACAGGAACAACATGTTAACACACATAGCCACGACTGCAAAGTCATGAGCTTCTATGCAAAATATATTACTAGTGCTGCTATTTGGGGGGGAGAGAAGAAAGGTTAAAATACAAAATCCATTGGAAAACATGCAGTCTTTCTTTGCAAAACAGCCAAATGAATAAGGGGCGGTGGGTGGGGGTAAAATCAATCGATTTGCTAACATTTAAACACATATGGGGCGTAAGATACAGATAGGGGATATTTGATCTAGCAATGTGAGACCAACACGCTAAGGATTTAATTTACATTTGTGTAGTGTAAAGGGTCATACTTGGATCTCACGCTTGGAATCTAATTCACTACACAAGCCCGTATGTTGTAGACAGCAATATCTGGATTAGGGTTAGCTACATTTACGTGTTCTGGTCTTGAAGTACAGGTAACCGAAAGCCTCACTCATCCACGTCACACTAAATAAGAAGCCATGCATTCAGAAGACAACCGAAACCGCTACCTTTAGTGGCTTTACGATGAGTCTCTCTGGCCACATTGTAAATTTCTTCATTTGTGACATCCAAAAGAATCTCTGTGAGCAGCGTTTTCGTCATCACCATCTGGATAGCAAAGAAAGGTTTAGATGGTTACAAGTCCCATGATAATCGGGTCCCTAACAGCAATCAATGAGTTAAAGGGGTTGGTTATACAAGACAAGCATATTGATGACCTATCCACAATATATAGTCTGTGGGGGTCCGATATCTGCCCCCCATTGATCAACTGCTATATGCTCTGATGAAGGCAGTGAACAGAAAGGAACAAAGCAGCAAAGTACAGTAGACTGCGCCCTTTTAAATCCTTAATGCAAAATTATGCAGTGATCTGGTATGGAGAGGGTTTGTATATACCGTACCGGAGGAAAATGAGGTGGTGCGTCTTAAAGGGAACCTGTCACCGGTTTTTCAGCCTAAAAGCTGCAGCAACCACCAGTGGGCTCTTATATACATCATTCTAACATGCTGTATATAAGAGCCCAGGCTGCTGTGTACAACATAAAAAAAAAAAAAAACAACTTTAGAATACTCACCTAAATCGGTCGCTGCGGTAGATGTGGCCCAGATGGGAGTCTTCGTCCTCCGGTGCCGGCGCCACCTTTCGGCCACCTTCGTCCTCCTTCTTAAGCCCGTATGCATGACGCGTCTACATCATACACACTCGCCAGTCCCGCGCAGGCGCACTACAATACTTTGATATGCCCTGCTCAGGGCAGATCAAAGTGTGCCTGCTAAGGACACGAATGCCGGTGAGTGTGGATGACGTCTGATGCATCATGCACCGCAGCTTCAAAAGGACGACAGAGGCGGCGACAAAGATGGCCGAAAGAGGATGAAGATGCCCATCTGAGCCACATCCACCGCAGCGACCGGTTTAGGTATTATAAAGTGTTTTTTATATCGTACACAGCGGGCTGGGCTCTTATATACAGCATGTTAGAATGCTGTATACAAGAGCCCACTGGTGGTTGCCGCAGCTTATAGGCCGAAAAACCGGTGACAGGTTCCCTTTAAAATCCGAATGTAGATTACCAGGGGTGGTGGAGAGGGGTCACAGAAGGCAGGGGAAATGCTGTACTGCTCTGTACGGCGGCCGGCAGCTGCTCTCTGCAGCGGGCGGTGAGGTACGGGCCATTCTGAAGATGTTGGCAGTGAGGACTTCAAATAATGGTGCCCAGAGTCCGCACGTGCGCAGATGGAGTGCTCTGTTCAAGATCTCATCTGTGCATGCACCGCTTTCGGCCGCCATTTCTTTGAAGCCCTCACTGCTGACATCTTCAGACTGGCTCGTGCCTCACCGCCAACATCACAGAATAGTCACAGAACACAGCCAGCCACAGAGCAGAGCCGCCTGCAGTCCCAGCACAGCGGTAAGACACCACCGGATTATAAAGAAGGGAATTTTGTTTACTTACCGTAAATTCCTTTTCTTCTAGCTCCTATTGGGAGACCCAGACAATTGGGGTGTATAGCTTCTGCCTCCGGAGGCCACACAAAGTATTACACTTTAAAAAGTGTAACCCCTCCCCTCTGCCTATACACCCTCCCGTGGATCACGGGCTCCTCAGTTTTGGTGCAAAAGCAGGAAGGAGAAAACTTATAAATTGGTCTAGGGTAAATGCAATCCGAAGGATGTTCGGAGAACTGCAAACCATGAACCAAAAGAACAATTCAACATGAACAACATGTGTACACAAAAAGACAACCAGCCCGAAGGGTACAGGGGCGGGTGCTGGGTCTCCCAATAGGAGCTAGAAGAAAAAGAGAATTTTGTTTACTTACCGTAAATTCTTTTTCTTATAGTTCCGACATGGGAGACCCAGAACATGGGTGTATAGCTTCTGCCTCCGGAGGACACACAAAGTACTAAACTAAAAGTGTAGCTCCTCCCTCCGAGCATATACACCCCCTGGATGACAAATCCAACCAGTTTAGTGCAAAAGCTGAAGGAGGACATCCACCCATAAGTAGAGATAGAGTAAAACCCGAAATAACCGGAACCTCTGTCTACAACAACAGCCGGTGAAAAACACACGGAACAAGAACTGCCAACAGGCAACAGGGAGGGTGCTGGGTCTCCCATGTCGGAACTATAAGAAAAAGAATTTACGGTAAACAAAGAAGGGAATTTTGTTTACTTACCGTAAATTCCTTTTCTTCTAGCTCCAATTGGGAGACCCAGACAATTGGGTGTATAGCTTATGCCTCCGGAGGCCACACAAAGTATTACACTAAAAGTGTAAAGCCCCTCCCCTTCAGCCTATACACCCCCCGTACTGCTACGGGCTCATCAGTTTTGGTGCAAAAGCCCGAAGGAGGAAAAAATTATAAACTGGTTTAAAGTAAATTCAATCCGAAGGAATATCGGAGAACTGAAACCATTTAACATGAACAACATGTGTTATACAAAAACAGGGGCGGGTGCTGGGTCTCCCAATTGGAGCTAGAAGAAAAGGAATTTACGGTAAGTAAACAAAATTCCCTTCTTCTTTGTCGCTCCTTATTGGGAGACCCAGACAATTGGGACGTCCAAAAGCAGTCCCTGGGTGGGTAAATAATACCTCATAATAGAGCCGTAACGGCTCCGTCCTACAGGTGGGCAACTGCCGCCTGAAGGACTCGCCTACCTAGGCTGGCATCTGCCGAAGCATAGGTATGCACCTGATAGTGTTTCGTGAAAGTGTGCAGGCTCGACCAGGTAGCTGCCTGACACACCTGCTGAGCCGTAGCCTGGTGTCGCAAGGCCCAGGACGCTCCCACGGCCCTGGTAGAATGGGCCTTCAGTCCTGAGGGAACCGGAAGCCCCGAGGAACGGTAAGCTTCGAGAATTGGTTCCTTGATCCACCGAGCCAGGGTTGACTTGGAAGCTTGTGTCCCTTTACGCTGACCAGCGACAAGGACAAAGAGTGCATCCGAGCGGCGCAGGGGCGCCGTTCGAGAAATGTAGATCTTGGCGGGCGTAGGTTTCCTAGCCTGTCTCATAGTGGCAATGACCTCTTGAGATAATCCTGAAGACGCTAGGATCCAGGACTCAATGGCCACACAGTCAGGTTGAGGGCCGCAGAATTCTGATGGAAAAACGGCCCTTGAGACAGCAAATCTGGTCGGTCTGGCAGTGCCCACGGTTGGCCGACCGTGAGATGCCACAGATCCGGGTACCACGACCTCCTCGGCCAGTCTGGCGCGACGAGGATGACGCGGCGGCAGTCGGCCCTGATCTTGCGTAACACTCTGGGCAACAGTGCCAGAGGAGGAAACACATAAGGAAGCCGAAACTGCGACCAATCCTGAACTAAGGCGTCTGCCGCCAGAGCTCTGTGATCTTGAGATCGAGCCATGAATGTTGGGACCTTGTTGTTGTGCCGTGACGCCATTAGGTCGACGTCCGGCATCCCCCAGCGGCAATAGATCTCCTGAAACACGTCCGGGAGAGGGACCATTCCCCTGCGTCCATGCCCTGGCGACTGAGAAAGTCTGCTTCCCAGTTTTCTACGCCCGGGATGTGAACTGCGGATATGGTGGATGCTGTGGCTTCCACCCACAGCAGAATCTGCCGGACTTCCTGGAAGGCTTGCCGACTGCGTGTCCCACCTTGGTGGTTGATGTAAGCCACCGCTGTGGAGTTGTCCGACTGAATTCGGATCTGCTTGCCTTCCAGCCACTGCTGGAACGCTTTTAGGGCAAGATACACTGCCCTGATCTCCAGAACATTGATCTGAAGTGAGGACTCTTGCTGAGTCCACGTACCCTGAGCCCTGTGGTGGAGAAAAACTGCTCCCCACCCTGACAGACTCGCGTCCGTCGTGACCACCGCCCAGGATGGGGGTAGGAAGGATTTCCCCTTCGATAATGAAGTGGGAAGAAGCCACCACCGAAGGGAAGCTTTGGTTGCCTGAGAGAGGGAAACGTTCCTGTCTAGGGACGTCGGCATCCTGTCCCACTTGCGTAGGATGTCCCATTGAAGTGGACGCAGGTGAAACTGCGCGAAAGGGACTGCTTCCATTGCTGCCACCATCTTCCCCAGGAAGTGCATGAGGCGCCTCAAGGGGTGTGACTGGCCTTGAAGGAGAGATTGCACCCCTGTCTGTAGTGAACGCTGTTTGTCCAGCGGAAGCTTCACTATCGCTGGAAGAGTATGAAACTCCATGCCAAGATATGTCAGCGATTGGACCGGTGTCAGATTTGACTTTGGAAAATTGATGATCCACCCGAAACTCTGGAGAATCTCCAGAGTAACGTTGAGGCTGTGTTGGCATGCCTCTTGAGAGGGTGCCTTGACCAGCAGATCGTCTAAGTAAGGTATCACTGAGTGACCCTGAGAGTGGAGGACCGCAACTACTGTAGCCATGACCTTGGTGAAAACCTTTGGGGCTGTCGCCAGGCCGAACGGCAGTGCCGCGAACTGAAGGTGTTCGTCTCCTATGGCGAAGCGCAAGAAGCGCTGATGCTCTGGAGCAATTGGTACGTGGAGATAAGCATCCTTGATATCGATCGATGCTAGGAAATCTCCTTGGGACATTGAGGCGATAACGGAGCGGAGGGATTCCATCCGGAACCGCCTGGTCCTTACGTGTTTGTTGAGCAGTTTTAGGTCCAAAACAGGACGGAAGGACCCGTCCTTCTTTGGAACCACAAACAGGTTGGAGTAGAAACCGTGGCCCTGTTGCTGAAGAGGAACCGGGACCACCACTCCTTCTGCCTTCAGAATGCCCACCGCCTGCAGAAGAGCCTCGGCTCGCTCGGGAGGCGGAGATGTTCTGAAGAATCGAGTCGGAGGACGAGAGCTGAACTCTATCCTGTAACCGTGAGACAAAATGTCTCTCACCCAACGGTCTTTTACTTGTGGCAGCCAGGTGTCGCATAAGCGGGAGAGCCTGCCACCGACCGAGGATGCGGTGTGAGGAGGCCGTAAGTCATGAGGAAGCCGCCTTAGTAGCGGCACCTCCGGCGGTCTTTTTAGGGCGTGATTTAGACCGCCATGCGTCGGAGTTCCTCTGATCCTTCTGAGGCCTTTTGGACGAGGAGAATTGGGACCTGCCCGCACCCCGAAAGGACCGAAACCTCGAGTGTCCCCTCCTCTGTTGGGGTGTTTTTGGTTTGGCCTGGGGTAAGGATGTTTCCTTTCCCTTGGATTGTTTGATGATTTCATCCAATCTCTCACCAAACAAACGGTCGCCAGAAAATGGCAATCCAGTTAAGCACTTTTTGGAAGCCGAATCTGCCTTCCATTCCCGCAGCCACAAGGCCCTGCGTATTGCCACCGAATTGTCGGCTGCAACCGCTGTACGGCTCGCAGAGTCCAGGACAGCATTAATAGCGTAGGACGCAAATGCCGACGTTTGAGAGGTTATAGACGCCACCTGCGGCGCAGACGTACGTGTGAGTGCGTCAATTTGCGCCTGACCAGCTGAGATAGCTTGGAGTGCCCATACGGCTGCGAATGCTGGAGCAAAAGACGCGCCGATAGCTTCATAGATGGATTTCAACCAGAGCTCCATCTGTCTGTCAGTGGCATCCTTGAGTGAAGCTCCATCTTCCACTGCAACTATGGATCTAGCCGCAAGTCTGGAGATTGGAGGATCCACCTTGGGACACTGAGTCCAGCCCTTGACCACGTCAGGGGGGAAGAAGGGAATTTTGTTACTTACCGTAAATTCCTTTTCTTCTAGCTCTTATTGGGAGACCCAGACGATTGGGGTATAGCTACTGCCCTCCGGAGGCCACACAAAGCACTACACTAAAAAGTGCACGGCCCCTCCCCTTCTGGCTATACCCCCCCGTGATATCACGGGTTCTCCAGTTTTAGTGCCAAAGCAAGAAGGAGGAAAGCCAATAACTGGTTTAAACAAATTAACTCCGAGTAACATCGGAGAACTGAAAAAACCGTTCAACATGAACAACATGTGTACCCGCAACAACAAAAAAATCCCGAAGGACAACAGGGCGGGTGCTGGGTCTCCCAATAAGAGCTAGAAGAAAAGGAATTTACGGTAAGTAACAAAATTCCCTTCTTCTTCAGCGCTCTATTGGGAGACCCAGACGATTGGGACGTCCAAAAGCTGTCCCTGGGTGGGTAAAGAAATACCTCATGTTAGAGCTGCAAGACAGCCCTCCCCTATGGGGAAGCCACTGCCGCCTGCAGGGCTCTTCTACCTAGGCTGGCGTCCGCCGAAGCATAGGTATGCACCTGATAATGTTTGGTGAAAAATGTGCAGGGTCGACCAGGTAGCTGCCTGGCACACCTGTTGAGCCGTAGCCTGGTGTCGTAATGCCCAGGACGCACCTACGGCTCTGGTAGAATGGGCCTTCAGCCCTGAAGGAACCGGAAGCCCCGCAGAACGGTAGTCTTCAAGAATTGGTTCTTTGATCCATCGAGCCATGGTGGCTTTAGAAACCTGCAACCCCTTGCGCGTACCAGCGACAAGGGCAAAAAAATGCCTCAGAGCGGCGCATGGGCGCCGTGCGGGAAATGTAGATTCTGAGTGCTCTCACCAGAACTAACAACTGTAAATCCTTTTCATACCGGAGAACCGGATGAGAACAAAAAGGAAGGTAAGGATATATCCTGATTAAGAAGAAACGCGGATACAACCTTAGGGAGAAACTCCTGAATAGGGCGCAGCACCACCTTGTCCTGGCGGAATACTAGGAAGGGAGCCTTGAATGACAGAGCCGCCAGCTCAGACACTCGCCGAAGCGACGTGATCGCAACCAGAAAGGCCACTTTCTGTGACAGGCGCGAAAGGGAAACTTCCCTCAGAGGCTCGAAAGGCGGCTTCTGGAGAGCAACTAGTACCCTGTTCAGATCCCATGGATCTAACGGCCGCTTGTACGGGGGCACAATATGACAAACCCCCTGTAGTAACGTGCGCACCTTAGGAAGACGTGCTAGACGCTTCTGAAAAGAACACGGATAGTGCCGAGACTTGCCCTTAAAGGGAGCCGAGCGACCAACCTCTTTCCCAACCAGATTGCAGGAGGGAAGGCAAAGTAGGCAATGCCGATGGCCAGGGAGACACTCCCTGAGCAGAACACTAAGATAAGAATATCTTCCACGAGTTGTGGTAGATCTTGGCAGACCGCGGCTGGCTAGCCCGTCTCATGGTGGCAATGACGTCGTGCTCACGGTCGACCGACGGTGAGATGCCACAGATCTCGGTACCACGACCTCCCCGGCCATCTGGGGCGACGAGGATGGTGTGGCAGCAATCGGTAGCTGGAACTGTGACCAATCCTGAGCCAAGGCGCCTGTCGCCAGAGCTCTTTGATCGTAAGACCGCGTCCTGAAAATCGGGACCTTGTTGTTGCCGAGAAGCCATGACGTCGACGTCCGTCTTCATCCTGCGGCTACAGATTTCTTGAAAACAAACGGGTGCAGAGCCCATTCCCCTGCGTCCACGCCCTGGCGACTGAGGAAGTCTGCTTCCTAGTGTTGTACGCCCGGGATGTGAACAGCTGATATGGTGTATGCTCTGTCTTCTACCCATAGCAGAATCCGCCGGACCTCTTGGGAGGCTTGTCGACTGCGTAGTCCGCCTTGGTGGTTGGTGTATGCCACCGCTGTGGATAGTCCGACTGAATTCGGATCTATTTGCATTCCAGCCACTGCAGGAAGGCTTGCAGTGCAAGATACACTGCCCAGAGCTCCAGACCACTGAGTTGAAGAGTGGACTCCTCTGAAGACGGTCTTTGACCGTCTGGAAAAGTGGCACGTTCCTGTGTAGGGACATCGACTTCCCTCCCATAAGCGAAGAATGTGCTATTGAAGCGGACGCAGATGAAACTGCGTGAAAAAAACTCGCCTCTGGATGAGGCGCCTCCTTGAAGGAGAGACTGCCCCCTCGTCTGTAGTGAACGCTGTTTGTCCAGCGGAAGCTTCACTATCGCTGAGAGAGTGTGAAAACTCTCCAGGAAATGCCAGCGATAGGGTTCAACCTTGAAAAGTTGAAGACCCACCCGAAACTCTGGGAAGGGTCCAGCGCCATGTTCAGGTTGTGTTGGCATGCTTCTAAAGGAGAGTGCCTTGACCAGTAGATTGCCCAAGTAAAGGATCACAGAGTGACCGTGAGAGCGCGGGACTGCTCCCTCTGCTGCCACGAACTTGGTGAACACCCGTGGGGCTGTCGCCAGCCAAAGGGTATGGCTACGAAACGAAATATTCTCGTCTTTAATAACGAATCGTAGCCAACGCCGGTGCCTCGGAGCAATCGGCACGTGTAGATAAGCATCCTGATGTCTATTGATGCTAGGCAAACTCCTTGAGACAGAGAGGCAATGACGGAGCGGAGTGACGCCATCCGGAACCGCCTGGTTTTCACGTGCTTGTTAAGCAGTATAAATTCCAGAACGGGACGGAAGGAGCCGTCCTATTTTGGCACCGCGACCAGGTCGGAGCAAAATGCGTATCTGGTTCCTGAAGAGGAACAGGGATTACCGCTCTTTCCGCCTGCAGAAGAGCCTCGGCTCGGTCGGTGCGGTAGTTTGAAAACAAACTGACTCTCACTCACAGGCCCTTGACCTGCGGTAGGTAAATGCCGCTAAAGCGGGGGAGTCTGCCCCCCCGCGGTTGCGGAGTGAGAGGGCTGAAAATTATGAGGAAAACGCTTTGGTAGCGGTTCCTCCGGCTGCCTTCCCCGGGCGTGATTGAGCCCGCTAGGAATCTATGCCCTTCTGGGCTTTTTGAGTCGTCTTGGATAGTTGAATGATTTCATTCAACCCTTACCAACAGACTATCACTAGATAAAGGCAACCTGGTTAAGCACTTCGTTGGAAGCAGCCTCTGTTCCAATCTCTCAACTACTAGCCTCTGCGTAAAAACACGGAGTTGGCGGAGGCCACTGACGTCCGGCTCGTAGAGTCTCGGACAGCAATAACAGCATGATTCGCCATGCCGACATTGCGAGTTAAAGACGCTGCTGGGACCGAGAGTACCTGTGACAGCGACCCCCTGCGCAATACTAGCTGAAATAGCTTGGAGTGCCTTCACGGCTGCGACTGCCGGAGCAACCGACTTGCCGATAGCTTTATAGACAGATTGCAACCAGAGGCCAATCTGCCTGTCAATGGCATTTTGAAGTGAAGTCCTATCCACCACTACAACTATAGATCTAGCTGCAAGCATGGAGATTGGGGGATCCACATTTGGATACTGGGTCTAGCGCTTGACCACGTCAGGGGGGAGCGACACGTGTCTCATTAATACGGTCGGAGAAACGCTTATCGTGATAAGCGTGTCGTTTCTGGACTGCGTCTCTGGCGTCAGAGTGCTAAACAAGTACTCAATATACGCTTGAGATACTGAAATAGAGATTTCTCTTGCTGTGAAGCTGACCCCTCCACTGGAGGAGTTGAGGGAGAAATACCCAACCTTTCGTTGATGGACGCAATAAGATTATTCACTATAGCGTCACCATCCGGTGTATCCGGATTGAGAGCAGTCTCAGGATCAGAGTCCTGAACAGCTACGTCTGCCTCATCGTACAGAGAGTACTCCAGCTGGGACCTTGACCAGTGATGGAGTCGAGGGCTAATCCCAGCGAGCCCGCTTAGGCCATCTGGGACTGTCGACCGTGTCGAATGCCTGCTCTCTGGGATGCCTGGAATCACTCTGGCGCCTTGACATGCTCCAAATCAGGGCGGCCAGGGTCATTGCAACCATATTGCCCACGGTCTGCTTGGGGTGCAAAGTCTGTAAGATGTCAGTCATAGTCACAGACAATATATCAGCGGAAAAAACTGCAACTTCGTCCCTGTTTCTGGACAGAGATCACAGGCGGTTCCTTTGGCCACATATAGCAGAGACCCCGGTTGAGCAATAGCACGCACTGGGGGTCCTGGGACCGTATGACATGCAGTACAAGCAGCCTAGAAAGCCCGTGCATTGGCAACTTGTCTTTTTCTGCTGTTGTTGTCTAGCTATCTAAGAGCCTAGCCGAGGATAGCGACCGTATACAAGCATGAAGTACAAATAAACACTTCAGTACATGTAGTACACGCAGCATTGAAAACTTGTGGCTTGGCACATTTTATCCAGGAGCATGAGACAAGGATAGCGACATACAGTGAATGTATAGCATACGGGCATGACAGTAAACACTGCAGCCCATGCAATCCAAGCAGCATTGAAAGCTTGCGCGTTAGCACCCTAGCCTTTCTGCTGCTGTTGTCTATTTATCCAGGAACATTAGCCAAGGATAGCGACATACAGTGAATGTATAGCATACAAGCATGACAGTAAACACTGCAGCCCATGCAAGTCAAGCAGCATTGAAAACTTGTGCCGTAGCACCATTGCTCTACTGCTGCCTTTGTCTGTTTATCTGGGCGCATTAGCCAAGAATAGCGACATACAGTGAATGTATAGCATAACAATAAACCGTGCAGCACATGCAAGCGAAGCAGCATTGAAAGCTTGTGCCTTAGCACAAATTGCTCTACTGCTACTGTTGCCCAATCTGACAGTAAACACTGCAGCACATGCAAACGAAGAAGCATTGAAAGCTTGTGCCTCAGCAGCATTGCTTATTTGCTGCTGTTGCCCAGAATAGCGACAGTACAGTACAGTGCATAGCATATCAGCACACAGTTCAAAAACCCACTTCAGCATTAGTGGTGTCAGTACTGCTTACCGCCCGCACAAGAGCGGGTGCGAGGTCGCCCAAAAAACCTGTGACTGGTTCCGTTCTCCCAGAGTGGAAACCATAATGGCTGCCGGCTTCTCTTCCCCGTCCTGTGCAGAGGGGCGGGCCGTGGGCGAGCCCCAGCCAAGAGCGGGAACCCGGCGTCTCACTGTGTGTGAGAGGGGGCTGGAGAATGCAAAGCAGACTCCAGCTCCCTGCGCTGAGCTTCTGTACAGCGTCCCGCCCCTCCTCTGACTGGCAGGGCTGGGGCGGGAACGAAACGAAAACTAGGCCGCAAAGCCGGGGACTCGAGTAAAAAGCGCGGCCGTCCTATGTGCACGGCCGACGCCGAAGTCCCCCGGCGCACCACAAGTCCCAGCCGCGCCGCAATGTAAAAAAAAAAAACAACCAGCAGCGGCCGGCGCGGCCGTTTTCAATACATAAATTCACTCAGCAAAGCTGCAGTGAATAATAGCACCAGCGCTCCGCGCTGTTGTCCCCGGCGCACTAACACTCCCAGCAATGCTGGTGTGTGTGGGCGCGATGTGCATGGGGACACAGAGTACCTTGATGTAGCAGGGCCCTGTCCCTGACGATACTCAGCTCCATATCCAGCAGGTTCTTTTGGGTCTGTGGATGGAGCTCGGTCTCTGTGCCTGGAGACCGGTAAGATCCCACTTCACCCAGAGCCCCTCATGGGGATGGGGAAGGAAAACAGCATGTGGGCTCCGGCCTCTGTACTAGCAATAAGTACCTCAACCTTACAACACCATCCACGGGTGAGAAGGGAGCATGCTGGGGGCCCTATATGGGCCCTCTTTTCTTCCATCCGACAGTCAGCAGCTACTGCTGACTAAAATCTGTGGAGCTATGCATGGATGTCTGACCTCCTTCGCACACAAAGCTAAAACTGGAGAACCCGTGATATCACGGGGGGGTATAGCCAGAAGGGGAGGGGCCGTGCACTTTTTAGTGTAGTGCTTTGTGTGGCCTCCGGAGGGCAGTAGCTATACCCCAATCGTCTGGGTCTCCCAATAGAGCGCTGAAGAAAGGGTAACGTGTATCCTTAAGGCGCTTGGAAAAACGCTTATCTGGACAAGCTCGGTGTTTCTGGACTGCCTCTCTGAAGTCAGAGTGGTCCAGAAACATACTCTTTGTACGCTTGGGAAACCTGAAACGGAATTTCTCCTGCTGAGAAGCTGACTCCTCCACTGGAGGGGCTGAGGGAGAAATATCCAACATTTCATTGATGGACGCAATAAGATCATTCACTATGGCGTCCCCATCAGGAGTATCAAGGTTGAGAGCGGCTTCAGGATCAGAATCCTGATCAGCTACCTCCGCTTCATCATACAGAGAGTCCGCTCGCTGCCCTGAACATTGTGATGATGTCGAGGGGATATCATAGCGAGCTCGCTTAATCGGTCTGGGGCTGCGGTCCGTGTCAGAGACCTCACCCTGGGATCCATGAGACACCCCGGGAGGACATTGCTGTTCCAACTGAGGGGGACCAGGGGGCAATGATTCCACAGTGCCCCTGGCTTGAGATGCCGGCCTGGACTGCAAGGCTTCTAATATCTTAGCCATAGTCTCAGAAAGTCTTTCAGTAAAAACTGCAAACTCCATCCCTGTCACCTGGACAGTGTTAACAGGTGGTTCTCCCTGGGCCGCCCTTAGCAGAGGCTCCGGCTGAGAAAGTGCCACAGGGGCCGAGCATTGCACACAATGAGGGTCAGTGGAACCTGCCGGCAGTATAGCCGTACATGCTGCACAGGCAGCATAGTAAGTCTGTGCTTTGGCACCCTTGCTATTTGTGGACAACATGCTGCTGTCTCCTCTGAGCAATACAGGAGGGTATATAGACAAAAATCAACAGTGCACCATACAGTGTATATAGTCTATAATCATGTAATCTATAAGTACACTTCTGCACTAGTGGGGCCAGCACCACAGGTGCTGCTTACCGCCTTCGCAAAGCGGTTGTGTGGGCACCAGAATCCTGCCTGGGTCTCCCTGAGCTTGTCTCTCCTCTCCAGCGTTAGCAGAGCTGAGAGGAATGGCTGCCGGCGTCCTGAGGAGAGGAGGGAGCCGTGGGCGTGACCCAGAAAAGTGCGGGAACTGGTGCCCCACTGTGCAGAGTGAGGGGGGTGGAGTATGCAAAGCATGCTCCAGCCCTCAGTGCTGCCGTCCTGTACAGCGTCCCGCCCTTCCCCTGACTGGCAGGGCTGGGGGCGGGAAGAAAACGAGACTAGGCCGCAAAAGCCGGGGACTCGAGTTATAAGCGCGGCCGCCGTATAAGCGCGGTCGGCGCGGAAGTCCCCGGCGCACTAACAGTCCCAGCCGCGCCGCAGTGATAACCATGGCAGCGGCGGTCAGCGCGGCAGTCCCCCTACACGAACACACTCAGCGACGCTGAAGTGTGTAATGGCACAAACGCAGTCAGCGCTGCTGTCCCCGGTGCACTAGCACACCCAGCAATGCTGGAGTGTTGCTGTGCGCGGTCCCCACGGGGACACAGAGTACCTCAAAGTAGCAGGGCCATGTCCCTGAACGATACTCGGCTCCTATCCAGCATGGTCCTCAGGAGCTGTGGATGGAGCACGGTCTCCTGTGCCTGGAGACCGAAAGGATCCCACTTCACCCAGAGCCCTAATTGAGGGATGGGGAAGGAAAGCAGCATGTGGGCTCCAGCCTCCGTACCCGCAATGGATACCTCAACCTTAACAACACCGCCGACAAGAGTGGGGTGAGAAGGGAGCATGCTGGGGGCCCTGTTATGGGCCCTCTTTTCTTCCATCCGACATAGTCAGCAGCTGCTGCTGACTAAGCTGTGGAGCTATGCGTGCATGTCTGACCTCCTTCGCACAAAGCATAAAAACTGATGAGCCCGTAGCAGTACGGGGGGTGTATAGGCTGAAGGGGAGGGGCTTTACACTTTTAGTGTAATACTTTGTGTGGCCTCCGGAGGCATAAGCTATACACCCAATTGTCTGGGTCTCCCAATAAGGAGCGACAAAGAAATTCTCTTTTTCTTCATCGTTCCTTATGGGAGACCCAGACCATGGGACGTCTCAAAGCAGTCCATGGGTGGGAAATAAACAGAAACTGAGAAGTAGGCAAAACCTAACTTCACAAATGGGCGACAGCCGCCCGAAGGATGCGTCTGCCCAAGCTCGCATCTGCCGAAGCATGAGCATGCACTTGGTAGTGCTTCGAAAAAGTGTGCAGACTAGACCAAGTGGCAGCCTGACAGACTTGCTGGGCCGTAGCCTGGTGCCTGAAAGCCCAGGAGGCACCGACAGCTCTGGTCGAGTGCGCCTTAATCCCTGGCGGTGGAGGCACCTGAGAACATTGGTAGGCATCGGATATGGCCGACCTAATCCAACGAGCTAGGGTCGGTTTAGAAGCCGAGAGACCCTTGCGCTGACCCGTGGTTAGCACAAAAAGAGAGGTGCACCGCCTAAGGGCAGCGGTGCGTGACACATAGATCCGGAGCGCCCGCACCAAATCAAAGGTATGCAACGCTTTCTCAAAGCGATGTACAGGGGCCGGACAAAGGGAAGGCAATGAAATGTCCTGGTTAAGGTGGAAAGGAGACACCACCTTAGGGTGAAAGTCCGGAGTCGGACGGAGAACCACCTTGTCTTGGTGAAAAACCAAAAAGGGTGACTCCGAAGAAAGCGCAGCCAAATCAGAGACTCTCCTGAGAGAAGTTATGGCCACCAGAAAGACCACTTTCTGTGAAAGTCGAAACAAAGAAACCTCCCTAAGAGGCTCAAAGGGGGGTTTCTGTAAGGCCGTGAGGACCAGATTAAGATCCCAGGGATCCAAAGGCCGCCGGTAAGGAGGAATGATGTGAGATGCGCCCTGCATGAAGGTGCGCACCTGGGCCAGTCGGGCGATACGCCGCTGGAACAACACTGACAGAGCCGAGACCTGTCCCTTAAGGGAATTGAGGGATAGTCCTAGCTGCAGACCGGACTGTAGAAAGGACAGGATGGTCGGCAAGGAAAAAGGCCAAGGGGCATGCCCGGAAGAACGACACCAGGACAGGAAAATTCTCCAAGTCCTGTGGTAAATCCTGGCCGAGGAAGACTTCCAAGCCTGAGTCATAGTGGAGATGACCTCGGAAGGAATGCCTGAAGCCGTCAGGATCCAGGACTCAAGAGCCACGCCGTCAATCTGAGAGCCGCAGAATTCTGGCGGAAAAACGGACCTTGAGAGAGAAGGTCTGGGCGGTCCGGGAGATGCCACGGCATTTCTACGGACAGACGGAGCAGGTCTGGGTACCAAGCTCGCCTGGAGCAATGATTATGACCCGACGGCCCTCCATTCTGATCTTGCGCAGGACCCTGGGCAACAGAGCTAGAGGGGGAAACACGTAGGCCAGACGGAACTGGGACCAATCTTGAACCAGCGCGTCCGCTGCCAAGGCCTGAGGATCGTGGGAGCGAGCCACATAAACCGGGACCTTGTTGTTGTGCCGGGATGCCATTAGATCCACTTCCGGAGTGCCCCACTTGCGGCAGATTGACCGGAACACTGCCGGATGCAGGGCCCACTCGTCGCTGTCCACGGTTTGACGGCTGAGATAATCTGCCTCCCAGTTTTCTACGCCTGGGATGTGGACTGCGGATATGGTGGACCTGGAGTCCTCCGTCCACTGAAGGATGCGTTGCACCTCCAACATCGCCAGGCGGCTGCGAGTCCCGCCCTGGTGATTGATGTAGGCAACTGCTGTTGCGTTGTCCGACTGGACTTGAATGTGCTTGCCCGCCAACAGGTGGTGAAAGGCTACGAGAGCTAGGAGTACAGCCCTGATTTCCAGCACATTGATCGAGAGGGCTGATTCGGACGGAGTCCAAGTGCCCTGTGCTCGGTGGTGGAGAAATACTGCTCCCCAGCCGGAGAGACTGGCGTCCGTGGTGAGGATCACCCAAAACTGGGCCAGGAAGGAGCGTCCCTGAGACAGAGAGAGGGGCCGGAGCCACCACTGAAGAGAGCTCCTGGTCTGTGGCGACAGAGCCACTAGCCTGTGCAAAGAAGAGGTCCGCTTGTCCCAAAAGCGGAGAATGTCCAGCTGCAGAGGACGCAGATGGAACTGGGCAAAGGGAACCGCTTCCATTGACGTCACCATCTGACCCAGCACCTGCATGAGGTGCCTGATGGAATGACGGCGGGGCTTCAACAGAGAGCGCACCGCCAGATGAAGGGACTGCTGTTTGACTAAGGGCAGCTTCACAAGTGCCGGCAGAGTCTCGAATTGCATCCCTAGGTACGTAAGTTCCTGGGTCGGGGTCAGAGTGGACTTGGGCAGATTGACAAGCCACCCGAATTGAACAAGCGTGGCGAGAGTGAGCGAGACACTCCGCTGACAGTCTGCACCGGATGAAGCCTTGACTAGAAGGTCGTCCAGGTAAGGAATCACTGCCAACCCCTGGAGGTGCCAAACCGCAACCACTGCTGCCATGACCTTGGTGAATACACGAGGGGCCGTGGCTAACCCGAAGGGGAGAGCCACGAATTGGAAATGTTCCTCTCCGATTGCAAAACGTAGCCAACGCTGGTGTGAAACTGCAATTGGCACATGCAGATAGGCATCTCTGATGTCGATGGATGCTAGAAAATCTCCTTGGGTCATTGAGGCAATGACCGATTGCAGAGATTCCATGCGAAAGTGCCGCACCTGAACATGCTTGTTGAGAAGCTTGAGATCCAGGATGGGTCGGAAGGAACCGTCCTTCTTGGGGACTAGGAAGAGGTTTGAGTAAAAACCTCTGAACCGTTCCCGGGCGGGAACCGGAACAATTACTCCGTTGGCCTGCAAGGATGCCACGGCCTGTGAGAAGGCGGCGGCTTTGGAGCAGGGGGGAGTGGACAGAAAAAATCTGTTTGGCGGGCTGGAAGAAAATTCTATCCTGTAGCCGTGGGAGATGATATCCTACACCCACTGATCGGAGACGTGTTGAAACCACACGTCGCCAAAGTGGGAGAGCCTGCCACCGACGAAGGATGTTGCTGGCGCAGCCAGATAGTCAAGAGGAGGCTGCCTTAGTGGCAGCAGCTCCTCCATTCTTCTGAGGACGCGGATTCGCGCGCCAGCTGGGTTTTCGATCCTTGGCTGAGTTAGTGGACGAAGCTGAGGGCTTAGAGGATGACCAGTTAGAGGAACGAAAGGAACGAAACCTCGACTGGTTCCTGCCCTGGACAGGTTTCCTGGTTTTAGTTTGTGGCAAGGAAGTACTCTTCCCGCCAGTAGCTTCCTTAATAATTTCATCCAGTTGTTCACCGAACAGCCGGGACCCAGCAAAGGGGAGCCCAGCAAGGTACTTCTTGGAAGAAGCGTCTGCTTTCCATTCTCGAAGCCACAAGATCCTGCGGATCGCGAGTGAATTAGCGGAAGCCACCGCCGTGCGGTGAGAAGCCTCCAGAATGGCAGACATGGCATAGGATGAAAAAGCCGAAGCCTGGGAAGTTAAGGCAACCATTTCGGGTATAGAGTCCCTGGCGAGGGTATGTATCTCCGCCAGAGAAGCAGAGACTGCCTTAAGAGCCCACACTGCTGCAAAGGACGGGGAGAACGAGGCCCCTGCCTCTTATACAGATTTGGCCAGAAGGTCAACCTGGCGGTCAGTGGGATCCCTAAGTGAGGTGCCATCGGCCACAGATACAACTGTCCGGGTTGATATTCTAGACACCGGAGGATCCACCTTTGGTGACTGAGCCCACTCCTTGACCACTTCTGGTGGAAAGGGAAAACGGTCATCAGAACTACGCTTTGGGAAGCGTTTGTCAGGACAGGCCCTGGGCTTGGTCACAGTGGCCTGAAAACTGGAGTGGTTAAAAAACACACTCCTTGCTCTCTTAGGTGAGGTAAACTGGTGTTTTTCTACCAGAGAGGCTTGTTCCTCTGACACTGGTGGATTGAGGTTCAGTACGGAGTTAATGGACGCAATCAAGTCACTAACATCCGCATCACCCTCGGATAGATCAATGGGGTACATAGAGGTAGCGTCCGAGCCCACAGTAAAGGCATCCTCCTCGCCCTGCAATTCAGCTCGTGAATCAGAGCCGTGGGACGAGGAGGGAGAGGAGTCCCTGCGTCTCCGTTTAGGAGGACGGGGTCCGGGAACAGATAAAAAATCCTCTGTGAGCTCTGCAGAGCGAGTCGGAACAGCAGAGGCGCCCTGAGAAGGGGGCTGATGCATGGTCAGCAGAGTCCGGGACAACTGTCCCATGGAGTCGGCAAAGGACTGTGAGATAGCTTTAGAAAACGATGCTACCCAAGCCGGGGGTTCAGCCACCGGGGCTGGAGCAGCCGGAGAGACCCCTGGGGAAACTCCAGGCTGAGGCACCACCATGTTAGAGCAGGCATCACAATGTGGATATGTGCTCGGTTCAGGCAGTATGAGCTGACATGCAGTGCATATAGAGTAAAGCCTTGCTCCTAGTGAGAGACATGCTGCTGAGGTGGAGGCTCTGCAGTAAAGAACACACTCCTTCAGAATGACCCCCAGAGAGTGTATAATAAAGTCCACAACCAGAGGTTGTGGCTTACCAGACCGCTTTTTGTGTGCCCTCCGGATTCCACAGCTTGGACCCCCAGACAGATGCAGAAGCTGCAGCAGCCAGCGCCGATCAGTGTATGAACGCTGATAAAATGGCGCCGGAGTGAGGAGGGGGGGGCGGGGTTTAGTCCAGGAGCGGGAACCGGAGGGCCAAGGAGAAATACAGGGGAGGGAAACATCTCCTCAGAGAGGAGTGTCCTCCCCTCTGCTGAACGGCCGGTGGGTGGCGCCGCACTGTTCCCCTGCATGACCGACATGCAGGGGCACTGAAAACGAAACTAGGCCGCATCTGAAGCCGGGGCCTAGATTTTTCCATGCGGCCGACGAGCAGGCACCCTCGGCGCGGTTCTCAGGAAAAAACCAGAGAACCGGCCGGAAATCACAGCAAAGTGAACAAAACACACTCTCCCCACAATAAATGTACAAGGGACCCCTGAATAACGTCTCAATACTTAGCTTATGAGACGCAGGGCCAGGTCCCTGGGGGTGAGCGCTCCGTCCGGCAGGAACCTGAAAGGGCTGCGGATGGAGACCGGTCTCCTGCAAAGCAGTGAGAACCGTGATGGCTCCCACTTCAAGCCAGAGCCTCAAGGGATGGTGAAGGAGCGCGGCATGTGAAGGCTCCAGCCTTGTAAAATCAACCTTAACAGCACCGCCGACACAGTGGGGTGAGAAGGGACATGCCGGGAGTCCAGATTGGACCCGCTTTTCTTCCAAATCTTTGAAATCAAAAATCAACAATCAAAATTCAGATGAGAATGCATGTGTGTGTGACCTCCTGAACACAAAGCATTGAACTGGTTGGATTTGTCATCCAGGGGGTGTATATGCTCGGAGGGAGGAGCTACACTTTTAGTGTAGTACTTTGTGTGTCCTCCGGAGGCAGAAGCTATACACCCATGGTCTGGGTCTCCCATAAGGAACGATGAAGAAGAAGGGAATTTTGTTTACTTACCGTAAATTCCTTTTCTTCTAGCTCCTATTGGGAGACCCAGACAATTGGGTGTATAGCTTCTGCCTCCGGAGGCCACACAAAGTATTACACTTTAAAAAGTGTAACCCCTCCCCTCTGCTATACACCCTCCCGTGCATCACGGGCTCCTCAGTTTTGGTGCCAAAGCAGGAAGGAGGAAACTTATAAATTGGTCTAAGGGTAAATTCAATCCGAAGGATGTTCGGAGAACTGAAACCATGACCCAAAAGAACAATTCAACATGAACAACATGTGTACACAAAAGAACAACAGCCCGAAGGGAACAGGGGCGGGTGCTGGGTCTCCCAATAGGAGCTAGAAGAAAAGGAATTTACGGTAAGTAAACAAAATTCCCTTCTTCTTTGTCGCTCCATTGGGAGACCCAGACAATTGGGATGTCCAAAAGCAATCCCTGGGTGGGTAAAAGAATACCTCGATAAAAAGAGCCGAAAAACGGCCCCCTCTTACAGGTGGGCAACTGCCGCCTGAAGGAGTCGCCTACCTAGGCTGGCATCTGCCGAATCATCGGCATGCACCTGATAGTGTTTCGTGAAAGTGTGCAGACTCGACCAGGTAGCCGCCTGACACACCTGCTGAGCCGTAGCCTGGTGTCGCAATGCCCAGGAAGCACCGACGGCTCTGGTAGAATGGGCTTTCAGCCCTGCAGGAATCGGAAGCCAGAAAGAACGGTAGGCTTCAAGAATCGGTTCCTTGATCCACCGAGCCAAGGTTGACTTGAAAACCTGAAGTCCCTTACTCTGGCCCGCGATAAAGACAAGAGCGCATCGGACCGGCGCAGGGGCGCCGTGCGAGAAATGTAGAGCCGGAGTGCTCTCACCAGATCTAATAATGCAAATCCTTTTCACATTGGTGAACTGGATGCGGACCCAAAAAGAGTAAGAAGATATCCTGATTGAGATGAAACGGGGATACCTTAGGGAGAAAATCCGGAACCGGACGTAGAAACCCCTTATCCTGGTGAGACACCAGGAAGGGGGCTTTGCCTGACAGCGCTGCTAGCTCAGACACTCTTTTGAGTGATGTGACTGCCACTAGGAAGGCTACCTTTTGCGAAAGGCGAGATAGAGAGATCCCGCATCGGCTCGAAAAGTGACTTCTGAAGAGTCGTCAGCACCCTGTTAAGATCCGAGGGTGCTAACGGACGCTTGTAAGGTGGGACTATGTGGCCAACCCCCTGCAGGAACGTGCGGACCTGCGGAAGCCTGGCTAGACGCTTTTGAAAAAACACGGAAAGCGCCGATACTTGTCCCTTGAGAGAGCCGAGAGACAAGCCCTTGTCCATTCCAGATTGAAGGAAAGAAGAAAAGTGGGCAAGGCAAACGGCCAGGGAGTAAAACCCTGAGTCAGAGCACCAGGATAAGAAGATCCTCCAAGTCCTGTGATAGATCTTGGCGGACGTTGGTTTCCTGGCCTGTCTCATAGTGGCAATGACGTCTGGAGATATCCCTGATGACGCTAGGAGCCAGGACTCAATGGCCACACAGTCAGGTTTAGGGCCGCAGAATTCAGAAGGAAAAATGGCCCTTGAGACAGCAAGTCTGGTCGGTCTGGGAGTGCCCACGGTTGACCCACCGTGAGGTGCCACCGATCCGGGTACCACGATCACCTCGGCCAGTCTGGGCGACGAGGATGGCGCGGCGACAGTATGACCTGATCTTGCATAACACTCTGGGCAGTAGTGCCAGAGGAGGAAATACATAAGGCAGTCGAAACTGCGACCAGTCCTGAAGTAGCGCGTCTGCCGCCAGAGCTCTGTGATCCTTGGACCGAGCCATGAATGCCGGGACTTTGTTGTTTTGCCGAGACGCCATTAGATCGACGTCCGGCGTTCCCCAGCGGCAACCGATCTCTAGAAACACGTCCGGGTGAAGAGACCATTCCCCTGCGTCCATGCCCTGGCGACTGAGAAAATCTGCTTCCCAGTTTTCTACGCCCGGGATGTGAACTGCGGAGATGGTGTAGGCTGTGGCTTCCGCCCACAGCAGAATCCGCCGAACTTCTCGGAAGGCTTGACGACTGCGTGTGCCGCCCTGGTGGTTGATGTACGCAACCGCCGTGGCGTTGTCCGACTGAATTCGGATCTGCCTGCCCTCCAGCCACCGCTGGAACGCCTTTAGGGCTAGATACACTGCCCTTATCTCCAGAACATTGATCTGAAGGGAGGACTCTGTCGGAGTCCAGGTTCTCTGAGCCGAGTGGTGGAGGAAGACCGCTCCCCACCCTGACCGACTCGCGTCCGTCGTGACCACAGCCCCGGCTGGGGGCCGGAAGGATTTTCCCTTCGCCCAGGAAGTGGAAAGAAAGAGACGTTCTTGTCTAGGGACGTCGACCTCCTGTCCCATTTGTGGTGTCCGATAGAAGCGGACGCAGACGAAACTGCGCAAGGGGACTGCCTCCCTTGCTGCCACCATCTTCCTTAGAAAGTGCATGAGGCGCCTCAAGGGTTGTGACTGGGCCCGAAGGAGAGAGTGTACCCTTGTCTGTAGTGAACGCTGAATATGCAGCGGAAGCTTCACTATCGCTGAGAGAGTATGAAACTCCATCCCGAGGTAAGTCAGTGATTGGGTCGGTGTCAGTTTTGACCTTAGAAATTTGATGATCCACCCGAACCCCTGGAGAGTCTCCAGAGCAATGGTCAGGTTGTGTTGACATGCCACCCAGGAGGGTGTCTTGACTAGAAGATCGTCTAGGTAAGTGATCACCGAGTGGCCCTGAGAGTGTAGGACCGCCACCACTGCTGCCATGACCTTGGTGAAGACCCGTGGGGCTGTTTCCATGCCGAAGGCAGTGCCCCGAACTGAAGGTGTTCGTCCCCGATGGCGAAACGCAGGAAACGTTGATGCTCTGGTGCAATCGGCACATGGAGATAAGCATCCCTGATGTCGATTGATGCTAGGAAGTCTCCTTGTGCCATCGAGGCGATGACAAAGCGGAGAGAGTCCATCCGGAACTGTCAGGTTCTCACATGTCTGTTGAGCAGTGTGAAGTCCAGAACGGGGCGGAATGATCCGTCCTTTCTTGGTACCACGAACAAGGTGGAGTAAAAACCGCGACTACGTTCTTGAAGGGGAACGGGTAACGCAACTCCTCCTGCCTTCAGAGTGTTCACCGCCTGAAAACGTGCATCAGCTCGCTCGGAGGGCGGAGAAGTTGTGAAGAAACGAGTCGGAGGACGAGAACTGAGCTCTATCCTGTAACCGTGAGACAGAATGTCTCTCATCCAACGGTCTTGGACATGTGGAGACCGCTCCCCTGACCTGGACCGCCATGCAGAAGAGTTTCTCTGGCTCTTCTGTGGCCTGTTGGACGATGAGATGGGGACCTAGCTGAGGGTGCTAAGGTCTCTTTGGTATGGGCTGGGTAAGCACGAGTCCATTCCTTTGGAATGCTCAATCGATTCATCCAATTGTGCGCCAAACAATCGGTCGCCAGAAAATGGCAAACCGGACAAGAGCTTCTTGGAAGCAGAGACTGCCTTCCATTCTCGAAGCCACATGGCCCTGCGGACTGCCACCGGATTGGCGGATGCTACCGCTGTACGGCAAGCAGAGTCCAGGACAGCATTCATGGCGTAGGATGAAAATACCGACGCCTGGGACGTCAAAGACGCTAATTGCGGAGCAGAGTATGACCGCATTAATCTCAGACAGAGCAGCTGAGATAGCCTGGAGTGCCCCCACTGCCGCAAAGGCTGGGGCAACGGACGCGCCTACGGCTTCATAGATGGATTTCATTAGGAGCTCTATCTGCCTGTCCGTGACATTCTTGAGCGTTGAACCGTCAGCCACTGCTACTACGGATCTAGCCGCCCGTCTAGAGACTGGAGGGCCACCTTGTAACACTGAGCCCAACCCTTAACCACGTCAGAGGGGAAGGGATAACGTGTGTTATTAATGCGTTTAGTAAAACGCTTGTCCGGGAAAGCCCTGTGCTTCTGGACAGCATCTCTGAAGCATTGAGAGCCACGTCCGGACAGAGTCCTGGGCTGCGACCTCCGCCTCATCTGAGAGTCTTGATGAAGTCGGGGAAGATTCTAAGCAAGCCCGCTTAGCCGGTCTGGGACTGCAGTCCGTGCCGGAGTCCCCCATGTAATAACTAGAGGTCCCCCCAGGAGCCCGCTGCGTCGCGGACCGAGCGGGGCCTGTGAGCTATCCCGCAGTGCCCGGGGCCTGTGTAAGGGGCCGGTCTGGGCTGCAAGCTTCTAGTATCTTAGCAGACCATATGTCCATAGACTGAGCCCTGGATTGTGAAAGTGACTCAGAGAGTTTTTCAGCAAAAGCTGCAAACTCTGTCCCTGCCGTCTGGACAGGGGACGCCGGCGGTTCTACCTGGGCCGAGTGCAACCAGTGCCCCAGGCTCCGGCTGAGCGAGTGCCACATGGCCCGAGCAATGCTCACAGTGATCACTGAGTATGTACCGCCGAACTGTGAAAATGCATACAATATTATATATTATATTATATTATATTATATTATAATATAAATATATATATATATATATATATATATATATATATATATATATATATATATATATATATATATATATATATATATACACAGTTCAGCACTCTAGGTGGCCCAGCCCGATGGGAAGAAGCCACCTGGCTTACCGACCGCTCAAGCAGTGTGTGCTGCTTAAAAACATGCCTGTCGGCGTTTACAGGGGAAGAAGGGGGCCGTGGGCGTAACCCCAAAAGTGCGGGAATCTGGAGTCCCGGAGTGAAAGTGAGGGGGGCGGAGGACAGCCAAGTGTGCTCCAGCCCTCACTGTCGACGTCCGACCGACCGTCCCGCCCCTCCCCCTGACTGGCAGGTCCGGGGGCGGGAGTTTAAGGCACTAGGCCGCAAAAGCCGGGGGCTAAAGTTAAAAACCTCGGCCGGCCAGCAGGCGCGGTAGTCCCGTACTACCCCCGCAGTTGCCGCCAAGTCTGAGGCCAAGGTGCTCCATGCACCGTCCCCGAGGGGACACTGAGTACCTGTGCGGGGATCTGTGCCGTAGAGTGATTAGTGAGGGGGGCGGAGGACAGCCCAGTCTGCTCCAGCCCTCACTGTCGGCGTCAGCCCGACCGTCCCGCCCTTCCCCCTGACTGGCAGGTCCGGGGGCGGGAGTTTAAGGCACTAGGCCGTAAAAGCCGGGGGCTAAAGTTGAAAACCGCGGCCGGCCAGCAGGCACGCTCGGCGCGGTAGTCCCGTACCAACCCCACAATCGCTGCCAAGTCTAAGTCCAAGGTGCTCCATGCACCGTCCCTAAGGGGACACTGAGTACCTGTGCGGGGATCTGTGCCATAGAGTGATTAGTGAGGGGGGCGGAGGACAGCCAAGTGTGCTCCAGCCCTCACTGTCGGCGTCCGACCGACCGTCCCGCCCTACCCCCTGACTGGCAGGGCCGGGGGCGGGAGTTTAAGGCACTAGGCCGCAAAAGCCAGGGACTAAAGTTAAAACCGCGGCCGGCAAGCAGGCGCGGTCAGCGCGGTAGTCCCGGCGTCATACCAATCACTGCAGTCGCTGCAGCGTCTGAGGTGCAGGTGCTCTATGCACCGTCCCCAAGGGGACACAGAGTACCTGTAGATGCAGGGCCCTGTCCCTGATGATACTCAGTCTCCCGTCCGTCAGATTCCCTCAGGGGCTGCGGAGGGAGCCCGGTCCCAGTGCCTGGATGACCGGATAGGATCCCACTTCTCCCAGAGCCCCTAAGGGATGGGGAAGGAAAATGGCATGTGGCTCCTGCCTGTGTACCCGCAATGGGTACCTCAACCTTAACAACACCGCCGACTCAGTGGGGTGAGAAGGGAGCATGCCGGGGGCCCTGTGAGGGGCCCTCTTTTCTTCCATCCGATAAAATCAGCAGCTGCTGCTGACTAAAATGGGAGAATGAGTGCATGTGGCTTCAACACAAAGCATAAAACTGAGGAGCCCGTGATGCACGGGAGGGTGTATAGCAGAGGGGAGGGGTTACACTTTTTAAAGTGTAATACTTTGTGTGGCCTCCGGAGGCAGAAGCTATACACCCAATTGTCTGGGTCTCCCAATGGAGCGACAAAGAAAAGGAATTTACGGTAAGTAAACAAAATTCCCTTCTTTGTCGCTGCATTGGGAGACCCAGACAATTGGGACATCCAAGAGCAGTCCCTGGGTGGGTAAAAGAATACCTCAATAAAAAGAGCCGAAAAAACGGCCCCCTCTTACAGGTGGGCAACCGCCGCCTGAAGGACTCGCCTACCTAGACTGGCGTCTGCCGAAGCATAGGTATGCACTTGATAGTGTTTCGTGAAAGTGTGCAGACTAGACCACGTAGCTGCCTGACACACCTGCTGAGCCGTAGCCCGGTGCCGCAATGCCCAGGACGCACCCACGGCTCTGGTAGAATGAGCTTTCAGCCCTGAAGGAAGCGGAAGCCCAGAAGAACGGTAGGCTTCGAGAATCGGTTCCTTGATCCACCGAGCCAAGGTTGACTTGGAAGCCTGCGAGCCCTTACGCTGGCCAGCGACAAGGACAAAGAGCGCATCTGAACGACGCAGGGGCGCCGTGCGAGACACGTAGAGCCGGAGTGCTCTCACAAGATCGAAAGAGTGCAAATCCTTTTCACACTGGTGAATTGGATTAGGGCAAAATGAAGGCAAGGAGATATCCTGATTGAGATGAAAAGGGGATAGCACCTTAGGGAGAAATTCCGGGACCGGACGCAGAACCACCTTATCCTGGTGAAACACCAGGAAGGGGGCTTTGCATGACAGCGCTGCTAGCTCAGACACTCTCCGAAGTGATGTGACTGCCACTAGGAAGGCCACCTTCTGCGAAAGACGTGATAGAGACATCCCGCAGCGGCTCGAAAGGTGGTTTCTGAAGAGCCGTTAGCACCCTGTTAAGATCCCAGGGTTCCAGCGGACGCTTGTAAGGTGGGACTATGTGGCAAACTCCCTGCAGGAACGTGCGGACCTGCGGAAGCATGGCTAGGCGCTTTTGAAAAAACACGGAGAGCGCCGATACTTGGCCCTTGAGAGAGCCAAGTGACAAACCCTTGTCCATTCCGGATTGAAGGAATGAAAGAAAAGTGGGTAAGGAGGAATCCTTTCCTTTGGATTCCTTAATAATCTCATCCAATCGTTCGCCAAACAAACGGTCGCCAGAAAACGGCAAACCGGTTAAGAACCTCTTGGAAGCCGAGTCTGCCTTCCATTCGCGCAGCCACATGGCCCTGCGGACTGCCACAGAGTTAGCGGATGCTGCAGCTGTACGGCTAGCAGAGTCCAGGACGGCGTTCATGGCGTAGGATGAAAAGGCTGACGCCTGAGAGGTCAAAGACGCAACTTGCGGAGCAGAATTACGTGTGACAGCATTAATCTCAGTCAGACAAGCCGAGATAGCTTGGAGTGCCCACACGGCTGCAAAGGCCGGGGCAAAAGACGCGCCCGTGGCCTCATAGATGGACTTCACCAGGAGCTCAATCTGTCTGTCAGTGGCATCCTTTAGCGATGAGCCATCTGCAACCGACACCACGGATCTAGCCGCCAATCTTGAGACTGGAGGATCCACCTTGGGACAGTGAGCCCAAACCTTAACGACTTCAGATGGGAAGGGGTAACGCGTGTCAGTGAGGCGCTTAGTAAAGCGCTTGTCCGGGACCGCTCTGGGCTTCTGGACAGCGTCCCTGAAGTTTGAGTGATCAAAAAACGTATTGCGTGTACGTTTGGGGAACCGAAACTGGTGTTTCTCCTGCTGAGACGCCGACTCCTCTACAGGAGGAGGCGGGGGAGAGAGATCTAACACCTGGTTGATGGACGAGATAAGATCATTTACTAAGGCGTCCCCCTCAGGTGTATCAAGGTTAAGGGCGACGTCAGGGTCAGAGCCCTGAGCTGCGACGTCCGCCTCGTCCTCAAGCTGGGATCCCGAGCAGTGAGAGGAAGTCGGGGAAGAGTCCCAGCGAGCCCGCTTAGCCGGTCTAGGACTACGGTCCGGGCAGGAGTCCTCCGCCTGAGACCGAGGGGCCAACCTAGGAGCGCGCTGTGGCGCGGACCGAGAGGGGCCTGGAGGCAACGAGCCAACAGGGGCCGGGGCCTGTGAAAGGTCCGGTCTGGACTGCAAAGCCTCTAGCAGCTTAGAAGACCATTTGTCCATAGACTGTGCAATGGATTGAGAAAGTGACTCAGAGAGTTTCTCAGCAAAAGAGGCGAACTCTGTCCCTGCAGTCTGGTCAGGGGGATCAGGGGGGTCTACATGAGCCAAGGGGCCCACCAGTGTCCGAGGCTCCGGCTGAGCAAGCGAAACAGGGGTCGAGCATTGCTCACAGTGAGGGTAGGTGGAACCCGCAGGTAACATAGCCCCACAAGAGGTACAGGCCGCAAAAGAAGGGAATTTTGTTTACTTACCGTAAATTCCTTTACTTCTAGCTCCAATTGGGAGACCCAGACAATTGGGTGTATAGCTACTGCCTCCGGAGGCCACACAAAGCACCACACTTAAAAGTGTAAGGCCCCTCCCCTTCTGGCTATACACCCTCCCGTGGGATCACGGGCTCCTCAGTTTTAGTGCAAAAGCAAGAAGGAGGAAAGCCAATAACAGGTTTAAAGACAAATTCAATCCGAAGAAACCTCGGAGAACTGAAACCATTCAACATGAACAACATGTGTACCCGAAAAAAACAAAAATCCCTAAGAAAACAGGGCGGGTGCTGGGTCTCCCAATTGGAGCTAGAAGAAAAGGAATTTACGGTAAGTAAACAAAATTCCCTTCTTCTTTGTCGCTCCTAATTGGGAGACCCAGACAATTGGGACGTCCAAAAGCAGTCCCTGGGTGGGTAAAAGAATACCTCGTGATAGGGCCGTCAAACAGCCCTGTCCTACAGGTGGGCAACCGCCGCCTGAAGGACTTGTCTACCTAGGCTGGCGTCCGCCGAAGCGTAGGTATGCACCTGATAATGCTTGGTAAAGGTGTGCAGACTCGACCAGGTAGCCGCCTGGCACACCTGCTGAGCCGTAGCCTGGTGCCGTAATGCCCAGGACGCACCCACGGCTCTGGTAGAATGGGCCTTCAGCCCTGAGGGAACCGGAAGCCCCGCAGAACGGTAGGCTTCAAGAATTGGTTCCTTGATCCACCGAGCCAGGGTGGATTTGGAAGCTTGCGACCCTTTACGCTGACCAGCGACAAGGACAAAGAGTGCATCCGAGCGGCGAAAGGGCGCCGTGCGGGAAATGTAGATCCTGAGTGCTCTGACCAGATCCAACAAATGCAAACTTTTCTCAAATTGATGGACTGGATGAGGACACAAGGAAGGTAATGTGACATCCTGATTGAGATGAAAGGGGGATACCACCTTAGGGAGAAACTCAGGAATCGGACGTAGAACCACCTTGTCCTGGTGAAACACCAGGAAGGGAGATTTGCATGACAGCGCCGCTAGCTCGGACACTCTCCGAAGAGACGTGACCGCTACTAGAAAGGCCACTTTCTGTGAAAGACGAGAAAGGGAAACATCCTTCATAGGCTCGAAAGGCGGCTTCTGGAGAGCAATTAGAACCTTGTTCAGATCCCAGGGCTCTAACGGCCGCTTGTAAGGAGGGACGATATGACAAACTCCTTGCAGGAACGTGCGTATCTGAGTAAGTCGTGCTAGGCGTTTCTGAAAAAATACAGATAGCGCTGAGACTTGTCCTTTAAGGGAGCTGAGCGACAAACCTTTTTCCAACCCGGATTGCAGGAAGGAAAGAAAAGTAGGCAATGCAAAAGGCCAGGGAGAAACTCCCTGAGCAGCGCACCAAGATAAGAATATCTTCCACGTCCTGTGGTAGATCTTGGCGGAGGATGGTTTTCTAGCCTGTCTCATGGTGGCAATAACCTTTCGAGATAATCCTGAAGACGCTAGGATCCAGGACTCAATGGCCACACAGTCAGGTTCAGGGCCGCAGAATTCAGATGGAAAAACGGCCCTTGAGACAGCAAGTCTGGTCGTTCTGGTAGTGCCCATGGTTGGCCCACCGTGAGGTGCCACAGATCTGGGTACCACGATCTCCTCGGCCAGTCTGGAGCGACGAGGATGGCGCGGCGGCAGTCGGCCCTGATCTTGCGCAGCACTCTGGGTAACAATGCCAGAGGTGGGAACACATAAGGTAGCCGGAACTGTGACCAATCCTGAACTAAGGCGTCTGCCGCCAGAGCTCGGTGATCGTGAGACCGTGCCATGAAAGCCGGGACCTTGTTGTTGTGCCGTGACGCCATCAGGTCGACGTCCGGCATCCCCCAGCGGCAACAGATCTCCTGAAACACGTCCGGGTGAAGGGACCATTCCCCTGGGTCCATACCCTGGCGACTGAGGAAGTCTGCTTCCCAGTTTTCCACGCCTGGGATGTGAACTGCGGATATGGTGGATGCTGTGTCTTCCACCCACGTCAGAATCCGCCGGACTTCCTGGAAGGCTTGCCGACTGCGTGTTCCACCTTGGTGGTTGATGTACGCTACCGCTGTGGAGTTGTCCGACTGAATTCGGATCTGCTTGCCTTCCAGCCACTGCTGGAAGGCTTGTAGGGCAAGATACACTGCTCTGATTTCCAGAACATTGATCTGAAGGGTGGACTCTTCCTGAGTCCACGTCCCTTGAGCCCTGTGGTGGAGAAACACTGCTCCCCACCCCGATAGACTCGCGTCTGTCGTGACTACCTCCCAGGATGGTGGTAGAAATGACTTTCCTTTCGACAAAGCGGTGGGAAGAAGCCACCACCGAAGAGATTCCTTGGCCGCCTGAGAAAGGGAGACGTCTCTGTCGAGGGACGTCGACTTCCCGTCACATTGGCGGAGAATGTCCCATTGTAGTGGACGGAGATGAAACTGCGCGAAAGGGACTGCTTCCATTGCTGCTACCATCTTCCCTAGGAAGTGCATGAGGCGTCTCAAGGGGTGTGACTGGCCTTGAAGGAGAGATTGCACCCCTGTCTGTAGTGAACACTGTTTGTCCAGCGGAAGCTTCACTATCGCTGAGAGAGTATGAAACTCCATGCCAAGATATGTTAGCGATTGGGTCGGGGTTAGATTTGACTTTGAAAAGTTGATGATCCACCCGAAACTCTGGAGAGTCTCCAGCGCAACGTTCAGGCTGTGTTGGCATGCCTCTTGAGAGGGTGCCTTGACAAGTAGATCGTCCAAATACGGGATCACAGAGTGACCTTGAGAGTGCAGGACTGCTACTACTGCTGCCATGACCTTGGTGAAGACACGTGGGGCTGTCGCCAGCCCGAAAGGCAGAGCTACGAACTGAAGGTGTTCGTCTCCTATAACGAAGCGTAGAAAACGCTGGTGCTCTGGAGCAATCGGCACGTGGAGATAAGCATCCTTGATGTCTATAGATGCTAGGAAATCTCCTTGAGACATTGAGGCGATGACGGAGCGAAGGGATTCCATTCGGAACCTCCTGGTTTTTACGTGCTTGTTGAGCAGTTTTAGATCCAGAACGGGACAGAATGACCCGTCCTTTTTTGGCACCACAAACAAGTTGGAGTAAAAACCGTGACCCTGTTCCTGAAGAGGGACGGGGGTCACCACTCCTTCCGCTTTTAGAGTGGACACCGCTAGCAGCAGAGCATCGACTCGGTCGGGAGGTGGAGAAGTTCTGAAGAAGCGAGTTGGAGGACGAGAGCTGAACTCTATCCTGTACCCGTGAGACAGAATGTCTCTCACCCAACGGTCTGTGACCTGTGGCAGCCAAATGTCGCCAAAGCGGGAGAGCCTGCCACCGACCGAGGATGCGGAGAGAGGAGGCCGAAAGTCATGAGGAAGCCGCCTTGGTAGCGGTTCCTCCGGCTGTCTTTTTTGGGCGTGACTGAGTCCGCCAAGAATCTGAGCTCCTCTGATCCTTTTGAGTCCTTTTGGACGAGGAGAATTGGGACCTGCCTGAGCCTCGAAAGGACCGAAACCCCGACTGTCCTCTTCTCTGTTGGGGTTTGTTTTGTCTGGGCTGAGGTAAGGATGAATCTTTACCCTTGGAGTGTTTAATGATTTCATCCAAGCGCTCACCAAACAGTCGGTCACGAGAAAAAGGCAAACTGGTTAAACACTTTTTGGAAGCAGAATCTGCCTTCCATTCTCTTAACCACAAGGCTCTGCGTAAAACCACGGAGTTGGCGGACGCCACTGCCGTACGGCTCGTAGAGTCTAAAACAGCATTAATCGCGTAAGACGCAAATGCAGACATTTGAGAGGTTAAGGATGCCACCTGCGGAGCAGATGTACGTGTGACCGTGTCAATCTGAGTAAGACCAGCTGAAATAGCTTGGAGTGCCCATACGGCTGCGAATGCTGGAGCAAACGACGCGCCGATAGCCTCATAGATGGACTTTAACCAGAGCTCCATCTGCCTGTCAGTGGCATCTTTAAGTGCCGCCCCATCTTCCACTGCAACTAAGGATCTGGCTGCAAGCCTGGAGATTGGAGGATCCACCTTGGGACACTGGGTCCAGCCCTTGACCACGTCAGGGGGAAAAGGATAACGTGTATCCTTAAGCCGTTTGGAAAAACGCTTATCCGGATAAGCGTGGTGCTTCTGGATTGCTTCTCTAAAGTCAGAGTGGTCCAGAAATACACTTAATTTACGCTTGGGATACCTGAAATGGAATTTCTCCTGCTGTGAAGCTGTCTCCTCTACAAGAGGATCAGGGGGAGAAATGTCCAACATTTTATTGATGGACGCTATAAGATCATTCACTATGGCGTCACCGTCAGGTGTATCCAAATTGAGAGCGGTCTCAGGATCAGAATCCTGATCAGCTACCTCCGCCTCATCATACAGAGAGTCCTGCTGGGACCCTGACCAGTGTGATGAAGTCGAGGGCCGCTCATAGCGAGCTCGTTTAGGCTGTCTGGGACTGTCGTCCGTGTCAGAGCCATCACCCTGGGATGTAAGTGACACCCCCGGATCCCGGAGCTGTTCCAACTGAGGGGGACCAGGGAGCAATGAGTTAACAGTGCCCATGGCCTGAGTTACTGGTCTAGACTGCAATGTTTCAAGAATTTTAGTCATAGTCACAGACAATCTGTCAGCAAAAACTGCAAACTCCGTCCCTGTCACCTGGACAGTATTCACAGGAGGTTCTGCCTGGGTCACCTCCAGCAGAGGCCCCGGCCGAGCAAGTGCCACAGGGGCCGAGCACTGCACACAGTGGGGATCAGTGGAACCTGCCGGTAGAATAGCCCCACATGCGGTACAAGCAGCATAGAAAGCCTGGCACCTTTGCTTTTTGCGGTCGACATGCTGTTGTGTCCTCTGAGTAATCTAGGAGGGTATATAGGAGAGAATCACCGCGACCGTACAGTGCAATGTATAGCTGCAAGCATAAAATACAAATATACACTTCGGCACCAGTGGGGGTCAGCCCTTGAGGGCAGCTTACCGCCCGCTAAAAAGCGGGTGTGTGAGCACCAGAATCCCGTGTCTGGGTCTCCCAGTCTCCTCTCTCCAGCTCAGACTGCACACAGGAATGGCTGCCGGCGTCCTGTGAAGAGGGGCGGACTGTGGGCGTGCCTCAAACAAAGTGCGGGAAACTGGCGTCCCACTGTGCCCAGTGTGAGGGCTGGAGTATGCAAAGCAGACTCCAGCCCTCTGTGCTGACGTTCTGTACAGCGTCCCGCCCTTCCCCTGACTGGCAGGCCTGGGGGCGGGAACGAACCGAAACTAGGCCGCAAAAAGCCGGGGACTCGAGTAATAAGCGCGGCCGTCATATATGCACGGCCAGCGCGGAAGTCCCCGGCGCACCACAAGTCCCAGCCGCGCCGCAGCGAAAAAACTGACAACAGCGGCCGGCGCGGCAGTTTCAAAGACATGTCCCCTCTCAGCAGAGCTGTAGATAGGAATGGCACCAGCGCGCAGCGCTGTTGTCCCCGGCGCACTAACACACCCAGCAATGCTGCGGTGTGGGCGCGATATATACGGGGATACAGAGTACCTTGACGTAGCAGGGCCTGTCCCTGACGATACTCAGCTCCATATCCAGCAGAGTCACCAGGGGCTGTGGATGGAGCACGGTCTCAGTGCCTGGAGACCGGTAAAATCCCACTTCACCCAGAGCCCGAAGGGGGATGGGGAAGGATGCAGCATGTGGGCTCCAGCCTCCGTACCCGCAATGGGTACCTCAACCTTAACAAACACCGCCGACAAAGAGTGGGGTGAGAAGGGAGCATGCTGGGGGCCCTAGTATGGCCCTCTTTTCTTCCATCCGACATAGTCAGCAGCTGCTGCTGACTAAACAGTGGAGCTATGCATGTATGTGTGCCTCCTTCGCACAAAGCATGAAAACTGAGGAGCCCGTGATCCCACGGGAGGGTGTATAGCCAGAAGGGGAGGGGCCTTACACTTTTAAGTGTGGTGCTTTGTGTGGCCTCCGGAGGCAGTAGCTATACACCCAATTGTCTGGGTCTCCCAATTAGGAGCGACAAAGAAAAACCCTGTGCCTTAGCAGCTTTGCTCCTTGTGGACGACATGCTATTGTCTCCTAGGAGAGCGATCACTGAGGGTATATGGGAAAGGGGTATACAGCCCACCGAACACATAGCTATAGATATATACGTATCTAATCCGGCACCCTAGGGGGACCAGCACCGGGTGACCGGTGTGGCTTACCGACCGCTAACGAGCGGAGTGTGTCCTCCAGATTCCCTGCCTTGGATCCCCCGGAGCTGCAGAGCTGTTCACTGAGAATCCTCCACCGGCAGAATGCCAAAAAATGGCTGCCGGAGCTCTCAGGGGAGGAGTGGAGCCGTGGGCGGCGCCAGCAAAGTGCGGGAATCTGGGGTCCCTACAGTGATCAGTGAGGGGGGAGGAAACATGCAGGATGCCCCAGCCCTCACATCCGACGTCAGGTCGGTAATCCCGCCCTTACCCCTGACAGGCAGGCCCGGGGGCGGGATTTTTGCGACTAGGCCGCGATGAAGCCGGGGACTAAATTTGAGACCGCGCCCGACAAGCAGGCACGGTCGGCGCGGAAGTCCACCGGCCTCCTGAATTCAGCAGCCGCCGCGGCTTCCGGGAAGAAGGTGCGCTCCCTGCACAGTCCCCGATGGGGACACAGAGTACCTTTGAGTTGCAGGGCCTGGTCCCCGAGGTTGAAGAGGCTCCGGTCCGGCAGGTTCCCACAGGGGCTGCGGATGGAGCACGGTCCCAGTAAATGGATGACCGCTTAGGATCCCACTTCTCCCAGAGCCGCTTAAGGGATGGTGAAGGAGACGGCATGTGGCTCCAGCCTCTGTACCCTCAATGGGTACTTCAACCTTAACAACACCGCCGACGTAGTGGGGTGAGAAGGGAACATGCCGGGGGCCCTCTTTTCTTCCAACCGACATAACTAAGTTGAGAATGCATGAGTGTATGTGTGCCTCCTTCCACACAAAGCATAAAACTGAGGAGCCCGTGATCCACGGGAGGGTGTATAGGCAGAGGGGAGGGGTTACACTTTTTAAAGTGTAATACTTTGTGTGGCCCCCGGAGGCAGAAGCTATACACCCCAATTGTCTGGGTCTCCCAATGGAGCGACAAAGAAAACCAACTTTTTCCCTCTAAATTTCGGGTGCATCTTATAAAACAAAAAATACGGTATATATAGGTTTTAAAATAACGAGTTTTTCTACTACTAATGTAACTCCCTTTCTTATGACAGAATGCTTCCTAATAATCAGTCTTCGGATATACTTTTATTACCTGCCCTCCTTCTGTAAGCTCATCTATTTGTGACTGCTTTCCTCCTCTGTTGTGATGCAGCCACTGCTGCTACCAATCTACGGACCAGATTTGGAGGAGCTGAGCAGCGCATGTCATTGGTGGAGGTGGGCTACATCTCAGTGAGTGACAGCATTTGGAGCGCACATGCTCAGATCAGACATTACTCCCCTCCTCTGCCTGGATCCTTGCCTATGCTTTGGCGTGCCATCCCTTCATATCTTCATCAGGATCCGGGCAGAGAAAGAGACTAAAGCCTTGTTGTGTGGTGCAGACTGACTGACAAGCTGAAAGGACTCTGCTGAAGCCTTTAATTGCCATCAGCTGAGTCAAAGTATTAAAATTAACCAAAACAAAGAAAAAAAAAATCAAAATTGCCGTTTTTCAGCCATTACTACCCCCTCAAGTGCGATAAAGAAGGGAATTTTGTTTACTTACCGTAAATTCCTTTTCTTCTAGCTCCAATTGGGAGACCCAGACAATTGGGTGTATAGCTACTGCCTCCGGAGGCCACACAAAGCATTACACTTAAAAGTGTAAGGCCCCTCCCCTTCTGCCTATACACCCCCCGTGGGATCACGGTTCCTCAGTTTTAGTGCCAAAGCAAGAAGGAGGAAAGCCAATAACTGGTTTAAGAACAAATTCAATCCGAAGGAACATCGGAGAACCGAAACCATTCAACATGAACAACATGTGTACCCGAAAAAACAAAAATCCCTAAGCAAACAGGGCGGGTGCTGGGTCTCCCAATTGGAGCTAGAAGAAAAGGAATTTACGGTAAGTAAACAAAATTCCCTTCTTTGTCGCTCCTAATTGGGAGACCCAGACAATTGGGACGTCCAAAAGCAGTCCCTGGGTGGGTATAATAACTCCTCGTGATAGGACCATAAAGACAGCCCTACCCTACAGGTGGGCAGTCGCCGCCTGAAGGACTTGTCTACCTAGGCTGGCGTCCGCCGAAGCGTAGGTATGCACTTGATAGTGTTTGGTAAAAGTGTGCAGACTGGACCATGTAGCCGCCTGGCACACCTGCTGAGCCGTAGCCTGGTGTCGTAATGCCCAGGACGCACCCACGGCTCTGGTAGAATGGGCCTTCAGCCCTGAGGGAACTGGAAGCCCAGCAGAACGGTAGGCTTCAAGAATTGGTTCCTTGATCCACCGAGCCAGGGTGGATTTGGAAGCTTGCGACCCTTTGCGCTGACCAGCGACAAGGACAAAGAGTGCATCCGAGCGGCGCAGGGGCGCCGTGCGGGAAATGTAGATCCTGAGCGCTCTCACGAGATCCAACAAATGCAAATCCTTTTCACATTGATGAACTGGATGAGGGCACAAGGAAGGCAAGGAGATATCTTGATTAAGATGAAACGGGGATACCACCTTAGGGAGAAACTCCGGAATAGGGCGCAAAACCACCTTGTCCTGGTGAATCACCAGGAAGGGAGATTTGCATGACAGCGCTGCTAGCTCGGACACTCGTCGAAGAGACGTGACCGCTACTAGAAAGGCCACTTTCTGTGAAAGGCGAGAAAGGGAAACATCCCTCATAGGCTCGAAAGGCGGCTTCTGGAGAGCAATTAGAACCCTGTTCAGATCCCAGGGCTCTAACGGCCGCTTGTAAGGAGGGACGATATGACAGACCCCTTGCAGGAACGTGCGTACCTGAGGAAGTCGTGCTAGGCGCTTCTGAAAAAATACCGATAGCGCTGAGACTTGCCCCTTGATGGAGCTGAGCGACAAACCTTTTTCCAACCCGGATTGCAGGAAGGAAAGAAAAGTAGGCAATCTAAATGGCCAGGGAGAGACTCCCTGAGCAGAGCACCAAGACAAGAATATTTTCCACGTCCTGTGGTATATCTTGGCGGAGGTAGGTTTTCTGGCCTGTCTCATGGTGGCAATGACCTCTTGAGACAATCCTGAACCCGCTAGGATCCAGGACTCAATGGCCACACAGTCAGGTTCAGGGCCGCAGAATTCTGATGGAAAAACGGCCCTTGAGACAGCAAGTCTGGTCGGTCTGGTAGTGCCCACGGTTGGCCTACCGCGAGGTGCCACAGATCCGGGTACCACGACCTCCTTGGCCAGTCTGGAGCGACGAGGATGGCGCGGCGGCAGTCGGACCTGATCTTGCGCAGCACTCTGGGCAACAGAGCCAGAGGTGGAAACACATAAGGAAGGGGACTCTAGTAAAAAGCGCGGCCGACAAATATGCACTGCCAGCGCGGAAGTCCCCGGCGCACCACAAGTCCCAGCCGCGTCGCAGTAAAAACTGCCAGCAGGGGCTGGCGCGGCAGTTCCCCACACACAAACTCCCTTAGCAAGCTGTGGAAGTGTGGCACAAGCGCAGCAGCGCTATTGTCCCCGGCGCACTAACACACCCAGCAATGCTGCAGTGTGTGCGCGGTCTGTGCTGGGACACAGAGTACCTTGGTGTAGCAGGGCCCTGTCCCTGACGATACTCCGCTCCATATCCAGCAGATTCCCCAGGGGCTGTGGACGGAGCACGGTCTCTGTGCCTGGAGACCGGTAAATCCCACTTCACCCAGAGCCCAAAGGGGGATGGGGAAGGATGCAGCATGTGGGCTCCAGCCTCTGTACCCGCAATGGGTACCTCAACCTTAACAAACACCGCCGACACAAAGTGGGGTGAGAAGGGAGCATGCTGGGGGCCCAAGTAAGGGCCCTCTTTTCTTCCATCCGACATAGTCAGCAGCTGCTGCTGACTAAACAGTGGAGCTATGCGTGGATGTCTGACCTCCTTGGCACAAAGCTTGAAAACTGAGGAACCGTGATCCCACGGGGGGTGTATAGGCAGAAGGGGAGGGGCCTTACACTTTTAAGTGTAATGCTTTGTGTGGCCTCCGGAGGCAGTAGCTATACACCCAATTGTCTGGGTCTCCCAATGGAGCGCCAAAGAAAAGCAATATAATGTCAGATCTACCCTTCTGTGGCTACTGTGCCATCATGTAAAACGTACCATTTGAAAGGCTCTCTCCTCTTCAGTTATTTCGGGCTCGCTATGCTCTTCCTGCAACACTGGAGAAGGACTCCGGCTGACTTTTGGACTAACTTTGTCCTCTTCTTGTTCATCATCTTCATACTCATCATCATCACCACCACCACCATCATCATGATCATCATCATCTTCCTCCTCTTCATCACTGTCCTAAAAAAAATAAAAATAAATATAGAGTGTACATCAGCAATTTGTGTACAATATTTTAAAATAAGTACACCATTTTATAGGTGTAACCAGATTTGTCAATTATCTTGAACACAAGTGCTAACTAGCTGGATTTTTGCATGCTCAGCAATGGGTCCTACTTACAAACTTGCTTTTTTGTGGCAAACGTGGACCATCACCCCCCTCCTCCATTTCTTGCTCCTTTATTTCCTTTTTCATTTGTGAACGCTGCTGTTCCATTCTCTCGCGTTCCAATTTCTTCTGCTTTTCTCTTTCCATCTTCTCTAAACCCTCACGAATCCACGCAGGCAAAGTCCGACGTTTAACTGCGTCTGCAATGAAAAGAACATATTGCCGTGTTATTCCCACTACCATTCTTAGCTTGTAAATCTAAAATATATTATTAAATGCAATTTCCTGAAGTGCTCGCTCCATTTAGCACCCACTTAAAACTTTGCATGTCGGAGGAATTAGCTACATGGTTGCCCATGGTTACATCCTGTTTTGCTTTCATGAAAGGTTGCACATGCTCAGTAGATATCTACTATTTTTTATTTTACAGTTCGACAGTGCAGTCATGAGTGCAACATTTTCACTGCAAAGAGTAGACATGGTCGCCCTTTTGTCAGAGGAACAGCTCCCTTCCAATCCAATGGTGCTATTGAACTGTGGACAGACGAAGCAGAGCAAGAGCAGAAGTACCAACCACTAAATCACCCGTGTATTTACGCATGAAAGCATTAATATTTCTGGCCACATTTGTTATGATGGACTATTCGTACCTATAAATACAATAGAAATACAACTGGGCCTTTATCTATACTGTTTAAGAAGAGAAACTGTACTCGCTGCTGACAGCAACCAATCAAAACTCAGGTTTAATATTTTAACTCACTCTAGTGAAATGAAATCTGCGCTGTGATTGGTTACTTTGAACAATATAGACTTAGATTGAAGCCAGGAGAGAACACACAGGGAAGAATATATTAAACACACAGAATTGGAAGATGGAGGATTACAAACTCTGATCTGCATTTTTTTGGTGAAGTTTGTTGCCCAAAACTGCATGTCTTTCCTTCTCCCAGCAAAGTCTATGAGAAGTCAGAAATACTGTGCGCAGGTTGCTATTTTTTTTGCCTGCAGTTTTTGGCTACTTAAGCAAGCATTGTTGACCTTAGGGAGATCAACATATCCACTGCGGAGACACCATCACGTGTTTCTCAACGCAGTGATTCTAGAGCAACGCCCCCTGGGAAGTATGCAAATAAGAAAGCAGCGGAGACACCATCACGTGTTTCTCAACGCAGTGATTCTAGAGCAAAGCCCCCTGGGAAGTATGCAAATAAGAAAGCCGCGGAGACACCATCACGTGTTTCTCAACGCTGCCAGGAAACTAGCCAGGTCTTTCACCGGGAAGGAACAACCACGGGAAGGGCAGTCTCCAGTCAAGGAGACCACCTATACCAAACATGGTATCCATCCACAGACAGCCGTTTCGGGGTATTTGCCCCTCATCAGCGTGGAGTAGGAATCAGGCTAGTGGGGGCAATGCCTAGTAAAAGGCTACTTAAGCAAGCATAGTTGACCTTAGGGAGATCATCATAACATTGCAGCCCCCACTAGCCAGATTCCTACTCCACACTGATGAGGGGCAAATACCCCGAAACGGCTGTCTGTGGATGGATACCATGGATGGATACCATGTTTGGTATAGGTGGTCTCCTTGACTGGAGACTGCCCTTCCCGTGGTTGTTCCTTCCCGGTGAAAGACCTGGCTAGTTTCCTGGCAGCGTTGAGAAACACGTGATGGTGTCTCCGCGGCTTTCTTATTTGCAGTTTTTGGCTGACAGCTGCAGCATGTCAATTGTTTGTGTGTTTTTGTCAATCATATTTTATTTATTTATTTATATTTAATATATATATATATATATATATATATATATATATATATATATATATTTTTTTTTTTTTTTTTAACTCTTCCAGCCATTGATTTCAGACAGAAAAAAAAAAAAAAAAAAACCATGCATGGGCATTTTCTGGTACAAGGCATATTTTTCTGCCACGAGGTGCAATTTTTTTGTTAATAGATTTTCTGCAGCGTCCGGACATAGCCTTAAACAGGATGTTAGGGACAGACCAGAATTAGAGGGTTTTTCCCATCACCAAGATACTATCCTAATATGTAGTAGAAATAACAACATTAGCAACTACCTCCAATTAGAAATGTAGTATAGTTGTATAGTTCTTCTCATTCACTATGTCGCTTATCTCATGTGCAGAGCATTGCAGGACCTTAGGTATCCATGGTTATGACCACACATCTAGTCACAGTTAGTTGCTAATGGTCATAACCATGGATACCTAAGCGGCAATGCCCTGCACATGAGGTAAGCGACATAATGAAACAGGAGAACTATACCACATTTCTAAATATTATTATTATTGTTACACCTACTACATATTGGGATAGGGTCTTGGAGATGAGATTAACTCTTTAACATATTACCATGTCTTCCAGTCATCTCTGCCCCCATCACCAGGAGCATTGGAGGAGTTACTAATGTTATCTGTGCATGGAAAAGAACCCGGAGAAGCAGGTGGTTGTGGGATATGTAGTTTAGTGGTCACATGGCGGCACTGAAGAAGCGTTCAAAAAAATCAAAACTATGGAGGAGCTGGATCCAGAAAAAAACCGTAAGAAATTATCCAGCGAGTGTTTGAAGGCATAAACACTGGATCTAGTACTAAAATCTAATAACCTGTCTAAAAAGAGAATTTTGTTTACTTACCGTAAATTCTTTTTCTTATAGTTCCGACATGGGAGACCCAAACCATGGGTGTATAGCTTCTGCCTCCGGAGGACACACAAAGTACTACACTCAAACGTGTAGCTCCTCCCTCCGGGCTATATACACCCCCTGGATGACAATCTAACCAGTTCAGTGCAAAAGCTGAAGGAGGACATCCACCCATAAGTAGAGATAGAGTAAAACTCGGAAAGACCGGAACTCTGTCTACTAACAACAGCCGGTGAAACACACGGAACAAAAAACTGCCAACAGGCAACAGGGAGGGTGCTGGGTCTCCCATGTCGGAACTATAAGAAAAAGAATTTACGGTAAGTAAACAAAATTCTCTTTTTCTTCATCGTTCCTTATGGGAGACCCAAACCATGGGACGTTCCAAAGCAGTCCATGGGTGGGAAGAAGGGAATTTTGTTACTTACCGTAAATTCCTTTTCTTCTAGCTCTTATTGGGAGACCCAGACGATTGGGGTATAGCTACTGCCCTCTGGAGGCCACACAAAGCACTACATTAAAAGTGCAAGGCCCCTCCCCCTCTGGCTATACCCCCCCGTGGTATCACGGGTTCTCCAGTTTTAGTGCCAAAGCAAGAAGGAGGAAGCCAATAACTGGTTTAAACAAATTAACTCCGAATAACATCGGAGAACTGAAAAACCGTTCAACATGAACAACATGTGTACCCGCAAACAACAAAAAAACATCCCGAAGGACAACAGGGCGGGTGCTGGGTCTCCCAATAAGAGCTAGAAGAAAAGGAATTTACGGTAAGTAACAAAATTCCCTTCTTCTTCAGCGCTCTATTGGGAGACCCAGACGATTGGGACGTCCAAAAGCTGTCCCTGGGTGGGTAAAGAAATACCTCATGTTAGAGCTGCAAAACAGCCCTCCCCTACGGGGGTGTCACTGCCGCCTGCAGGACTCTTCTACCTAAGCTGGCATCCGCCGAAGCATAGGTATGCACCTGATAATGCTTGGTGAAAGTGTGCAGACTGGACCAGGTAGCTGCCTGGCACACCTGTTGAGCCGAAGCCTGGTGACGTAATGCCCAGGACGCACCCACGGCTCTGGTTGAGTGGGCTTTTAGCCCTGAAGGAACCGGAAGCCCCGCAGAACGGTAGGCCTCTAGAATTGGTTCTTTGATCCATCGAGCCAGGGTGGCTTTAGAAGCCTGCAACCCCTTGCGCGGACCAGCGACAAGGACAAAAAGTGCATCGGCACGGCGCATGGGCGCCGTGCGGGAAATGTAGATTCTGAGTGCTCTCACCAGATCTAGCAAACGTAAGTCCTTTTCATACCGGTGAACCGGATGAGGACAAAAAGAAGGCAAGGATATATCCTGATTAAGATGAAAAGAGGATACGACCTTAGGGAGAAACTCCGGAATAGGGCGCAGCACTACCTTGTCCTGGTGGAACACCAGGAAGGGAGCCTTGGATGACAGAGCTGCCAGCTCAGACACTCGCCGAAGCGATGTGATCGCAACAAGAAACGCCACTTTCTGTGACAGCCGAGAAAAGGAAACTTCCTTCAGAGGCTCGAAGGGCGGCTTCTGGAGAGCAACTAGTACCCTGTTCAGATCCCATGGATCTAACGGCCGCTTGTACGGGGGCACAATATGACAGACCCCCTGCAGGAACGTGCGCACCTTAGAAAGACGTGCTAGACGCTTCTGAAAAAACACGGATAGTGCCGAAACTTGCCCTTTAAGGGAGCTGAGCGACAAGCCCTTTTCTAACCCCGATTGCAGGAAGGAAAGAAACTTGGGCAATGCAAATGGCCAGGGAGACACTCCCTGAGCAGAGCACCAGGATAAGAAAATCTTCCACGTTCTGTGGTAGATCTTAGCCGAATTCGACTTTCTAGCTTGTCTCATTGTGGCAACGACTCCTTGAGATAATCCTGCAGATGCTAGGATCCAGGACTCAATGGCCACACAGTCAGGTTCAGGGCCGCAGAATTCTGATGGAAAAACGGCCCTTGGGACAGTAAGTCTGGTCGGTCTGGCAGTGACCACGGTCGACCGATCGTGAGATGCCACAGATCCGGATACCACGACCTCCTCGGCCAGTCTGGAGCGACGAGTATGATGCGGCTGCACTCGGATCTGATCTTGCGTAGCACTCTGGGCAAGAGCGCCAGAGGCGGAAACACGTATGGGAGCTGAAACTGCGACCAATCTTGAACCAAGGCGTCTGCCGCCAGAGCTCTTTGATCGCGCGACCTCGCCATGAATGCCGGGACCTTGTTGTTGTGCCGGGATGCCATTAGGTCGACGTCCGGCACTCCCCAGCGGCGACAGATTTCCTGAAACACGTCCGGGTGAAGGGACCATTCCCCTGCGTCCATGCCCTGGCGACTGAGGAAGTCTGCTTCCCAGTTTTCTACGCCTGGGATGTGAACCGCGGATATGGTGGATGCTCTGTCCTCCACCCACATTAGAATGCGCCGGACTTCTTGGAAGGCTTGCCGACTGCGCGTCCCTCCTTGGTGGTTGATGTATGCCACCGCTGTGGAGTTGTCCGATTGGATTCGGATCTGCTTTCCTTCCAGCCACTGTTGGAAGGCCAGTAGAGCAAGATACACTGCTCTGATCTCTAGAACATTGATCTGAAGGGTGGACTCCTGCGGAGTCCACGTCCCCTGAGCCCTGTGGTGGAGAAATACTGCTCCCCACCCTGACAGACTCGCATCTGTCGTGACTACTGCCCAGGATGGGGGCAGGAAGGATCTTCCCTGAGACAATGAGGTGGGAAGGAGCCACCATTGTAGGGAGTCCTTGGCCGTCTGGGAAAGCGAGACTTTCCTGTCCAGGGACGTTGACTTCCCGTCCCATTGGCGGAGAATGTCCCATTGAAGTGGGCGCAGATGAAACTGCGCAAAGGGAACTGCTTCCATGGCTGCCACCATCTTCCCTAGGAAATGCATGAGGCGCCGCAAGGGATGCGACTGGCCCTGCAGAAGAGATTGCACCCCTGTCTGTAGTGACCGCTGCTTGTTCAGCGGAAGCTTCACTATCGCTGCTAGAGTATGAAACTCCATGCCAAGATACGTTAGTGATTGAGTCGGTGATAGGATCGACTTTGGAAAGTTGATGATCCATCCGAAAGACTGTAGGGTCTCCAGCGTAGCATTCAGGCTGTGCTGACATGCCTCTTGAGAGGGAGCTTTGACCAATAAATCGTCTAGGTAAGGGATCACCGAGTGTCCCTGAGAGTGCAAGACTGCTACCACCACCGCCATGACCTTGGTGAAGACCCGTGGGGCTGTTGCCAGACCAAATGGCAGAGCTACGAACTGAAAATGGTCGTCTCCTATCACAAAACGTAGAAAACGTTGATGTTCTGTAGCAATTGGCACGTGGAGATAAGCATCTTTGATGTCTATTGAGGCAAGGAAGTCTCCTCTGGACATTGAGGCAATGACAGAACGCAGGGTTTCCATCCGGAACTTCCTGGCGTGCACATGTTTGTTGAGCCGTTTTAGGTCCAGAACAGGACGGAACGAGCCGTCCTTTTTTGGAACCACAAAGAGATTGGAGTAAAACCCTTGCCCTTGTTCCTGAGGAGGGACTGGGATCACCACTCCTTCCGCTCTTAGGGAGTCCACCGCCTGCAGCAGAGCATCTGCTCGGTCTGGATGTGGGGAGGTTCTGAAGAACCGAGCTGGAGGACGAGAATTGAACTCGATTCTGTACCCGCGAGACAAAATGTCCGTCACCCACCGGTCTTTGACCTGTGACATCCAAATGCCGGTAAAGCGGGAGAGCCTGCCCCCGACCGGCGATGCGGAGGGAGGGGGCTGGAAGTCATGAGGTAGCCGCTTTGGAAGCGGTACCTCCATTTGCTTTCTTGGGGCGCGTGTGAGCCCGCCACGAATCTGAGTTTCTTTGCGTCCTCTGAGTCCCTTTGGACGAGGTAAATGGTGTCTTGCCCGAACCTCGAAAGGACTGAAACCTCTGCTGCCACTTTTTCTGCTGAGGTTTGGTTGTTCTGGGTTGTGGTAAAGAGGAGTCTTTACCCTTGGACTGCTTAATGATATCAGCCAATGGCTCGCCAAACAGTCTATCTCTAGATAAAGGCAAACTGGTTAAACATTTTTTGGAACCAGCATCTGCTTTCCAGTCCTTTAACCACAAGGCTCTGCGCAAAACTACCGAATTGGCGGACGCCATTGAGGTGCGACTGGTAGATTCTAGGACCGCATTGATAGCGTAAGACGCAAACGCCGACATCTGCGTGGTAAGGTGCGCCACTTGCGGCACTGCTGGATGTATGATAGCATCCACTTTTGCTAAGCCAGCTGAAATAGCCTGGAGTGCCCATACGGCTGCGAATGCCGGAGCAAACGACGCGCCGATAGCTTCATAGACAGATTTTAACCAAAGGTCCATCTGTCTGTCATTGGCATCTTTAAGTGAAGCGCCATCCTCCACTGCAACTATGGACCTAGCTGCGAGTTTGGAAATCGGGGGGTCTACCTTTGGACACTGTGTCCAGCGCTTGACCACCTCAGGGGGGAAAGGGAAACGCGTATCTTTAGATCGTTTAGAGAAACGCCTTTCTGGGTGAGCGTCGTGCTTCTGGATTGATTCTCTGAAGTCAGCGTGATCCAACAAAGCACTCAATTTACGCTTGGGATAAAGGAAACGAAACTTCTCCTGCTCCGCAGCCGCCTCTTCTGCTGAAGGGGCTGGGGGAGAAATATCCAACAGCCTATTGATGGCTGAGATGAAGGGAATTTTGTTACTTACCGTAAATTCCTTTTCTTCTAGCTCTTATTGGGAGACCCAGACGATTGGGGTATAGCTACTGCCCTCTGGAGGCCACACAAAGCACTACATTAAAAGTGCAAGGCCCCTCCCCCTCTGGCTATACCCCCCCGTGTATCACGGGTTCTCCAGTTTTAGTGCCAAAGCAAGAAGGAGGAAGCCAATAACTGGTTTAAACAAATTAACTCCGAATAACATCGGAGAACTGAAAAACCGTTCAACATGAACAACATGTGTACCCGCAAACAACAAAAAAACATCCCGAAGGACAACAGGGCGGGTGCTGGGTCTCCCAATAAGAGCTAGAAGAAAAGGAATTTACGGTAAGTAACAAAATTCCCTTCTTCTTCAGCGCTCTATTGGGAGACCCAGACGATTGGGACGTCCAAAAGCTGTCCCTGGGTGGGTAAATAAATACCTCATGTTAGAGCTGCAAAACAGCCCTCCCCTATGGGGGTGTCACTGCCGCCTGCAGGACTCTTCTACCTAATCTGGCATCCGCCGAAGCATAGGTATGCACCTGATAATGCTTGGTGAAAGTGTGCAGACTGGACCAGGTAGCTGCCTGGCACACCTGTTGAGCCGAAGCCTGGTGACGTAATGCCCAGGACGCACCCACGGCTCTGGTGGAGTGGGCTTTTAGCCCTGAAGGAACCGGAAGCCCCGCAGAACGGTAGGCCTCTAGAATTGGTTCTTTGATCCATCGAGCCAGGGTGGCTTTAGAAGCCTGCAACCCCTTGCGCGGACCAGCGACAAGGACGAAAAGTGCATCGGCACGGCGTATGGGCGCCGTGCGTGAAATGTAGATTCTGAGTGCTCTCACCAGATCTAGCAAACGTAAGGCCTTTTCATACCGGTGAACCGGATGAGGGCAAAAAGAAGGCAAGGAAATATCCTGATTAAGATGAAAAGAGGATACGACCTTAGGGAGAAACTCCGGAATGGGGCGCAGCACAACCTTGTCCTGGTGGAACACCAGGAAGGGAGCCTTAGATGACAGAGCTGCCAGCTCAGACACTCGCCGAAGCGATGTGATTGCAACAAGAAACGCCACTTTCTGCGACAGCCGAGAAAAGGAAACTTCCTTCAGAGGCTCGAAGGGCGGCTTCTGGAGAGCAACTAGTACCCTGTTCAGATCCCATGGATCTAACGGTCGCTTGTACGGGGGCACAATATGACAGACCCCCTGCAGGAACGTGCGCACCTTAGGAAGACGTGCTAGACGCTTCTGAAAAAACACGGATAGTGCCGAAACTTGCCCTTTAAGGGAGCTGAGCGACAAGCCCTTTTCTAACCCCGATTGCAGGAAGGAAAGAAACTTGGGCAATGCAAATGGCCAGGGAGACACTCCCTGAGCAGAGCACCAGGACAAGAAAATCTTCCACGTTCTGTGGTAGATCTTAGCCGAATTCGACTTTCTAGCTTGTCTCATTGTGGCAATGACTCCCTGAGATAATCCAGCAGATGCTAGGATCCAGGACTCAATGGCCACACAGTCAGGTTCAGGGCCGCAGAATTCTGATGGAAAAACGGCCCTTGGGACAGTAAGTCTGGTCGGTCTGGCAGTGACCACGGTCGACCGATCGTGAGATGCCACAGATCCGGATACCACGACCTCCTCGGCCAGTCTGGAGCGACGAGTATGACGCGGCTGCACTCGGATCTGATCTTGCGTAGCACTCTGGGCAAGAGCGCCAGAGGCGGAAACACGTATGGGAGCTGAAACTGCGACCAATCTTGAACCAAGGCGTCTGCCGCCAGAGCTCTTTGATCGCGCGACCTCGCCATGAATGCCGGGACCTTGTTGTTGTGCCGGGATGCCATTAGGTCGACGTCCGGCACTCCCCAGCGGCGACAGATTTCCTGAAACACGTCCGGGTGAAGGGACCATTCCCCTGCGTCCATGCCCTGGCGACTGAGGAAGTCTGCTTCCCAGTTTTCTACGCCTGGGATGTGAACCGCGGATATGGTGGATGCTCTGTCCTCCACCCACATTAGAATGCGCCGGACTTCTTGGAAGGCTTGCCGACTGCGCGTCCCTCCTTGGTGGTTGATGTATGCCACCGCTGTGGAGTTGTCCGATTGGATTCGGATCTGCTTTCCTTCCAGCCACTGTTGGAAGGCCAGTAGAGCAAGATACACTGCTCTGATCTCCAGAACATTGATCTGAAGGGTGGACTCCTGCGGAGTCCACGTCCCCTGAGCCCTGTGGTGGAGAAATACTGCTCCCCACCCTGACAGACTCGCATCTGTCGTGACTACTGCCCAGGATGGGGGCAGGAAGGATCTTCCCTGAGACAATGATGTGGGAAGGAGCCACCATTGTAGAGAGTCTTTGGCCGTCTGGGAAAGCGAGACTTTCCTGTCCAGGGACGTTGACTTCCCGTCCCATTGGCGGAGAATGTCCCATTGAAGTGGGCGCAGATGAAACTGCGCAAAGGGAACTGCTTCCATGGCTGCCACCATCTTCCCTAGGAAATGCATGAGGCGCCGCAAGGGATGCAACTGGCCCTGCAGGAGAGATTGCACCCCTGTCTGTAGTGACCGCTGCTTGTCCAGCGGAAGCTTCACTATCGCTGCTAGAGTATGAAACTCCATGCCAAGATACGTTAGTGACTGAGTCGGTGATAGGATCGACTTTGGAAAGTTGATGATCCATCCGAAAGACTGTAGAGTCTCCAGCGTAGCATTCAGGCTGAGTTGGCATGCCTCCCGAGAGGGAGCTTTGACCAATAAGTCGTCTAGGTAAGGAATCACCGAGTGTCCCTGAGAGTGCAAGACTGCTACCACCGCCGCCATGACCTTGGTGAAGACCCGTGGGGCTGTCGCCAGACCAAATGGAAGAGCTACGAACTGAAAATGGTCGTCTCCTATCACAAAACGTAGAAAACGTTGATGTTCTGTAGCAATTGGCACGTGGAGATAAGCATCTTTGATGTCTATTGAGGCAAGGAAGTCTCCTCTGGACATTGAGGCAATGACAGAGCGGAGGGTTTCCATCCGGAACCTCCTGGCGTGCACATGTTTGTTGAGCCGTTTTAGGTCCAGAACAGGACGGAACGAGCCGTCCTTTTTTGGAACCACAAAGAGATTGGAGTAAAACCCTTGCCCTTGTTCCTGAGGAGGGACTGGGATAACCACTCCTTCCGCTTTTAGGGAATCCACCGCCTGCAGCAGAGCATCTGCTCGGTCTGGACGTGGGGAGGTTCTGAAGAACCGAGCTGGAGGACGAGAATTGAACTCGATTCTGTACCCGCGAGACAAAATGTCCGTCACCCACCGGTCTTTGACCTGTGACATCCAAATGCCGGAAAAGCGGGAGAGCCTGCCCCCGACCGGCGATGCGGAGGGGGGGGGCTGGAAGTCATGAGGTAGCCGCTTTGGAAGCGGTACCTCCATTTGCTTTCTTGGGGCGTGTGTGAGTCCGCCACGAATCTGAGTTTCTTTGCGTCCTCTGAGTCCCTTTGGACGAGGTAAATGGTGTCTTGCCCGAACCTCGAAAGGACTGAAACCTCTGCTGCCACTTTTTCTGCTGAGGTTTGGGTGTTCTGGGTTGTGGTAAAGAGGAGTCTTTACCCTTGGACTGCTTAATGATGTCAGCCAATGGCTCGCCAAACAGTCTCTCTCTAGACAAAGGCAAACTGGTTAAACATTTTTTGGAACCAGCATCTGCTTTCCAGTCCTTTAACCACAAGGCTCTGCGCAAAACTACCGAATTGGCGGACGCCATTGAGGTGCGACTGGTAGATTCTAGGACCGCATTGATAGCGTAAGACGCAAACGCCGACATCTGCGTGGTAAGGTGCGCCACTTGCGGCACTGCTGGATGCATGATAGCATCCACTTTTGCTAAGCCAGCTGAAATAGCCTGGAGTGCCCATACGGCTGCGAATGCCGGAGCAAACGACGCGCCTATAGCTTCATAGACAGATTTTAACCAAAGGTCCATCTGTCTGTCATTGGCATCTTTAAGTGAAGCGCCATCCTCCACTGCAACTATGGATCTAGCTGCAAGTTTGGAAATCGGGGGGTCTACCTTTGGACACTGTGTCCAGCGCTTGACCACCTCAGGGGGGAAAGGGAAACGCGTATCTTTAGATCGTTTAGAGAAACGCCTTTCTGGGTGAGCGTCGTGCTTCTGGATTGATTCTCTGAAGTCAGAGTGATCTAACAAAGCACTCAATTTACGCTTGGGATAAAGGAAACGAAACTTTTCCTGCTCCGCAGCCGCCTCTTCTGCTGAAGGGGCTGGGGGAGAAATATCCAACAGCCTATTGATGGCTGAGATAAGGTCGTCTACCATGGCATCCCCATCCGGGGTATCCAGGTTGAGAGGGGTTCCAGGAGTGGATTCCTGATCACTCTCATCAGACACATCACAGGGAGACTGATTGCGCTGAGACCCTGAGCAGTGTGAAGACGTCGAGGGTCTTTCCCAGCGAGCTCGCTTAGGGTGGCTGGGGCCATCATCTGAGTCATAATCCTCGGCCTGTGAAGCCGGGGACCCCCCTGTGGGCTGGATACATTCCAAGTAAGGGGGATCTGAGGACAGAGGCCTCGCCGTGCCCAGAGACTGAGCCCCATGCATAGATTGCAAGGTTTCAAGGATTTTTGCCATAGATACAGACATATTATCTGCAAAAACTGCAAAGTCCGTCCCTGTCACCGGGGCAGAACTTACAAGCGTCTCAGCCTGGGTCGCTACCTCTCCTGACTCCGGCTGGCGAAGCAGCACCGGGTCGGAGCATTGCACACAATGGGGGTCATCAGAGCCTGCTGGTAGATTAGCCCCACATGCAGCACACGCAGTATACACAGCCCTTTTTGCCTTGGCCGCCTTGCGTTTTGAGGATGACATGTTGCTGCTTCCACAGAGCGATCTGGGATATGCAGCCAGAAGCGCACCTCACAGTGCAAGAAATACAATATCTATATAACTGTATCCAGTACACTGATACACAGTGAGGCACTAGAGGGACCAGCACAGAAAAATCGCTTACCGCCCGCTTAAAAAGCGGGTGTGTGGTCGCCAGATAGCCCCTAGTCCAGGTCTCCCAGAGCCTTGCGTCCTTCCTCCAGCCAGGCATGCATGTAATGGCTGCCGGCGTCTCGAGAGAGGAAGGGGGGCGGGCCCTGGGCGTTCCTGGCCAAGAGCGGGAAGCCTGCTTCCCTCTGTGCATAGTGAGAGGGCTGGAGCATGTAAATCAGGCTCCAGCCCTCGTCGCTGCTTGCGAACAGCGTCTCTCCCCTTCCCTGAGTGACAGGGAGGGGGCGGGAACGAAACGGAGCTGCCGGCGTCCTAGGCCCAAAAAGCCGGGGACTCAATTTATAACCGCCGCCGCCGTAAAAGCGCGGACGGCGGATCCCCGGCGCACCACAAGTCACAGCAGCGCCGCCCGGTCCAGAGGGGGTCGGCGCTGCGTTCCCAAACACAAACAATCCCCCAGTAATCTGTAGGGACACTAACTCCAACATTGCGGTCCCCGGCGCACTACAACACCCAGCCAGCCCGGAGTGTGTCTGTGCCTGCCGGGGACACAGAGTACCTGTAAGATGCAGGGCCCTGTCCCTGATCGTACTCCTGCTCCGAATCCATCAGGTTCTAATGGGTCTGTGGATGGAGCCCGGCATCAGAGCTGAGAGGCCGGCAGGATCCCACTTCCACAGAGCCCTACCAGGGGATGTGGAAGGAAAACAGCATGTCAGGCTCCAGCCCTGTACCAGCAATAGGTACCTCAACCTTACAACACCATCCAGGGGTGAGAAGGGAGCATGCTGGGAACACTATATGTGTCCTCTTTTCTTCCATCCGAAACAGTCAGCAGCTACTGCTGACTAAAATCTGTGGAGCTATGCATGGAATGTCTGACCTCCTTCGCACACAAAGCTAAAAACTGGAGAACCCGTGATACACGGGGGGGTATAGCCAGAGGGGGAGGGGCCTTGCACTTTTAATGTAGTGCTTTGTGTGGCCTCCAGAGGGCAGTAGCTATACCCCAATCGTCTGGGTCTCCCAATAGAGCGCTGAAGAAAAGGTCGTTTACCATGGCATCCCCATCAGGGGTATCCAGGTTGAGAGGGGTTCCAGGAATGGATTCCTGATCACTCTCATCAGACACATCACAGGGAGACTGATTGCGCTGAGACCCTGAGCAGTGTGATGACGTCGAGGGTCTTTCCCAGCGAGCTCGCTTAGGATGGCTGGGGCTATCATCTGAGTCATAATACTCAGCCTGGGAAGCCGGGGACCCCCCTGTGGGCTGGATTAATTCCAAGTGAGGGGGACCTGAGGACAGAGGCCTCGCCGTGCCCAAAGACTGAGCCCCATGCATAGATTGCAAGGTTTCAAGGATTTTTGCCATAGACACAGACATATTATCAGCAAAAACTGCAAAGTCTGTCCCTGTCACCGGGGCAGAACTTACAAGCGTCTCAGCCTGGGTCACTACCTCTCCTGACTCCGGCTGGCGAAGCAGCACCGGGTCGGAGCATTGCACACAATGGGGGTCATCGGAGCCTGCTGGTAGATTAGCCCCACATGCAGCACACGCAGTATACACAGCCCTAGCCTTGGCAGCCTTGCGTTTTGAGGATGGCATGTTGTTGCTTCCACAGAGGGATCTGGGAGATGCAGCCAGAAGCGACCTCACAGTGCAAGAAATACAATATCTCTATATCCTACACAGTACACCGATACACCGTGAGGCACTAGAGGGACCAGCACAGAAAAATCGCTTACCGCCCGCTTAAAAAGCGGGTGTGTGGTCGCCAGATAGCCCCTAGTCCAGGTCTCCCAGAGCCTTGCGTCCTTCCTCCAGCCAGACTGCATGTAATGGCTGCCGGCGTCCTGAGAGAGAAGGGGGGCGGGCCCTGGGCGTTCCTGGCTAAGAGCGGGAAGCCTGCTTCCCTCTGTGCCTAGTGTGAGGGCTGGAGCATGTAAATCAGGCTCCAGCCCTCGTCGCTGCTAGCGAACAGCGTCTCTCCCCTACCCTGAATGACAGGGTGGGGGCGGGAACGAATCGGAGCTGCCGGCGTCCTAGGCCCAAAAAGCCGGGGACTCAATTTATAACCGCCGCCGCCGTAAAAGCGCGGACGGCGGATCCCCGGCGCACCACAAGTCACAGCAGCGCCGCCCGGTCCAGAGGGGGTCGGCGCTGCGTTCCCATACACAAAAAATCCCCCAGTAATCTGTAGGGACACTAACTCCAACGTTGCGGTCCCCGGCGCACTACAACACCCAGCCAGCCCGGAGTGTGTCTGTGCCTGCCGGGGACACAGAGTACCTGTATGATGCAGGGCCTGTCCCTGATCGTACTCCTGCTCCGTCTCCATCAGGTTCTAATGGGTCTGTGGATGGAGCCCGGCGTCAGAGCTGAGAGGCCGGCAGGATCCCACTTCCACAGAGCCCTACCAGGGGATGTGGAAGGAAAACAGCATGTCAGGCTCCAGCCCTGTACCAGCAATAGGTACCTCAACCTTACAACACCATCCAGGGGTGAGAAGGGAGCATGCTGGGGACACTATATGTGTCCTCTTTTCTTCCATCCGAAATAGTCAGCAGCTACTGCTGACTAAAATCTGTGGAGCTATGCATGGAATGTCTGACCTCCTTCGCACACAAAGCTAAAACTGGAGAACCCGTGATACCACGGGGGGGGTATAGCCAGAGGGGGAGGGGCCTTGCACTTTTAATGTAGTGCTTTGTGTGGCCTCCAGAGGGCAGTAGCTATACCCCAATCGTCTGGGTCTCCCAATAGAGCGCTGAAGAAATAAACCAAACTGAGAAGTAGGCAAAACCTAACTTCACAAATGGGCGACAGCCGCCTGAAGAACGCATCTGCCCAAGCTCGCATCTGCCGAAGCATGAGCATGCACTTGGTAGTGCTTCGAGAAAGTGTGCAGACTGGACCACGTGGCAGCCTGACAAACCTGCTGAGCCGTAGCCTGGTGCCTGAAAGCCCAGGAGGCACCGACAGCTCTGGTTGAGTGCGCCTTAATCCCTGGCGGAGGAGGCACCTGAGAACACTGGTAGGCATCGGTGATAGCCGACCTGATCCAACGAGCTAGGGTCGGTTTAGAAGCAGCGAGACCCTTGCGCTTACCAGTGGTTAGCACAAAAAGTGAGGTGCACCGCCTAAAAACGGCGGTGCGTGACACATAGATTCGGAGCGCCCGCACCAAATCTAAGGAATGCAACGCCTTCTCAAAGCGATGCACAGGGGCCGGACAAAGAGAAGGCAATGAAATGTCCTGGTTAAGGTGGAAAGGAGACACCACCTTAGGGAGAAAGTCCGGAGTCGGCCGAAGAACCACCTTGTCTTGGTGAAACACCAAAAAGGGGGATTCCGAAGAGAGCGCAGCCAAATCAGAAACTCTCCTGAGAGAAGTTATGGCTACTAGAAAAACAACTTTCTGTGAAAGTCTAAACAAAGGAACCTCCCTGAGAGGCTCAAAGGGGGGTTTCTGTAAGGCCGTGAGGACCAGATTAAGGTCCCAGGGATCCAAGGGCCGCCGGTAAGGAGGAATGATGTGAGATGCGCCCTGCATGAAGGTGCGCACCTGAGCCATTCGGGCGATACGCCGCTGGAACAATACCGACAGAGCCGACACCTGTCCCTTGAGGGAATGGAGGGACAGTCCTAGCTGTAGACCGGACTGTAGAAAAGACAGGATGGTCGGCAAGGAGAACGGCCAAGGGGCATGGCCGGAAGAGCGACACCAGGACAGGAAAATCCTCCAAGTCCTGTGGTAAATCTTGGCCGAGGAAGACTTCCGAGCCTGAGTCATAGTGGAGATGACCTCAGAGGGAATGCCTGAAGCCGTCAGGATCCAGGACTCAAGAGCCACGCCGTCAATCTGAGAGCCGCAGAATTCTGGCGGAAGAACGGACCTTGAGAGAGAAGGTCTGGGCGGTCCGGGAGGTGCCACGGCACCCCTACGGACAGACGGAGCAGGTCTGGGTACCAAGCTCGCCTGGGCCAGTCCGGAGCAATGATTATGACTCGACGGCCCTCCATTCCGATCTTGCGCAGAACCCTGGGCAAGAGAGCTAGAGGGGGAAACACATAGGCCAGACGGAACTGAGACCAATCTTGAACCAGTGCGTCCGCTGCGAAGGCCTGAGGATCGTGGGAGCGAGCCATGTAAACCGGAACCTTGTTGTTGTGCCGGGATGCCATTAGATCCACTTCCGGAGTGCCCCACTTGCGGCAGATTGATCTGAACACTGACGGATGCAGGGCCCACTCGCCGCTGTCCATGGTTTGATGGCTGAGATAATCGGCCTCCCAGTTTTCCACGCCTGGGATGTGGACTGCGGATATGGTGGACTTGGAGTCCTCCGTCCACTGGAGGATTCGTTGAACCTCCAACATCGCCAGACGGCTGTGAGTCCCGCCCTGGTGATTGATGTAGGCAACCGCTGTCGCGTTGTCCGACTGAACTCGAATGTGCCTGCCCGCCAACAGGTGGTGAAAGGCTAGGAGAGCTAGAAACACAGCTCTGATCTCCAGCACATTGATCGAGAGGGCTGATTCGGACGGAGTCCAAGTGCCCTGTGCTCGGTGATGGAGAAATACTGCTCCCCAACCGGAGAGGCTGGCATCCGTGGTGAGGATCACCCAGGACGGAGTCAGGAAGGAGCGTCCCTGAGACAGAGAGAGGGGCCGAAGCCACCACTGAAGGGAGCTCCTGGTCTGTGACGACAGAACCACCAGCCTGTGCAAGGAAGAGATCCGCTTGTCCCAACAGCGGAGAATGTCCAGCTGCAGGGGACGCAGATGGAACTGGGCAAAGGGAACCGCTTCCATTGATGCCACCATCTGACCTAGCACCTGCATGAGGTGTCTGATGGAATGACGGCGGTGCCTCAGCAGAGAGCGCACCGCCAGACGAAGGGACTGCTGTTTGACTAAGGGCAACTTGACAAGTGCCGGCAGAGTCTCGAATTGCATCCCTAGGTAAAGAAGCACCTGGGTCGGGGTCAGAGTGGACTTGGGCAGGTTGACAAGCCACCCGAACTGAACGAGCGTGGCGAGCGTGAGTGAGACACTCCGCTGGCAGTCTGCACTGGATGAGGCCTTGACTAGAAGGTCGTCCAGGTAAGGAATCACTGCCAACCCCTGGAGGTGCAGAACCGCAACCACTGCTGCCATGACCTTGGTGAATACTCGAGGGGCCGTGGCTAAGCCGAAGGGGAGAGCCACGAATTGGAAATGTTCCTCTCCGATTGCAAAGCGTAGGCAACGCTGGTGTGAAACCGCAATAGGCACATGCAGATAGGCATCTCTGATGTCGATGGATGCCAGAAAATCTCCTTGGGTCATTGAGGCAATGACCGATCTCAGAGATTCCATGCGAAAGTGCCGCACCTGAACATGCTTGTTGAGAAGCTTGAGATCCAGGATGGGTCGGAAGGAACCGTCCTTCTTGGGAACTAGAAAGAGGTTTGAGTAGAAACCGCTGAACCGTTCCCGGGTGGGAACCGGAACAATTACACCGTTGGCCTGCAGGGATGCCACGGCCTGAGAGTAGGCGGCGGCTTTGGAGCAGGGGGGGGTGGACAGAAAAAAATCTGTTTGGCGGGCTGGAAGAAAATTCTATCCTGTAGTCGTGGGAGATGATATCTCGCACCCACTGATCGGAGACGTGTTGAAACCACACGTCGCCAAAGTGGGAGAGCCTGCCACCGACCAAGGACGTTGCTGGCGCAGCCAGATAGTCAAGAGGAGGCTGCCTTAGTGGCAGCGGCTCCTCCGGTCTTTTGAGGACGCGGCTTCGCGCGCCAGTTGGGTTTACGATCCTTGGCTGCGGTAGCGGACGAGGTCGAGGGCTTAGAGGATGACCAGTTAGAGGAATGAAAGGAACGAAACCTCGATTGGTTCCTACCCTGGACAGGTTTCCTGGTTTTAGTTTGTGGCAAGGAAGTACTCTTCCCGCCAGTAGCTTCCTTAATTATTTCATCCAGTTGTTCACCAAACAGCCGGGACCCAGAAAAAGGGAGACTCGCAAGGAACTTCTTAGAGGAAGCGTCTGCTTTCCACTTTCGAAGCCACAAGATCCTGCGGATCGCGAGGGAGTTAGCGGAGGCCACCGCCGTGCGGTGAGAAGCCTCCAGGATGGCAGACATGGCGTAGGATGAAAAAGCCGAAGCTTGAGAAGTTAAGGCATCCATCTCAGGCATAGAGTCCCTGGTGAGGGAATGTATCTCTGCCAGAGAGGCAGAGACTGCCTTAAGAGCCCACACTGCCGCAAAAGACGGGGAGAACGAGGCTCCTGCCGCCTCATATACAGACTTGGCCAGAAGGTCAACCTGGCGGTCAGTGGGATCCTTAAGAGAAGTGCCATCAGCCACAGCTACGACTGTGCGGGCTGAGATTCTGGACACTGGAGGGTCTACCTTTGGAGACTGGGCCCATTCCTTAACCACCTCTGGTGGAAAAGGAAAACGGTCATCAGAACTACGCTTCGGAAAACGTTTGTCAGGACAGGCCCTGGGCTTGTTAACAGTGGTCCGAAAACTGGAGTGGTTAAAAAACATACTCTTAGCTCTCTTAGGTGAGGTAAACTGGTGTATCTCTACCAGAGAGGCTTGTTCCTCTGACTCTGGTGGATTGAGGTTCAGTACGGAGTTAATGGATGCAATCAAGTCACTAACATCCGCATCACCCTCAGACACGTCAATGGGGTACATAGAGGTAGCGTCTGAGCCCACAGTAAACGAATCCTCCTCGCCCTGCACCTCGGCTCGTGAATCAGAGCCGTGGGACGAGGAAGGAGAAGGGTCCCTGCGTCTCCGTTTAGGGGGACGGGGTCCTAGGACATGCTCTGAGAGCTCTGCAGAACTCGGAGCAGCAGAGGCACCCTGAGAAGGGGGCTGATGCATGGTCAGCAGTGTCCGGGACAGCTGCCCCATGGAGTCGGCAAAAGACTGGGAAATAGCTTGGGAAAAGGATGCTACCCAAGCCGGGGGTTCAGCCACCGGGGCCGGAGCAGCCGGAGGGACCCCTGAGGAGGCTCCAGGCTGAGACACAACCATGTTAGCACAGGCATCACAATGTGGGTATGTGCTTGGCTCTGGCAGAATGCGCTTACATGCAGTGCATATAGCGTACATGTTTGCAGCCTTGCTCCGGGTGACAGACATGCTGCTGAGGTGGAAGCTCTGCAGTAAGAATACACTCGTATAGAATGTCCTGAGAGTGTATAATAAAGCCCACAACCAGAGGTTGTGGCTTACCAGCCCGCTCTCTGTGTGCCCTCCGGATTCCACAGCTCGGACCCCCAGTAAAGCGTCAGCCTTCCAGGAAAGCAGCAGATTCAGCAGCCAGCGCCGATCAGTGTGATAAACGCTGAGAAAATGGCGCTGGGAGGAGGAGGGGGGGCGGAGATTAGCCCAAGAGCGGGAAACCGGAGGGCTAAGGAGAGATGCAGGGGAGGGAAACATCTCATCAGAGAGGAGTGCCCTCCCCTCTGCTGGATGGCCGGTGGGCGGCGCCACTCTATTCCCCTGCATGAATGACATGCAGAGGAAGATGAAACCGAAACTAGGCCCAAACAGAAGCCGGGGCCTAGATTTTAACATGCGGCCGACGAGCAGGCACCGTCGGCGCGGTTCTCAGGGGAAACCCCCAGAACCGGCCGGAATTTACAGTAAACATAAAAAACATACTTTTCCCCTAATAAAAGTACCCGGGACCCCTGAAAAACGTCTCAATACTTAGCTTTTGAGACGCAGGGCCAGTCCCTGAGGGGGGTTAAACGCTCCTTCCAGCAGGAACCAGACAGGGCTGCGGATGGAGACCGGTCTTCTGCAAGCAGAGAGGACCGTGACGGCTCCCACTTCAACCCAGAGCCTCTCAGAGGATGTGAAGGAGCGCGGCATGTGAAGGCTCCAGCCTTGTAAAGTCAACCTTAACAGCACCGCCGACACAGTGGGGTGAGAAGGGACATGCCGGGAGTCCAGACTGGACCCGCTTTTCTTCCAAATCTTTAAAATCAAAAAAATAAAAATGAAAAAAATCAGAGAATGCATGTGTGTGTGACCTCCTGAACACAAAGCATTGAACTGGTTAGATTGTCATCCAGGGGGTGTATATAGCCCGGAGGGAGGAGCTACACGTTTGAGTGTAGTACTTTGTGTGTCCTCCGGAGGCAGAAGCTATACACCCATGGTTTGGGTCTCCCATAAGGAACGATGAAGAAAATAACCTTTATAGAGGTGAATAGACCAAAGGGAGTTTAAAAAAAATAAGAATCTTTGACAAATCTTTTAAAGGGGACCTGTCATCAGAAATTTAGCTATAAACCTAAAAGTTTCCCCCTCTGCAGCTCCTGGGCTGCATTCTAGCAAGGTTCCTCTAGTTTTTGTGGCCCCTTTTATACCAAAATAAATACTTTATAAAGTATTACCTTTTTGTATACAAATTTTGAAAATTATCCATGGGGGCGGGCTGCCTGTTGTCTGTTACTGTCCCTCCTGCCGATTTACGCTGCCCCCGAACGCTGAATTTCAAACCTCAGGACGCCGCTCGAGTTCCCGCGCATGCGCTGTGTGACTGTAGCGGTACTGTGCACTGTGTGCACGTGTGACCGCTGGTGACGTGTGCGCAGGCACGAGATTATGGGCGGCGCTGTGAGTGTCATCAGCAAGTGCCCGCCCATAAACTTGTGCCCGCCCTTTCCCCTCTGCCTCCAGTGTTCTGCACAAGCGCTCGCCGGCCAATGACCGACGTCACCTCCTTCCCATCTTACCCTACGGCAGGAAATAGATGGGAGGAGCGGAGCAGGCGGAGGTGACGTCGGCTCATTTGGCCAGCGCTGGCACAGAACGCTGGAGGCACTGGGGGGGCGGGCACCTCGGGTGCAGTGGGCGGCGTCCTGATGTATGAAATGGAGCAATGGGGGACAGCAACGGACACCAGAGAGCCCGCCCCCATGGATCATTCACAAGATTTTCATTCCAAAAGGTACAACTTTATAAAGGTATTTAATTTGGTTTAAAAGGGGGCACAAAAAGTACAGGAACCCTGCTAGAATGTAGCCCAGGAGCTGCAGAGGGGGAAACCTTTAGGTTTAAAGCTACATTTCTGATGACAGGTTCCCTTTAAAAGAAAAATCCAACGCAAGATCTGCAATGAGAAGTTTGAGGCGCCTTCAGTCACGGCATTAGCTAAGGTAATTACCCATGTTATTATTATAGCCCCATTTATTCCATTATTACATAATAGGGACAAGTACAATAATCATAAAGAATACAAGGCACAACAGGCACAGGAGGAGAGAGGACACTGCCCGCGAGGGCTCACAGTCCACAATACACTCATGTACAGGAAAATAACTAAGTTTTACCCTTTGGTAACTCTGGTAAAGAGTAAGCTATTCATGCTTATAAAATTGCAATTTAACTAAATCTAAAGAAAGCCAAGATAGTTCGCACACAAAGGATTAGTTGTGTGGAATTGACAATCATTCCAATTCATTGTTGGAAAAGTGTAGTGACCAGCTCCTGAGTCTGGGGCAGTCCCAGTTTTTGCTTAGAAGCAGTCAGCATGTGACCACTGCAGTCAATCACTGGGTACAGAGATGACGCTCTGTTCTGCATGCCTCAGTACTCCCGTCACAGAGCAGCCATGCTAATATAAGGAGTGTGACCATTGCCGCTGTTGATTGAATGCCACAGTAACAGCACCGGACTGCTGGGGGAAAGGATAGAGTAAAATCATATCTACCTATCTGTAGAGGCTCTTGTTTTGGGGGAACTGGTATAGGTGACCGTTGTCTTTCCCTGAAGGACGTCCTTTCTCTTCTATTGGAAGATGGTGCAGGTGGCCCTGGAGGTCCAGGTGGTCCTTGCTGCCAATATGAAGGGTGAAAGCTGCCTTGAGGAGGTCCATACCCTCCAGCACCATGCTTAACAGAAAAAAAAAGTAGTTAAACTCAAGGTAATCTGACAAATTGCTTAAAAGAAAGCAAAACAGGATTATAATACAAATCAAAGTAACATTACCTGGTAATCGTACTGATTCACTGGTGCAATGGGGAAGTTTTCAGGCGGTGCACTGAAGCCGTGATTGTTTTGGTTAAACATGTGCCTGTTGTCATTAGAAAAGTCTCCACTATCCTGACTATTGCTGTCTTCAGATGGCGGCACAATATCCATTGGTCCTGGGGCTGGAGGGATCCATGGCTGCTCTGGGGGAGGGTGGTGAGGAGGTGGCTGGTGGTGCATGCCCCCCCATTCTATACAGAAGAAGAAACAAATCACATTTAGTAACTTGGTGTAATACTGAATGCAGGGCGCTGTCACCTAATAACATGACAGGTGGAAGCAGCAGAGGCGTCACATCCATACTGATTTCCCTCTACTATCCAGATTGGGCTTGCTTGTAAAGGGAGAGATTTAGTTAGGGCCGTTTCACACATCTGGCTTTTCTCCGGATCGTCACACTCCAGTACAGTGTGATACAGTACAATGGCAGAGCGGCAACGTCCGGGTCACATGACAGCATGTGACCAGAGCTTGTCGCGCTGCCATTGTACTGTATCACACTGTACTGCAGTGCACCGGATCCGGAGAAAAGCCAGATGTGTGAAACGGCCCTCACTGGACACAATAGGGGAATTAAGGCATATTTTCCTGATTTAGGAAAATGTATAAAACGGCTTAGTGTGATGTTCAGCCATTATAATTAAAAGATAGCACAAAGTCGAAATGTAGTAGTAAGGTTAGAGCAACATCACTTACCTGGCTGCCACATCTGATTAAAATTGGGATCACCTTGGAAATTATGATTGTTGGGAGCAGGGTCTATTTGTGGAACTGGTGGCAGATCTTGTCCATTGGGCATCATTGGTTGCTGTTCTGCCACCCCCCCTTGCCCTGTTGTCTCACGTTGTGCAATCCATGCCTGGGCTAATGCTGCCCAATCAATCTGACCTTAGGGTTAGAAAAAAAACAAAAGAACTGATCAGTAAACCCATCGTATATACTACGCCGTACTATTGTGATTGTACCAGTACCCGTATTGGAGCACACTGTGGGGCCTGAGGTCACTACGGAGCAAGGCTTGTGTGCAGGAGCAAGCGCCATGCCTCAACAGACTGCAGAACACAATCCCCTTTATAGTTTCTGAATGAAGCAGAGTTAAATTACTTTATTTCACACTTCACCCATTCTGATACTTGAGTGCAGTTTAGTAGACGCAACAACACACTCATGTGGCTTTTTCCGGACATATGGAGTGAGGATTTTAGTGTTTATATTACAAAGGAAAGTTCAACTGGAGTTTAACCAGACTGATCGATAGGCAAGAGTCGGGAGAAGCCACTGTAACGGGACGTTAAATGAGCCCACACTACTGACACCAGAAATAGGCCACAAGACATCAGGCAGTGACGGTCAGTGGCAAATGATGGATAACGCTTCTAACAGAGGTAAAGAAACACATTTTATGATGTCCGCATGAATCACAAACTCTTACTTGGATCTTGCTGATGCTGAAATGACTCCATCCACTGTTGTTGATTTAATGGCCATTGCTGCCAAGGCTGTCCACCTTGATCCCACATGCCTGCCACGTAGTTAGCAGATCACTGCCTGTAGAAAAAAAGCACTTGTATTACTAGAAAACACTAGGAATAGTAACCAAATATACTCCACTCATTTTATACAGCTTCATCTATGTAAAGAAGAAGCAACTATGAAAATGATCAAAAAACCTGAAAAGGAGTGTCAGCCAAACTGGCAATCTGGACTAAGCACCTAAACTCCGATTCATCAAGACCGGCAATTTTCACGTGCTCCTCCCAGGCAAGCCAGCCAATCACCAGAGCGTGAGGTGGGGGCATGAAAACCAGTGGGCAGACCAGCGCACTAAGCCTCTTGGCCACACCAAGTGTACCCCTAATTGGCATATCTGATTAAAGGTATTTTATATCTTTAGGAAAATGGACCCCAAACGCTGGAAAATACCTAAAATGACAAACAGCGCAACAGCCCCCACCATTCCAACGCCTACCACCGCTGATTGAATCTGATTTGGTGGGAATGGTGACGTCACAGTGAAAGCATCACCCCAACGGATCAGTAATTCAGCACTTTCTTAGTATTGCACAGGTGAGAGAACCTGTGGCAATTTCTGATGCCTAGATCGTTTCTTCACTAGTGTACTACTAAAGAAATCCTATAACATGATCTACTGGGGCTAGTGAGGACTGTTTGGGAAACACTGGTTTACACGGTTAGGCTATGTGCGCACTAGTGCGTTTTACCCACGGATTTGCCGCGGAAATTTCTTGAGAAATGTCTGCAATCTTTGTGCAGACATTTCCCAGCAAATCCTATGTGAAAGAAAAATAGCTGTGCGCACACTCCGGATTTTTCTCAAGAAATTTCCTCCTTCCTCACAGTAAAAAACAATCCGCCACACAAAAAAAAGTTACATTCCTCGTTGCTCCAGCCTGACAGTAAACGACTGATCCGTTACGCAGCGGATGCAACGCAAGACCATCAGTCACAATCTGTCGATAATAGAAGCCTATGGGGAATAAACGGATTCCTGCAAAATATTTTGCAGGATACCGTAATTCTTCAAGGCGATGGATTGTGACTGATGCAAAACAACGCAAGTGTGAACATAGCCTTAGGGGGGGCTTTGCACACGACATCGCAGGTGCGATGTCGGTGGGGTCAAATCGAAAGTGACGCACATCCGGCGTCGCAGTCGATATCGTAGTGTGCAAATCCTTTTTGATACAATAACAACGCTTTTGCGCTTGTTAATCGTATCATCGGTGTAGGGTCCGACATTTCCATAATGCCGGTGCAGCGACAGGTACGATGTAGTTCTTCGTTCCTGCGGCAGCACTCATCGCTGTGTATGAAGCTGCAGGAGCGAGGAACATCTCCTTACCTGCGTCCCGGCTGCAATGAGGACGGAGGTGGGCGGGATGTTTACGCCCCGCTCATCTCCGCCCCTCTGCTTCTATTGGCCGCCTGCCGTGTGACGTCGCTGTGACGCCGCACGACCTGCCCCCTTAGGAAGGAGGCGGGTCGCCGGCTAGAGCGACGTCGCAGGGCAGGTGAGTGCATGTGAAGCTGGCGTAGCGATAATGTTCGCTACACCAGCAATCACAAGATATCACTGCTGCGACGGGGGCGGGGACTATCGCGCTCGGCATCGCAGCATCGGCTTGCAATGTCGTAGTGTGCAAAGTACCCCTTAGTGTGGAGAATGAAGGCCCTATGTAATTGTTCAGTTTGCTCTCCCTTCTCCCTAATGCCAGTCCTGCATACCAGCCCGTCTCCTGTTCAGTTCTTCAGACTCCTACAATTAAGTGACATTAAAGTTACATGACTGAAGTCATCAATGACCCTTAAACAATTTTAACCTCGGAATACAACTGCTGCGGTCCCTAGAGAGAGGGGCCGTGAGAAATTCCTACGTTTGCGTTCCCCCAACGCCAGCCATGACTGTTGTTCACACTAGAAAAATGATTTTTCTTAAGAAATTTCTTAAGAGTGAAGGATTAGTGCACCTGCGTTAAAAAACGCACCAAAAACGCACCTGCGTTTTCGGTGCGTTTTTACCGCTGGTTGCTCCCTGCGTTATTGTGCCAATTATCTATGGCAAATAACGCAGTTAGCTGCAGAAAAGAAGTGACATTCTCATTCTTTTTCTAAAGAAAATCTACTGAAAGAATTTTCTTAAGAAAAAAACGCAGTGTGCGCACAGCTAATTTTTTTCCCCATAGGTTTTGCTGGGGAATGTCTGCAGACAGGTTACAAGAATTTCTCAAGAAATTTCTGTAGCAAAAACGGACCAAAAACGCAGTGTGTGAACATAGCCTAACTAGGGCTTATTTTTGGAGTAGGGCTTATATTTCAAGCATTCTACAGAAATCATGCTAGAGCTTATTTTCGGGGAAACACGGTATATCTATATATTGCAGACATGTCACTGGCAATGCATGTAATTAGTGATGAGCGAGCACTACCATGCTCAGGACTCCTAACGAGCAGTTGATGCTCAGACGGGCGCGATTCAAGCACCTGAATATAATGGAAGTCAAGGGGGAACTTTAGCATTTTTAGGGAAGCTTTCCCAGAAAAATGATCAAGTTTTCCATTGACTTCTATTATACTCGGAACATGAGTCGAGCCTGTCCGTGCGTCTGACTGCGTGTTACAAGTACCGAGCACCAGAGCATGGCAGTGCTAGCTTATCACTACAGGTAAAGTCATATGTAACTTGGTACAAAAAGTCTAGTCCTTTTGGATTCTATGCAACGATACATAGCAGATGTGTTTCCAAAACATGGCCATATTAATAATTACTTGCGATGCAGCCATCAGGTTTGTCCAACCAAAGATGCCATGTAGCCCCAGCCTAAAGGGGGCGTCCTAGTATAGACCACCTTTTTACAATGGGAGCTCCTGCCTGGAACAGATTGTGGAGGTCAGTCAGATAAATGGCCGTCTCTCAGGACTCTCCATTCTGACTCATGGATTGGGATCATCTGACCAAGACTTGCATTCAGGACATAATTTTTCAGAAATAAAGTTTAACCTTTCTCCTTCTGGGTGATTTTCCTCCTCCTATTGGGCTATAGCTTCTCCCTTAGGCTGCTTTCAAACCTCTGGTTTCTGCTCTGCGGCACAATCTGGCACTTTGCAGGAAAATCGCAACCGTTCTTTTTTTGCTGCCGGTTGCGTTTTTTCTGCATAGACTTTAATTAGTGCCGCATGGCCTTGCGTTCCATCCGGTTTTTGCCACATGCAGAAGATTTAGCCGATACGGCGGCCGGATGGAACGTTGCCTGGCACGGTTTTTCATGCAGCAAAAAAAACCACATCGCGCCGCATTCGACCGATGCGGCGCATTTTTCAATACATGCCTATGGTGGCCAGATGCGGCAAAAAACGCATCCGGCCGCCGCATGCGGTTTTTGCCACTGCACATGCTCAGTAGCATGCCGCAAGCGGCAAAAACCGGACGGGCCGCATGGGAAAAACTTATGCAAAGGATGCGGTGTTTTCGCCGCATCCGTTGCATAGCTTGCACAGCCGGATGGAGCCGCACAGCCGGATTGAGCCGCACAGCTCAAGCCGGATGTGTGAAAGCAGCCTAAGACAGCCATATGAGGGCTTCTTTTGTGGCTGAGCTGTAGTTTTACAATGTGCTGAATAATGGGTGCCAAAATTACGTGTGGTGACACAGATAAAGAAATGCAATTCAGACATTTTGGGGGCATTTAGGTTAATGAGTGCTTTTACACAGATACTGAACTTGGTTTTTGTTTTCCTTTTATTCAAGTAAAAATAAAAATAAAATTGTAAAACAAAAAAATTCTTTTGTTTCATTTTCCGAGATGTGTAACATTTTCATGGGTGCCATGTGCGGTCGTGTTCTCTGCCTGTAGCCAACTATTTATACTATTTTGTGGTACATATAATGCTTTGATTGCTTCTTATTGCATTTTTTGGGTGGAGTTGGGGTGACAAATACCACAATTCATTGCTTTTACCATACACATTAATTTTATATTTTGAAGCATCAGACTTTTATGGAGGCAGCTTAACATATGCTTATTTTATTCATTGCTAAAGGGGTTTAATACCTTTCATTTTTTATTTACATAGTATTTTTTTGTTGCCCTGGGGGACATTGATGGAAAACAAATAGGTGGGTAGGTGCACTGAACTGTGCAGCCACATCACGAGTGCATAGAGCACCCTTGGTTTGAACAGTCATTTTCTGGTGACCTACTGTAAATAAGTGCACCCAGAAACAAAAAATTCTCTCTACTCCCTGTTTAATATGCTTGTGCTCTCAATCTCCAGCAATGATCTAATCCTCTTGTCAACGATACAATTCAGAGTAGCCGGTAACACGGTCTTGGATGTGTGACCTGGAAGTCGTGTCAGTGGCTAGTCTGAATTGTAGTCACTTTGTTCAAAAGAGGTCACCTCGGCGGATTCACTGTGTGAGGCCGTACTCTTAGGCCGGGGCTACTGCACTACTCGCATGACACTCGGCTCACACTGGCAGCCGAGTGTCACTGCGACTGAGGTCTGATCATGCGATCAGGCCGGCGCTGCCCAGGGGTGGTATTTATCTCCCTCTCTCCTCCGTAGCCGGCTATTGCCATTCTCGCTCTGCACTCGCGGTACACCGGTGTAATGTGAGTGCAGTGCGATTCTTCTCTCACCCTGTAGACTTGAATGGGTGCGAGTGAAACAGGATCCCATTGCACCCACAGCATGCTGTGACTGTTTTCTCGGTCCGATTAGGGCTGAGAAAATAATCGCTCATGGGAGCTGGTACATAGGCTAATATTGGTCCGAGTGGAATGCGATGTTTTATCGAATTCCCCTCGGACCAATTTTCATACCGGATATCTTAGGCCTTACGGATCAGCTCCTATTAGAGTAAGAGCTGATGTGCAGTAACTGTGGCCTCATACACTGTTTACCTCCAGCTGTCAGAGCAGATATTACCTGATCAGTGAGTGTGCTGGACCCATACTGACTGAATACTCAACCTATCCCTAGGACAGGTCATCAATATCTTAAAGGGCTCCTGTGGCTAGACTCATGCTGCACAAACCTCAGGCATAGATCAGAGCCTGGCGGTGCAAATTCAGCCAGTTACATCTTTGTCTTACAAAGAAGGGAATTTTGTTTACTTACCGTAAATTCCTTTTCTTCTAGCTCCAATTGGGAGACCCAGACAATTGGGTGTATAGCTATGCCTCCGGAGGCCACACAAAGTATTACACTAAAAGTGTAACGCCCCTCCCCTTCAGCCTATACACCCCCCGTGCTGCCACGGGCTCATCAGTTTTGGTGCAAAAGCCCGAAGGAGGAAAAATAAGAATTATTCTTACCGTTAATTCGATTTCTAGGACCTTCCACGACAGCATAGGAGGTTGTCTCTCCACGCCCTAATTGGGACAGGAAGTTCAAGAGGTTTAAAAGGACCCTCCCACCTCCCACAGCCAGTGTCTTACAAAGAATCCATAGCATATGAGAAGTACAACATATCCATGAATATATGAATATAAAAGGGGAGGGAATTACCTGCTGTCGTGGAAGGTCCTAGAAATCGAATTAACGGTAAGAATAATTCTTATTTCTCTAGTCCCTTCCACGACAGCATAGGAGGAATACCAAAGAATTGATACCTAGGGGGGGACCACAGCCTGCAGGACTATCCTGCCAAAAGCCAAATCCCTGCTGGAATCCAGCTCCAGACGATAATGCTTCGTGAAAGAATGGAGGGAAGACCACGTAGCCGCCTGGCAGATCTGTTCAGGGGAAGCCCCTGCCCGTTCAGCCCAGGAGACAGAGGTAGTCCTTGTGGAGTGCGCCGTGAATCCGGAAGGAGGAGAGAGATGCCGAGCGAGGTAGGCATCCCTAATCGCCCGCACAATCCAGTTGGCGACGGTACTCTTAGCCACCTTCCTGCCCTTATTGCGGCCAAGGGCTGGATGAACAGGTTAGAATCAAGGCGCCAAGAAGCAGTAACCTCCAGGTAGTGCAACACTGTCCGACGGACATCCAAAGAATGAAACACTTCCTCACCCGGAGTCCAAGGATACTGACAGAAGGAAGGCAGGACGATGGACTGAAAACGGTGAAATCCGAAACCACCTTGGGAAGGAAGGAAGGGTCCAGCTGAAAACAATGCTGTCAACTCTGACGGTCAGGTAAGGTTCCCGAATAGACAAAGCCAGAAGTTCTCCAACTCTGCGAGCAGACGTAATAGCCACAAGAAAAACAGTCGTGTGAGAAAGAGAACGAATGGTACAAGAGCACATTGGCTCAAATGGTGACTGAGACAGTCCGGAAGGACCACATGGAGATCCCAGCGAGGTGTCAGGAACCTCTGACGTGGACAGAGTCTACTAGCGGACACAAAGAACCGACGGATCCAACGATGATCTGCCAGAGCCCTGTCAAAGACCGCACTGAGGGCTGACACCTGGACTGTCAGTGCGCTAGGCCTAAGGCCTAAGTCCAATCCCCACTGGAGGAAGTCCAGAATCTGCGCAATATAAGGCCGAAGTGGGTCAGGAGGCCGAGAACCACACCAGGAGGAAATCTCTTCCAGGTGTTGTTGTAAATACTAACAGTCACTGGTTAACGGTTCTTCTTTAAAAGGGTAGCCACAACTTTGTCAGAAAGCCCTTGGGCCTTCAGTGCCCGGGACTCAGAAGCCAGGCAGCCAAGTTGAGTTTCTGGGGAGCCGGATGGAAAATCGGACCCTGGGACAGTAAGCTGGGGACCGAACCCAAGAGGGCTGGGCCGTCTATTCCTAGAGTCATGACCAGGCTGTACCAACTCCTCCGAGGCCACAGCGGGGCAACCAGTATAGTTGGGACCCCCTCGTCTCTGACCTTCCTCAGGGCCCTTGCGAGAAGAGGAAGAGGGGGGACGCGTAAGCGAGGCAAAGGACCAAGTGTGGCCGAAAGCGTCTACCCCTAACGCCTAGTCCCGCGGGTTCAGGGAGACAAATGTTGCGACCCGAATTTCCTGCTGAAGCAAGAGGTCTACCTCTGGAGTACCCCACCTTGCCACTAGAGAGCAGAACACCGCTCGGGCCAGACTCCACTCCCCTGGGTGAACATCCTGATGACTCAGGAAGTCTGCTTGAAGGCGTAGGGATCCTTGTAGATGGACTGCAGAAAGGGATAGCAGGGACTGTCCTGCCCAGTGGAAGATCCGGGAGGACACAGACTTCAGGGCGCCGACCTAGTACTGCCCTGATGGCGGAGATGTGCCACTGTGGAGCCAATGTCCCAGTAGACTTGGACGTGAGTGTCCCAGATGGGATCCTGGGCAGCGAGGAGGCTTCTCCGACCACCCCGAGTTCCCGGTAGTTGGAGGACTGGGTGCCAACCTAGGGGCTCCAGCCCCCCTGAACTGAGAGTTTTCCACCCTAGCCCCCAGCCCTTCTGGCTGGCATACGCTGCCAGAGAAACCATGGGTGACCGGGTCCAGGCAACCCCAACCACCAGGTTGTAGGGACACACCAGAGGAGGGACAAGGAGACGGGTGCCGACAGGCGAACCGGTGCTCAGGGAGGAAGGGAGCCCGACCCAATGAACCAGGACACGATCCCATAGACAACGAGAGTGGGCCGGAGCCCACAAGACTGAGGGAATGCAGGACGTCATAAAACCCAGGGCCGATATAGCGCCTCGAAGGGTCGGGCACGCCTGTCCCCGAACATCGAGAGTCCGTCCAGCAGCGTCAATCTGTGATCCTCTGGGGGAAGGATGCCTGTCAGGAAGAGGCCAACTCCGCAACGGAGGAAGGTGACCACCTCAGCCCTGATCCTTGAAAAGGGTCTTGGAGCCGAGAAGGAGCTGAAGGGAAGTACCTGTAAGTGGAAATGAAGCATGGCCCCTCCGTGCAGATCCGCAATTTTGAGGTACTGCCTGAGACAAGGATGGAAGGGCACCCGGAACTAGGCGCCCCTCAGGGCAATCGAGGCCAACAAGTGGCGGAGACCGAGCAGGGGAACAACAGAGTTCACAGACTCCCTTCTGGAAACGTCGGTATCAGACCCGCTGGTTTGAGACGCTTCAGAAAGATTAAAAGCCGGACGTCTCCAGATGGTGCTTTGACAAGGCAGAAACGGAGTAGCGACCTACCCCTACTTCCAGACTCGGGACAGAGAAACGACTCCCGAATGGATCAACACCCGAATCATCGAGCACAGGAGATCCTGAGAACCCTGGGACGACAGGGCCGTGACGCGGGAGCCGGGGGGGGGGGGGGGGGGGAAGTCTACCAACAGACCCTCTGAGATGAGCTTGTAGGACCCCTGGCAAGGTGGAGAAGGCCCGCCACTGGGGAAGAAAAGCAGAGAGCCGTCCCCCCACCCGAGCCGACTCACTGTTCGTCATGCTGAGGACTTTGTGGATGGGAAGGGATGAGAAAGTACTCCCCTCACCCTAAGGGTAGCTCCCACGGTCAGACTCACCTCTCCCTTTGGACTGGGAGGCCCGAGGTATCGAGGGATGAAAGGACCGTTGCCCGGAGGGTGTATCTGGTAGGCCTGACGATCAGTCGCCCTGTCCAGAATATCATCCAGGGTAGGCCCAACCCTTAAGCACCCCTTAACGGACGGGAGCAAGCCGTAATGTGGAAGTAGAGTCCCCACTCCAAGCCTTAGCCTAGAGCTCGTCTGTCCGAGTTAGACAAGACTGAGGTCCTGGCAGCCAGGCGGACCGACTACACAGAGGTACCTGCCAACTAGTAGCCTTCCTAAGTAAGGGAAGGGATTCCATTAACTCATCCTTAGGCCCCAGGAAATTGAGCCTCCACTGGTCGAGCCTCCAAAGGAGGGACAGGGAGACCTAAGAGGAGGTAGTATGGGCCCGATGGGAGATGACGAAGCCTCCCAGGACTTCTTCATGAGACTTCTGACTACCCAACTATCAGATTCCAAGCTGGTAATCGGCCGCAAGGGGGAGCGCTGTTAGTATAGCGACCTTGGCCACCTGCATGGGAATCTCCCAAAGCAACCCAGAACTCTCCAGGGGAACTGTGTCAGAGGACACTCCAGAAGCTCCTCAAGGAAATCCCATTCTAGAGAGAAGATCCAGGACAGTAGCATGGACAAAAACCCCCTTGCCCAGTGGTTTTCAGGCCCGCGAACATCTCGCCCTTAACGGAGGGGAGGACTCATCCTCCAACCCTACAGTGCACCCAACTGCTCCATTAAGACTCCCCAATCATCTCCGGGAAAAGAAAAGACCGGTCAGGCCCGGAGAAAAACCTATATCGGGACCCACCGAGGCGGAATCAGCCTCAGGATCAGACGACTGGAGGCAGCTTTTTTGTGGCGGAAGGGTCAGCAGCAGGGAGGGAGGCCAGCGAGGCCTGAAGCTCCTGTATCAACATGGACCGCAGCTTGGCACAAGGGACGGGCTATACACACGATGCCTGCCCTCTCCACTTAATGGAACAGAGAAGCGTCATCAGACCAGGCAGCCAGCCCATGTCCTGATACAGCAATATCCAGGAGTGTCCCCTGGGATTCAACTCCCAAGCTCACACACCCAAGGCTAAAGGCCACCAGTAGCCCATGGAATGGACACACGTATACTGCTGGCAAGGTTTCCTTAGCCTTGCACACTTGTCTCACCATGTCAGCCTGAAACCAGGCATAAGGGACCGTCCCTCAGCCTCTTCTGAAGCAGGGGGAAACGCTGGGCTCTGCAAAAGCAGAGGAAGACCTGGCAGTGCACACAGAAGAATCCTTACCGTGGGTCTGATGCCTTCAGGGCAGCCTTCCTGTGGAAAGGCCTGCCCCCCCCAGCGACTGGTGATGTTCCCCGCCTCCTGCAGCAGGTCCCGGACAGGCCGTGTCAGCGTCGGCGTGTCCTCCACGCTGCCTCCGCAAACCGGAAGCGCTCAACCGGGAGTCCGCAAGACCGGAAGTCCCGCCCCCGGGAGCACTTCCGGATCGCTCCGGCAGCGTGCATGCAGGAAGCGGCCGGCGGCTCAGGGAGGACGCCGGCCGGGGAGCTCAACAGCCTGCATCACCCCATAGGAGGCTCCGGAAGGCTGGAGCAGCGGTCCCCCACAGCGTGAGGGAACAGCAAGGGAGGAGTGGTGAAGGCCCGACCGATGCTGTCCGGCTTAAGGTAACAGGGGAAAGAAAAAAAAAAAAAAAAATATTATACTGTAGTTCGCCGGCCACCACAGCATAGGAGAAAAAGAAAAACCTCTCCATGCCCCATGGGGACAGGAAAGACACTGGCTGTGGGAGGTGGGAGGGTCCTTTTAAACCTCTTGAACTTCCTGTCCCAATTAGGGCGTGGAGAGACAACCTCCTATGCTGTCGTGGAAGGGACTAGAGAAAATTATAAACTGGTTTAAAGTAAATTCAATCCGAAGGAATATCGGAGAACTGAAACCATTTAACATGAACAACATGTGTATACAAAAACAGGGGCGGGAGCTGGGTCTCCCAATTGGAGCTAGAAGAAAAGGAATTTACGGTAAGTAAACAAAATTCCCTTCTTCTTTGTCGCTCCTTATTGGGAGACCCAGACAATTGGGACGTCCAAAAGCAGTCCCTGGGTGGGTAAATAATACCTCATAATAGAGCCGTAACGGCTCCGTCCTACAGGTGGGCAACTGCCGCCTGAAGGACTCGCCTACCTAGGCTGGCATCTGCCGAAGCATAGGTATGCACCTGATAGTGTTTCGTGAAAGTGTGCAGGCTAGACCAGGTAGCTGCCTGACACACCTGCTGAGCCGTAGCCTGGTGTCGCAAGGCCCAGGACGCTCCCACGGCCCTGGTAGAATGGGCCTTCAGTCCTGAGGGAACCGGAAGCCCCGAGGAACGGTAAGCTTCGAGAATTGGTTCCTTGATCCACCGAGCCAGGGTTGACTTGGAAGCTTGTGTCCCTTTACGCTGGCCAGCGACAAGGACAAAGAGTGCATCCGAGCGGCGCAGGGGCGCCGTACGAGTCCACGTCCTGTGGTAGATCTTGGCGGACGTTGGTTTCCTAGCCTGTCTCGTAGTGGCAATGACCTCTTGAGATAATCCTGAAGACGCTAGGATCCAGGACTCAATGGCCACACAGTCAGGTTGAGGGCCGCAGAATTCAGATGAAAAAAACGGCCCTTGAGACAGCAAATCTGGTCGGTCTGGCAGTGCCCACGGTTTGCCGACCGTGAGATGCCACAGATCCGGGTACCACGACCTCCTCGGCCAGTCTGGAGCGACGAGGATGACGCGGCGGCAGTCGGCCCTGATCTTGCGTAACACTCTGGGCAACAGTGCCAGAGGAGGAAACACATAAGGAAGCCGAAACTGCGACCAATCCTGAACTAAGGCGTCTGCCGCCAGAGCTCTGTGATCTTGAGATCGAGCCATGAATGTTGGGACCTTGTTGTTGTGCCGTGACGCCATTAGGTCGACGTCCGGCATCCCCCAGCGGCAACAGATCTCCTGAAACACGTCCGGGTGAAGGGACCATTCCCCTGCGTCCATGCCCTGGCGACTGAGAAAGTCTGCTTCCCAGTTTTCTACGCCCGGGATGTGAACTGCGGATATGGTGGATGCTGTGGCTTCCACCCACAGCAGAATCCGCCGGACTTCCTGGAAGGCTTGCCGACTGCGTGTCCCACCTTGGTGGTTGATGTAAGCCACCGCTGTGGAGTTGTCCGACTGAATTCGGATCTGCTTGCCTTCCAGCCACTGCTGGAACGCTTTTAGGGCAAGATACACTGCCCTGATCTCCAGAACATTGATCTGAAGTGAGGACTCTTGCTGAGTCCACGTACCCTGAGCCCTGTGGTGGAGAAAAACTGCTCCCCACCCTGACAGACTCGCGTCTGTCGTGACCACCGCCCAGGATGGGGGTAGGAAGGATTTCCCCTTCGATAATGAGGTGGGAAGAAGCCACCACCGAAGGGAAGCTTTGGTTGCCTGAGAGAGGGAGACGTTCCTGTCTAGGGACGTCGGCATCCTGTCCCACTTGCGTAGGATGTCCCATTGAAGTGGACGCAGGTGAAACTGCGCGAAAGGGACTGCTTCCATTGCTGCCACCATCTTCCCCAGGAAGTGCATGAGGCGCCTCAAGGGGTGTGACCGACCTTGAAGGAGAGATTGCACCCCTGTCTGTAGTGAACGCTGTTTGTCCAGCGGAAGCTTCACTATCGCTGGAAGAGTATGAAACTCCATGCCAAGATATGTCAGCGATTGGACCGGTGTCAGATTTGACTTTGGAAAATTGATGATCCACCCGAAACTCTGGAGAATCTCCAGAGTAACGTTGATGCTGTGTTGGCATGCCTCTTGAGAGGGTGCCTTGACCAGCAGATCGTCTAAGTAAGGTATCACTGAGTGACCCCGAGAGTGGAGGACCGCAACTACTGTAGCCATGACCTTGGTGAAAACCCTTGGGGCTGTCGCCAGGCCGAACGGCAGTGCCGCGAACTGAAGGTGTTCGTCTCCTATGGCGAAGCGCAAGAAGCGCTGATGCTCTGGAGCAATTGGTACGTGGAGATAAGCATCCTTGATATCGATCAATGCTAGGAAATCTCCTTGGGACATTGAGGCGATGACGGAGCGGAGGGATTCCATCCGGAACCGCCTGGTCCTTACGTGTTTGTTGAGCAGTTTTAGGTCCAAAACAGGACGGAAGGACCCGTCCTTCTTTGGAACCACAAACAGGTTGGAGTAGAAACCGTGACCCTGTTGCTGAAGAGGAACCGGGACCACCACTCCTTCTGCCTTCAGAATGCCCACCGCCTGCAGAAGAGCCTCGGCTCGCTCGGGAGGCAGAGATGTTCTGAAGAATCGAGTCGGAGGACGAGAGCTGAACTCTATCCTGTAACCGTGAGACAAAATGTCTCTCACCCAACGGTCTTTTACTTGTGGCAGCCAGGTGTCGCAAAAGCGGGAGAGCCTGCCACCGACCGAGGATGCGGTGTGAGGAGGCCGTAAGTCATGAGGAAGCCGCCTTAGTAGCGGCACCTCCGGCGGTCTTTTTAGGGCGTGATTTAGACCGCCATGCGTCGGAGTTCCTCTGATCCTTCTGCGGCCTTTTGGACGAGGAGAATTGGGACCTGCCCGCACCCCGAAAGGACCGAAACCTCGACTGTCCCCTCCTCTGTTGGGGTGTTTTTGGTTTGGCCTGGGGTAAGGATGTTTCCTTTCCCTTGGATTGTTTGATGATTTCATCCAATCTCTCACCAAACAAACGGTCGCCAGAAAATGGCAATCCAGTTAAGCACTTTTTGGAAGCCGAATCTGCCTTCCATTCCCGCAGCCACAAGGCCCTGCGTATTGCCACCGAATTGTCGGCTGCAACCGCCGTACGGCTCGCAGAGTCCAGGACAGCATTAATAGCGTAGGACGCAAATGCCGACGTTTGAGAGGTTATGGACGCCACCTGCGGCGCAGACGTACGTGTGAGTGCGTCAATTTGCGCCTGACCAGCTGAGATAGCTTGGAGTGCCCATACGGCTGCGAATGCTGGAGCAAAAGACGCGCCGATAGCTTCATAGATGGATTTCAACCAGAGCTCCATCTGTCTGTCAGTGGCATCCTTGAGTGAAGCTCCATCTTCCACTGCAACTATGGATCTAGCCGCCAGTCTGGAGATTGGAGGATCCACCTTGGGACACTGAGTCCAGCCCTTGACCACGTCAGGGGGGAAAGGGTAACGTGTATCCTTAAGGCGCTTGGAAAAACGCTTATCTGGACAAGCTCGGTGTTTCTGGACTGCCTCTCTGAAGTCAGAGTGGTCCAGAAACATACTCTTTGTACGCTTGGGAAACCTGAAACGGAATTTCTCCTGCTGAGAGGCTGACTCCTCCACTGGAGGAGCTGAGGGAGAAATATCCAACATTTCATTGATGGACGCAATAAGATCATTCACTATGGCGTCCCCATCAGGAGTATCAAGGTTGAGAGCGGCTTCAGGATCAGAATCCTGATCAGCTACCTCCGCTTCATCATACAGAGAGTCCTCTCGCTGAGACCCTGAACATTGTGATGATGTCGAGGGGATATCATAGCGAGCTCGCTTAATCGGTCTGGGGCTGCGGTCCGTGTCAGAGACCTCACCCTGGGATCCATGAGACACCCCGGGAGGACATTGCTGTTCCAACTGAGGGGGACCAGGGGGCAATGATTCCACAGTGCCCCTGGCTTGAGATGCCGGCCTGGACTGCAAGGCTTCTAATATCTTAGCCATAGTCTCAGAAAGTCTTTCAGTAAAAACTGCAAACTCCGTCCCTGTCACCTGGACAGTGTTAACAGGTGGTTCTCCCTGGGCCACCCTTAGCAGAGGCTCCGGCTGAGAAAGTGCCACAGGGGTCGAGCATTGCACACAATGAGGGTCAGTGGAACCTGCCGGCAGTATAGCCGTACATGCTGCACAGGCAGCATAGTAAGTCTGTGCTTTGGCACCCTTGCTATTTGTGGACGACATGCTGTTGTCTCCTCTGAGCAATACAGGAGGGTATATAGACAAAAATCAACAGTGCACCATACAGTGTAAAGTATAGTCTATAATCATATAATCTATAAGTACACTTCTGCACTAGTGGGGCCAGCACCACAGGTGCTGCTTACCGCCTGCGCAAAGCGGTTGTGTGGGCACCAGAAATCCTGCCTGGGTCTCCCTGAGCTTGTCTCTCCTCTCCAGCGTTAGCAGAGCTGAGAGGAATGGCTGCCGGCGTCCTGAGGAGAGGAGGGAGCCGTGGGCGTGACCCAGAAAAGTGCGGGAACTGGTGCCCCACTGTGCAGAGTGAGGGGGGTGGAGTATGCAAAGCATGCTCCAGCCCTCAGTGCTGCCGTCCTGTACAGCGTCCCGCCCTTCCCCTGATTGGCAGGGCTGGGGGCGGGAAGAAAACGAGACTAGGCCGCAAAAGCCGGGGACTCTAGTTATAAGCGCGGCCGCCGTATAAGCGCGGTCGGCGCGGAAGTCCCCGGCGCACTAACAGTCCCAGCCGCGCCGCAGTGATAACCATGGCAGCGGCGGTCAGCGCGGCAGTCCCCCTACACGAACACACTCAGCGATGCTGAAGTGTGTAATGGCACAAACGCAGCCAGTGCTGCTGTCCCCGGTGCACTAGCACACCCAGCAATGCTGGAGTGTTGCTGTGCGCGGTCCCCACGGGGACACAGAGTACCTCAAAGTAGCAGGGCCATGTCCCTGAACGATACTCGGCTCCTATCCAGCATGGTCCTCAGGAGCTGTGGATGGAGCACGGTCTCCTGTGCCTGGAGACCGAAAGGATCCCACTTCACCCAGAGCCCTAATTGAGGGATGGGGAAGGAAAGCAGCATGTGGGCTCCAGCCTCCGTACCCGCAATGGATACCTCAACCTTAACAACACCGCCGACAAGAGTGGGGTGAGAAGGGAGCATGCTGGGGGCCCTGTTATGGGCCCTCTTTTCTTCCATCCGACATAGTCAGCAGCTGCTGCTGACTAAGCTGTGGAGCTATGCGTGCATGTCTGACCTCCTTCGCACAAAGCATAAAAACTGATGAGCCCGTGGCAGCATGGGGGGTGTATAGCCTGAAGGGGAGGGGCATTACACTTTTAGTGTAATACTTTGTGTGGCCTCCGGAGGCATAGCTATACACCCAATTGTCTGGGTCTCCCAATAAGGAGCGACAAAGAAAGATGTCTTTGTCTTTGCCGTGTTTCAGATTAACCCCTTCACGACCATAGACGGATATATCTGTCATGGAGCGTGTCCCATTAAGCCCCGCCCCCTGCCGCGGGCAGGTGGCGTTGGTCGGCCCACATTACCTGTTTTCAACAGCTGACATGTGTGCCTGCATGTTGCGAGTGGAATCGCTTCCACTCGCAACATTTAACCCCTTAAATCTCGCTGCCAAAGTCTGGCAGCGAGATCTCTATGCGCGCGGCCATGATTTTTACTTACCGCCGCCCCCACCGGAAGTCACGTGCGTGATCACGTGACTTTCAGTGGTTGCCATCGTAGCACAGGGTCATGTGATGATGCCTGCAGCTATGAAGTTTCACTTTCGTTTTCCCTCGGCACGGAGCAGAGAGAAACAGGAAGTGACTGAATCTGCTGTTTACAGCGGTATAGCTGTGATCAGCAGATAGATAAGAGCAATCGGATTGCTGATCGCTATAGTCCCCTAGGGGGACTAGTAAAATAAAAAAACAAATAAAAAAAAAAAGTTTTAAAAAATAAAAAAAAAACCAAACCCTAAAAGTTCAAATCACCCCCCTTTCCCCCCATTGAAAATTAAAGGGTTAAAAAAATAAATATACACATATTTGGTATTGCCGAGTTCAGAAATGCCTGATCTATCAAAATATAAAATCAATTAATCTGATTGGTAAACGGCGTAGTGGCAAAAAAATTCCAAACGCCAAAATTACGTTTTTTTGGTTGCCGCAAGTTTTACGCAACATGCAATAACAGACGATCAAAACGTAGCATCTGCGCAAAAATGGTACCATTAGAAACGTCAGCTCGAGACGCAAAAAATAAGCCATCACTGAGCCATAGATCCCAAAAAATGATAACTCTACGGTTTTCGGAAAATGGCGCAAAACGTGCGCCACTTTTATTGGACAAGCTTGTGAATTTTTTTTAACCCCTTAGATACAAGTAAACCTATACATGTTTGGTGTCTACAAACTCGCACCGACCTCAGGCATCATACCCACACATCAGTTTTACCATATAGTGAACACTGAATAAAACATCCCAAACACTATTGTGCCATCACACTTTTTTTTTGCTGTTTTCCAGTACACTATATGATAAAACATTTCATTTAAAAGTACAACTCGTCCCGCAAAAAACAAGCCCTCATATGGCAAGATTCACGGAAAAATAAAAAAGTTACGGCTCTCGGAAGAAGGGGAGCAAAAAACAAAAACGCAAAAATGGAAAGTGCCCCGGGGCTGAAGGGGTTAAAACCCGGCCGGGGACTAGAAGGAGACACTAGTACCTGTCAATCACCTGCTTTATTGCAGGGCGGGCGTGTTTCAGAACCTAACTAGTCAGGTGTTTCTTTCTGGTCCCTGACCACCTCCTCACACTTTTCTCTTGAACACCAGCATTACAGGAAAAGATACACCTGGCTGCAGTCTTGGAGCCAGGCTCCAATTCATGAGGTCTGTGGTTTGGGCAGCATGAATCTAGTGATGGGTTACCAGTATATTATTATGAATTGCCTATATAACTAAATCATATTTCGCAGCACATTACAGACATCATCATCACTGTCCCCATTGGGGCTCACAATCTATAATCTCTATCAGTATATCTTTAAAGTGTGGGATGAAAACCAGTAAAGGTAAGAGGTCACATGGAAAACTGCTAACCTGCCCAGCGCCTGCACAGTAAACCTTGCTGTCGGGAGGAAAAGAACTTCATTCCTCCTGGCTGCATTCGAGATTCAGTCATGGAGGTGATGTGGGTTCAGTCACGGCTGTGTGTATGAAGAGCGATGGCTGTAACCCCTCCATGATTGACAGCAGGCTCTAATGCTGAGTGGATGTCAGTCAGTGCGGGGGTGGTTACAGCCATCACCTTCCATACACAGCAGTGTGACTGAACCCACGCCGGCACCACCCCCATGACTGAAACCCGAACATTGCTGTGAGGAAAAAAGTTTATTTCCTCCCAGTAGTGGGGTATAATGTGCAGGCACCAGGCAGGTTCAGAACACTATTAAGGCTGCTTTCACACCTCCGGTTTCTGCAATGCGGCACACTCCGGCACTTTGCAGGAAAATCGCAACCAGTTTTTTTTGCTGCCGGTTGCGATTTTCCTGCATAGACTTTAATTAGTGCCGCATTGTGCCGCATGGCCTTGCGTTCCATCCGGTTTTTGCCGCATGCGGCAGATTTAGCCGATGCGGCGGCCGGATGGAACGTTGCCTGGCACGTTTTTTCGTGCGGCAAAAAAAAAACGCATTGCGGCGCATTTTTCAATGCATGCCTATGGCGGCCGGATGCGGCAATAACCGCATCCGGCCGCCGCATGCGGTTTTTGCCACTGCGCATGCTCAGTAGCATGCCGCAAGCGGCAAAAACCGGACTGGCCGCAAAGGAAAAACTTATGCAAAGGATGCGGTGTTTTCACCGCATCCGTTGCATAGCTTGCACAGCCGGATTGAGCCGCAGAGCTCAAGCCGGATGTGTGAAAGCAGCCTTAACCTGCAGATTAACCCCATATCTGCAGGTTAATGGCATTTTTCCACGTGACAGGTTCCCTTTAGGCCCATTTCACACATCCGGCATTTCGCCAGATCCGGCATTTCGCCAGATCCGGCACACTATAGTACAGTGTAAATACTGTTCAATGGCATCGAGGCAAGCTTCGGTCACATGTTCCAGTCACATGACAGCAAGAGGTTGCCATGATGCCATTGTACAGTATTTACACTGTACTGGAGTGTGCTGGATCTGACGAAATGCCGGATGTGTGAAATGGGCCTAAAGGGAATCTGTCAAGTCTCATATGCATTCTGCCCTACAAGCAGGGTGATGTGTGGCCTAGAAACCCCTTCCTACCCACCCCTGTTTTGTAATATTGTGTAATATGAATGTATAAAAAAAAAAAGTTTTATAACGTATGTGTTCCCAAGTAAATGATAAGAGGGTCTAGTCCCCTGGGCGTCATACTATGGATTTACATAGTAAATCTTTATTTCTATAGCGCCAACATATTCCGCAGCGCTTTACAATTCAGGAGGATCATATACAACCAACTAATAGTTATAGAAGATACAATATTTAGAAGGAAAAAAAGACAACCCTGCTCGTGAGAGCTTACAATCTACAATGAGGTAGGGGGGCAAGGTACAAGTGCTTATTTACAATTGTAATCCAGCCATCTCAAGGAAATGGGGGATAGATAATGGCTTCCTGGACCAGTGGGCCAGAAGCTTGAGATGCATTCGGGTGCCATGGAGTTTGACGTGGGGTTATTTTCTGAGAAGTTGTGGAGGGATTAGGTGAAATTAGTTCGGCTAGGGAGTGTGATAGGCCGCGCTAAAAAGATGCGTTTTTAGGGTGCGTCTGAAGCTGAGTAACTTGTGATTCGTGCTAACTTCTTGGGGTAGAGTGTTCCACAGGATTGGTGCAGCACAGAAGAAGTCTTGGATTCGGGAGTGGGAGGTTCGAATTAGTGTGGATGTTAGTCAAAAGTCATTTGCAGAGCGTAGAGAACGGGTGGGATGATAGAGAGGAGGGTGCCACACTGTGGAGAGCTTTCTGAGAGACATCCCTGTTACCGCCTAGAAATCCCACACGTGCGCGTTTCTTACCCGGGTGCACCTTACAAATATGTCCTCTCCATTTGGTCTTTGGTTCCGCAGGTTCCAATTATGCGCAGAGTACGTATAAGGCTATGTGCGCACTGGGAAATGGAATTTTCTTGAGAAAATTCCGCATGCTCTCATAGACTACCGCACCAGCGGTAAAAAAACGCGGCAAACCGCATGCGGTTTGCCGCGGTTCGCTGCGGTTTCACCGCGGTATTGTTCGCGGTATTGCCGCGTGCAGGTTGGGATGTGCTTTATTGCATTCAATGCAATAAAGCACATTGAAAAAAGAAAAAAAAAAAGTCATTTAATTCTGAGATAGTAGATAGATAGACAGAAGAATAGATAGAGGGATAGATAGATAGACAGACAGATAGAGGGATAGATAGATAGAGGAAAGATTGCTGCATTTCCCACGGTCGGCAGTGAGTTCACATTACCGGCCGTGGGAAATGACCGGTAATTACCTCTGCTGCATTCATTCAGCGCTGTGTCTGTGACAGTCGCGGCTGGATGTAAGCAACGCAGGACGTCAGAGCTGTGGATTACGCCGGCGCTTTGGTGCGGGAGGGGTTAATAAAATGGTGAACGAAGCTTGTTTGTTTTATTTAAAATAAAGGATTTTTCGGTGTCTGTTTTATTCACTTTACTTACGGGTTGATCATGTCAGCTGTCACATAGACGCTGCCATGATCAAGCCTGGAGTTAATGGCGGTGATCCACCACCATTAACCCCTTGTATTACCCTGCCTGCCACTGCTACACGGCGGCAGGAAGAGCCGGGGACACGCCGGTGCTGCCGCATAATGCATGCGACAGTCCCGGGACAGCTGCGGCTGATATTCTCGGCTGCGGGAGGGGGAGTGAGGCGGGGGACATTAACCCTGCCTCTCTCCCTCCCCAGCCTGAGAATACCGGGCCGCCGCTGTGTGCTTACCTCGGCTGGAAGGTAAATATGCAGCGGAGCCCACGTTCTTTTTTTTCTATATTTCCGTTTTCTTTCTATGTGTGTTCTATGTGTCTGTGATGTCTGTGTTGTCTGTGTTGTCTGTGTTGTCTGTGTTGTCTGTGTTGTCTGTGTTGTCTGTGTTGTCTGTGTTGTCTGTGTTGTCTGTGATCTGTGTTTGTTTACTCTCTGCACGGCTTCCTCTTCCTGTAATGACATCACTTCCCTGCAAAACTGCAGACAGGCGATGTACATTACCGGAGGTAAACCGCGAAATACCGCAGGGAATAACGCAGGAAAACGCAGTGAACCGCACAGAATTTGCTGCCTGCGTTATTCCCTGCGGGATTTCATGATTAACATTGGAGTCAATGGAGTGAAATGCCGCAGCGATGTGCGGAAAAGAAGTGACATGCAATTGTTTTTGCTGCGGGAATTCCGCAGCAAAACATGCAGCTGTCAAATTCCGCCTAGTGCGCACAGGATTTCTTTTGCCCATAGGTTTTGCTGGTGATTCACTGCAGAGATGTTATGAACATTTTCTGCAGCGAAACATGCAGCAAAACCGCAAAAAATCCGGTAAGTGCGCACATAGCCTAAGGCCCTGTGCGCACGCTGCAGTTTTTACCACGGTTTTGCTGCATGAATTTTTGCAGAAAATGTTCATAACATTGTTGCAGTCCTTCCCCAGCAAAACCTATGGGGGAAAAAAAAATGGTGTGCGCACACTGCGTTTTTTATCCCCTACAGGTTTTGCTGCATGTTTTCTGCAGTAAAAAGAATTGCATGTCACTTTTCCGCAGGTACCTGCGGTCTTTGCCATAGATAATGGTAAAAAAACGCAGGGACCAACCTGTGGAAAATTTGCGGCAATACCGCGTCAAATCCGCATGCGGTTTTCAGGTGCGGTTTGCTGCGGTTTTTTACCACGTGTGGTATTCTGCCAGAGGGTGCAGAATTTTCTTAAGAAAATTCCATTTTCTAGTGCGCGCAGAGCCTATAGCTAGCAAGCAAACACCCGACACAGCGCAACCTCTAACCTGGCTCAAGTACACTGCGGAACCAAAGACCAAACGGAGGGGACATATGTGTAAGGTGCACTTGGCTAAGTGCGCATGCGCGGGATTTTTAGGCAGAAACTGTGATGTCGCTCATGTAAAGCCATAGTATCAAGCCCATGAGGTGATGCGACGCACAGGGGACTAGAGCCTCTGATCATTTACATAAGGATCATGGAAGTAATAACTTTTTTTAAACATTCATATTACACATTATTATTATAGTGCCATCAATTCCATGGCGCTTTACATGTGAAAGGGGTATACAACACAGGGATGGGTAGGAAGGGGTTACTAGGCCACACATATGCTTATAGGTCAGAATGCATATGGGACCTGACAGGTTCCCTTTAATAATCACATCCCCCCAGATGTCAACAGATCAGATATTAATGTCATATCCAGAAATATCCCATTAAAAGTAACGCTGCTTTAGAAAGGAAGGGAACTCAGCCATATAAAGGTAATAACCCTGCCTATGAAGGTAACTGCTGTACAATGGTAACTCTGCCCTATGCATAAAGGGAACGCTGCCCTCATAGCTTGGCCTCCACGTCCGCTGTATAGTAATGGGGTCTCTGCTGTACAGCTTGGCGTCCACTCCCCCCACGCCTGCTGTATGGCTGCAGTGGAGCGAGTCCGATCCCCAGGTGAGATGATGGTGGCTATCGCAGCCCATGCTCAGGGCAGAGCGGCCTGTCATCCTCAGGCGGCCATGATTGCAGCTTCCCGCCCCTCTCCCTCCTGCACCCGGGGAAGTATAGAGCGGCGGACCTCACACCCAGCAGGCCATATATGCTCCCGCGCCTGCGTGCTAGGCCTCGTTACCGCCGATCATCCCCCCGCCATTCACTTACATGCAAACTACCAGAAACTCCTAAATCAACTCAGGGGTTGATAAGAGCGCTCCCGCGTGTTTCCCGGCCCTCTTCTGTACCACCGGATCCTTCTATGGCGGCCGAGCTCTCCTGCCAGACAATATGGCGCCGCAGGCCTGGAGAGCGGAAGTGATCAGCAGCGAGAGGAGAGGCAGTTAGCGACGCCAGAGCTGTGCTATCGCCCCCTGCTGGCCGCACCGCCGCACTGTCCACAGTGTGATCCGGGCTCACCACACACCCACAGCCGGGGCTCCACAGCAGCGTGTACGCCGTGGGCCGGGGCTCCACAGCAGCGTGTACGCCGTGGGCCGGGGCTCCACAGCAGCGTGTACGCCGTGGGCCGCGCTTCTACAGGAGCTTGTAGGTGTAATGGCACCACGTCCTGTGATTCAGCCTCGTACACTGCTCTACAGCACTTGTATGCGATATCATGTAAAAACCAAGACAGCAGCATAACCCTGGCGGCGTCCTCACACAGTGCAGACATATTTGTGCTGTGATTTCCCCAAATGCCGCAATCTTCCAATACTCCAGTGTTTATTTCTGCACTGTATGGTGCTTATAAACCCCCTGCCCCTGGTCTTATACACGTATTCGCATTTCCTTCGGCGCCAACCTGTGACTACAACTTCTGAAGTTAGACGTTATGTCCCAAGCTCCCAGTGCAAGTCTATGAGAGCCAGAACAAATGCAAAATGAGGCTCTCATAGACTTGTATTGAGTTGTGACCTCCAGCGTGCTCTATGAACCACTCGAGCTGCTGGCAGGTCACTAATCGGAGGGTGATAGAAGATGAATAAGTCAGCAGGTGAGTATAAGATGGGGCGCAGGAACTTAGAGCAAAAGCACCAATCCAACAGGGCAATGAAGACAAACCACTGGAGTGGTGCTTTAATGTGTATTGGAAAATTGCAGCAAAAAAATGTATGATGTGTTATCAGGGCCTAAATGTGACGGTCGGCTTGTGATGCCCTGAACTAGGCAGGTTGTCACGGGTAGTCCCATACACACACACGCGCCCCCCCCCCCCCCCCCCCTTAGTAAGGTGACAGCAGCCAAACTACAGAAACCTTTGTCACCTCCCTCCGGGTTTGATGTTCACACCAGGGGGCGGAGCCAGGCGGTTGGCTCCGCCCACCAAGGAGTTCACATGCCCCAAGGCGGGAAAAACAGCAGAGTGGTCTAGTCTAGTCTAGTCTTGACAGTGGAGTGGAGTGAAGTTCAAGGACAGACCTGCGTCCAGGTCTGCCATAGTCTACAACAGGTGTCTGGGTTGGAGCCCAGTCACCTCTGGCAAGGAGGCAGACAGTGGTGGCCGCCTGCAGGAGCTGGGATTACAGCCAGTGGAACCGTAGGCACCGGGGACGGGCGGTGGCTCGCCGGTACTGAACCGGGAAACCAATTGGAAACCGGAGCACCAGGAGGGGTACTCAGACCCAGTACGAGGCCCAGAAACAACCGGGCTGAGTCAAATCAACTGATTGAGGACTGGACTTTAGGACCCTTCCCACATAAGACCCGACTGAAGACAACAGCCCAACCATAGGGGTAAAGCCACCGCCCAGGCATAGAGACCCAAGGGGCCAGCGTCTGCGGGCAAAGAGGGCTCTCCCGACACATATCAAACCGGGGAGCGGACTACCGTTGCTCAGGCATAGGAGTCGTGATTTCTACATAAGTGAGGTGCAGGAGAAAGGCGGAAACCACCAACCTGATAAGGGGAAACTGCAGCCGGCTGCGGGCACCATTCACCATCTTGTTTGGTTTACCAGAGACCACCAGCGTGTTTGTCATAGTCGTAGTGAGTACAACAGTGCCTTCGGGCCGCGCACCGACACCCCAGCACGCATCCATCCCCTTGCCTCAGCACCTCCCTAGAGCCCCCGGGACCATCATCCCCCTACCCACGGAGGGGGTCAACAACAAGCTGTGCAACACCGTCCCCAGGAGCCTAGTCAACGGCAGCGGTGGTGTACATCCATTCACCACAACTCGTGGGTGGCGTCACGAACTTAAATCCCCTACAAACAGCCGCGGCTCCAGCCGTGGACCTCCCCACCAAAGTCCCTACATGTAGCACCAACCCCCTTTCAGAGCGACGTGACCCCGGGTCCGTGAAGAGCTCAAGCCACCCACCGACGAGCACGGATCCGAGCGGCTCGGCAGCCGGCCCTTCACTTATTTGCGGATATGAACCTGTGAGCACTCCTGAGTGAGCGTCCATCGATAACAATCATTGCTCATATACTGTCCAGTGTCCACAGTCCGGCGAACAATGGTGGGAGAGAACTACGGCATTCGTTCTGGTCCATCCAGCGTGTCATCATCAGCGACATGTCCTGCTTACACTGGGGGAAGCGCTGACAATATTGTTGGCTTTTGTGGCATAAAAGTGACAATCACCCAGTGAAAAAACAAACATCAGTGGCTGACCAGTCCAGTGCCCTGGTTTGGGCTCTCCACCAAAAAAAAAACAACAAAAACATTGCACACCGGAGCAATATGAAAATATACTGGTTCTTATACACCAGAGGGAGAATTACACCACAAATTAGTCCAGGTGGACACATCTGAGCACTGGCAGACAGGCCAAAGAGGGCCCTATGCAAGAACAGTATATGGGCCCTTTACAGTCCAATAGCTCATCATAATGCACAATCCACCTGCTTTACATATAGCAGAGAGCTCCTTACCTCTTGGTCCCTATGCAGCTACACAGACTGAACTAGTTGTGTGTACACCCGATTCCTAATATCCAGAGTGGCCAGAGGCCTCCATATATGACATAGATACAGTATACTGGGACACGTCACCGTAAAAATAAATACATTTTAGCTTATATGGTTGAAGACGTTATCTACTACTCGGAGAAGCCCTTCTCAATCCGTATGTTCCCCCTTTTTAAAATAAAACATATACTCACCTCCGGTGTCGGCACCGTTCCAGCAGTGTTGGCACAGTCCCCGGGATCACATACCATTGTGCCATCACATGATCACTGCAACCAATCAGCGGCTACTTCACTCTCCATGAGATGGTGGACAATAACTTTAGTACATGTGAGGTTTTTAGATCCTGCTGTGTATCAAAGCAGAGCCTACAACATTATTCCATACCTTTATTTTGCAATATATATACTGTGCTGGCCAAAAGTATTGGCACCCCTGCAATTCTGTCAGATAATACCCAGTTTCTTCTTGAAAATGATTGCAATCACAAATTCTTTGGTATTATTATCTTCATTTATTTTGCTTGCAATGATAAAACACAAAAGAGAATGAAACAAAAATCAAATCATTGATCATTTCATACAAAATTCCAAAAATGGGCCAGACAAAAATATTGACACCCTTAGCCTAATACTTGGTGGCACAAACTTTAGCCAAAATAACTGCAAACAACCGCTTCCGGTAACCATCATTGAGTTTCTTACAATGCTCTGCTGGAATTTTAGACCATTCTTCTTTGGCAAACTGCTCCAGGTCCCTTAGATTTGAAGGGTGCCTTCTCCAAACTGCCATTTTGAGATCTCTCCACAAGTGTTCTATGGGATTCAGGTCTGGACTCATTGCTGGCCACTTTAGTAGTCTCCAGTGCTTTCTCTCAAACCATTGTCTAGTGCTTTTTGAAGTGTGTTTTGGGTCATTCTCCTGCTGGAAGACCCATGACCTCTGAGGGAGACCCAGCTTTCTCACACTGGGCCCTACATTATGCTGCAAAATTTGTTGGTAGTCTTCAGACTTCATAATGCCATGCACACGGTCAAGCAGTCCAGTGCCAGAGGCAGCAAAGCAACCCCAAAACATCAGGGAACCTCCGCCATTTTTGACTGTAGGGACCGGGTTTTTTTCTGTGAATGCCTCTTTTTTTGCCCTGTAAACTCTATGTTGATGGCTTTTCCCAAAAAGCTCTACTTTTGTCTCATCTGACCAGAGAACATTCTTCCAAAACATTTTAGTCTTTCTCAGGTAAGTTTTGGCAAACTCCAGCCTGGCTTTTTTATGTCTCGGGCTAAGAAGTGGGGTCTTCCTGGGTATCCTACCATACAGTCCCTTTTCATTCAGACGCCGACAGATAGTACGGGTTGACACTGTTGTACCCTCGGACTGCAGGGCAGCTTGAACTTGTTTGGATGTTAGTCGAGGTTCTTTATCCACCATCCGCACAATTTTGCGTTGAAATCTCTCGTCAATTTTTCTTTTCCTTCCACATCTAGGGAGATTAGCCACAGTGCCATGGGATTTAAACTTCTTGATGACACTGCGCACCGTAGACACAGGGACTTTCAGGTCTTTGGAGATGGACTTGTAGCCTTGAGATTGCTCATGCTTCCTCACAACTTGGATTCTCAAGTCCTCAGACAGTTCTTTGGTCTTCTTTCTTTTCTCCATGCTCAATGTGGTACACACAAGGACACAGGACAGAGGTTGAGTCACCTTTATTCCATGTCAACTGGCTGCAAGTGTGATTTAGTTATTGCCAACACCTGTTAGGTGCCACAGGTAAGTTACAGGTGCTGTTAATTACACAAATTAGAGAAGCATCACATGATTTTTCAAACAGTGCCAATATTTTGTCCACCCCCTTTTTTATGTTTGGTGTGGAATTATATCCAATTTGGCTTTATGACAATTTCTTTTCATTGAAGACAAATTAAATGAAAATAATAATACCAAAGAATTTGTGATTGCAATCATTTTCAAGAAGGGCCTGAGTATTCTCTGACAGTATTGCAGGGGTGCCAATACTTTTGGCCAGCACTGTATATATATATATATATACATATATATATATATATATATATATATATATATATATATATATATATATATATATATATATACACACACACACACACTGTATATGTATATATACAGACCGTCGACCCTATATGATTTCCATGAGCTGGTGTCACTGTTCTCCAGCACATTACTGGAATACTTTTCTGCCTCTGGTCTATGGGCAACTAATAGTTGCACCAAATTCATAAGGAGGTATACAACTCACCATTGGACATCATTAACACTAACAAAAATAAAAACATTCCTCATGAATACCTCTGTGTATATCGAGAGCTTCCCAAATATACATCACAAACGTTATGTAAACTCAGATTAACATCCTACAGTATTTAGCACCATTATATACAAGTGCATCTCAATAAATTAGAATATCTTCAAAAAGTTTATTTTAGCAATCCAATACAAACAGGAAAACACATATATAGAGTCATTACACAAAGTGATCTATTTCAAGTTTTTATTTCTGTTAATGTTGATGATTATGGCTTACAGCCAATGAAAACCCAAAAGTCATTATCTCAGAAAATTAGAATAATTACCACAAAACACCTGTAAAGACTTCTTAAGTGTTTAAAATAGTCCCTTAGTCTGGTTCAGTAGGCTACACAATCATGGGAAAGACTGCTGACTTGACAGATAACAATAATAATAATAATAATAATAAATCTTTATTTCTATAGTGCCAACATATTCCGCATCACTTTAAAATTCAGGAGGATCATATACAAATAAGTAACGGTTATAGAAAATACAATAATTAGAGCAGGAAAAAAAAGACAACCCTGCTCGCGAGAGCTTACGATCTACAAAGAGATGGGGGGACAAGGTGCAAGTGCTTATTTGCAATGACAATTCATCCATCTCAAGGAAATGGGGGATAGATAAAGGGTGCCTTTACCAGTCAGCCAGAACCTTGAGGTGCATTTGGATGCTGTGGAGTTTGATGGAGAGTTATGTTCTGAGAGGTCGTGGAGGCACTATGTGAATTAATTCGGCTAGGGAGTGTGATATGCCATCCTAAAAAGATGCATTTTTAGGGAGAATCTGAAGCTGAGTAAGTTGTGATTCGTCCTAGCGTCTTGGGGTAGAGCATTCCAAAGGATTGATGCAGCTCGGGAGAAGTCTTGGATTCAGGAGTGGGAGGTTCGGATTAGTGTGGATGTTAGTCGAAAGTAATTTTCAGAGCGTAGGGAACGGGTTGGGTGATAAACAGAGAGGAGGATGGAGATGTAGGGTGGTGCTGCACTGTGGAGAGCTTTGTGGGTGAGAACAAGCAATTTGAATTGGATCCTGTGTTATATGGGCAGCCAGTGCAATGACTGGCACAGAGAGAAAGCATCCGAGTAGCAGTTAGCCAGATAGGAGACCCTGGCTGCTGCCTTAAGGATGGACTGTAGACAAGAGAGAGTCTAGTTAGTGGGAGACCAATTAATAGAGAGTTACAATAGTCAAGGCAGGAGTGGATCAGGGCCACGGTGAGGGTTTTTGTCATTTCCATTGTGAGAAAGCTGATTCTAGAGATGTTCTTGAGGTGCAAGCGTCAGGAGCGAGCAAGAGATAGTATATAGGAGGTGAAGGAGAGATCGGTGTCAAGTATAACGCCCAGACAGCAAGCCTGCTGCCTAGGAGTTATCGTGGTGCCACACACAGAGAGGGAGATGTCGGGTTTAGGATTGTTAGAAGATGGAGGGAGTAGAAGAAGATCAGTTTTGGAAAGGTTAAGTTTCAGATAGAGAGCAGACATGATGTTGCAAACTGCAGTCAGACAGTCACTGGTGTTCTGTAGTACAGCGGGGGTGAGCTCAAGGGATGAGGTATATAATTGTGTGTCATCAGCATAAAGATGGTACTAGAAGCCAAATCTACTGATGGTCTGTCCAATTGGGGCAGTGTAGAGGGAGAAAAGAAGAGTGCCGAGGACTAAACCTTGAGAGACTCCAGCAGTGAGAGGGAGAAGAGAAGATGTGGAGCCAGCAAATGATACGATGAATGAGTGGCCAGAAAGATAGGAAGAGAACCAGGAGAGCTCAGTGTCCTTTAGGCCGATTGAATGGAGCATACAGAGAAGGAGATGGTGGTCAACAGTGTGAAAGGCTGCAGGGAGGTTAAGAAGATTAAGCAGAGAGAGGTCACCATTACGTTTTGCTGTCAATAGGTCATTGGTCACTTTGAGGAGGGCAGTTTCTGTTGAGTGTAGGGGGCAGAAGCCAGACTGTAAAGTATCTAGAAGAGAGTGAGAGGAGAGGTAGCGGGTGAGGCGGGAATAGACCAGGCGCTCCAAGAGTTTGGAAATGAAGGGGAGATTGGAGACTGGTCTGTAGTTGTTTGCGTAAGATGGTTCAAGAGAAGTTTTTATTAATAATAGAGTAATGATAGAGTGTTTGCGGGAGAAGGGGAAGATACCAGAAGAGAGAGAGAGATTAAAGATTTTAGTTAGGTGAGTAGTGGCGACCGGAGAGAAGGACTGGAGTAGGTGTGAGGGGAAGGGATCAGTAGTTCAAGTGGTAGCACGAGAAGAGGAGAGGAGCCTGGAAACTTCTTCCTTTGTGACTGGGTCAAATGTGAAAAGTAAGCTGGATGGCATGTGGGGAGGGATGGTGATCATGATGCTTGGTGGCTGGGAGCTGATCTCTTGGCAGATGTTTTCTATTTTCTCTGTTAAATACGAGGCTAGATCATTAGCATGAAGGTCTGTGATAGGGGTCTGTGCTTTGGGACTCAGGAGGGAGGGAAAGGTGTCGAAGAATTTTTTTGGATAGTTCTATAGTGAGGAGATTAGGGTGGTGAAGTAGGCCTGTTTGGGAAAGGGAAGGGCAGCGTTGTAGGTACTTAACATGAATTTGTAGTGGATGAAGTTTTTTGTGTGCGGGTTTTCTTTCATAGGTGTTCAGCACTCCTAGAGAATCGTTGGAGAAATCAAGTTTGCGATGTGAGCCATGGCTGTTTTTTTTTTTTAATCAGATAAATTTTTATTTTTCACCAAGTATACAAAACATGTGTTATATTTTCAGCAATAACGAGCAGAACTATAAACTTTCCCTCACCAACATCCCCTCCCCCTCCCCCCTCAGCGTACATATTACCCATATCAATATCAAAGATCTTACATTGTAACCCTTCAATAGCATATATTGGAATGTATAGAACTAACTATCTCTGCCCCTAGTCCAACATCTCCCAACTCTATTATTTATCCATATTGCAACCACGGATTCCACAATCTATCAAAAAGTGCAAGTTGTTTCCTTTTCCCATATATGCTTCTCTCCATTCGAACAATATGATTAACATATGCGACAAATTCCCCTCTAGTCGGTGGGTCCCCCTGCATCCAGTGTTTGGCAATTACTTTCCTTGCCGCATACAGCAGTCTGGCTATCCCTATTTTAAAATTGTTGTCTACTCTAATTTCTTCCACGTAACCTAGAAAACATACCAGGGGTTGTCTGGGAAGTTTACATCTATAAGCTCCTTCTATTCTATTAAGAACAGTTATCCAAAAGGGTGCCAACCTGGGGCACATCCACATCATGTGGAAAATGCCGGCATCTTCTCGATTACATCTAGGACAGTCGGAGTTACTCCTCAATCCCATTTTACACATAATTAGCGGGGATCTATATGCCCTCTGCACCACGTAGAGGTGGGATAATCTTGCTGGTTCACTCATTGATAATTTCGGTATGTATTCCAAAACACTATCCCATACCTCATCAGTGATCCCGTCTATTTCTGCCTCCCATTTAGTCCTAGTGTTTACAGGGTGATCAAGCAAATATGTATGCAGTAGGTTCCTATATATAGTAGATACGACTCCTCTTGTGGGTCCATTACTACACATATATTTCAGTACTAGGTCTGCCTGTACCAGCAATGATTGCTTAACCCCCTGAGCCACCACTGCATGCGCCAACCGTTTGTACTGGTACCACCCAAGTGGGGATATCCGAAACTCATCCTGTATTTGTGTAAATGATTTCAGACGTCCCTGGCTAAGAATTTGCCCCATATACCTTTACGTGCCCATTCCTTAATTTTGCCTATCTTGTATATCTTAGAGCAGTTTTCATTGTCCCACAACGGAGAGAATTCAGTTATTGCTGTAATCCCTCTTATTTGCTTGATCTTCCTCCAGATTCTATTCATCAGGCTAAGTGTGGGGCTTGTTTTTCCTACTCTCCCAAATGATCCGTCCTTCAGTCCGAACACTAATGGTTTCCGATGCAGAGCATGCCTTAACAGTCTGGATGCTGGGTCTACCACCCCTAAATCTGCCTATCCCCTGAAATGTTGACTCTGAGCTGCCAGATAATATATTCCCGGATTTGGTAGTGCTAGCCCCTCCTCATCCTTCGGTCTCTGTAGCGTCTCGAGTTTAAGTCTGGCTTGTTTGTTCTTCCATATTAGAGCACGGAACATGGAATCAATCTCCTTAAAGTGACTCTGAGGGATCCAAACAGAAGAATTGTGCAACACATAGAGTATCTTCGGCATAAGCCCCATTTTAATAAGATTAATCCGTCCTATTACTGATAAATAAAGCTTATTCCAAGCAGTTATCTTACTGCGCAGTTGCTTCAGCAAAGGGACTAGATTAATAGTAATGTAGTTCCCAATTGGCATGGATACCTGAATGCCCAGATATCTAAACTGGTCCACAACCCGCAGTCTGTTGACCTCATCACCCAGGATCGACCTATCCACTCCCGCGTCCACCTGAAACAGATTCGATTTGGTCCAATTGATAGTCAGTCCAGAGATCCCCCCCATACCGCTCGATCACCTGCATGGCACAGCTCAACGATTCCCCTGGGTCTCCCAGAAACAATAGAATGTCGTCTACATAGAGGGCTATCTTCTCTTCTAGATGGCCATATACAAATCTCTTTATGTCTCTGTTCTGCCGTATAGCAGTTCCACTGCCAGAGCAAAAAGGAGAGGCGAGAGCGGACATCCTTGGCGAGTACCCCTTTGTAAATCCACCGTGACAACATTCCATTAATCCTCACTTTAGCTACTGGTCTAGCATATAACAGCTGTATCCAGGATATAAAATTAGTGCCAAATCCCATGTCTTAGCACTCCCCACAGATATCCCCATTCCACACTGTCAAATGCTTTATGAGCATCTAATGAAGCTATTACTCTCTGTCCCGGATTGTCCACCGGCAGTTGCATGTTAAGGTATAATCGTCGTATATTTTTTGCCGTGGATCTATTAGGCATAAAACCCAACTGATCCTGGTGGATTAGGGTAGATATATCACTTCTGTTAATCGATTAGAGAGTACTTTGGCCAAAATTTTTACATCCGTCGTTAACAGTGAGATGAGCCTGTATGATTCGGGGAGTTTTGGATCCTTATCCTCTTTAGGTATTACTGTTATTATCGCCTCCCTCATAGACTCTGGCCATATCCCCCTCATACTTGCCTCCTCCAAGACACTCAGCAAATTGGGTAAGAGTATTTCTTCCAGAGATTTGTATACCTCCACCGGCAGACCATCTACCCCCGGGGCTTTTTCATTTGCCATGCCATGTAAAGCTCTCTATCTCCTCAAGTATGATAGGGCCATCTAGACTGTGTTTCTCTGTCTCTGTAATTTTGGGTAATGTCATTGTACCTAAGAAAGCCTCTAGGTCACTCTGTCTCGTCTCCCCTCTAGTAGAATATAATTCCTCATAAAAGGCTGTGAACGTGTCCATAATATCTACCCCCTCCGTAACCAAATCTCCCATTGTGGTGCGAATGCAATGCACAAAGGATGATTGTCTCTGAGCTGCCGTCACCACCGACAACAGATGTCCCACCTTTTCTCCCTCCGCATAAAAGTTCTCTTTTTGAAAAGCCTGCTTCCTAGCTACTTTCTCCAATAGCACCTTATTAACTTCTTCCTGAGCTGCTTTTAGCTTCTGCCTATTCTCTGGTGTGGGCTGTGTTACCATCTCTGCTTCTGCTCCCTTCAAGACCTCTAAGCAATCAATTTCCCCCTGTCTACTACGAGACTTACACCGGCAAACGTCTCTAAATAAAAGGCCTCTCAGGTATGCCTTCATGGCGTCACAAACTACCAATGGATCCGCACTACCTCTACCCTGTTTCCCCAAAAAATAAGGCACAGTCTTATATTTTTTTTTGCCCTGAAAAAAGCACTATGTCTTATTTTCAGGGGGTGTCTTACTCTCGAGGAGACATGGTTGGGGGTAAGTTTACCCCCCACAAAAAGCAGACCGCCCCCCATCCCAGGATCGTCATACTTACCAGCCCAGGGCGTCTGTATGGCTCCCAGATCCTTCTGTGATCTCCCATCAGGTACGCTGCACGCCTCCCCTGCGTCTGGCTGACATCAGATCTCACACACACACACACACACACACTTCTCCCTGTGATCTCCCTGCAGCTGTGCTCCCCTGCGTCTGGCTGACATCAGATCTCACACACACACACACACACACACACACACACACACACACACACACACACACACACATCAGATCACACTCACTCACTCACACACAAACACACACCCACCCCACTTCTTCCCACCCACCCCACGATCCCAGCAGCTGTGCTGCACGCCGTGCTCCTCTGCCTCCTGCCGACACTCACAGATCCGATCGCTTACGTTCACACACAGTCACACATCAGACAGTATACACGCACACATCTGATCGCATACACTCACACACACACCCCACTTCTCCCTGTGCCCTCCGGTGGGCGGTCCCAGCAGCTGTGCTGCACGCCGTGCTCCTCTGCCTTCTGCCAACACTCACAGATCCGATCGCATACACTCACACACACTCACACATCAGACAGCATACACTCACACATCCGATCGCATACACTCACACACACTGACAATATCGCACATACGCGCTCACACACTCACAACATCCGGAGATACCACATGCTTCCGGCCATGTGATCCTTGGCAGGTCCTGGAAGGTCACTGCACGCACAGTATCGCCGCCTAGAGGCAAGCGATATCGCCATATGTTGTGAGTGTGTGGATGCGATCTGTAGTGTGTGTGTCTGTGTGTGTGTGAGTGAGTGTGATCTGATGTGTGTGTGTGTGTGTGTTCCGCTGCAGGACCTTGATGCGCTCACCTGCTCCCGGTCGGCTTCTGGTAAGTATGATTGGGGGTCTTCTTTCTTCTCTCTTCTGGGGGTGCCCGCTGCCTATAATGAAGTGTCCTGCAGTGTCTTTAACTCTTTCACCGCTGCATGACACTTCATTATTGACCGCAGCTATGTCTTATTTTCAGGGGATGTCTTATATTAAAGCTTCCCTGAAAACTCCTTGGATGTCTTATTTTCTGGGGATGTCTTATTTTCGGGGAAACATGGTATTAAGGGCAAAATATTCCAGAATCTCACTGGCTATATCGTCCATGTCAATACTTTTTATCCAAACCGGATGTAGCTTCCATTCTCTTGTTAGCCTCTCTCCTACTCCCCGTTTTTTAATAGATACCAGTATTGGACTCTGATCCGATATTACTCTAGCCAAATATTCAACATTTGAAATTCCAGAGTCCATGATTTCATTTCCCAAGGCCAGGTCTATACGGGAAAGCATACCATGGGTCGCTGAGTGACAGGAAAAACAGGTCACCCCTAAATTCCTTATCCTCCAAACGTCTACCAACCCCAATTCTTGAATAAAGATACCAAATGCTGTCGCTCCGTCCCTCCTCGCCTCCCGTGAGTTTCTGCTCCTGTCCCAATATGCATTTATGACATTATTAAAGTCACTGACCAACAAGAATGGTAAATTCCCCCATTTAGCCAAACGCTCTCTCACCTCTCTAATTTTGACACTAGTGTAAGGCGGTGGAACATATATAGCAGTAATGCATAATAATTGTCCATACAACTTACAGATCACCATTACATATTGTCCCTCTGTGTCTATCCATGTCTCCACTTGTTCATATAGGGCGGATCTATGGACCAACACAGAGACCCCTCTAGCATAAGTAGAAAAAGTAGAGTGATACGCCTTTTGCACCCATCGCTTGTGAAGTACATTTGTCGTTTCGCTCGTCAAATGCGTCTCCAATAGACACATTATTGATGGTCTCTGGTCTAGCATATATTTTATCATTGCGTCTCTTCTACCTCTATCTGACAGTCCCCTTACATTCTAACATAATATTTTAATCTCCTCTCCCATGTTGAAAATTACTAGTTATCTTTAAACAAACATCCTGTCTGTTACGGTTCCCGTTTCTGGGTATCTGCGTGTCTCCTTCTCCTTTGCTGAGGAACTGGAGACTATGTTCGGATTTCTTGCTACTGCACATGTGCAAGCGCTGGAGACTAAGTCCTATCTTGGAGCCATTGCACATGTGCGGGTGACATCATCGCTGATACGAGGTCACATGTCTCTGACACCTCCTAAGCTGATTGGCCGCTGATCATGTGCTTGTGACACGTGGTCACATGTCTCTGACACCTTCTATGCCGATTGGTCGCTGGTCATGTGATTGTGACGCTTTGCTCGGTGATAGGCCAGCGTGACGTCATTGCTGTCGTTCTGGCAGCGGATTGGCTCTGGTGTCCTCCATCTTGGATGAGGCACAGAGTCTATATAAGCTCAGTCCTCTTGGTTCATGCATGAGAGTAGACGCTCTGTGCACGTCCCTCTAGGCATCTCTCTGTCTATACTAGGTGAGCGCTATTGGCAGGGTAGCGTTGTTATACCTTACAGCTTCGGCTGCGGTCCGTATCCTCGCACCTTATTGGAGCGGACATAGGCAGGTGCCTGAGGCACATGGTCTGGCTGGGCCTTGTGAGTCTACTCGTAGGTGGACGTTGCCTCTAGGGTAACGTTCCTTATACTGCATCTGGCAGTTGTTCGTGTCCTCGCACACTAGTGGAGCGAACATAGGTAGGAGCTTTGTGCGACTTGTGCTGCTGTCCGTCTCTTTTGCACCACTAGTGGAGCGGACCTATCTGTCTGTTTATATGTATTTTTCTGAATTTGTCTTCAAATATGTATATGTACGTATGCCTGTATGTGTATGTGCGTGTCTGTGTGTGGATGGGGTCCACTGAGACTCTTTCACCCGGAGGCCACAAAAACCTGGGCCGGCCCTGGCTGCCTTAACATTGGGATCAATAAAAATATGTGAGTAACTCTCCTTTCTGTGTCTATGTGACGGCTGTGAGTGATCCTGGACTGTGTCTGTATTGTACTGTGTGTATATATGATGGCTGTGAGTTTTCCTGGACTGTGTCTGTATTGTACTGTGTGTATGTGATGGCTGTGAGTTATCCTGGACTGTGTCTGTATTGTATTACTGTAGATCTGAATGTGGCAGAACAGGATAAGATAAATGTTCATTATTATATCTAAATGCTACAGTTCGCGCTCTACTGTTATGGCTAAAAATGTTAACGTTATGGGGCCCCAACCAGATTTTCTGCCCAGGGGCCCCCACCAACCTTAGACTATGTGCACACAGTGCGTTTTTCGCGGCGTTTTTGCACGTTTTTCGGGTGCGTTTTTGGCCTCAAAACTGCATGACTTTGCTTCCCCAGCAAAGTCTATGACTTTTCAATTTTGCTGTCCGCACACAACTGTTTTTTTAAGCTGCGTTTTAGAGCTTGAAAAAAAAAATGGACATGTCAATTTTTTCCTGCGTTTTTCTGCGTTTTCCCCCCATGCAATGCATTGGAAAAACGCAGCAAAACGCAGAGATCAAAAACGCAGCAAAACGCACCAAATCGCGGTAAAAACGCATGCGTTTTTTGACGCGTTTTTTCGACGCGGGTGCGTTTTTGTGCGTTTTTAGCGGCCAAAAACGCACAAACGCAGCGTCAAAACGCAGTGTGCGAACTTAGCCTTAATCTGCCCTGGCTGGCCCCCAGCCATAGATAACAACCCCATGGTTGTGACTGTAGATAATGACTGAGCTGCAATGAGCGATAACTACAGGCAGACGCTGTCACAGGCTGGCGGCGCATCTGCCTGCAACCAATCACAGATGACAGGATGGCTGGTGGGCGGGGAAAGCACGGAAACCTATGTGTATGCGATGAGCCTATTGTGCAGTACAGGAAGTGAATGCACAACCCAGAAGCAGTTTGCCGCCATGATACCAAGTCTCGGTAAGTATTATTTTTCTTACTTTTCCTTTTATTTCCCCAGTGCGGATCCGGATCGTGCACCTGGAATTCCATGCCCGGGTCCGGCACCCGGCCATCTTTGAAACCTCGCGGATCCGGACTTTTACAGTCCGGATCTGCTCAGCCCTACTGAGGACATAATAAAATTGAGCTCTTACTGTAACGAACGCTGTCTAGTGCCCTGTATCTCGGCGATAACCTTTATTATTCTGGATTCTTTCTCAGAGTTTGGTGATGTGTATTTTGAAAAGGGTAGTCAGAGCTGCCGCTGCAAAGGCCTTATAATTGCACCATAAGGTTGAAGACAGGGGCCAAGTACAGACTGTAATATCTGGCCGGTCCTAAGAGACAAGTTCTCAAGGAATACATAAGAGAGTTTGGCTTATGGTCACATTGGGCCATCTTTGTCCAGTGGGTGCGGGTTTCTTTGTCAAAAAGAAGGCTCCGGACTGTTCGTGCCTGGATTTCCGTGAGCTTAACCAGATTAGGGTTCGGGACCCGTATCCTATGCCACTCGGTCCGGTACGCTTCAACCAGATTACCTGTGCCATATGGGTCTCCAGGGGGCCTATAATTTGATTTGGTCTAACAGGGGGATGAGTGGAAGACGGCATTCAACACACCAGAGGGTCAATTGGAAAATCTGGTGATGCCGTTAGACCTTTTAACATTTTGTTAATGATGTATTTGCTCACCTTTTGGGGAAATTTGTTATCATTTACTTGGATTATATCTGCATTTATTCACAGGATTTTAGATCATATTTAAAGCATTTTAAACAGGTATTGCAAATTCTCAGAGAGAACAAGTTATACACTAAATTAGAAAAGTGTGTATGTGCAGTTCAGGAACTTCCGTTTTTGTGTTATATAATTTCCACTTCTTGGTTTAGTATGCATCCCTGTAAGTTACAGGCTATATTAAAATGGGACCATCCTGAGAACCTTAAAGCACTGCTAATTCTTTTTGGTGTTTGCAAATTATTACAGGAAGTTTATTAAAAAATTTCTGCCATAACAAAACCTCTGACTGACATAACGGAAAAAGGTACGGCCTTTTCCAACTAGTCAAAGTGCTTTATATGCGTTTGACTGTCTAAAACAATTGGTTCGTGTCAACACCCATATTAATACAACCTGATGTATCTTTACCCTTTAAGGTGGAAGTTAACACATCAGAGGTGAGAGCTGTATTGTCTCAAGGTCCGTCTATTGGTAAACTGCATCCATGTGCTTTCAATTCCAAGAAGTTATCTCCGTCCGAATGCAATTATGACACTGGTAATAGGGGACTACTCACTATTGAATTAGCATTCGAGGAGTTGTAACACTTTTTGAAGGGAGCTTTTCATCCTTCTACTAATCATAAAAATCTGTTGTACCTCGAGTTGGCGAAACATCTTATACCGAGACAAGTTCGGTGGTCATTATTTTTCAACAGATTAGACTTTTTCTTAAGTTATCATCCAAGGTCTAAAAACACTAGGGCTGATGCTTTGTCCAGTTTTCAAAGGGGGGAACCTTGTGAGGAACTTGTGATCATCCTGCAGAAGAGAGTGGTGGTGATGGTGCTCAGTACTGAGGTTCAAACTGAGATTGTGAGGCCCAGCATGAGGCACCATCTAATAAGCTAATAAGTCATTTGTTCCCCTGAATCTTCGCATTAAAGGTTCTGGGGTCCATCATGATTTCGTCCTGACTGGTCACTCTGGGGTGAAAGGTACCCTGGATCAATTATTACATAGTTTCTGGTGGCCCAAAATCCAAAGGGATGTGGTATCCTATGTGTCTGCATGTGCCACGTATTGTCCATCAGGTTGTCTGCAGTCATTGTAGGTCCATAGCAAACCTTGGACAGATATTTCCATGGACTTTATTAAGGATCTTCCTTCCTTTGCTCTCCTACTTGCTGGTAATATGATAATTTTTGTGGTGGTGGGATTGGCTTTCCAAAATGACACATTTTATTGCATTACCATCATTAACCAATGCTAAAACCTTAGTTCAAGTATTTATATGTGAATTCGACTCCATGGAGGCCCATCTGATATTATTTTTGATAGAGGTACTCAATTTATTGCCAATTTTTGGAAGGCTTTCTGCTTTCACTTAGGGATTAAACTGTCTCATTCCTTGGAATTCCATCCATAGTCTAATAGACAAACTGAGTGAATGAATCAGAAGTTGGAGCAGTGTTTGTGCTGTTTTGTCTTAGATAGTCAGGAGGAGTGGTCCTCGTTCCTTCCTTTTCCAGAGTTTGCCATCAATAATCGCCATGAGTCCTCTGGTATATCGCCTTTTTTTCGTCTATGGTTACCATCTACACTTCTGTACTTTTCTTAAGGGGCTCTCGTCTGGAGTATCTGAGGAGGATCAATTGGGCTCAACACTATCGTCTACATAGGAAAAGGTTCAGCAGCAATTCCTTAACATTGGCTCTAATTATAAGCATGTGGGTGACAGTAGACGTGTGCCTGGTCTGGACCTGTGTGTGGGTGATCTGGTGTGGTTGTTCACTAAAAAGATGCTTAAAGTACCATGACTTAATTTAGGACTTTGGTTCATTCAAAATTACAACGGTCATCACTCAGTTGGCTTTCCGTCTGGCCTTACCAGCTTCAAACAAAATCCATAATGTGTTCCATATATTTCTATTAAAGAAATTTGTGGGTTCGGGAGCTCTTCTGCCCACCCCTCCACTTGCAGTCTTAATGGATCACTGGAGTTCCAGGTAACGAGAATGATAGATTCTTGGGTCGTTCATTGTTCTATACAGTACCTGGTTTACTGGCAGGGTTATGGTTCTGAGAGAACTTGGATACCAGCCTCTGATATGCATGCGGAGTGTTTGGTTATGGCATTTCATTGCTGTCATCCGGAGAGACTTGGTCCAGAGGCCCCTTGTAGAGGGAGGGGTACTGTCACAGGGTGTTTTCTTCTAAACTCAGAGTATCATGGAGGCATCAGATGCTGGTCAGACCACAGACTCTGACACTCCTCACTATACTTTCTCTGGTGCTTCTGAATTACATAGGCATGCTCAAGAGTCGACCAGTTGTCTGCTCATTATTGTTCTGACTAGCAGGAGTTAATTTCTGCCAGGCTGCTCCTTACCTTTTAAATCACATGTTGCGGGAGACCTATCACAATTCCTTCCCACCATTTTAAGATGGAGGAATTTGTCTTCCTATGCAGACTATAGCTTTCTGCTAAACTGGTCCATATGCTCTTGTTTTCCAGTGTGATGATTTACTGTGTGTTGCTTAGTGTGCTGTGGAAGTCGTCCTGTCATCTGGTTATTTCCTCCCTGCTTTAATTTTCCTCCTTTTACTTGTAGTCTACTCTGCGAGTTTTGATTTCCCCTATTTGTCTATCACTGTTGGTGCTTACATGCGTCTGTCCCGCCCCCACACCCCCCACTGGACTACAGAGGGAGGGAGTACTAGATCAGGGCTAGCAAGAGCAGGGGTAGGAAGATGGCCCAGACATCGTCACCATCAGACGTATCTCAGAAATCAGGCACAGCTAGGACCCCCCACCCCTCTAGCTTGAGGGCCAGTTTAGGAGCCCTTGTCTCCGGTTATCACCTGCCACCCTGTGACAGTTTATTGCAAACTTTCACCTGTCTGCATTTCAAATTACCAGACCGGCTGAGAATCTCCTGACCTGAACTAACGCCTTATAAATACCTATGGTGCTTCTATTTCGGGTCAAAATGCCACAGCTGATTGGGAAATGTAGACTTAAGGCCGCTTTACACACTGCGATATCGGTCCCGATATCGCTAGTGTGGGTACCCGCCCCCATCTGTTGTGCGACAAGGGCAAATCGCTGCCCGTGCCGCACAACATCGCCCAGAACCGTCACACATACTTACCTGCCCGGCGACGTCGCTGTGACCGGTGAACCGCCTCCTTTCTAAGGGGGCGGTCTGTGCGGCGCCACAGTGATGTCACTGAGCGGCCGCCCAATAGAAGCGGAGGGGCGGAGATGAGCGGGACGTAACATCCCGCCCACATTCTTCCTTACGCATAGCGGCCGGGAGGCAGGTAAGGAGAGCTTCCTCGTTCCTGCGGTGTCACACAGAGCGATGTGTGCTGCCGCAGGAACGAGGAACAACCTCGTTACTGCTGCAGTAACGATTTTTGAAAATGGATCCCCATGTCACCGATGAGCGATTTTGCACGTTTTTGCAACGATGCAAAATCGCTCATCGGTGTCACGCGCAACAACATCGCTAATGCGGCCGGATGTGCGTCACAAATTCCGAGACCCCAACAACTCAGCATTAGCGATATCGTAGCGTGTAAAGCCCCCTTTAGGGCTGGTTATAATTAACAAGTTAAACAGTCTGTTTCCTTTAGTATAATACCATGCATATGGAGTCGATTGATCTCATAGGGTGTGTGGTTTTTTGAGTATATATATGCAACCTTACAAGTAGGTGTTCCAGCTTCAGTGTAGAATAACTTTGTATACAAAGAATAATCCAGGCTAGGACAGGTGGTATAGGTACCCGATTATTGACTGATCATACTCAATAGTTACAGACATAGTAAGTTATAGAAATATACTCGTCAGTAAAATCCAACTCAATCACTCCAGAATACCTTGCAATGACTGCAGCTGAGACTTTTTTTTTCACATTAAAAGTAGTACTAGAACATAAATTGCAGTTTTAAAGGGTAAAAAACTGTGCAGACAAAGAAAACTAACATTCATCATGTGTACATTATTTGGGCTGAGATCCATTTTTTTTCCCCAAATTATTTTTATTGGGATTTTTGAGGAAGGGTAACAAAACACACAACAAAAAATAAAACCAAATAATGTACACATGATGCATTTTTAAAGGGACTCTTTCAGCACAGAATGACTGTTGAAACCCAGTACAACTGCTTGGTGCATCATGCTGCACTTTCTCACCTACCGTACTTGTTTTCCACCTATCTCCGCCCTTCTCTGGCTCTATAATGCCAGAACTTTCAATCAAAGAAGAGCGGGTGGAGACAGGAGGAACACAACTAGATAAGAACACTGCACTTAAGGCTGGAAACACATCTATGTGAGTAAAATCGGTCCGAGTTGGCTGAAAAAAACTCGGCTGATTTTAGTTCACGTTAGGTGCAAGTGCAACGCACGTGCGATGCTATTTCTGAAAAAATTAATGATTTGGCTAGCGTGTGTAATGCGTGTGTGTTCCTTTTTTTTCCTCAGCAGCTGTCATCTGCCATTGAGCTCTGCTACATGGCCGCTGACAGCAGACACAGACAGAGCCGCACGATCAGAATGAAATCGGATGAACGTCACCCGACTTCATTGTCATCCTGCGGCTCTGTCTGTGTGGCATGCCCTGATTTCGGTCACCGGTGAAGATCTCACCGGTGACCGCAAATCCCCTGAGTTACCGCGGTGAGCCGCGCTATCAGCGGTGCAGTCACTGAGGTTACCCGCAGCCACAGCAGAAGTCCTCACTCTGAGAGCAGTGGCCGCGGGTGACCTGAGTGACGTCATCGCTGATAGCGCGACTCACTTCAGTCGTTGCGGGGAGCTCACAGAGAGCGGTCGTGCTCTGTGACCGCTCTCTGTCAGCTTCTGATGTAGCAGAGCTGGAAGCGACGCAGGACCTCTGGATTACGTCGGACAAGGATGGGTTTTTTGCGTACTTAATAAAGTGGTGAACGAGGGTCTTTGTTATTGTTTATTATTTCAAATAAAGGATTTTTTTCACTGTGTGTGTTTATTAACTTTAATTTATAGGTTAATCATTGCGGGCAAGAAAAAACAAAAAGCCAGCACTAAATGTGCACTTCAGCACTAAACATTCCAAAATGAACTAATTATAAAAATTTTGAGATTTTTGGCAAAAAATTGCAATTTCTTGAGCTGCCTCGCCACGTCACGGCAAATCTCATTTGAGGCAGTACTACACTAAAATATTTTTATAAAATGTGCCATACGGCCTCACATATGTCATGGGTACGGGATTGAAATAGACCAGGTGAGTGCTGCTAAGCAGTTCTACTATTCATATGTGAGGCCGTATGGCACATTTTATAAAAATATTTTAGTGTAGGACTGCCTCAAATGAGATTTGCCGTGACGTGGCGTGGCAGCTCAAGAAATTGCAATTTTTTGCCAAAAATCTCAAAATTTTTATAATAAGTACAGTTTGGAATGTTTAGTGCTGAAGTGCACATTTAGTGCTGGCTTTTTGTTTTTTAATCATTGCGGGTGTCTGATAGACGCCTGCAATGATTAATCTAGAATTCAGTGGCAGCTATGGGCTGCCATTAACTCCTTATTACCCCGATTGCCAACGCACCAGGGCAAAATCGGGAAGAGCCGGGTACAGTCCCAGAACTGTCGCATATAATGTATGCGGTAATTCTGGGCGGCTGCTGACTGATAGTTAGGCTGGGGGGTTCCCCATAACGTGGAGCTCCCCATCCTGAGAATACCAGCCTTCAGCCGTATGGCTTTATCTGGCTGGTATTAAAATTGGGGGGAACCGCACGCTGTTTTTTTAAATTATTTATTTATTTTACTGCTCAGCATAGACACGCCCACCGGCTGCTGTGATTGGTTGCAGTGAGACAGCTGTCACTCAGCGTGGGGGCGTGTCTGACTGCAACCAATCATAGGTGCTGGTGGGCGGGTAAAGCAGGGAATACGAGATTGTTTAATGAGTGGCCGGCTTTTTCAAAAGAGAAGCCGCCGGAGCAGTATGAACGCCGTGCAGCGCCGTGCTGGTGATCGGTGAGTATGAGAGAGGGGGGGAGAGGGATAGACCGACATGGACAGAGAGTGAGGGACAGAGATAGTGACCGACCGATAGACCGACCGACAGAGAGAGAATAGAGACTGAGTGGGAGAGACCGACTGACAGAAAATAGTGATTGACAGACATTGTGAGACATCACTCGTTTCCAGTGTTTTAGGAAACATGCGAGAAATGTATTTAGAAAATCGGATGTCATTAGGATGGTGTGAGTGCCGTCCCGTGACATCCGATTATTTACACGCTCCCATAGACTTGCATTGGAGAAACTCGCAAAAAAGCAGAATGCTGCGCGATTTTTTTCTCAGTCCGATTTGGACTGAGAAAAAAATCGCAGATGAGAGCTGAATCATTCACTAACGTGTCCGATTCCAATGTGAGATTTTCTCGCATTGCTCTACTGCGAGAAACTCGCAAGTGAGAAGCAGCCCTAAGACTATGTGCGCACGCTGCGTGTTTTGCACGTTTTTTGGGTGCAGTTTTGGTCTCAAAACTGCATGAATTTCATTCCCAGGCAAAGTCTATGAGATTTAATTTTTGCTGTCCGCACAGTGCATTTGTTTTAACTGCGTTTTTGTGGCGACCACAAAGGTTCAACATCAATTCTTTTTGCGTTTTTCCCTGCGTTTTTCACCCATTTAATGTAATGGAGAAAAATGCAGCAAAAAAACGCAGCAAAAAATGCATCAAAAAGCACAAAACCACATGCGGTTCTTTATGCGTTTTTGTGCGTTTTTTGGGGCCAAAAATGCTGCATCTTTGTGGTTAGAAAAAAATGCAGCGTGCGCACATAGCCTAAAGCAGGGGTCTCAAACTCAGCTGGGTATATGGGCCGCACATAGAAAAAAAAATATTTGGGGGCCACTTTCTTTGCTGAACCCAGTGACATTTTTAGTGATCGCATATTTTTTTCTATACACCTTTGAATCACATTTTTTGAACATTTTTTCCTGTTTATTATAATAAATGTGCCCTTTTTTATTTCAGTTTATTAAAAATAGTTTTTAATGGGAAAAAAATCCATTCTTTATTTTATGTTTTTACATTTTATCCCCTTCTTGTAAGTAATATCGTTTTACAATTACCACCATCTAGTAATTTTGGCCAACATTTTGTAGTTAATTTCCATCCTGGTCCTCATCTATTAGTAATGTCACCATCCTGTAGTAATGTGCCCATATTACCCCCCTGTAGTAATGTGCCCATATTGTGCTCCCTGGTAGTATTGTGCCCCTTGGTAGTAATGTGCCCATATTGTGCCCCCTGGTAGTAATGTGCCCATATTGTGCCCCCTGGTAGTAATGTGCCCATATTGTGCCCCCTGGTAGTAATGTGCCCTTATTGTGCCCCCTGGTAGTAATGTGCCCATATTGTGCCCCCTGGTAGTATTGTGCCCATATTGTTCCCCCTAGTAGTATTGTGCCCATATTGTGCCCCCTGGTAGTAATGTGCCTTTACTCTTCCCCCTGGTAGTATTGTGCCCATATTGTGCCCCCTGGTAGTAATGCGCCCATACTGTGCCCCCTGTAAGTAATGTGTCCATATTGTGCCCCCTGGTAGTAATGTGCCCATATTGTGCCCCCTGGTAGTAATGCGCCCATACTGTGCCCCCTGTAAGTAATGTGTCCATATTGTGCCCCCTGGTAGTAATGCGCCCATACTGTGCCCCCTGTAAGTAATGTGTCCATATTGTGCCCCCTGGTAGTAATGTGCCCATATTGTGCCCCCTGGTATTAATGTGCCCATATTGTGCCCCCTGGTAGTAATGCGCCCATACTGTGCCCCCTGTAAGTAATGTGTCCATATTGTGCCCCCTGGTAGTAATGGCAGTAATGTGCCCATACTGTGCCCCCTGTAAGTAATGTGTCCATATTGTGCCCCCTGGTAGTAATGGCAGTAATGTGCCCATACTGTGCCCCCTGGTAGTAATGTGCCCATACTGTGCCCCCTGGTAGTAATGTGCCCATACTGTGCCCCCTGGTAGTAATGTGCCCATACTGTGCCCCCTAGTAGTAATGTGCCCATACTGTGCCCCCTGGAAGTAATGTGCCCATATTGTGCCCCCTGGAAGTAATGTGCCCATTGCTGTAGTAATATCCCGTTATTCACATACAAAAAAAAAAAAAAAAAAATTCTCACCTTTCCTCTGTTCCCTCGAGGTGCTTCTTCCTGCTTCTTGCAGCCGCAGGCACCTAGACCCAGTGACGATTGTGACCGATTACATACACGGAGCTGCCGCCATTAGCGTTTTCCTACTGAGGAATGATTTGCGGCACTATTGCTCTCCTTACATCTTTACTAATGGCAGCCGCGCCGGCCAATCAGAATACACCCACGTTAGCTGCCTCTGATTTGCCGGCGGCAGCTGCCATTAGTAAAGGTGTGTAGAGGCGTGCCGCAAATTATACTCGCTGCAAGGAAAGTGCTGACGGCGGCGGCCCCGAGTATGTACCGGGCCGCAATCGTCACGGGGTCTAGGTGTCTGTGGGCCGCAAGAAGCAGCGTCAGGGGCTGCATGCGGCCCACGTGTTTGAGATCTCTGGCCTAAAGGTTTGGTTATCCCATGGGAGCACAGAGTGCCTGTACTTGGTTTGAACAGTAAGGCTGTCTGTGCTTGGTGCATTTTTCATGTGTGTTTTTGGTGCAGTTTTGTGACAAAAAGGCATGTCTATCCTTATTCCAGCAAAGTCAATGGGAATTCTGAAGTGCTGTGAACACGTTGCTTATTTTTTCCTTGCAGCTTTGGGTGCAGAAAAAAATCTGCAGCAAGAACATTTTTGGTGCGTTTTCCTTAGTTTTGTAGCCATTACAGACATTGATTTCACTGAATGAATGCAGGACACAAATTCACCAAAAAACGGATCAGTTTTTTGGTGCATTTTTCTGCCACAAGGTGCAGATTATTTCTGCACCAAAAACTCAGCATGCGCACATACCCTTACTCTACACAGTCTTTTTGAGGGTTTACGTCAACAAGTTTCTTAGCAACATGATAGTAAATCTGTAATGCAGAAGTATTGTGCTTGCCAAATATACCATCCTACCGATCTGGTCTTCTCTTACTGCTACGACTCATTCTACCCAGATCTATGGCTAATCTTTTTTTTTTTATGGTAGATGATTTAGACCGTCTCTTTTTTATGTTACAATTTTTTTTCTTGTCATATAGACAATTGGTTTATATATTGTACACTGTTAGGGCATATGCAATTCATAGAGTGGAGAATCACTGTGAATAACTGCTTCCCTGGATATATTTTAGAATCCGTTATGGGATACTCTAATTTCCCAGCAGCTGATCGCTGGAGTTTCTCAAGCTAGACCTTCAATGATCCGCTGATCACTACACCACCGTCAATACTGAAAGGTGCCGTTTACAGACATCTGTTAACACCCTTCTTCCTTCTCACGGGGTGAAAAGTAGACAAGATGACTTTAGAACAGGACTACAAATAAAACACATTGAAGCAATGGTAAGGATCTTTATTTATCAAGGTCTTTTAGAGTCACTAAAATGGCTACTAATTACAAATCTTCATTGCTTTTTTTCTGCCTGTCCCCCTGGCTACATTATTTTTTTATTAAACTGCAGGTTGCTTACCCGCTTTCCCCAGGTCCAGCGATGCGTCTCTGCCACTGCTTCCGATATCTATTATTGCCTGCAGCATTGACTGGCCAACAATTAACTGAGCACAGGTGACGGCACAAGCTATCTAGCTCAGTTATTGGCTGCAGCGCTGTGGACATGACATCAATGCTGCAGGCGATAACAGACACTGGAAGCAGCTGTGAAGACTCAGTGATGGACATGCTGAGGGTGAATAAAGGCAAAGTTTTATTTTTTATTTTATTTTTTTTAAAAGAAATTAGCAACTAGGGAACAGGGGTTTTCTGAAGCCAAAAAACCCTCTAAGGGCGCCTTCACTCTTGCGTTGTGCGGCATCTGTTGCAATGCGTTGTGTGACGCATGTGACGGATGCCTTGCAAATAGTGTGATAATAAAGGCAAAGCATTCCTGGGAAATAACGCGTTGCGTTAAGTTTTCTAGCCGCGAGAGAGAGAGAGACCATCATCACCGCACACGCAGGCACTACCGCACTCATCATCATCACACATATCCCAGCACTACCGCCCCCATCATCACCGCACACACATAGGCACTACCGCACCAATCATCACCGCACACGCAGACACTACCACACCCATCATCACCGCACACACCCCAACACTACTGCACCCATCATCACCGCACACACACAGGCATTACCTCAGTGATGTTCCCGCTGACAGCGCGACTTCCTTCAGTTGCTGCATGGAGCTCACAGCGAGCAGCTACTGCCGCTCTTGTCAGCTTCATGTAGCAGAGCTGGATGCATCGTGGGAATTCGTGGATTATGCCGGACCTGGAGGGGTATTTGGGGATTTTAATAAAGTGGTAAAAGAGGGTTTTTTTTGTCTTTTATTCCAAATAAAGTATTTTTTTGGGTGTATGTGTTTATTTACTTTCACTTACAGGTTAATCATGGAATGTGTCTCATAGACGCCTGCCATGATTAACCCTAGGACTTAGTGGCAGCTATGGGCTGCCACTAACTCCTTATTACCTTGATTGCCACCGCACCAGGGCAATTCGGGATGAGCCAGGTGGAGTCCAGGGACTGTCGCATCTAATGGATGCGGCAATTCCGGGCGGCTGCTGACTGATATTTTTAGGCTGGGGGGCTTCCCATAATGTGGGGCTCCCCATCCTGAGAATACCACCCTTTAGCCGTGTGGCTTTAGCTTGGCTGGTATCAAAATTGGGAGGGGGGGACCGCACGTCATTTTTTAAAATTATTTATTTATTTATTGTACTGCACGATATAGACCCGCCCACCAGTGGCTGTGATTGGTTGCAGTGAGACAGCTCTCACTCAGCGTGGGGGCGTGTCTGACTGCAACCAATCATAGGCACCGGTGGGCGGGGAAAGCAGTGAATACAAGATGGAAAAATAAACGGCTGGCATTTTCAAAAGCAGGAGAAGCCGCCAGAGGAGTGTGACAGCTGTGCAGCACCGAGCCGGTGAGAGGGGGGAGAAAGACCAGGAGTGATTTTAAACGATTTGATCGTTCTGCTAGACATGCTGAGCATGCGCAGTAGAACGTCATGGAATCCGTTAGTGGATTCCGCCACTTAGTGCACTGCGGCGGAATCTGCCCCCATAGACAATCATTAGACACCTTGGCGTAATCTAATGGAATCCGTCAAAGTGCGTTATTTTAACGACCCAAAAAACGCTACATGCAGCGTTCCCTCTGCCTGACGCTGCGTCTATATAACAACGCAGCGTCGTCCAGCGGATGCAAAGCAGACACTTGCATTACGGTGTGTCGTCAATACAAGTCTATGGAGAATAGCGCAGTGCGTTAACGGACTGCGCTACTCTCCATAGCGGCGGATTGCGCTGAACGCAAGTGTGAAAGCACCCTAAAGGAGCATAATGTCAAGGTCCTGCAAAAGTGTAACACCTGCAAAAATGTTTCCCCCTGCTGACTTCATTTAAAATGAACACATCAAACCTTTCATATTTTTTTTCCAAATGAAAACCATACAACAGATTTACTTGTCAAATATAGAATTTTATTTACATGTTGGCATCTGTTGTATTTGCTTCATGTGGCACGTCAGGAAAAAAAAAAACGCAGCAAATTAGACAACAATGTAAATACATCATTTGCAAAGTTTACATATCACATCTAAAATAAATAGGACTTTTGAGATAACTATATTTTGTTTCAAATAAAAATAGTCATTTTTAAAAATACAGCAGTTTCCATTGTGCAGGAATAATATCACATATTACATATCTTCCAGTTTAACAGGATATATCCTGAATACATCCTAAGGAAACCTTACTCAACAATATAAAAGGGTGTCCCTGCTTAGTAACCCCCAAAGCAGTATCTTCTAGCAACACTGTCCATGGTTCCAGACTAGTTTTGTGCTTTCCAAAGAAAAGCGACTCAAAACATGAAGTGGACGATTTATCAAACTTTCTACAGAATTCTGGCATTAAACTGTCTGAAATATCGCTGATTAGAGTACACTTCTTGCCATAGGTGCACAGCAGCTCATAAGAGAGATAAATTCATTAAGAAGCACAGACTCGTCATTAAAGTTAAGATGTCAAAAGGATCAACCTTCATAGTCAGTCTATATAGGCATACAGGTCAAAAGTTGAATAAAATGATACCTTGTCTTCTTTCAGAAACAATGCACATTTTACTGAATAGGTAAATAAGCAGTTACGATCTATGGGAGGGACAGAAATCTTTCTGACAGCCTGCCTCTCGGGGTGTGTACATATTTCCCCATATGACGTTGACCAATCATAATAAGGTATGCAGTGGAAAAGACAATAGTCACCACAATAGCTTAGATCTGGTATCTCCATGTGATGTGGCTTGCCAGAAAAGAGGGAGGGGCAGGCAGTACAGCAGAGCTGAGGTTGTCTCATTATAAACACTTCTAGCAGCTCTGCTCTAATAGTGCTGTCAGCTCAGCTGTATTGCCCCTCCAACACCCACATCACTGGCTGACGTGATGAAAGCTGAACAAGTGTTTGTAATCACACTCATCTGTGCTCTATGTAATCACACACAGCTCTGCGGTGACAGCAGACGGTCGTTACATGTCTCACGGTGAGAAACCTGCTCTAAGCTATTGTGGCGGGGTATTATTCTTTTCTTTGCATCTTGCTACCTAATAATTGGTCAACATCATTATGAGGAAAAAGTAGATGCCCTTAGAGGCAGACTCTTGGGAAAATTTAAGTCCTGCCCATAGATCTTCATTTCATTCAGTTCACTAAAGCGGGCTTTACACGCTACAATTTATCTAACGTGTCGGCAGGGTCACGTCGTAAGTGACGCACATCCGGCATCATTAGTTACATTGTAGCGTGTGAAACCTCCGTGCGATTGCGATTGAATGTTAAAACATTGATCGCATGCACGTCGTTCAATTACTAAAAATTAAACGTCAGGTTGTTCAATGTTCCCGTGGCAGCACACATCGCACTGTGTGACACCCCGGGAACGATGAACAGCAGCTTACCTGCGTCCCGCAGCTCCCGCCGGCAATGGGGAAGGAAGGAGGTGGGCGGGATGTTTACGTCCTGCTCAGCTCCGCCCCTCCATTTCTATTGGCCGGCTGCCGCGTGACATCGATGTGACACCGAACGTCCCTCCCACTCCAGGATGTGGATGTTCGCCATCCACATCGAGGACGTATGTAAGGTAAGTACGTGTGATGGGAAATAATCATTTGTGCGACACTGGCAACAAATTGAATGTGCCGCACATACGATGGGGGCGAGTCACATCGCATACGATATCGTATGCGAAAATGTAAGGTGTAAAGCAGGCTTTACATAATAAGAAAAACATGGATTTCTCTGGTGTAAGCAGAACAGATAGCAAAGTATCATTTTAACTCTCTATAATCCGTATGCACATATAGATTGTTTGGGAGGGTTGATCCTACTGACAGATTCCCTTTAAAACAGGCATGCAAATACCCAGTCTTATTAACTGGGGCTGTGATCACTGTTACAATAAGGGATGCTATATGTAGAAAGAGGGGGAAAATGAGAAAATCATACTGAGGAATCACCCCAGAGATAATTCAGACCACAATCGTCAAAGATGGGTTCTAATTTAATGTCTGGGATATGGGGGGTCTGAATTAATTTTGGGGTCTGATGTCTTGCTTCTGCGGCTTAAATTTTATTTTACAGTGTATTTTATATTACTTATTTTTTTAGCATTTCAATTCTTTATTGTACCATTTTGAAAAATTGATAATTGGTATGGGTTCTTGTGATTAAATATGTAAAGTTGGCAAACTTGAATCAGAGCACAGACACAATTCTGACAACACATGTTGGCTTAGAGGACTCCGCAGGATTATGCATTATGTGGTTGTCTATTCATTTATATTGCCATTATGTAACACTACTATGGTTCTGCAGAGGCCACTGTATAAGAGCAACCCAAAGGCTCCCCCCATTCATACAGGAGTGACCTTTATAGTTTTTTCTCTGGTGTTTCTAATGTTAAGGCCCAAATAAACATTGGATCAAAGATGGGCGAACCTGATGATTTCAGTTTGACGGACAGACATGCCAACTAGTGTACATGGGGGGGGGGGGGTCTACAGACTCTCCTCAATACACAGATTTTCTAATACAATTGACGAACTTTGTAAAGAGGCAGAATATGTTCTATTTTCTCAGAAGAGATACGCTGGCACGAGAGGCTTTGGCAGTAGCTTACCTCTTGATACTCAAGAACGTTTGCATGCTTGGTCAAAAGGAGCATGCTTGTAAATTGTCGGTGGATGTGGGTTTATGGATATAATAGCTGTAAACAAGCATCTGGCTGACTGCTATCTGCTGAGAATGAATAGATAAAAATGGTATGCTTCAGACATGAAAAAAATCAGGTGAAAACCATTCCAAGAAGGTTTCTCCAAGAAAGTGTACATGGAATATATTGCATACTGCACATACCTGGGCACACAATCCATTGTTGATGGGTGTGAATCAGAAAGAATGGATAAAACATCTACTGTAAATACTCTCTTTATGTATTAAAACAACACAATGATGAACAATCACTGTGCTAGCTCCAGTGTGACATCTGCTAGATGTATAATTAGGATTTTATCATGGAACGATTCTTTAGGACACCACAGAAAGCAAAAAGAAATGAAAGCTTATATCAGGGAGAAATGTACTTTCTGATATTGATACAACGAAAGATGACATAGAATCATATTGCTGACAAGTGCAACTCTTCACTGTTCTGTCACACAAGTACAATACGACTAGCAAAAGCACCAATGTTAAAAAAACAAACAAAAAACGTGTCCAACTCATTCATCTAACTTTCTTCACAGCTATGACAATTGGGGAGGCTGTTCAAGAAGATTGCGTAGATTTACGAATACAGTCTAAATTAAAGTCTGCCTGGGGCGGGTAGGGAGAACAAATGATCAGTGTGTGATAGACTTCTTGATGGACATGTTAAGTACATTTACTTACATTACGGCTCGCTTGGCCTTCACCAAAATTGTGCTGCATAGCATTACTATATCTGGCAGACTACGTGCAGCCACACTCCTCATCAAGAAAATTAAGTATCCAGTAAAGCACAAAACGTGTGTAAAATACAAATTTACTGCACCGCATGAACTGTATTATGCACCACATTTCTGGTATATTTGCCGTAGGGTATCTGCTCCATTGTTTCATGGTGTCAGATGAAAAGCAGCCATCTTCCATTCTTTGCGTTGGCCTGGACTGTAAAGTGCCACTAGGATATGTAATATGTAAGACTAGACTTAACACAGTCTTTCGTAAAATAAAAGATATGCTTGAGAACTCAGAACTCTAGACTCCGAAACCACTTGTACATGTGTGTCGCTGACATACACCCACTGGCTGGAAGACGACATAGCTTCGTCTTTTGATCTTCCATCCATTGATCTTCCATCCATTGATACTGCAAAGCAAAAAAAAAAATGGTAGGTAAAACCTTTCCCTCACAAATAACTTTATTCCTGATTTTCACACATAAGCAAACATGCATTACCTGGCATATGTTGGGCACGAGAAGTTCTTTAGTTTTCAAATTATACTACTGTATTGACATATCAAGAAAAAACAAAAAGCCAGCACCAAATGTGCACTTCAGCACTAAACATTCCAAACTGTACTTATTATAAAAATTTTGAGATTTTTGGCAAAAAATTGCAATTTCTTGAGCTGCCTCGCCACGTCACGGCAAATCTCATTAGAGGCAGTCCTACACTAAAATATTTTTATAAAATGTGCCATACGGCCTCATATATGAATAGTAGAACTGCTCTCAGCAGCACTCACCTGGTCTATTTCAATCCCGTACCCATGACTGAGTCATGGCTGTGGGCGGGACAGGTCCAAGCAAATGCTGCATGAAGTAAATAGCCTGTGGACAAAGCCTGATGACTTAATGTGAACAGTCACCAACCGCCAAAATCAAGACAGATGGAATACATCCCAAATTGGGGTGCATAGCAAGGTGGAGGTCAACCACCGACCAATTCAATGAAGAAAAACAAAAAGCCAGCACCAAATGTGCACTTCAGCACTAAACATTCCAAACTGTACTTATTATAAAATTTTTTATAATAAGTACAGTTTGGAATGTTTAGTGCTGAAGTGCACATTTGGTGCTGGCTTTTTGTTTTTTCTTCATTGAATTGGTCGGTGGTTGACCTCCACCTTGCTATGCACCCCAATTTGGGATGTATTCCATCTGTCTAGATTTTGGCGGTTGGTGACTGTTCACATTGAGTCATCAGGCTTTGTCCACAGGCTATTTACTTCATGCAGCATTTGCTTGGACCTGTCCCGCCCACAGCCATGACTCAGTCATGGGTACGGGATTGAAATAGACCAGGTGAGTGCTGCTGAGAGCAGTTCTACTATTCATATGTGAGGCCGTATGGCACATTTTATAAAAATATTTTAGTGTAGGACTGCCTCTAATGAGATTTGCCGTGACGTGGCGAGGCAGCTCAAGAAATTGCAATTTTTTGCCAAAAATCTCAAAATTTTTATAATAAGTACAGTTTGGAATGTTTAGTGCTGAAGTGCACATTTGGTGCTGGCTTTTTGTTTTTTCTTCATTGAATTGGTCGGTGGTTGACCTCCACCTTGCTATGCACCCCAATTTGGGATGTATTCCATCTGTCTAGATTTTGGCGGTTGGTGACTGTTCACATTGAGTCATCAGGCTTTGTCCACAGGCTATTTACTTCATGCAGCATTTGCTTGGACCTGTCCCGCCCACAGCCATGACTCAGTCATGGGTACGGGATTGAAATAGACCAGGTGAGTGCTGCTGAGAGCAGTTCTACTATTCATATGTGAGGCCGTATGGCACATTTTATAAAAATATTTTAGTGTAGGACTGCCTCTAATGAGATTTGCCGTGACGTGGCGAGGCAGCTCAAGAAATTGCAATTTTTTGCCAAAAATCTCAAAATTTTTATAATAAGTACAGTTTGGAATGTTTAGTGCTGAAGTGCACATTTGGTGCTGGCTTTTTGTTTTTTCTTCATTGAATTGGTCGGTGGTTGACCTCCACCTTGCTATGCACCCCAATTTGGGATGTATTCCATCTGTCTAGATTTTGGCGGTTGGTGACTGTTCACATTGAGTCATCAGGCTTTGTCCACAGGCTATTTACTTCATGCAGCATTTGCTTGGACCTGTCCCGCCCACAGCCATGACTCAGTCATGGGTACGGGATTGAAATAGACCAGGTGAGTGCTGCTGAGAGCAGTTCTACTATTCATATGTGAGGCCGTATGGCACATTTTATAAAAATATTTTAGTGTAGGACTGCCTCTAATGAGATTTGCCGTGACGTGGCGAGGCAGCTCAAGAAATTGCAATTTTTTGCCAAAAATCTCAAAATTTTTATAATAAGTACAGTTTGGAATGTTTAGTGCTGAAGTGCACATTTGGTGCTGGCTTTTTGTTTTTTCTTCATTGAATTGGTCGGTGGTTGACCTCCACCTTGCTATGCACCCCAATTTGGGATGTATTCCATCTGTCTAGATTTTGGCGGTTGGTGACTGTTCACATTGAGTCATCAGGCTTTGTCCACAGGCTATTTACTTCATGCAGCATTTGCTTGGACCTGTCCCGCCCACAGCCATGACTCAGTCATGGGTACGGGATTGAAATAGACCAGGTGAGTGCTGCTGAGAGCAGTTCTACTATTCATATGTGAGGCCGTATGGCACATTTTATAAAAATATTTTAGTGTAGGACTGCCTCTAATGAGATTTGCCGTGACGTGGCGAGGCAGCTCAAGAAATTGCAATTTTTTGCCAAAAATCTCAAAATTTTTATAATAAGTACAGTTTGGAATGTTTAGTGCTGAAGTGCACATTTGGTGCTGGCTTTTTGTTTTTTCTGTATTGACATATCAGAAGCAACTCCCTGTGACATCTCACTGGCCGCTCATGTAAGCTCTGCTTCACATTTCTCTTGTACCTGTGGCATTACATGCAAGCTATGCAAACTGAGGGTAAATCATCTAATCCATGGATAGGCTGTGTCCAGAGTAAGAACAGCTCTTACCTTGTTACGGGCTCATGTAGGCTCTCAAAAAGTGAGCTTCTTTATGACATCCATTTTTTTCCCATGAGACAACCACTTAAAGGAACTGGACTTGTTAACAGTTTGACAAAAAATGACCAGAGACATTATTTATGAAGTAATATACATTATGTCATAAGGGAGTCCACCTGTTTGAGACTTACTCTATGAGCCAGATTGGCATTATAAGAGCGTCTCTCAATTTGAAGGATGCAGTTTATCTATTCCATGATTTGCTCTCAATTTAAACTGTTCTTAACTGAAGCATCTATGGGGCTATTGCATCTTTGCTGACCGCCAAGGTGCATCGGCCCCCCAGGCTGCACGAGGGTGCATAGTCACGAAACCCCTCCCCCGTGTGCATCGGCAAACCCCACCGGGGTTCATAGGCACGCCCCCACTAGGGTGCATTGGCATACCCCCCACCACCCAGGATGCATCAAAACGCCCCCACAAGGGTGCATTGTCATGCCCCCCTGCACCCGAGGAAACATCAGAACGCCAGCTCCAGGGTGCACCAGCATGCCCCCCTCCAGGGTGAACCGACACACACTCCAATTAATAAATTAAGCATTAAAGCTGACAATTTAGTTTTTCCTGACAATTTCGATAATGTTTATGGAACCTGATACAGTAGATTTTTCTATGTCAGACTCTGCTTTGGGGAAAACAAAAAAATCTCCTCTTTCTAATATGCATCTGTTCTAAGTGGTGCCAAAGTTATCTGATTGCTGCTTTGTTCTCGGCATGCACACTTTACCAAGCTTAATATGCACATTATAGGTGGTGTGGGGGTCAAGAGACAGATACTCACCAGATGAATGCTTGCCACCACTGATGTTATCCACGTCCTTTTTGGAAGGCATTCTGATCTTCACATACGCCACATAATGTCCTCCTTTCATTGATCCGCTGTGCTCTACTACTCCATAAAGACTGTACAGAACATGTTTCTCTTCTGGAACATTCTATACATGTGCAAAGATATAGGTTATCGTATGAAAAAAGAACAAAAACACTAAAATCATCAAACGATGGGAAACTAAATGCCAATAAAAGGGGATAAAAATGTGTTGCGGGACGAACCATCATTTTTTTATCCACAATATTTAGATATGTGATCATCTAAAACAAATTCCAACTAAAACCTGCTTTGCATGATCTAATATTGTAATCCAATATTTATTCATATGTCAACCCCTATACACTAGTTTGACATTTGAGAATCTCATTCAGCAATTCACACATTAAAGGGAACCAACCAGCAGGATTTTCATACGTAAAGCCAGTGCTATACTGGCGCTAGGAAGCTGAATGTAAGCATGCCTTTTGTTCTGAGATTGGAGGTTTTATTTCAGAAATATGTGCAAGTAAATTTCCAGCAATGCACTGCCATTTGATTGACAGGTGCAACAGGAAGGGAATATGTGGGTCACGTTTTGCAAACTATTCCCACCCCTTTCTGCCTGCCTGGCCTTCCTCCCTGTTGCCATCATAGACGTTAATTTCGGCACAGGCAGACAGACAGGGGCGGGAATAGATAGTAAGAGGCAACCCATATATTCCCTTCCTGTTGCACCTGTCAATCAAATAGCAGTGCATTGCTGGAACTTTACTTGCATATATTTCTGAAATAAAACATTCAATCTCAGAACAAAAGGTATGCTTACATTCAGCATCCTAGCGCCTGTATAGCCCTGGCTTTACTTTATAAATGAAAATCCTGCTGGTTGGTTCCCTTTAGTATCAGGATTGGCAGATATTGGGCAGTCGCCAAATTTGCCATTCTTCACTTTACAAAGAAGAATCTATCAGTTGTGTATCTAACACCATGTTTTAATATGTCATACCTTGCAGGTCACAGAACAAAATGGAGCCAAGTCTAATATGAAAGGAAAGTCCACATGCCTGTTAATTTTACGGAGCGTTAACCCATTCTGCAACAAAACAATTGAATTAACTTATAGGTTTTAATGGTGGAAGAGTTCAAAACATATTTGATGAAGGACAATCTAAACTTAGTCTGTGGTTTTAGTTTAGGACATTGCGTGTGCCCCAAATATGTCAACTGTTCGAATCATACCTGAGAAAACCTTTTCAAGTGCAAAATGAGATTGGCCGGTGCTGAAGATATTAGCAGCTGCTTTCGAGCATTGGTATACACACTATCTTGTGTCTCATCTAGAAGATCTGAAAAAAGATGTTCGATCAGAAATAAATAATTGTGCGCATTAAAAATGCATAAGTGTTACCAGAAACCATCTTGTCTAGACCCAATATTCTCTAAAAGTTGTCCTCATCAGTATTTAACATAGTCCCATGGTTTGGGTTTTTCTTTACCATATGAAGGGCATAGCAAAAAGGTTTTTATTTGTATCTCAGAACGTCATTAAAAGGGAACTTGTCAGTCGAGTCGTGCATCCCAAACCATGGGCAGCATTGTTCAGAGTCTGGTGCAGCCGGGTATGTTCTCCTCTGAACTGCTCTGGAATTTCAGAGATAACATAGTTTAAAGATCCCTAGTCACTGCTCCAAGGAATGGACACGCTTCTCGGTCTATGAAAATCTGTTAGAAATTAAATCTGGCAAGATGATTCCACACTACAAACTATTTATATGTACATGTATCTCAAAGACAAGTCCAACAATACCTTTACATGGCCAGTCCACACCTCATTTACGGAGAAATCAGTGTTTATTGATATGTAAATGAGGTTGAAGAGCAATTTGTAGATCTCAAGCCTCTATCACTACAGCTCTATTCTCGGACCAGCGCTGCCTCCTGTTTTGCAGACAGCCTCTATGGTGTGTAACTTCAGCAAAATGAGCGATCCATCAAGCAGAAGGCGGCATTGATAGGCAGGGAATAGAGCTGAAGTGACAGATCTACCATATACATATGCATATCAATTTCTCAGTAACAGAGAAACAGACTGGCCAAATAAAGATATTGCTGAACTTGTCTTTGAAAGAGCTGCATGCACAAAAAAAATATATTGGGGGGGAGGGGTGAAATTTTGATTACAGATTCCCTTTAAGATTTTTTTACAGTCAGTAAATCTATTCTATGACACATGAAACCTAAATATTGTGATACCCTATAGATATATAATAATAAATCAGTGCCAGGGATACACAAAAAAAACAAAAAAAAGGACCAGTAAGAAATAATTGTCAAATACAAAATACAGTTTTATTGATACAAAAGATGAAACACGTGGACAGTGGTGGCAAAGAGAGAGTAGAACACTCTGCCCAAAAAAATACAAGGTACCAAAGACAGCCTCAAGATGGCAGTATAACCTGCTGTAAAAGGTATATACAGTATATATACAGACAATAGTAGCTGCAGGAGAGAGTGTGCTATAGCTATCATATGAAATGTCTAAATCACCCTAAAGTGCTTCCTCCATTGACAACCAAAATAAAATAAGTAACACAATACCTTGAGTCATAATGAAGGCAGCAGAGAAGAGATGAGGCAGACCAGGCACAACAACGTGTCCAGACTTTACCATCTTTTGTCCAGGACACTAATGATGTCCTGAAAAAGTTGGATGGGGTGGTGCTTAAAGAGGATATGTGGTTGGTGAGTTGTGACGTGGAAGTACTTTATACATCTATACGCCATACACAGGGCATTTTTGCATCTGAGTTTTTTTGAACATGACCAATCTTGATCCGGAGTTGAAGGAGTTTATCATACTCCTCCTCCGATTCATTCTTGGCCATAATTTGTTTGTGTTCAAGGACCGCCTCTTCCTACAGCTCCAGGGAACGGCTATGGGGGCTGCATGCGTACCCTCATATGCTAATCTTTTCCTGGGGCTGTAGGAGAGGTATACGACACTTGACAGTGAGGGACACGAAGGTGTCATTTCTTGGATGCGTTACATCGCTGACATGCTGTTTATTTGGCAGGGCTCCACGTCGCGACTCGATAACGTCCTTGGGCACCTTAGTAAGAACGATAGAAATATTAGGCTTACCTGGAAATATACTGTATATACCTTTACAGCAGGTTATACTGCCATCTTGAGGCAGTCTTTGGTACCATGTGTTTTTCTGGGCAAAGTGTATTCCACTCTCTCTTTGCCACCACTATCCACGTGTTTCATCTTTTGTATCAATAAAACTGTATTTTGTATTTCACAATTATTTCTTTCTGGTCATTTTTTTTGGTTTGCGTATCCCTGGCACTGATTTTTTATTATAAGTCTATAGGGTATCACAATATTTAGGTTTCATGTTCTATATTGGACCATTCCTCTTAGGAAATTTCTTTGTAGGTTTATATAATCTATGACACATGGTTTGGCACAATTGAGCGCTGCCACGTAGCACCCCCAAGATGCACATAGGTTACCCGCAGAGTGAGCCTTCCTCTGATATTTCATCCTGTTTTCAGTGCACTTCTCACACAGGAGCTTGTTGTTCCCCATTAAGAGCTCGACAGATGTAAACTGGTAGAGACAGGACTGAACAGAGCATTCTTTGGAGCTGGTTACGTAGCCCTGGGAGAGTGTTTGGAAAGCGTTTTGAGGGTTCAGGGATGGCACACACTTTGCATAAGAAGAAGGCTGATTGTTTGTGCTGCTCACTTCTTTACAGGAGTCCAAATTCTCTGCCATTTCATTGAGGTTAAGCTTGGATAAAGAGCCCGTGACTGCACTAAGGTCAATGTTGTTGTTAGTGGACTGTGGACTCTCCTCCGATACGCGTTCTTTAGGATTATTAGACTCCTTCTTAGAATCCTTCTGGATTATTGACATTTCCCAGTCTGAAGCCTCACTATCCGCATCTCCGCTGCTCTGGCCATCTCTTTCACTGCCATCTGACTGGCTGCCAGACTTCACACTTCTGGAAATACACTTTACATCTGGCACTAAACCATCTCTTCCATCCACTTCAGACTGCTTATGTCTTTCCTCAGTAGATTCACTCTGGCTGATCACAGAATCTTGTGAAACTTTCTGTCCTTCTTTTAAGTTATCCTAAGTTAAATTAAATAATGAACGTTAGTAAATCTCTTTCATATCATCACAAGAATGTAACAGTTAGGATAAGTACATTATTTATTGGGAATGCAGTTACATCATGGCGTCAGTTGTCCTGACACGCATGTTTAAAGGGAATCGCTCATCAGATATTTGCTACCCAATCTGAAAGCATGATGTAGTGACAGAGACCCCAATCCCAGCAATGTATCATTTATTGGGCTGCCTGCTGCAGTTTTGATAAAATCAATGCTACAGAGCTACCAGTTTTCTGAACATTGACTTCACCACTGATTGTCAGCTTTCTGTGTACACCATAGGACGAAATTCATCAAATCAGTGGTGGTGATGTGGTTGGACTACATGGCAGCAGGTTTACTAATGTTTTTTTAGTGAAAATCTCCTGCTGATAAAAGTCATTTTATCCAAACTACAACATGCAGCCCTTTAAGTGACATCACCAGAATCCGGGTCTCTGCCTCTACATTATGCTGCTCTCAGATTATGTAGGAAAAACCTGGTGACAGATTCCCTTTAAGCAAATACTTATTAACTAATTATTGCCTTAAATATCTACTTTAGCATCTTTGTTAGGAAAAGATAGGCTCTGCTTCCATTAGTCCTCTTAGAAATATAAGCGTAAATTGACAAATGGGTGTTACTATTCCATAACCATGTTAAAAGGACATAGTCCCATACAATAGGACACTGTTAAAAAGACATTACCACAAGATAGGGATCAGGATGGGGCACATTACTGCAAGATGTTGGCCAAAGTTACTACCGTATTTTTCGCTTTATAAGACGCATGTTTGTTCCCCCAGAATATACGTGGGTGTGTGTGTATGTATGTGTGTATGTATGTATGTATGTATGTATGTATGTATGTACAGTTAGGTCCAGAAATATTTGGACAGTGACACAATTTTCGCGAGTTGGGCTCTGCATGCCACCACATTAGATTTGAAATGAAACCTCTACAACAGAATTCAAGTGCAGATTGTAACGTTTCATTTGAAGGTTTGAACAAAAATATCTGATAGAAATTGTAGGAATTGTACACATTTCTTTACAAACACTCCACATTTTAGGAGGTCAAAAGTAATTGGACAAATAAACCAAACCCAAACAAAATATTTTTATTTTCAATATTTTGTTGCGAATCCTTTGGAGGCAATCACTGCCTTAAGTCTGGAACCCATGGACATCACCAAACGCTGGGTTTCCTCCTTCTTAATGCTTTGCCAGGCCTTTACAGCCGCAGCCTTCAGGTCTTGCTTGTTTCTGGGTCTTTCCGTCTTAAGTCTGGATTTGAGCAAGTGAAATGCATGCTCAATTGGGTTAAGATCTGGTGATTGACTTGGCCATTGCAGAATGTTCCACTTTTTTGCACTCATGAACTCCTGGGTAGCTTTGGCTGTATGCTTGGGGTCATTGTCCATCTGTACTATGAAGCGCCGTCCAATCAACTTTGTGGCATTTGGCTGAATCTGGGCTGAAAGTATATCCCGGTACACTTCAGAATTCATCCGGCTACTCTTGTCTGCTGTTATGTCATCAATAAACACAAGTGACCCAGTGCCATTGAAAGCCATGCATGCCCATGCCATCACATTGCCTTCACCATGTTTTACAGAGGATGTGGTGTGCCTTGGATCATGTGCCGTTCCCTTTTTTCTCCAAACTTTTTTCTTCCCATCATTCTGGTACAGGTTGATCTTTGTCTCATCTGTCCATAGAATACTTTTCCAGAACTGAGCTGGCTTCATGAGGTGTTTTTCAGCAAATTTAACTCTGGCCTGTCTATTTTTGGAATTGATGAATAGTTTGCATCTAGATGTGAACCCTTTGTATTTACTTTCATGGAGTCTTCTCTTTACTGTTGACTTAGAGACAGATACACCTACTTCACTGAGAGTGTTCTGGACTTCAGTTGATGTTGTGAACGGGTTCTTCTTCACCAAAGAAAGTATGCGGCGATCATCCACCACTGTTGTCATCCGTGGACGCCCAGGCCTTTTTGAGTTCCCAAGCTCACCAGTCAATTCCTTTTTTCTCAGAATGTACCCGACTTTTGATTTTGCTACTCCAAGCATGTCTGCTATCTCTCTGATGGATTTTTTCTTTTTTTTCAGCCTCAGGATGTTCTGCTTCACCTCAATTGAGAGTTCCTTAGACCGCATGTTGTCTGGTCACAGCAACAGCTTCCAAATGCAAAACCACACACCTGTAATCAACCCCAGACCTTTTAACTACTTCATTGATTACAGGTTAACGAGGGAGACGCCTTCAGAGTTAATTGCAGCCCTTAGAGTCCCTTGTCCAATTACTTTTGGTCCCTTGAAAAAGAGGAGGCTATGCATTACAGAGCTATGATTCCTAAACCCTTTCTCCGATTTGGATGTGAAAACTCTCATATTGCAGCTGGGAGTGTGCACTTTCAGCCCATATTATATATATAATTGTATTTCTGAACATGTTTTTGTAAACAGCTAAAATAACAAAACTTGTGTCACTGTCCAAATATTTCTGGTCCTGACTGTATGTATGTATGTATGTATGTATGTATGTATGTATGAGATATATATATATATATATATATATATATATATATATATATATATATATATATTATATACATACACACACACACACACAGCAGGGTCCGGTGGAGGTAGGGGGCGCTGCTGGGGGCAGGTGAACGCTGCGGCGGCAGCGTTTGATCTCCTGCTCCCGCTCATATAACCGCTGGGGGAGCGGTGCATATTATAGGTCTCTGCGCCCCCCTGTGATCGCACATGCCCCCCCTGTCTTAGATATGGCCCCCGTGCTGCTACTCATTCTAAAATAAAAAAAGCTCTACTTACCCCCTCCAGCGTTTCTCCCCGGTGTTCCTGCTTCCACTGATCAGGCACGCAGAGATCTCAGTCTGCTGTGCCGATCACATGGCCGGCACTAGAATCAGGAAGTGGAGGAACAGAAGCATGGAGGGAGATCAGCGCTGGAGGAGGTAAGGAAAGAGTGTTTTATTTTACAATGGGCAGCAGCCTGGGGGCGATATCTAACACAGGGGGACTTGTGCAATCTATATAGGGGCCATGGAGCACCATGGGGAGATATCTAACACAGGGGGACTTGTGCGATCTATAGGGGCCATGGGCAGCACCATGGGGGCGATATCTAACACAGGGGGACTTGTGCGATCTATATAGGGGCCATGGGCAGCACTATGGGGGCGATATCTAACACAGGGGGACTTGTGCGATCTATAGGGGCCATGGGCAGCACCATGGGGGCGATATCTAACACAGGGGGACTTGTGCGATCTATATAGGGGCCATGGGCAGCACTATGGGGGCGATATCTAACACAGGGGGACTTGTGCGATCTATAGGGGCCATGGGCAGCACTATGGGGGCGATATCTAACACAGGGGGACTTGTGCGATCTATAGGGGCCATGGGCAGCACAGGGGAATGTGTGCCATCACAAGGAAGCTATATTCAATATCCAGATTAAGGGGGGCTAATTTTAGGATGGGGGGCTATGAGGGACATATACCCTATATGATTTGTTAGAGGGACACTGGCATTATAAGATGGACCCCATATATAAAGTTAAATAAATGAAGTGAACATTTCTTACTGCCACATCCGTAACAACCCAATCAATAAAACTGTACGACGAATACTATTTAAAAAAAATTATAATAAAGTATCGAAAAATGTTCTTAAAAAAAAAAAAGTGTTTAACAGATGTATAAAAAAAAACAATATGGTATGTCACTTTGTCTTGAAAAGAATGCAGCGGCCCAAATTAAATTTTTTTATATGTGCGGCCCATATACCTAGTCAGGTTTGAGTCCCCTGTCAGCACTAGGCTGTGTAGGAAGAGACCCTACTGACCAAGTAAATTGTAAACTGTTAAAAACTAATTCTATTTTAACATTTTTCATATTTTAGCTAATTTATGCAATGAAAATGCATAAACTTTATTATAAAAGTGAGTGGCACTGGCAGCACCCAGTTATTAACCTATTTATACATTTCCAGAAAGTCTAAAAAGTAATAGCACACGGTAAAGTCATATCAAAAATGCTCCAACATTGTTATCTCATAGGGAATACATTATTCTGATTAAAGAGGTTTTCCACTACTAATGTGAGCCCCTTTCATTTGTTTTAACCCTTCCTAACTAACACTTCTCTAATATTCTTCTGCTACCTACTCTGCTCCTGTAAGCTTACTTCTCTGTGGTGCATATATTCCTATGTTGATAGGTGCGTATATTCCTATGGTGCGTATATTCTTAAGTTGGTGTTTTAGCTTTGATTCTTCCAGTCTGGAGACTGGAATTGAACCAACTGAGCAAGGCATGTGACTGGTGGGGGCGGGATATAGGAGTCTGGGCACACATACCTGTTATGATTCAGGGACCGAGGAGGATAAAAAAATGCGGAAATCCAAAAAGTAACCAGAGTGGCTGGAACCTTAACAGACTGCAGACCTAATCCTAACACACAACTAGAAGTAGCCATGGGATGAGCTAGTCATCTTGACACAGCCGGAGAACTAAATATTCTTACATATAGAAATATAAGAAAAGCTAATCTGCCTCAGAGCAATCCCCAAAGATATAGATAGCCCACCACATATAAAGACTACGGTGATATAGGAAATCACAATAGAAAGCTAGAAAACAGATTCAGCAAATATGAGGCCAAAACTATCTTTATAGGAAAGGATAGGAAAGAGCACTGTCTGAAGCCGTAAAAACCCTAAAAAATCTCAGCACGCCTGATATGGAAAAATCCTGAGACCACACGGCCTCTCCCCCACTATCTCGCACTCTGATGTTACTGGGATCCAAAAACACTAATATAGATGAGGGACTGAATTTAATTAAGCATGACAAAACACAATACGTTGCAGAATCATGGAGCTAATATGGCAATCATTAGATAGTATATCACATTGCATGACCTGCACATTACAGCACTTGTCACATCAAAGCACTGCACTTTAAATCAGGCTGAGAAGAGAGTGAAGTGAAATCTGGGCATGAATCAGTACTTAAATATGTGCTGCAGAGAGATATATTTACAGAATGGAAGAGGTACTAGACAGGGGTTCCCGCTCTCGCCCTTGCTATTTGCTACCGCAGGAGAGCCATTGGCAGTTGCAATACGGAAGTCCAGGGAGATAACGGGATTTAGGTGTGGAGCAGAAAATATCATTATATGCAGATGACCTACTTTTATATTTAGACAGGATACATTCCTCGATTTTGCCGGCAATGGATATCATTCAAGAATTTGGGCGGAGGTCTGGCCTTCAGATTAATTGGTCCAAATCAGCTTTAATGCCGATAGACCCTCTCCCGGTTGATTTCTCGGACTTGCAGATACCGGTTCCTGTGGTCCGAGAGTTTAAGTATCTGGGAGTAACTGTTAGCCCAATTCTGAAGGATTTCCAGGCCCTAAATCTGGAAACCCTGGTGCAGCGGTTTAGAGCAAAGGTACACACCTGGTGTCGCTTGCCGCTATCAAATATCGGTAGATCTAAGTTAATCAAAATGGTAATGATGCCACAATTACTACCGTATATACTGGCGTATAAGACGACTTTTTACCCCCTTAAAATAATGGCTACAGTGGGGGGTCGTCTTATACGCCGGATATACGGAGGGGGGGGGGGTGTGTATGTACACTGCAGTGTCCAGGGGAGGTGGGGGCAGCAGCTCTGGAGCACAGGGGAACGCTGCGGCCTGCATCCTTTGATCTCCTGCACCCGCTCATATAATATGCACAGCCGCTGTCCATCTCCAATGGTGCTGAAATCGCACGCAGTGAGGGGCTGGGGCAGCGGTGCATATTATATGAGCCTGCGTCCCAGTGTGATGGCACATGCCCACCCCTGTGTTAGATTTGGCCCCCAGGCTGCTGCTCATTCTAAAATAAAAAAGCTTTACTTACCCCTGCAGCGTTTCTCCCTGTGTCCCTGCTTCCACTGTGATCAGGCAGGCAGAGAGCTCAGCCTGCTGTGCCGATCACATGACCGCACTGAGAACCAGGAAGTGGAAGAACAGAAGCACGGAGCCAGACAGGAGGGAGCTCAGCGCTGGAGGAGATAAGGAAAGAGGGTTTTATTTTACTATGGGCAGCAGCCTAGGGGCCATATCTGACACAGGGGGACTTGTGCGATCTATAGGGGCCATGGGCAGCACTATGGGGGAGATATCTAACACAGGGGGACTTGTGCCCATTATGGGCCCCGGTGAGCTGCTTCTAACCCCCCAGATGTATGCCCTGCCAATCCCCCCCCCGCCGATGCAGCGGGTGCTGTACCCGCCGAGCCGCGGGTGCAGGCCCCACAGAGCAGCAGAGTTGTGTGTATTTGTCTGTATGTAGCAGAGTTGTATGTGTTTGTCTGTATGTAGCAGAGTTGTATGTGTTTGTCTGTATGTAGCAGAGTTGTATGTGTTTGTCTGTATGTAGCAGAGTTGTATGTGTTTGTCTGTATGTAGCAGAGTTGTACGTGTTTGTCTGTATGTAGCAGAGTTGTACGTGTTTGTCTGTATGTAGCAGAGTTGTATGTGTTTGTCTGTATGTAGCAGAGTTGTATGTGTTTGTCTGTATGTAGCAGAGTTGTACGTGTTTGTCTGTATGTAGCAGAGTTGTACGTGTTTGTCTGTATGTAGCAGAGTTGTATGTGTTTGTCTGTATGTAGCAGAGTTGTATGTGTTTGTCTGTATGTAGCAGAGTTGTATGTGTTTGTCTGTATGTAGCAGAGTTGTATGTGTTTGTCTGTATGTAGCAGAGTTGTGTGTGTTTGTCTGCATGTAGCAGAGTTGTGTGTGTTTGTCTGTATGTAGCAGAGTTGTATGTGTTTGTCTGTATGTAGCAGAGTTGTATGTGTTTGTCTGTATGTAGCAGAATTGTATGTGTTTGTCTGTATGTAGCAGAGTTGTATGTGTTTGTCTGTATGTAGCAGAGTTGTGTGTGTGTGTTTGTCTGTATGTAGCAGAGTTGTGTGTGTTTGTCTGTATGTAGCAGAGTTGTGTGTGTTTGTCTGTTTGTAGCAGAGTTGTGTGTGTTTGTCTGTTTGTAGCAGAGTTGTGTGTGTTTGTCTGTTTGTAGCAGAGTTGTGTGTGTCTGTTTGTAGCAGAGTGTAGTACCATTGTTTCAGTCCAGTTGTGGCTTTATACAGCAGGGAGGAGCATTCCTTGCTGTACTAAGTGAACATTGGAGCAATTGATCTGTCAATGGCCCTTTAAAAACATATTGTACGGCTCTCGCGGAATTAAAATTAACATGTTGCAATCAAAGCAGACTTTTTTTTCATTTGGGAGCGGGGTAGTCTTATACAGTGAGTATATCCCAAATTCTATATTTTTAGGGCAGAAGTTGGGGGTCGTCTTATACGCCCAGTCGTCTTATACGCCGGCATATACGGTATATCTTATACATAATTCTCCAGTGTGGATACGTAGGGAATTTTTTGCAAAAATTAATACATTATTCCGGGAACTTATCTGGAAGAAACAGGCTAGGATTCGACTGGAAGTGCTACAGCGGGGAAAGGAGGAAGGAGGATTGGCGGTACCAAACCCATATATAATATTTATATATATATATATATATATATATATATATATATATATATATATATATATATATATATATATATACACACACACACACACATACTATAAAGCCTCCCAGATGCAACATCTTAGGGGTTGGGGCAAAGAAGGAGCGTATGATAATAGTGGTGATATAGTGAGACAGGGATCGGTATGGAAATATCCAGGTTGCCAGTTGGATGTGGGACAAAGACAGATAAATGGGGCACGATATCCCACCTTGGCTATGATATTTAGGGTATGGGACAGAGGTAAGTTTCTTTTGAAGATAAATGGGCCTACGGGGTTCTGGCCACTGTTGCAGAACCCGGATTTGCCAGAAATTAAAAAATTAGTGCGGTTCTGAGGATGGGAAGATAAAGGGATCCATTTAGTGCCACAAGTACTACAAAATAATATTCTTAAGAGTTTTGAGCAATTGAGAACAGAGTTTCACCTCCCGCATCTCTTCTTTTATCAATACTTACAGCTGAGACATGCACTGAACAGACAGAGGAGGACAAATCCGGTGACAGTGACACATAATCAAACATTACATATGCTACTTACATCTGAGTCCTCTAAAGGTCTTATTTCTGAACTATACAAAAGATTACTACCTGCCCATCTGGAGACATACCCACTGACTGTTAAAAGTAAATGGGAACGGGACGTTGGTCCCCTGACGGAAGACCAGTGGTCCGACATTCTAGAACAGGTCTCTAAACTGGCGGTCTCTGAGTGCCAAAGGCTTTCTCAAATATATCTCTTCCACAGGGTATATAAAACTCCCAGCCTATTATTCAGGATGGGACTTAGATCAAATGCACAATGTGTTAGGTGTGGACAGGATGATGCCCATTTGATGCATGTTATGTGGGAGTGTGGACACATTGGTGATTTCTGGAAGCAAACCCTGGGACTCATAGACCAAATATATTATATCACAATACAACCGTCACCTCGTTTATGTTTGTTGAGTCTGTGGGAGGGAGGAGTAGACCCGGACTCTCCAACAGCCCTGGGAATAGCCCGTATCCTGTATCAAGCAAGGAAGATACTGGCATACCATTGGTTAGATCCTTTACCACCAACGTTATCAGATCTTAAAAATAAATTAAATAACGTCATTAGATTGGAAAGGGGAGTTTATTTAAAAAGAAAAACACTGAGAAAGTTTTACAAAATCTGGCAGCCATGGATTGAGTCGCCGGGTCTCCCCTCTGGGGCACTAGTGCAGGATTCAATTTTGGACCAGTTACTGTTGTGCTTGCAGTGAATGGAACGTTTGGGGGGTAAAAGTTAAAACTAGTGTTTTACGTGGCGAAGTGGACTTTGAGCGGCGCTGTGGGAGGGGCCGGAAGTGTGTGATTGATGATTAGACGGGGAGAGAGAGGCAAGCGGGTATGGAAATATGATGCGGAGCGACACGGCTGATGGAGGAGGCTTTTCTATTAGACTGAGGTATTATTGCATAATTTAACTTTTGTTTATCTGTGGAGCCATGTTGTTTGTAGGCTCAATTTATATAACTGTGATCTAAGAATTTTTTTCATATATATATATACAGAGGAATAACCGGATTTATAGACAACATAAGTTTTTTCAATGTACGCTTTTACTAGTTATACAAGATGCAATATATTTTCTCTGTATTGATTCCTAATTGTTTAATAAAAAAGATCTGATTTAAAAAAAGATACATTTACAGGAGGAGGGTAGGTAGCAGAAGTGTATTGGGAAAGTGATACTTAGGAATAGTTAGGAAGAATGAAAGGGGGGGGGGGACACACACAAGTAGTGGAAAATGCCTTTAATGAGTATTCCCAAGGGATATGACAAAAACTTTCACCTTTTGACCCACAGCCACTTTCTGAAGGGGAGTCACTGAAATGGCCGTACATGTTTGCAGCTCTCTCCTTTCTAGCGTTATAAAAGAAAATGCCATACACCAGTGAAGCCACCTTCCCATTAATACCCTACTGGCATGCGATGGCAGATCCCATCATACCAAACTATGCCCAGGTTATATGTAAGAGGTGTTCATTAGATGCACATCTGATCACATAAGTCTTCTGTAAAGTGATAAGGGATATGTTAGCACTGTATAAGCAAGGTGGTTCAGTTAGCATTGTAGGCTGTTATCAATAGGAATCTAGGTCCAATCCCAACACCCTCAAGGAATTTCTACATTTTCGAAAGAACTACTGATCGGGAATTTAGATTGTGAGCCCCAAAGTGGACAGAGCCAACAATGACTGTAAAGGGATGTGGAATTATTGGCGTTCTATAAGCGAGTAAAATACATACATAAATCCCGATCACATGACATTTTATATATACTTTTATACAAAGATATGACACATCCTTACATTATTATTTACTTCGAGGACTGTCTCGTGTATCCTCCCTGGTGAGTTGTCGTTACAAGGATATGATATATTATCCTGAGTAGTCTTTCCTTTGGGTCCTTTTCCACAGATTACAGGTTTGGAGACCTAAGTCAAACAGCATCACAAGAGATGAGGATAAGTAAGGTTTAACATTCACTAGACAAAGTAAGAGTGCATTGGTACACAAAGCTGACATTTGGGGCTAGAAAGGTGAATAAAGTGAGGGCACAAAAGACATGGGTGATAAAGAAATGTATTCACTTTAAAATTAAAAACACATTCATACTGTGGAATTTCTGTATGTAGCATAAGTGAACAGTTGGTAGAAGGTTCAAGATGCTAAAGGGACTAAAATATTGTTTTTTATAAATATGAAAATAAAAAAAGCGAAATTCGAATTACTCTTTTTTTCCCCCCATTAAAAAAAATAAGCATATTTGGTATTAGTGGATCCATCTGGTCCATCAAAACATACGTCATACGTTGTGATGGTAATGGCTTTCCAGAAAATGGGGTGCAAAAAAAAAAAAAAAAAAGCGAGGAAAAATAGGTAATCCTAATACTATGAAGGGGTTAAAAAAAATATTTTTTTTTAAATGGAAAACAAGACAAAAAGATTAAAAAAAATAAACCATAACTCATAATGCCACATTATTACCAACCTAAACAATTAAATGACCCCTCGAAATAGTAGCAATAAACACCAAAACTGATGAAAATGAATAAAAAGTGTTAACACAATCCCGTCAATAGAAAAATATAGGACTCCCAGATTGCAGTGGAAAAAAAAATATTAAAAGGGAAAAATACCATTTGTTTTTACGTAAAAACAGCAAAACAAAATGTGAATTTGATATTGTCGCAACTGTATTGACACAGTCAACTCCATATGAGCCAACCCTCCCGAAAAAATGGCAGAGACCAATGCCGCACCATAAAAAAAAAAAAAGTTATGCAACACAAGTAACAAAATAACTAAATGGTGCCATAAAAATAAAAAACTCATTCCTCATCACTGGCTCTGGTAATGTAATGAATATATGGGAAATACACTTTTGGTCATGAAAACCAAAAATATTGAGATGATTAAGGGGCTTAAGTAGATTTTGCCAATATACACCACACTGTGGAAATGAACAAGAAGTTTCACTCACCCTTCCTTCTATAATGGGCAGAGAAAGATCAATAAATGCCTCTTTGACAAAGGAAATCTAGAGAAAGGAAATCATGAACCGTAATTACAACCTACTACTCAAACCTCATTTGTAAAAGTGATTTTACCAAAATACATAATAAACATGACTACTGCTCATTTTAGCCTTGCAGACGTTACAACTTACACGGCTTTATGGATCGGAAGATCTAATGCTTTTACCACTATATTCATGGTTATTGGTTTTTAAGAGGTAGAGTCCGCATTCTAGTACAAACCACTCCAAAAAGTGGGCCATTGTTTTCTAGGGGGTGTAAATGTGCATCCAAATGGGGAGGATATGAACCAGATTCTCCACTGCTTATTATTGTAGCTGCATTGTCAATGAGATTGCACAACATCTCATCTATACACTGCAGAAAAAATTCACAGCTTAAAAGGAGGTGTCCCAAGAACAAAGTTCATTTTTATCGCTAGATCTTCGAATGAGAACACTGGTAAATAAGAAAATTGATGCCTGAAATATTTAACCTGATTTTAGATCATTTTTTGTTGCGGATTCTAAATCTATTCTTTATTGATATATATTAAAATTTAATAGAAAACACCCAGTGCTTATGAACACACAAAGACTAGTAAAGGGATGAGCTATATAAATGGGATCCCTATAGCGCCCTATGGGATCTTGATCCTGCCTGACAACAGAGGGTATGACACCGTAACTGTTTTGGGCGCCCCTGTTCCGCGTCGGCTATCCCTTACTATGCCCTATGAAAATAGTGAATTAAAAAATTACACTGCCCAAATCAGTTACAGTGTCATACCCTCCGTTGTCAGGCAGGAACAAGATCCCATAGGGCGCTATAGGGATCCCATTTATATAGCTCATCCCTTTACTGTGTGTTCATAAGCACTGGGTGTTTTCTATTATCAATTTTTATATATATCAATAAAGAATAATTTTATTCTAAATCTACCCTTATTTTATTCCCATCAGCTCTAGTTAATATACCTCATGTATATGCATACAACCGATCAAACACTAGGACCGAGGTCTACTAAACATTTTTTCCTTCTTTGTTATTACAACATGTACGTACATAGATTTGATTTATTTATGAAGAATTTATATCACAGAATAAGAATTAAACATGCATAAAAAGGTTGTCAGTGATACACTGTTCATTTACGGAGATACCTCTTAAAAGTGGGCGCTTTAAAGATTTATTGCGCTAAGTTGCACCAGGGCAATCACTTTGAATAAACCAGCAATAATCCACAATCATGTGAGTTTATCAGTATCCTCAGTATCTTTTGTCTAGATTTCTTAAATCTTGGAGGGATCGTTCACCCTGCTCTTCACTTCACCAAGGTTTTTTGGAAAATGATCCAAGTGGTTCTGGAGGTAATGCTCGTACATGCAAGGTGATGGAGAGATAGTAATCTTTCTACTAGTTAGGTGTATTCATGTGCTTCATAGTTCAAGAAAATTCTGTATAACCATAGTGAAAAAAGACCATGCATCTGCCTCAGCATTGTTCAATGAATCTTTGAAGTGTGGATCTTCAGGAGTTCTCTGATTTGAGGACCATCAAAAATACTCGCCTTTAGATTTTTCATGGTCAGCGCTGGAAATGATGTAGAGATGTAGTTGAAGCATCTTCCCTCTTTGTTTTGAGCCTTTACAAACTGTTTCATCAAACCTAATTTGATGTGCCATGGTAGTAAAATTATCTCGTCAACCAATGGCTCTGCAATTATATTCTGTTCTCTCAGAGGCCACTCTTTACTCTCCCAGTGCTCTTTTTTTTTCCGCTACAATCCGAAAGACAGATGAAACAGGGATATTTAGTTTATCCAATCTGCTGTCCCTGCACAATATTCTTTAGATCCATACAGACTGGCCACTGGTGATCATGGTATGATAATTTCTGTAGGACAAGAGCAATTGTGTTTTGCTCTTCAGTCATCTTAGTTGAGTGACCTATTGCAATTGATCCATATTGTATCCCCACATTTTAAGCTCCGCTTAGAACTAAGAACAGCCACCATTTGCTTGGTTGATATATTGTAGAATCGCAGATGGTCAGTTATGGATTTGACTACTACTTTTTAAAACTTATTTAAATGTGCATTGCATTAAATATTCAAGTATTTGTCACACACGTTGCAGATTATCTTTGATTCCAAAATTAATACTCCTGTCGAGGAATAAATCCCAAATTGCTGTGTGGGTAACTGTATAGTAACTCAAAAAGTAGAGCTGCTACAAAAAATGAATAAGATACTCTGATTCAGAGGAGTGCATATACCTAAAATCAAGTTTACTACCTGAGGCACCAATATGTTATGTGTTTTTCTTTCAATAGTTGCAGAGTGTAATAATTTCCACAATTGGATATCTTTAAAGGGGTTGTCCACTACTTGGACAGCCCCTTCTCATTCCCCTTGTTTGTCCCACAAAAATAAATAAGCCTATACTTACCTTGGTGCGGCCGCAGTTCCAGGGATGTCTGAAGTCACATCCCGCAGCCCACATTACATTGTTATGACACATGGGTCCCGCGACCAATCAGCGCCACTTTCCTTCTCCTTGCCTTCAGCCGTTTGAGCAGGAAGTGAGAGCAGTGCTCACATCCTGATCAAATGTCCAAAAGTGGGAATACATACATCTGATGCTGATTGAAGCCACGCTCCCATGGCCCACATGACATTATGGCACCAAGCCCCGTGACCAAACATCAGTGGAAATCACTTTCGCACCGTATGTCACCATAGGCTTATATATTTTTATGGGGGTGAACAAGGGGAATGAGTAGGCAGTTGTCCAAGTATTGGACATCCCTTTTAAAAATGTTTTCCTGTGCTGAGATAATCTTATAAATGTGCCCCTGCTATGTACAGTTTAAACCCTTGACGACCTTGGAAGCACTGGTACATGTAAAGTCGTGTCTCTCCCTTTGATGCAGGTTCACATGGCGAACCCACATGTTTCTCTGTACTTGTTGGCTACTCTGATCAGCCGACATGTTCCTATAACAGGCGTGGGTGAATCTTCGATCCACCTGTGCCTGTTAACTGGTTAAATCCTGCTGTAAATCTCTGACACAAAACACAAGCCATCATAAGGCTATATTGAAGGAAACATAAAAAAAGTTATGGCTCTTGGAAGAAAAGGAAGGAAAAAATGAAAAAAAAAATAAAAAAAAAATAATAAAAAAAAATCGCTGGGTGGGGAAGGGGTTAATAGCAGTTTCTTATCGTACAGAGACGTAGTCTGATCATACCACGTATTCAGGCAGGGGAGGAAGTAAAAAAAAAAAAAAAAAGTATACAAACATTAAAGCATGGGATTGCAAATAATTCTCTCTTTAAAGGTAAAACATTTTTTTTTAAAAAACAGGCAGGGAAATGCTTTACCTCCCCAAAAGAATCAGCTCTGATCCCGTGCTGTGCTATATATTCTCTTTCGCATCCTCCCCTTCCCAGGAGCTATGGTATGTTCAGACAATGTCCCTGTACAGTCAGATACATCCATTACACAGTACATAGTAGGCACACTTTATAAGATTTCAGCACAGGAACCTTTTTTAACACGTCCAATTGTGGAAATTATTATTATTCTAAGATCTATTGATTAAAATTAATTTTAAAATTAACTTCATTTGTGGGGAAAAAGTAGATTTTAGGCACTCACCATAAAATCTGTTTCTTGCTAGTCTTCATTGGGGGACACAGAACTGCGGGATAGTCTGCTGCCACCTGCAGGCTGACACTAGTATTACATAGAATTAAAAAATGTTTCCTCCGTAGAAGACTATACCTTGCCTCCTAGCAACTGGCCTCCTCAGGGAAGAAGAGGAGGAAGAAGAAGAGGAAGAAGAAGAGGAAGAAGAAGAGGAAGAAGAAGAGGAAGAAGAAGAGGAAGAAGAAGAGGAAGAAGAAGAGGAAGAAGAAGAGGAAGAAGAAGAGGAGGAAGAAGAAAGAAGAGGAGGAAGAAGAGGAGGAAGAAGAGGAGGAAGAAGAGGAGGAAGAAGAGGAGGAAGAAGAGGAGGAAGAAGAGGAGGAAGAAGAGGAGGAAGAAGAGGAGGAAGAAGAGGAGGAAGAAGAGGAGGAAGAAGAGGAGGAAGAAGAAGAGGAAGAAGAAGAGGAAGAAGAAGAGGAGGAAGAAGAGGAGGAAGAAGAAGAGGAGGAAGAAGAGGAGGAAGAAGAAGAGGAGGAAGAAGAAGAGGAGGAAGAAGAAGAGGAGGAAGAAGAAGAGGAGGAAGAAGAAGAGGAGGAAGAAGAGGAGGAAGAAGAAGAAGAGGAACAGGAAGAGGAAGAAGAGGAGGAAGAAGAGGAGGAAGAAGAAGAGGAAGAAGAAGAGGAAGAAGAAGAGGAAGAAGAGGAAGAAGAGGAAGAGGAAGAAGAAAGAACATTGTTAAAACATGCCCAACTGGCAACCAAGGAAGGGAGCTGTGTGCCTCAATGAAGACTAATGAGAAACAGATGCGTACTAAAAATGTACTTTTAATCGGTCGCTTTACAGGGGGTCACAGAACCATGGAACATCCTAAAGATAACCGTAGGGTTGAAAACAGAAAAGTAAATATTCTGTTGAAATCACAGAACTTACTGAAAAGGCTCAAGTGAAGGTTTGAGCCACTGCTGCCTGCAGAGTCTTCAGCCCAAATTTGCATGTACAGAAGCAAAGTTGTGGCCCTTGTAAAATTTTGAAAAGTATGAACTAATGCCCAGATAGCTGCAACGCAGATGCCCTGTGGTGGACCGCCATTGCAACTATCTGGGAATCAGGTCATGCTTTTGCCATTGGCCTACACTAGGATGCCAAATTGGTATGAGAAAAAAGCGCTAATCGTCACTACTCCATAGTATAACACTGGTCTATCCTATAAAACATCGGATAGCCCTCGTTTGTGTTATATGCTCGTGTTAGCAAGCCCTAATAGGGGTTTTCCAGTTTCAGAAAACCCTTACCTCTTGGATGCAGCAACAACAACAAACAAATCGTGCTTTAATCACCCTCCCCGGGTGCAGGGCTGAGGCTCCACTGCTGCTCACGTTGTATGTTATTATTTGCAGTGCTGAAGTCGCATTGATAGCTCTACAGCCTATAACTAAGCAGGGGACAAAGGCAGGGGCAGTGGGATCAAGTATTGCAGAGCTGAAATCCATATCATGTCAATTTATGAATGGAGCTAACCAGAACCTGTTCCATTATCAGACAGTCAGATGTTACATTGTCTTCAGGGCGAGAGCCTCAAAATAGCCGGATTCTCAACACACAGTCTTATACTTGTCTTACAGCATGTACTGATGTTTTTCTAGAAAAATGTATCTAAACAGGATCTTTCACCCCATTTTTCATGTTGAACTTGGACACTCAATGCAATAGTGGCAGTAGATCTGAATAAAACTTTGATTTTAATTTCGTCTCTCCATTATCGTGATTTTAGCTATCAAAAATTTGACACCCAAGATAGTTTTTTTCTGTAAAGTCCAAGTGGACACTACCACAGAGCTTTCACTGGGGTCAAGTATTTCTTCCTCTTTCTGACAGTGTGCAATCATAAGCAGGCAGCAATATACTGGAGCAAGAAATATACCCCCCCAATAACTTAGATCAAGCTCTGTATGAGACATGTACAGTGAGAGAAATAAGTATTTGATCCCTTGCTGATTTTGTAAGTTTGCCCACTGACAGACATGATCAGTCTTTAATTTTAAGGGTAGGTTTATTTTAACAGTGAGATAGAATATCAAAAATAAAATTTGCTGTGTGTAACGACAGGTAATCACCTCATTATTAGCAGCTCTCAATACATTGGATCGAATAGACAGACTGCGACCCTATAATTAACACTGAGATTGCTTCTGCTGTGAGCTGGACGCGCCCCCTGGGCTGTCCAGATCACAGCAGAGGGAGATCGCCACCATCTTTGTGGAGCTCACAGTGTATGCTGTGTGCTGCACTTTCACCCTGTCATCCGCTAGGGATGTGTGAGTACCAGTGCTGGGCGGCCGCCGCTACCTTGTCTCCCCCTCTCTCCCCGCTGCCGCCACTCCCCCCTCTCGTGTGCTCACCTTGGGCCTCCACTCCTAGCAGCTCAGAGGGGCACAGTATACTAAGGAGCGCAGTATAAAGTGGGGCACAGTATACAGTGGAGCGCGGTATACTGAGGAGCACAGTATACTGATGAGCACAGAATACAGGAGAGCACAGTATACAGCGGAACACTGAATACAGCGGAACAGAGTATACTGAGGAGCATGGAATACAGCGGAGCACAGTATACTGAGAAGCGTCGTATACAGCAGAGCACAGAATACAGCGGAGCACAGTACACTGAAGAGCACGGAATACAGCAGAGTACGGTATACTGAGGAGCACGGTATACAGCGGGGCGCAGAATACAGTGGAGCGCGGTATACTGAGAAGGACCGTATACAGCGAAGCGCAGAATACAGTGGGGGGTGCGGTATAGAGCGGAGCGCAGAATACAGTGGGGGTGCGGTATAGAGCGGGGCGCAGAATACAGTGCGGGGTGCGGTATAGAGCGGGGCGCAGTATACATTGGGGAATAGTATACAGTGGCGCACTATGCCAGTGGTCCACGGTGATACATTAATATCACTTTGCGGTCACCAACAAGATGGCTTCGAACTGGGATCCTAAACTTCATTCTCTCTTATCCTTTTGGAAACACCCAGAACGGGAAGCGTGACACACACATGAGAGTAGATTCCACCCACTTTTACTGCAGTAGTAAATGTGAGCTAGTTCTACAGTAAGATTTCAGCAGCTGCTCCCCCTAGTGTTTAAGAGTGGAAAATATCAAACTTTTAAAATATTTTTTTTATATTTTGCTCAAATTAAAAACAAATAATATTTAAATAAAACATTAAAAAGGTATGTGCCCACGATCAGGACTCTCTATGTCATGAACGCAGCGAGTCCTGACCTGCGGGACCATGCGTCTCTTCCGCAGGAGAACAAAGCTGCTCGTACCCACGATCAGGGTTCAGTGCGCTGCAGTCTCCTTGCTGTGTTCTCCCTACAGAGGACGCATACAATTCCGCAGCAAACAATTGATATGCTGTGGTCTGGAAACATGTGCTACAGATCAGTGTTTGCTGCTGAAAAAACAAGCACCGTGGGCACGGGATTTCAAGAAATCCTGTCCACTATGCTTGTACTGTACAATGCTGCATTTTGTTTGCAGCAGACGCTTGCTGAGTCCAAAACACAGTAAACACTGATCATGGGCAGCACCCTAATACTTTACAGTTTTTCAGTTATTGATTTTTTTTTTTTTTTACGACACCTTCCCTCTAATGATTTAGAGATTATCTGCAAAGAGGAATGGACCAAAATTCCTCCTGACATGTGCGCAAGTCTCAACATCAACTACAAAAAGTCTGACTGCTGTGATTGCCAACAAGGGTTTTGCCACCAAGTATTAAATCTTGTTTGCCAGAGGGATCACATACTTATTTGTCTCTTGCAAAATGCAAATCTAATATATAAAGCGGAGTGTATGTGTGTATGTATGTATGTATGTATGTGTGTTTGTCCGCTAAAGGAATCCGCACCGTCGCATTTACAATCATGAAATTTTGCACAGACGCCTCATGTGAGCGTCGTAGACTATGTTTTGATAGAAAAATGTAACCCCGTGCTTTAGGCCGGGGCCACACGGGGACTACTGCGATCCACTTGCATGACGCTCGGCTCGTGCTGGCAGTACAGCAGAGCCGAGTCTCATGCTTGTGTCCCTGCAACTGAGGTCCGTTCGTGCGAGCAGACCTCAGCTGCGGGGGGCGGGCCGGCACTCAGGAGGGGAGGGAGGGATTTCTCTCCCTCTCGCCTGTGTAGCCGGCTATAGACATTCTCGCATTGCACTGGCAGTACACCGGTGTACCGCGAGTGCAGTGCGATTTTTCTCTCGCCCCATTCACTTGAATGGGTGCGAGAGAAAGAGTCTCGGATTACAATCGCAGCATGCTGCGATTGTTTTCTCGGTCCGATTAGGGCTGAGAAAATAATCGCTCATGTGTGCTGTCACACAGGCTAGAATTGGTCCGAGGGGAATGCGATGTTTTATCGCACTCCACTCGCACCGATTTTCTCGCCGTGTGGCTTAGGCCTTACAGTTAGTCTCTAAAATCCTGCCGCCATTAAACTGAATGGAGGTGGGAGCTATAAGTTATTATTAGCAACTGTCAGTGGTTGCTTTAGGAACAAAACAAACTGTTAGTTGAAGCTTATGTGTGAGGTTATATGATGTCGGTGGAGAGATAGCCAGGCAAAGAGACAGCCGGGCAAAGAGACAGCCGGGCAAAGAGACAGCCGGGCAAAGAGACAGCCGGGCAAAGAGACAGCCGGGGAAAGAGACAGCCGGGGAAAGAGACAGCCGGGGAAAGAGACAGCCGGGGAAAGAGACAGCCGGGGAAAGAGACAGCCGGGGAAAGAGACAGCCGGGGAAAGAGACAGCCGGGGAAAGAGACAGCCGGGGAAAGAGACAGCCGGGGAAAGAGACAGCCGGGGAAAGAGACAGCCAGGGAAAGAGACAGCCAGGGAAAGAGACAGCCAGGGAAAGAGACAGCCAGGGAAAGAGACAGACAGACACACACATAGATGCAGACACAGAGATGGAGACCGATAGACTGATACAAATACAGACAGAGATAGAAATAGTCAGATAGAGACAGACACAGACAGACAAGGAAAGAGACAAACAGAGAGACAGACAGACAGCGACACACAGACAGAGACTGGGAGAGAGACAGAGAGACAGTTACTATCCCGGGCAACGCCCGGGTACTACAGCTAGTACATTTATTTAATCTATACGTGATTTTCTAGATTTTATTGTGGATATTCTCTCACTGTTAAAATTAACCTACCATTAAAAATTATAGACTGTTCAGGTCTTTGTCAGTGGGAAAACTTACAAAATCAGAAAGGGATCAAATAATTATTTCCTCCACTGTATTGCCAGACAGTCTTCTCTCCTTACTGCAGAGTGATGACTGAAGTGCACCAGAATTGAGGCTGTTTAACTATCAACTTTCAGCTCTCATCTCTGGAAGTTAGTGTGGGAGAATGGTCAGCGCTACAGAGTTGTGTCACACTACAAACACTTCTAGTAGCTCTTCTCTCAAATTCAAATGAGCTTTATTGCCAGAAACAAATACACATTAGCATTGCCAAAGAAGTGTAGTGCTGCCTACCCTGCTATAGTGCCCTTCCTTAACCACAATGACTGGTGGAAATGAAGGCCACTAATCACACTCAGCTCTGCTTCATCACATGTAATCACTGAAGTGACAAGAGCAGTCAGTTTTCATGTCTCACACAGAGCCTCTTCTAAGCTATTAGTGGGGAATTGTTCTTTTTCCCCTTATTTGTCGACACCTGCTTATGATTGGCAGCTAGAGATGGGCGAACTCCTCCATGTTCGTGTGACTTGCCCGAACTTTTTGTAATGTTCGAGTTCAGGTTCTGAGATAACGCAAACTTGCGTCCGAACCCCGAACTTGGACTTTACAGTTATGGGATGGGGTGGGGTTGTAAAATAAAGAATATAGTTAATAAGAAACATTGTCATTATACTTACCGCTCCCGCGACGCATCCTGCAGACCCATTCAGCCGCTGTCTCCCGGCCGCTTCTCCTCCTGGGTCTGATCATTAACGTCCGGTGGTATTCACTGCATTGCTCGTCACTCTTTGGCTGTTTTCGGCTGTGTTCGCAGTGACGTCAGGGTTCACCCAAGTCCATGGCTTAGCCATGGATTGAACTTTGACTGTCACTGTCAGCCTTCTTCTCGCTCTGTATAGACGTTTTTCTGTACAGAGCGATGAAACAGAGCTGACATTGCTCTCACTGTGGATTATGTCGGACCAAGGATTTTTTTTTTTTATATAATAAAGATGGAGTCGCTAAATGTTTTTTTGTTTTATTTCTAATAAAAAATTCGTTTCTATGTCTTGTGTTTTTCTTTTTACTATTTACTAGAAATTCATGGTGGCCATGTTTAATTTGGCATGACACCATGAATTTCGGGCTCAGTATCAGCTGAGAATACAAAGCTGGTGTTAACCCCTTTATTAGACAGTGTGCCACCGCCATCAGGGCCACTGGACAAGACGGGTAAAGTGCCTGGAAGTGGCGCTAAGAAACAATGTGCCATTTCCAGGGGTGACTGCAGAGAATCCCAGCCCCCAGCTACCTGGTTTTACCTAACTGGCGATCAAAATACGGCAGGAGCCCACGCATTTTTGTTTTAATTATTTTTTTAAATAATTAGAAAAAAATTAAATGGGCTTCCCTGTATTTTGATTGCCAGCAAAGGCAAGCAGATGGGGGTGGCAGCCCGTAGCCATCCACTTTATCTGCGCTGATAATCAAAAGTACCATGTAGCGCTAAGTCTTTTTTTAATTATTTATTTTTTAACACTACTATATGTGTGAGGGACCCAACAGCCAATCATAGACACTGTCACGTAGAATGAGCGTCAGTGATTGGCTGCTAGAGTAACCTGGAATCTGCCCATACATTCTAGATGCTAGAATGTATGGGCTGGTTTCAGGTTACGCCAGCATCCAATCACAGATGCCTACTCTGTGGCAGCATCTGTGATTGTCTGTTATTTTAACAGTAAAATAAAACAACAGAGACATTTTTTTTCATTATAAATAAAACAGAAGACGTTTAGGACTCTATCTTTAATACCCCCAAAAAAAACCTCCGACGTAGTCCAAAGGCGGGCGAGCATCTTCAGCTCTGCTACATCTGTGCGAGGAGAAAGACAGGTCTGCTCACACAGACTCAGGTACAGACTCAGCTGAGAGCTGTCAGAGACTTCACTCGAGTGCACAGCTGAGGCCAGTCAGCTGTGCCCCTGGGTAACCTCAACTGACGTCACTGCAACACTGCTGTAAAGTGAGCGCTTGTTGGCAGTGAGAGTACTGACGTCAGAGTCGGGGTTAGCCAAGGGCACAGCTGATGTCACCGCCGACTAGCGCTCACTTTCGGCAGTATTGCAGTGACGTCACAATAACATTCACACCAGACTGGTCACATGGCTATGACGTCATGGAAGGTCCTGTAGTCAGTGGAGGTTACCCGGGGGCACAGCTAACGGTGCTTGTTTGTCTTTGTGAGCAGACCCGTTTCTCTCCTCGCACAGATGTAGCAGAGCTGAAGAGATGCTTGCCTTTGGTTTACGTTGGAGGTTTTTTTTGTTTTTTTTATTTTACAGCCCCTGTACCCGAACGGTAACACAAAGCTCGTGTTCAGGACCTTGTGCACGAACACTGTGTGTTCAGTATGAACCCTGAAGTTTACAGTTCGGGTTCGCCCATCCCTACTGGCAGCACAATGAGAGAACTATTAGAAGTGTGTGTAGTGAGACTCAACTCTGCAGCACTGTATGAGTGCTAAAAGCTGTAAGATAATTACACTCCGCAGAACTCTAGCATGTCATCACTTTGCAGAGAGGATAGTAAACTGTTTGTCAATACATGTCTCATACTGAGCCTGTTCTACGCTGTTGTGGAAGCGTTTTCTTCTTCCAGTGTGTTGCTACCTGAATGACTGGTCACCAGAGGAAGAAGTACAAGCTCCCAGTTCAATCTCTCTGGTCTCGCTCAATTCGACTCAAATTATTTTTTTAATTAACAATTTAGGCGCCAAATACATTGATCGCTAATATCTGTTAACTGCTTTTGAGCACTACGGCATTTTCTATACCAAATTATACAGCCATTACTTACACTGATAAGAAGTTCCTTTCTTTTTCACACATGTATGTACTTACATTCTCACATTCTTCACACATGACTGTGCTGGATAATTCACCAACAAATATTCTGTCAATAAAATTAGTTCTGATGCCTTCTCTTCCATACGCTAGAGATGCACAAAAAAACCTGGTGGTTAATAGCATAAAATATCGGTGTCGACACACTGCAATATTACTAGCATAATAATCAAAGTATGCTTTCCATGATGTACGCCCCCTGTCCACTAGATGGCACTAAAGAATCACTAGCCCACGTCCAGGAAGCTATTCCGTGACTTCATAAGCGGAGGACAGTGGGAGGCATGCAAGCAAAACAGTGTTCCAAAAATCGTAAGGTATCAAACAGCTACTAGATCATAAAAAACAGCAAGTCAACGATATCAGCCTGGGAGGGACATGTATGTATATGTGTATAGTCAAATGACACTGTACCTTTGACTTTTCTCTTTGTATCCTCATCCGCAGTTTTAGTGGTTGGGTTGTTAAATGCTTTCAAAATACCAGATTGTATACGCTGCAAAGTCAAGAAAATGCTTTTAAGAGCATGCACAAAGTAAATATGCTCGAATATACAATGTCCACTTAAAGCATGGATTTGTGTTAAGACTGTTCTTACAGTTAATTTTCTCATAAAAGGTCTCCGGACAGTCTCCACTGGCCTGTGCTTTCTAGTGTTGTCCTTGACACAATGGAAATGGCAGGAAAATGTCAGCAACGCTAATCAATGGCCACAATGGGGACCTAGCCCAGCCAGGGATTGGCGGAGCGGCCACATCTGATCCGCTGAGGACAGGCAAGCACAGACTGACATGAGCATCCGGTTGGACCATTTATTTATTTTTTAATAGTTTTGAGCCCTTTTATGAATACAAGTTATTGGCTGGAAAACTGAGTATTTAACACTTTATGCAGAAAATATATACAGTGCAGTACACCAAATTAAGATTTCCTGACTGGCTGCAGCGGTCTCATGTCCCCGAGTTGGGATGTCATTAATTCAGCAAGAGGTAGTGACCGTGTTGGAATGGAAACAATGAGGGATTGGAGACGTATTGCTTGTTTTAAAGAGTTTTCATATTTTGGTACAGAAAAATACCCACTGGAAGACCCCTTTTATATCTTTCAAGGCCAAGATATTTTATTTTGTTTTAGATCAGCTGAAGATTTGTTTCCTATTATTGCTGCAGAGATTAAGAACATTTTGATTCCAAGAAATACATTCATAGGGAATAGCTATGCATTTCAGACATACTCAAGCATCCATTGTCAAAGAACTGGAGTGTGTCTGAAACACGCAGCTTTTCACATGAATATTTTTCTTAGAATCCAAAAGGTTCTTAAACAGTTTTTAACTTTTTCAATGAAGTCACGTTTTTTACTGGGCACTTGAAGCATCTTTCCTTTTTATTTTCCATGGACATACAAGTTTGGTCAGAACAGATTTCCATGCTCCTGGATCATGAGAACCATATTGGGTCAGCTGGCTAAAAAATAATTCCACACTAATGCCACAATGAATCCTGCCTGCATTCAGGTAAGAGGTGTCTTGAAAGAATGTTTAGGCCTTATTCAGACATTCATGTTTATTCACAAAAAAATGATACGAGGATCTGCTGATAAGTCTTTGGCTTTACCCAGAAAGAAATGATAGAGAATGATGAAACTTTATATTTATTCCACATCCTCTCCACTGGTGTCAACACACTTCTTACATCGGCATTCCAAGTTCTGTAAGCCTAGCAAAAAGAAGGATTTCGGTTGTGCCTCAAACCAGGCATCTGTAGCAGCCATGGCATCAGAAATGGGGTGAAATTTGGTACCCTTTAGGTGTTTCTTCAGGTTTGGAAACAGATGATAGTCAGAGGGAGCTAGATCTGGTGAATAAGGTGGGTGGTCAACCAGATGGAATCCCAGCTCTGCCAGTGTTGCCGTGGTTGCTTGTGCAGTGTGAGCGGAGGCATTGTTTTGCAGGAATAAGATTCCTTTGGACAGCTTGCCGTACCTTTTGGCTTTAAGAGCTGCCTTCAATTGGTCCAAAAGTTCAATGTAATACCTTGCATTGATGGTGGAACTCTTTTGAAGGTAGTCCACTAGCAGCACACCCTCCTTATCCCAGAACACTGACGTCATCACCTTAGTGGCTGATTTTTGCACCCTGAATTTCTTTGGACGAGGAGAGCCACTGTGCCTCCTGACTGCTTTTTCTTTTCAGGGTCATACAAGTAAATACAGGTCTCATCCACAGACCATTAGATCCAGGAAGTTCTTATCAGTCTGGAAACGCTGACTAATGGACCGGGAAGTTTTAATTCACATGCTTCTCTGATCTGTTGTCAGACATTTGGGAACCCACTTTGCAGAAAGCGTCCTCATGTCCAAATGTTCATGGATAATGACACAAACATGTTCACGGGAAAGCCCCATGATGTCTGCTATTGCTTTAGCTGAAATTCGTCAATTCTCCAGTATGAGGTTGTGACAGCAACGACGATCTCTGGAACAACAACCACTTTTGATCGTCCAGGATGTTCCTCATCATTGGTGCTGAAGTGGCCTGTTTTAAATTTGGCAACCCAGTTCTTGAAGGGCACTGATCCTCCAATGTCTGCGACATATCACCATGAATATCCTATGCGGACTTTCCGTGCAGAAACAACGATTGTATCCATCCACTGCTCGCAGTTGGTGTGAATATTGAATTAGACTCCGCCATTCTGTTTTCCCGCGTGCGTAGAACACTGTTGCCATAAGCAACAAACACAATATTTTGAAAACATACATTAGACACATAAGGCTGGTTTAATATTTGCGCCGTTTTAACTGGTGGAGGAAGGTTGAACTAGATGGACCTAGGTCTTTTTTCAACCTAAGTAACTATGTAACGGAAACGGAATCCAGCACAGATGCAGTACAGTTCATTTATTTACAGTGCAAGCGCAACACCATGCGGTCGTGTGCTTCATACACATCCGCATGTGTCCACATGGTGTTGCGGTCCACATTCAGTTTCCGTCAAAACGACACAAATGTGAAACATTCATTACCATAGAAACAAAAAAAGATCAAAAAGCCAAAGACTTAGCAGCCCCTCGTATAAGTGTTTTCGATCTGAATTTAATGAGTGTTTGGTCTGTGTCAGTTTTGCCATGAGTGATTTTCGTATATGGATAAATAAACCACAAAGTGTCTCCTATAGTTTGTAATGTTATTCATCGACAGCGCAAAGAGCACCAATTGTACCCTGATGCTTTCCGTGTACTGTCCGTGATTTTCACAGACCTATACAGTTGTATTTATACTTTTTTTTTCTCTTTAGTGATTTCCCTTTTTTTTTTTTTTTTAAACATAGAATAAAATAAACGGTTTGGCGATATAAGGAGGAATTAAAAAATGGTCTACAGTGGAAGGGAGGAGGAAAAAAAAGAAACAAAAATGGGAACAAACTATTAAACAAAACATACAATAAATAAGGTCTGGCTAAGTTACCGTTTGGTTTCAACTATGTTTGGGTAGATCTTTCCTGTTGATTCCTATTTTTTTTATTCTGTGAATAATCTGATTTCTTGATTTTTCTTTTGTGTTGTATTATTTAGATTTCTATTTAGGGAAGGCATTATAACAGTATTTTCATTTTTATGATATATAAAGTATTTTTTTTATAGCTTGTGACAATTCATAGGCTCTATGTGTTGAGACTCTTCCTATGACATCAGATATTGGTACTTTTTACGTATAATTTCTGTAAAAAATGGATGTCTCCATGATTTTTGTATAAACACCAACAGCCCCATACAACACATAACCATTCTAATCTGAAAATCAGAGCGAGATCATGTACTGTATGTGAAATATTGGCGTCTTATGAGGACTTAGAATGTGCACCACATTTGGTATTTTTTCTTTTTCAATTGATTTATTTGCTGAAGTTCAAAGTCTTTTCTAACAAAAATGCCACAAGAGCGGACATGAGCTTCTTTTTCACATGGATAAAATGTAACACCATGTGCACTTCCGACAATAGGAAGCTTATTCTTTTAATATTAGAAGCTTTTTTATGTGAATGTTAAAGAATCTGTGCAAAAAAACACAGAATAAATTCTGTGCAAACGTGAGCTTTTTTATTTTTTTTTGCCAAATAGATACAACTTTTTTTGTGATGCCATCAGCAAATCAGTAGGCTCAGAGGTCGTCGGATAACTTCATTCTCAAGACTCACCACTTCTGCATTTGAATGAGAAAACTGAAACAGCAGGGATTTGGAGTGCCAAGTAACATTTCTTTTTATATAATGGTTCCCCATCACTAACCACTTTAGAAAAAGGAGTGAAATCCCCTTTAACAAACAGTGGGAAAAAAAAGTTTTTAGTCAGTCACCAGTTGTACAAGTTCTTCCACTTAAAAAGATGAGAGGCCTGTAATTGACATCATAGGTAAACCACAACTATGAGAGACAAAATGAGACAACAAATCCAGAAAATCACCTTGTTTGATTTGGCAAGATTTTATTTGCAAATTATGGTGGAAAATAAGCATTTGGCCCATAACAAAAGTTCATCTCAATATTTTGTTGTATATCCTTTGTTGGCAATGACAGAGGTCAAATGTTTTCTTTAAGTCTTCATCAGCTTGGCACACACTATTGGTGGTATGTTGGCCCATTCCTCCATTCAGATCTCCTTTTTGGGCCTGTCGCTGGGCAACACCTACGTTCAACTCCCTCCAAAGGTTTTCTATGGGGTTGAGATCTGGAAACTAGCTAGGCTACTCCAGGACCTTCATATACTTCTTACCAAGCCACTCCTTTGTTGCCCTGGTGGTATGCTTGGGATCATTATCATGCTAAAAGACCCAGCCACGTTTCATCTTCAATGCCCTTGCTGATGGAAAGAGGTTTGCACTCAAAATCTCACGATACATGGCCCCATTCATTCTTTTATGTACACGGATCAGTCGTCCTGGTCCCTTTGCAGACAGACAGCCCCAAAACATGATGTTGCCACCCCCATGCTTCACAGTAGGTATGGTGTTCTTAAGATCAGGATTCTGTCTCCTCCAAACACGATAAGTTGTGTTTCTACCAAACAGTTCTACTTTGGTTTCATCAGACCATATGACATTCTCCCAATACTCTTCTTCTTGATAGTCCAAATGCTCTCTAGCAAACTTCAGACGGGCCCGGACATGTACTGGCTTAGGCAGGGGGACACTTCTGGCACTGCAGGATCTGAGTCCCTGGCATGTGTTACTGAGGATAGCCTTTGTTATGGTGGTCCCAGCTCTATGCAGGTCATTCACTAGGTCCCCCTGTGTGGTTCTGGGATTTTTGCTCAATGTTCTTATGATCATTTTGACCCCATGGGGTGAGATCTTGCGCGGAGCCCCAGATCGAGGGAGATTATCAGTGGTCTTCTATGTCTTCCATTTTCTTATTATTGCTCCCACAGTTGAATTCATCACACCAAGCTGCTTTCCTATTGCAGATTCAGTCTTCCCAGTCTGGTGCAGGGCTACAATTTTGTTTTTGGTGTCCTTCAAAAGCTCTTTGGTCTTCACCATAGTGGAGTTTGGAGTGTGACTGATTTCTGACAAAAATGATTAAATCTGCGAAAGAGCTCTGCAGCTTCCTTCCGAAAGACTCTTCTGGAAAATCTCAGCTACATACTGAGTGAGATCAAACCTTTTTATCTATATGTATTTGTTTTGGTGTTGATTGCACCTTTTTGCACTAGCTCGGTTATTTATGCTCCAGCATAATTTTAAATGATTTAATAAAAGGTATATTTTATTCCTAATTGCTCATATTTCTATTGAATTGTACGGAAAGTGGCTTTATATCCCTGCATTTCCTTCCATCACGCCCACAGTGACACGATTAACCAACCACAGTGTGTGAATATGCAGGGATAAGTGATGGTGCTTCTGGACCAGTCTAGGTCCACCAGTGCCACGATTAAACATCATTCAGTTTGTGGAAGAACTAATTATACTTAAAAGATCCCTTCTCTTGACAGGTGTGGATAGCACTATATGGAGAGAAGGTATTCACACCAGTGACTATGTAAGGGAATTATATGAAAAGCAGAAACTGCTGTGTGAATACTGACATGAAAAATCCAATAGTTATATGTAAGAATGAAAATATGAAAATGGAATCTGCATTACTGCCATGAACATATGAATAAAGAGAAATTTAGCTATTGAATTGATCAATGCAACAGAGCCCCTACACTACGCCAAAGTATTTCTCTACGTTGGGGTCCCTAGCTAGTGTGTGTACTCTCATGCAGTAAAAAAAAACAACAACAAAAAAAAACAAAACAAAAAACAACTTACCGTGTATGGGAAGCTGAGACCCAGGCTATATATGCATATAATGTGGACTGGCTATTGGGTGGGGCCGAGTTCACAAACGAAAGACTACAAATCAATTAAGAAATAACGTCTGGAACATCTGTGCATACCTTCTCGTCATATAGTGTAGATTTTTTTTAGGTTTTTGCACCCAGTTCAGACTCAGAATGGAGTTCCAGACGTTATTTCTTGATTGAGGTGTGGATAGCAGTCACAAATAGCAACTATCGCCATGAAGGGCCTATCCTGTCCTGCATTACACCGATAACCCATTGATGTGAATGCTTCAGTTCTCCTGTGGTGTGGCTGCATGGAAACACTTGACAGATTTTCCATAAGTTTTAGATGATCGTCAAATATCCTAGAAGAGGAATATTTTGTAATTTGCCTATTTCCAAGTGGAGTACAATTTTAACACTTCATATTGCAGAATATCAATCTAAACACAATATAGTATTAAAGTGTGTATATTCACTTTTGGGCTGGGGACTAGGACCTGCAGTATACGCTGGATGGCTTAAAAGGAATCACTTTGCCAAGATAAGCCAATGGATGATACCTCCAAGCAGAGAATTGAAAGGGATTGTCCAGTGAAAACAAGTTATCACCTATATACAAGTAGAAGGTGGAATTTTTTTCCCCATTAAGGTTTGTGTACAAGGCGTTGTTTTTAGGCGGATTCCATACAGAATCCACCTGAAAAAGTGCCACAAAAGCTCTCCATAAGATGAACATAATGCGCAAGAACAACAAATTGACGCCTGCTTTCAACTCTTTGAAGTACAGAGTAAAAGTCACTGGAGTAAGAATGACGGGAAAACCACCAGAAAAGCCGCTTCAGGAAAATGATCGCCAGTGTTTTCTTGAAGCGGCTTAGTCTGGAAAAACACAACAGCTGTGGTGAAGTCTAAAAGACATGTGCCCATACCCTCAAAATGGATGGCAGTGTGATTGCTCGACCAACACTCCAATGATTCTCTATAGCGCTGCCGTGCTCTGTGCTTTTTTTTTTTCTGGCAGTCCCATAGAAAATGAATGAAACAGCAATTGGGAGTCCAACTTGCGGAGTCATTTTGTAACAGTGATAACCCACATCTGCGTGTAGAGGTGAGACACCCATCGATCTGCAAGCTATGAATGACCCTGGATATCGGTCATAACTTGCTTGTTGTATTCACTAGACAAACCCATTAATCATCCAAGGGAGAAATAGAAAGTAGTAGTGAGGTTATGGTTATTGTGTGGTGGGCAAGACTCGACGCAGCAGTGGCATCAAAATCAGTATTACATGTTCCAGAACCAAATAAATCCTCTTGCATTACATACACATGATAATACTAAACAAATGAGCATACTTTTACTTACATTACAGTTATTTTTTTACATCTGATTGATGACCATTATGTAGTGGTGGCAGATACAACCGTAATGGAGTGTAGCTATTCCATCCAAGTAGCTACCGGACGTGAAGAGTACATTGCTTCATGGTAATTCTTAATGGATGGTCTCTAGAACACTCATTCACCCTCCCAAGAATCTGACTATGGGACACTGCAATAGGACCATTTTGACATTCTACTGTAGGTAGGATGTATCATTAATGTTTGTTTTTCCAAGTAGTTTGTCCCCATGTTTTGAACAACTGCAGAAGCAAAGACACAGCCATACCCAGCCACTTTTTAAGAGAATCTGAAAGCAAAAAAATTGCTAAATGACATTTCTGACCTCAATCGTCAATACCATCAGTATCGACTTACAGGAGAAGCCTTTGCTATGCCTGATCTACAGTACCTTCTAATCTAATCACACGGCACTGAAGACTAGTAACACACACTGCTAACCTCCTGCACTTCAATTCTCCGTAAGATGAAGCAGAGGAGGACACCTTGTGTCACAGACTGCTTCAAGACCTTTTTCATGGTCAGTCTTCAAAGCAAAAGAGTCGGAAAACGTCAAACAAAACAATAGCTTTTCTAAGGCAAAATGTAGTAGAGCAACTAGCTTTAACTGCAATCTAAGCCTTCTTCAGAGAAGCTCTTACACTTGTGTGACAAGTGGGCTCTGCAGTGCGTATAATAGCTTTACAAGTAAGAAATAGAAAAAGAACAGGCATGTGGAGTTTCAAGGAAAGCAATTATTCAGTGTTATGTTTGGTACAATACAGCTAAGGGTCAATTGTCGCTTACATTTGAAACCTTGGGTCTCAAGGTCTGACACCTGGTTCAATTTGCTTATTTGTAAAAGGGAAGACCTCAAGACCTACACTTGGAAATAAAAGGGATGCTAAATGAAATCAAAATCAGTTTGTCCTCGAACATAGAGGTGCATGTCAGGCATGCAATCTTCAAAAATTGGAGTTCTGGTATAGAAAACCACCCTTTATTAAAGGAAATTGCAGTCTTGCTCATAAAGTGAAGTGCTGAAAATACATATAAATGGAGTGGTAGCTGATTGTGCTGATAAGAAAGGATTATATGTAGCGGTCATACATCACAGCATTGTATGAGCCCAACCAAACATTGCCATGTAAAGTGTCACACCTGTGCAATCAGTGCCAAAGACATTGGCCCAAGTCAATAAAAGGTCTTTCATAAGATTTCCGGTGTAAAACAGATTGTAAAGTCACAAAACTTTTGTGCAACTCAAAGCTGTGCATAAGTTTAGCATCTTTTAGCATTTTCACGCCAGTACCACCTAGTTCTCCTGACAAATTCTTCACAATTATGGGTGATGTATCATTTAGTTTACTGAGTGTAGCTGATATGATGGTCACAGTTTTCTGGGCTGCAGAACTAGCAGAGATCAGATGTTAGACTATGTATAATTCCACCCACCCTACAGCTTTTTTGGGTACAATGTAAAGTGACAGAAAGCTGGTGGCAAGGTGGGACTAAGGGGTACTTTGCACGTTGCGACATCGCAACTGCGATATCGACGGGGTCAAATCGAAAGTGACGCACATCCAGCGTCGGTAACGACGTCACAACGTGTAAAGCCTAGATGTGCCGATAAACTATGGCAAAAGCATCGTAATTCAGTGATCTGTGTAGTATCGGACATTTTCATAATGTCGCACCAATAGGAGATACGATGTTGTTCCTCGTTCCTGCGGCAGCACACATCGCTGTGAGTGAAGCCGCAGGAGCGAGGAACATCTGCTTACCTGCCTCCACCGGCTATGCGGAAGGAAGGAGGTGGGCAGGATGTTAACGTCCCGCTCATCTCCGCCCCTCCGCTTCTATTGGACGGCTGCCGTGTGACGTCGCTGTGACGCCGCACGACACGCCCCCTTAGGAAGGAGGCGGGTCACCGGCCAGAGCGACGTCGCAGGGCAGGTAAGTGTGTGTGAAGCTGCTGTAGCGATAATGTTCACTACGGCAGCTATCACAAGATATCGCATGTGCGACGGGGGAGGGTAATATCGCGCTCGGCATCGCTAGCATTTGCTAGCGATGTCGCAACGTGCAAAGTACCCCTAAGAGCCAAGAGGCCAGATGTCCTGTAGTGATAATATCCTGCTGATAAAACACAGATTCTATTGTAAAAGCAACACAGTCCAGTATGTGACACATCACTGTAATTATGGTGCTCTCATATTACATAGCAATATCGTGCTGACAGATTCCTTTTAAGTGACATGCATCACTAAATTAATTAAGTGCATCTTAACCCTGAACAACCCTTCATTAAGATGTCTGTATAGAACGCCCATTGTGTCCATTATAAAACTTGTTCAAATCAGTATAGGGGCACTGTACTATAGTTAGGTCCAGAAATATTTGGACAGTGACACAATTTTCGCGAGTTGGGCTCTGCATGCCACCACATTGGATTTGAAATTAAATCTCTACAACAGAATTCAAGTGCAGATTGTAACGTTTAATTTGAAGGTTTGAACAAAAATATCTGATAGAAATTGTAGGAATTGTACACATTTCTTTACAAACACTCCACATTTTAGGAGGTCAAAAGTAATTGGACAAATAAACCAAACCCAAACAAAATATTTTTATTTTCAATATTTTGTTGCGAATCCTTTGGAGGCAATCACTGCCTTAAGTCTGGAACCCATGGACATCACCAAACGCTGGGTTTCCTCCTTCTTAATGCTTTGCCAGGCCTTTACAGCCGCAGCCTTCAGGTCTTGCTTGTTTGTGGGTCTTTCCGTCTTAAGTCTGGATTTGAGCAAGTGAAATGCATGCTCAATTGGGTTAAGATCTGGTGATTGACTTGGCCATTGCAGAATGTTCCACTTTTTTGCACTCATGAACTCCTGGGTAGCTTTGGCTGTATGCTTGGGGTCATTGTCCATCTGTACTATGAAGCGCCGTCCGATCAACTTTGCGGCATTTGGCTGAATCTGGGCTGAAAGTATATCCCGGTACACTTCAGAATTCATCCGGCTACTCTTGTCTGCTGTTATGTCATCAATAAACACAAGTGACCCAGTGCCATTGAAAGCCATGCATGCCCATGCCATCACGTTGCCTCCACCATGTTTTACAGAGGATGTGGTGTGCCTTGGATCATGTGCCGTTCCCTTTCTTCTCCAAACTTTTTTCTTCCCATCATTCTAGTACAGGTTGATCTTTGTCTCATCTGTCCATAGAATACTTTTCTAGAACTGAGCTGGCTTCATGAGGTGTTTTTCAGCAAATTTAACTCTGGCCTGTCTATTTTTGGAATTGATGAATGGTTTGCATCTAGATGTGAACCCTTCGTATTTACTTTCATGGAGTCTTCTCTTTATTGTTGACTTAGAGACAGATACACCTACTTCACTGAGAGTGTTCTGGACTTCAGTTGATGTTGTGAACGGGTTCTTCTTCACCAAAGAAAGTATGCGGCGATCATCCACCACTGTTGTCATCCGTGGACGCCCAGGCCTTTTTGAGTTCCCAAGCTCACCAGTCAATTCCTTTTTTCTCAGAATGTACCCGACTGTTGATTTTGCTACTCCAAGCATGTCTGCTATCTCTCTGATGGAGTTTTTCTTTTTTTTTTCAGCCTCAGGATGTTCTGCTTCACCTCAATTGAGAGTTCCTTAGACCGCATGTTGTCTGGTCACAGCAACAACTTCCAAATGCAAAACCACACACCTGTAATCAACCCCAGACCTTTTAAATACTTCATTGATTACAGGTTAACGAGGGAGACGCCTTCAGAGTTAATTGCAGCCCTTAGAGTCCCTTGTCCAATTACTTTTGGTCCCTTGAAAAATAGGAGGCTATGCATTACAGAGCTATGATTCCTAAACCCTTTCTCCGATTTGGATGTGAAAACTCTCATATTGCAGCGGGGAGTGTGCACTTTCAGCCCATATTATATATATAATTGTATTTCTGAACATGTTTTTGTAAACAGCTAAAATAACAAAACTTGTGTGACTGTCCAAATATTTCTGGCCCTGACTGTATATTGGAATATAGTAGCAATATTAATTAATTGGATTCTGAGAACTTACCTAACTTAGGGTATGGCCAGATGATGGCCAATTGATACATGACTTGTTTTGTAATCGTGTGAGCTTTGCTTGCCATAGGTGGGCTGAACGTCAGTTGTACTGTCAAAGCATGGTATGGTTTTTTTTTTTTAAATTCTTTATTTATTTAGAAACCGTCATAACAAACAAATACAGGTCCATGGACCTAACGGCCTGTCTGCAAAAATCACAGTCTGCTCCGAATAGAGAGTACATTGAAACCATTCTTATGCACAACTGGGTAAAGTGTAGCAGACGTACATCCCATCCCGAACATCTAACTATGCAAGGTTCCCGTAAGGTTTTTCTTTATTATTTATTTAAGTGAAAACGTCCATTGTGCCTAAAGATATTAAGATACTCAAGTTTGAAAGAAGAAAAGAAAAAGAAGATAAGATAGAAAAAGAAAAAGAATATAGAAGAGTCATAAGAGGATGAGCAGGGAAGAGATGGGACGGGAGAAGGTGAGGTAGAAGGGTAGGGGGAAGGGTGTGGGGGGGGGGGGAGAGGGAGAGTCGGCGGACATTCATACCCGCCACATATCAGCACACTTACAGACTTGCGGATTCGTTGGTTCCCGTGCCGTCCCCCACCAGCTCTCTATAGTCCCCTGTTTGTTGGAAGTCCATCCACCCCCGCCAGGTGGCCCAGAATTTCACATATGAGTCATGCAATGAGGAGGTCAGATCCTCCATATGCATTAGGTCATTGACCTTAGTGATCCACTGTGCCACCGTGGGGGGGGTCCGAGATCTCCATCTCTCCGAGAAACATAGTCTCGCTGCCATTATGAGGAACTTCCTCAGGGATGCTTTGTATGTTTTTAATGGGGTCTCGCAGTGATGCAACAGGAAGATAGCTGGACCCATTTCTTCAGTGGTTCCTGTAACCAACCGAATGATGTCAGACACACCTTTCCAGAATGGCTGGATCGCCTCGCACTCCCAAAACACGTGGAAGAGAGTGCCCTCCTCCCCACCACATCTCCAGCAAGTAGGATCCACTCCTGGAAAAATGGCATGCATTCCAGATGGCACCCTGTACCATCTGGACAGCAATTTGTAACTGGCTTCCTGGAATCTAGAGCTAATGGATGAGCTGTGTGCAAGCGAACAGATGCGTTCCCATTGGTCAGAGGAGAGGCTCACGCCGAGGTCACTCTCCCACTTCGCTACAAATGACGGAGGAGGTTGGTCTGAAGGCGAGGATAACAGAGAATATGCCGCCGATAACGAGTGTCGAGTCGGGCCTGTTACCCCACAGATAATTTCAAATCGTGTCTTGGGCTGTTGGAAATAGGCCCTATTTGGAATTTTACTGAGAAAATGTGCCAGCTGTAAACATCTCCAGCGTCCCAACGGGGCTGGGGTTTGTCTAGCCTCCAGATTGGCAATCGAGGGCCAACCCTCTCGGTCTCCCAAGTCTTCTACCCGATCCATCCCATTGTGTATCCACAACTGAAATATGGGGTCCGTTCTTCCTGGCTCAAAAGAGGGATGGCTCAAGATAGGCATCATGCGGGAGTGAAGGGTGATCAATTCTGCACGCACCAGACCCATATTGCAATATGTCACCGTAGGACCAATAGTTGGATGTACCTTCAGCCCCGCAGGAGCCTCCGGGAGCACCCAAGGCAGTTTATTTAAAGGTATTTGAGAAAAAGACTGTTCAATTTGAACCCACACCTTCTGTGTACCGTTCCTACACCAATCAATTATCCTGGTGAGATGGCCCACTAAATGGTAACGTTTCATATCCGGCAGCCCGATCCCGCCTTTGCGTTTGGGTCTAAATAGGGTGGTTCTCTTTAAGCGTACTGGTTTGCCCGCCCATATAAAAGATGACTGAATTGACTCGAGTGTTCGGAAGAATACAGCCGGAATTTTAATTGGGAGAGCTTGGAAAATGTATAAGAGCCTGGGCAGTATATTCATCTTAAAGATTTGATTTCTACCAAACCATGAGAACAGGGATTTTCCCCACCGGTCAGAGTCTTTCCTAATAGATGCTAGTAAGGGTAGAAAATTATGGACATAGAGGAGGCTCAAGTCACTGGTAAGACGTATTCCCAGGTAATTAAGAGACTGAACTGCCCACCGAAAACTAAAAGGATGATTTCAACTCCTCCACTTCCCTGTAGGACAGATTGATGTTAAGAACCTCTGACTTTGAGAAGTTAATTTTGAAGTTTGCTAATTGAGAATATATCTGAAACTCTTTCATCAAGTTAGGGAGAGACACTTTGGGAGCCGAGACAAAAAACAGGAGATCGTCCGCATATGCTGCGACTTTATGCACGGCCCGGCGCACCGCCACACCCGCAATATCGCTATTAGCTCGTACATGTCTAAGGAAAGGTTCGAACGTTAGGATGAATATTAGAGGGGATAGCGGGCATCCCTGACGGGTGCCGTTTGAAATGGTGAAAGGGTCCGAAAGGATCCCATTCACACGCACCCTCGCTGATGGTACAGTGTATAGAGACAATATCCATCCCAACATACCGTCCCCCAACCCCAGACTTCTGAGTGTAACCTCCATAAATGTCCAATCTACTCTATCGAATGCCTTTTCGGCATCGGTCGACAATAGCAAGGACGGAATTCCTCCTGTTTTTGCTGCATGTATTAAATTAGTGGCCTTAATTGTGTTGTCTCGTGCCTCGCGACCTGCCATAAACCCCGCCTGGTCTGGATGGATAATTCGTGGAAGCAGAGGTGCCAGTCTGGTCGCCAGTATTTTAGCAAAAAGTTTCGTGTCTACATTTAATAATGATATTGGGCGATAGCTAGCACACTGCGTTGGATCTTTCCCTGCTTTAGGTATTACTGTGATATGTGCTCTCAAAAAATCAACGTTAGGGTTTGAGTCCCTCTGGGCCCTGGAATTAAAGGTACGCAGAAGGTGCGGTGTAATTCTTTAAGTTTTTTATAATACACCAGGGGCAGGCCATCAGGGCCTGGAGCTTTTCCTGTTTTGGAAGATGCAATATCATCCCATAGTTCTTGGTTCGTAATTGGTAGTTCCAATGCTGCAATCTCCAAACCTTCCAAGTGCGGCATTTTAGCTTCTTTAATATAGTCTACTATTTTAAGTTTAAGGGTAAGTGATGACTTTGAAGGGCCATTTGTTTCTAGATTATATAGGGATGCGTAAAATGTTTTAAAGGTTTCCGCAATTTCCAGGGATGAATGTAGCATAGTACCCTGCGATTGTGTGGGGGAAATTTTAGAAATAAATGTTGACGCTTCTTGTTGTCTAAGCGCTCTCGCCAGTGTTTTGCTGCATTTATTCCCAAATTCATAGAAATGCCGACGAGATCTGACCAAGATCCCCTTAGCCCTATTATTGAGCAGTTTCCGCAAGTTGTCGCGGGCTCTAAAGAGGGCGCTTCCCACCTCTACCGAGGGCATCTGTTTGTGACGGGTCTCCAGGTCTTTCAACTGCGTTAAGAGCGTAGATATCTCAATCTCCCGCTCCCTTTTTCGTCTTGCCCCCTGCTGAATCAATATTCCCCTAATGACACATTTGTGAGCCTCCCATACTGAAGTTGCTGAGATGTCACCAGAGGTATTCCTCATGAAGTATTCTGTCAGGGTATTTTGTACTAGTTGTAGTATCTCCGGGTCCTCCAGCAGGGAGGTATTCAACCTCCACTGCCACTGATGTGGCAGTGAGGATTGTAACAACACCTTTACCGTACAAAGTGCGTGATCGGAAAAGGTAATGTTTTCTATTTGAGACTGAGAGATCCTTGTGAGATCCCCATGCTTTACAAAAAAGTAATCGATTCTAGAATATGTTCCGTGTGCCGTCGAATAAAATGAATAGTCTTTATCGGCTGGGTGTAATAGCCTCCATATATCCACCAATTGGTGTTCATGTATTATGCGTCTTAGTTTACGAAGGGCCGCTAGAGGATGTGCCGAAGAGCCCGAAGAGGTGTCCTGGACTGGGTTCAGTGCGATGTTAAAATCTCCCCCTAAAATGAGAGTGCCCTCCATAAAATCCTCTAACGTTTCCAGGAAGTCAGTCAGTGCTGTAATTTGTCCAGTATTTGGAAGATACAGTGAGGCTAGGGTGTATATGTGCGAGGCGATCCTACCCTTTACCAACAGAAACCGTCCTGAATCATCGCTGCGAGAATCCAATAACTCCCAGGGAACGGCGCGAGATATAAGGATACTTGTTCCTCGGGACTTCGGGACGGGGGAGAGGCTATGCTAAACTTCAGGGAACCACCGAGAAGACAACTTGAACATCTTGTGTTTGCAAAGATGTGTTTCCTGCAAAAAAGCAATTTGAACATGAGACCTTTTCAGCATATTTGTCAATATGGATCTCTTACCAGGACTATGTAGTCCTTTCACATTTATTGTCCCGCATTTCACCTCAGTGTCCCTCGCCCTATGCATGGCGAACAGCGAGCAAGAGAATGTCCCCCTACTAGTGAAACACGGGTTGGAATAGGAGAGGATGGGGGGGGGGGGGTTGGTGGGTAGGGAATAGAAGAGCTCAGAAGAGAGAAGAATGTAAGTAGAACGCGAGATGAATGAGAAGGATGAAGTAAAAGGTAAAAGATTAGACCGAAGAAGAAGCAGAGATGAGAAGAAAAGTATGAAAAGAATAAACCAGTTCAAGTAGCTGGTTTATTGACCAGATTGTATAGATTTTTACAGTCTCAACACCTGTTTGAGACTTGGCGCTCTCTAAACGGGAGAGCGTCCCTTGGGGTACGTAGAAAACCAGGGGTCAGAGCTCCCCAAACCCCCAGATATACATGAAAAACATATACAGTTAACTAGATCCAACACCTCACCCCTCCACTGTAAGGTATCGGGGTGAGGGGCACTTATCTTAGAATACGTTAGCCAGAGAGATAGAACATCAGGATTAAAAACTTATATAACATGTATCGCATAGAGAACATGTATCGCATACTGCAATAAATCCGTCGGCAGTAGGGCAGGTGTATCTGATTCATATTAGAACACCCGCAGGATATCCCCTACCGACCTCGAGTTCCGAGGAGACATACAAGTCCCTCCCACTCCTTTAGGGAGAGTAAGACCATAATAAACATAAAAATGTCACTCCTCCGAGTATGACCATCAGTCCGGTGACCCTTGCGCAAGCTCCTCCGCAGGTGTGGGCCCCCGTGATCTCTGGGTCATGCGATTGCCTCCTTTCTTTCTCTGAGGCAGGCCGGGCGGTCTGTCTAATTGTAGCCAATTGGGGACCTCTACTGCATCCATGCCCAGAAAACTGAAAAGTCCCTCCAACTCCTCCGGACGTTTCAGGAAGAATTGTTCTCCACCATATCTGACAATAAGATGAAAAGGATGGCCCCATCTGTACGTTGCTCCCTGTTCTTTGATCTTCTGCAGCACTGGCATGAGCTGACGTCTCATGTAGAGGGTCCGGGAGGAGACATCCGGAAAGAGCTTTATTTCTGACCCCTCGTGAGAGACAGTCCCATAGGCCCATGCATTTCTCAGAATGTCCTCCTTGTCAGTGTAGTAGTGTAGTCTGCATAAGACATCATGTGGAAAGGCAGCATCTATGGGTCCCTGGCGAAACACCCGGTGAACTCTGTCAATTACATATAGAGTGTCTGTTGTGCCTCCTGAGACCTTGTTGAAAATTGCAATCACTGTCTTGGAGAGGACTGCTGTTGGAATATTTTCTGGTATGCCTTTCAGGCGGACATTATTTCGCCTTCCTCTGTTCTCCTGATCATCTAAGAGAATGGTAATATTTTGCACTTGCATTTTGGATTTGGAGAGATCTTGCTCTAATGCAGTAACCCTTTCAAACAGGGTAGACACATCTTTTTCCACTACAGCAGTGCGAGTGTTAATCATATCAATGTCTCCTCTAACTATAGATAATGCCCTTTCATGTGCAGCCTCCATCCTTGCTACTAGAGAGTCCAGATCATTCCTGGTAGGGAGAGCTGATAACTGTAAAATGCGGTCTGTCTCTGCTGAGGCCATGATGGGGTTAATGCTCCGCAGGGCCTACTCCCCTGCCTGTCTCCCACATGTCTCTGGGGTCTTTTTCCTCTGTGCTCCCTCCAAGGGTAAATGGACTTCTAGGGGGAACATGTTACTGGGACCTCCAAAAAGGATTTCCCCTGCGTCCGGGCGCCCACTCACCGCACCAGAGATACACTTCATGTTTTCCTGCACTTGTGGAGACCGGGGTTCCCCGCCGCCATCTTCCTGCATCGCCCGCTCTGCTGTGCACGCTCCTGACTTGTCAGAGCTGAAGTGTATGTTCTGAGTCACGGGTCCCGCTGCAGCAGCGCCCGCTCCCTGTCGCTCCATATCTGCCGCTGGTGTCACTGCCTTCCCCGCTGCCTTGTCAGGTCCTGCACGTGTGGCTTCTGGTGAGGACCGCGCGGCCGCCGGCGCCATTGCTGTAGCAGGCCTGGAAGTCGGGGAAGGCCCCCCGCCTCTGAATAGGCGATCCACCGCTGCACTGCCGCTCTGGGATGCTGGGGGATCCCTCTTCATAGCCGCTGCCCTCCTCCGGTTCATTTAACCTCTGATGAATAGGATCTAGTGGGTTAATTTAATCTGGGTCTGAGGAGCTCAAAGGAGATGCGTCCTCACACCACCACAGCTAAGCCACGCCCCCAAAGCATGGTATGTTAACACCCATAATGGCATGCTAAAATTCAATCAATTATGAACAATTACAATAAAAACCTAAGACATTAAAAAGGTTTTCCAGACACAAAAAAACCCCAAAACAAGAATTTGGCTATCCCGGTAACAAGTCTACAACCTTTTAATACCTAGATATATTTTGCTCCCCTTCAGCCCTCTGCAGCCATCCCTGTTATTGTGTACCTCCTGAACATCTTGAGAGCTTTCTCTCTGTGCCTCTGGACTACATAACCAAGAGTCAGAGCTTTAGCTGTTCCATAGCTCACACACTCCCACCCTATGTGCCCCAACAGCTCCACCTAAATAGCACCGTCCTGAGACTCATACAATCTCAGGAAGGTGAATATGTGTGTGCACGAGTCATCCATCCTAACATTCCTCCCACTTGACCTAGAGTGTGTTATCCTAACACTCTCCTGCAGCCATTAATGTGCTTTCACACTGCATTTGTGCAGTCCATCAAACGTATACACTAAGCGAACTGTGCAATTCATCTATATTTGTGTTTTTTACCCCTCACTTAAAAATCGTATACATTACACGGAACCCACGTTGGACTCATTTCATTGTTAACGAAAAATGCATTCATTTGTTAATTGCACAGGACAAAAAAAGTGTTTTTTTTTTATTTGAAACCAAAACTAACCAGTGTCTATGGGTTTTGATTTTTTTTTGTGAGAGGAGAGTAGACATTGTTGAACGAGTCTAAAGGCAGCAACATGATTGTGTCTCTACTTGTGAAATATCACTTAATGCTGTTGCATCCGGAGGCAGAGAAGATGTCCTGTATTGGAAGACTGAGAACTTGGATATAGCGAACTATCGTATTTTTCGGATTATAAGGCGCACTTTTCCTCCCAAAATTTTGAAGCCCACACCGCTGAGATCTTTAGAATGGCAAGTGCCTCTCTGCACGCAGCGAGCACCAGCACAAAGCAGCGCCGGCCACCCCAGCACACAGCTGTGCCTGCTGCTACAGCACAGTACTGCACTGAGCATCTGGGCCCCCCTCTGCACCACCCGCATCACTGACCTGGTCCCACCACCGCCGCCGCCTCCTGTGATCCCCGTTCCACCACAGCTGCCGCTCCTTCTGGTAAGACACCGCCGGATTATAAAACTGACCCCATATAATTTTTTTTACCTCTAAATTTGGGGTGCGTCTTATCTAGAGTGTCTTATAAAACGAAAAATACGGTATGTGCGTGAAAGATATGTTGCCTTCCACACCCTTCATCATCAACGGTGATCTTTTCCAGAGAAATTTGAAAACAATCTTCAAATGTTCAATGAAACCTTTGATGCTCCGCTATCACATACTGTATACATGAAGATATTCAGCATCAGTACATACATTTTAGAAAAATCATCAGTCCAAAGCAACGATTAGTGGTGACGCGGAGGTAATAATTTTATTTTAAAAAAGTATTTTCAAATTTCATTGTGACGCAGTAGCCAGCCATAAAATGTGATGTGTTCAGTGAGGGCTTCAAAGAAATGGTACCTGGAGTTAGTGCGTGCGCAGATTGAACTCTCGGCTCAATGAGGAGCTGAGATCTCATCTGCGCATGTGCCATCTCCAGGTTCCATTTTCCTTAAGTCCACTGCTGGGAGATCAATGGGCCGGAGGCAGCGTGTTTGCAGAGGAGTTCTCGGCTGTCAATGAGCCGAGAGCTTAATCTGCGCATGTGCCAAAATTTTCTGGATGGTTCCTACCTCACACCGCCAGCAGCATCGCCCTATTCCACCAATGCCCTTACCTCTTGTGACCCCGCTCCACCACCCCTAGGTAAGCTAAAAAACTGAATTATAAAGACACACATCCCATTTTCCTGCCAAATTTTTTGGAGGAAACTTGCATGTTATAATCCAAAAAATACAGTATTTCAAATATTGTTTTGGGGTTCTTTTTGGTAGAATAGTTCCTTTAATATTTTCATAGATATCTGGCTACCAGGGAAAGCTTCACCTCACAATTTTGCTTAGGACTTCAACAGTTTGCGAACTGGTTCATGAAATGAGCAAGGTTATTTGGGAGAAGCTCAGTGGCTTAGTATTACTGAATGATTAAATCAAGTGATACTTTGCACTGACGAGGGGCGATCACCCCGAAACACCGTGTCTGCAAATTGGGATTCTTATCTGGCATATATCCTAGGTCATATGAAAAGGCTTGTTAAAAGGCCACTTGTGACTTTTAGGAGAACTATTTCCAATAGGTGGCACTACAGTTTGTCTCCTTTCCTGGACAGAATTTAAATCAAGTGCCAAATTTTCCCAATTGCTTTGGATGGGAAACCTATTCGCATTCAGAAACCTGTCAATAGTGGATCTCTGTATTACAATTATAAAAAATATTTTTCCATAGTTCTCATGGCTATTGTGGATGCTAGATACCACTTTGTTGCTGTTGATATTGGTGCGTATGAATGATTTTGGTTTTTTTTTCTTTTTAAAAAGTAACATGGGTAAATGCCTGTATAACAACTGTTTCAACACCCCCCATCATGACTACTTACAGGCACAGAAGACCAATGGTTGGCCAATGGTTTTAGGGGGGCTTGAGGCCTTCCAACTTTGGCAAAATCTTATGAACCTATATTCCAGTCGGAATCTGAACTCAACCCGTAGGATCTAGATTGAGCAGGGTAAGGCTAATGACCTCAACATGGCATGTGCTTTTAACCACAATTCAACTTGAAAATGTTAACAATGTGATAAAGGCTTGTGTTATTTTGCATTATTTTGTGGTTCGACATGAACTCCTCTTTGTTGATCAAAAGGACTGTGAATCTAACCTGACTAGCATAGAGGCTAGCTCGATATGGCTTTGTGCGCACCTTGCATTTTTTTTAATGCAGATTTGGTGCAGATTGTGGCACAAATCTGCATGTCTATCCTTATGCCAGCAAAGTCAATGAGAATTCTGAAGTGTTGTGTGCACGTTGCTTATTTTTCATTGCAGATTTGAGCAGAAAATAATCTGCAACATGTCAAATGCTGGTGCATTTTTTCATGCGGTTTTAAGCCATTGACTTCACTAAGAAAAACACACAGCACAAAAACACACCAAAAACGTATGCATATTTTGGTACGTTTTTTCTGCACCAAATCTGCAATGTGCACATATACTGTAGGTCTTAGGGGCACTTTGCACACTACGCCATCGCAAGCAGATGCTTGTGATGCCGAGCGCGATAGTCCCCGCCCCCGTCGCAGCTGTGATATTATGGTGATAGTTGGCGTAGCGAACATTATCGCTATGCCAGCTTCACATGCACTCACCTGCCCTTCGACGTCGCTCTGGCCGGCGACCCGCCTCCTTATTAAGGGGGCGGGTCGTGCGGCGTGATAGCGACATCACACGGCAGGCGGCCAAAAGAAGCAGAGGGGCGGAGATGAGCGGAACTTAAACTTAACCCGCCCACCTCCTTTCTTCCGCGTAGATGGCGTGAGCCACAGGACGCAGGTAGGAGAGGTTACTTGCTCCTGCGGCTTCACACACAGCGATGTGTGATGCCGCTGGAACGAGTAACAACATCGTAACATCGGTCATTTTCAAATTATGGAAATGACCAACGCTACACCGATGATACGATTACGACGATTTTGCGCTCATTAATCGTACCAAAAAGGCTTAACACACTAAAGGGTACTTTACACACTGCGACATCGCTAGCGATCTCGTTAGCGATGTGAAATTCTAGATCGCAAGTGCGATCTTTCGAGATCGCACATGTGTAAAATGACCTATGTGCGATCTCAAATGATCGCACTTGCGATCTAGAATTTCACATCGCTAATGAGATCGCTAGCGATGTCACAGTGTGTAAAGTACCCTTAAGATAGCGCCTGCGACGCCGGATTTCAATTTGACCCCACCGACATCGCACCTGTGATGTCGTAGTGTGCAAAGTGCCCCTTAGAGCTACTACTACCATTCTACAAATTTGGGAACAATATGACCAGTATTTTGTGTGTGAACAAATTCAGAGTGATCAGGAGGTAAGTAATACTTTCTTCTGCATCATGCGATTTTTATAGGATAATTTGAAATAAAATTAAAAATATTTTCTAGAATTTGGGAAAGGTCTAAGATTAAAGGGAACCTGTCAGCAGAAATTTTGCCCTAAACCTAAAAGCTTCCCCTTCTGCAGCTCCTGAGCTGCATTCTAGCAAGGTTCCTATAGTTATTCTGCCCCCTTTTAGATCAAAATAAATAGTTTATAAAGTGGTACCTTTCAGTTTGAAAATCTTGTTAATTCTACTACGGGGGCGGGCTTGTCTGTTGTCCGTTACTGTCCCTCCTGCCGCTTTAGGCCGTCCCCCTACGCTCATTTACATACCTCAGGACGCCGCCCAGTACGTCAGAGGTCTCGCACATGCGCCGTGCCACTGTAGCGGGACTGTGCACAGTGGGACCGCTGGTGACGTTGCGCAGGCACGAGATTATGGGCGGCGCTATGATTTTCATCAGCAAGCTCCCGCCCATAATCTCATGCCCGTGCTTTCCCCTCTGCCTCCACTGTTCTGCGCATGCCCTGGCCAGATGACCCAATGTCACCTCTTTCCCATCTAGCCCTTGAGCAGGAAATAGATGGGAGGAGCAGAGCAGGACACCACCGATCATCTGGTCATCTGGCCAGGGCATGCGCAGAACGGTGGAGGCAGAGGGGAAAGCGCGGGCATGAGATTATTGGCGGGAGCTTTCTGATAAAAATCACAGCGCCGCCCATAATCTCGTGCCTGTGCAACGTCACCAGCAGTCCCCCTGTGCACAGTCCCGCTACAGTGGCACGGCGCATGTGCGAGACCTCGGACACACTGGGCGGCGTCCTGAGGTATGTAAATGAGTGTTGGGGGACAGCCTAAAGCGGCAGGAGGGACAGTAACGGACAACAGACAGCCCGCCCCCGTGGTAGAATTAACAAGATTTTCAAACTGAAAGGTAACACTTTATAAACTATTTATTTTGATCTAAAAGGGGGCAGAATAACTATAGGAACCTTGCTAAAATGCAGCCCAGGAGCTGCAGAAGGGGAAACTTTTAGGTCAAAATTTCTGCTGACAGGTTCCCTTTAACAACACATAACAAAACAAGAAGGTGCCTAAATGTATTGTTAAGAAAAACTATACAGTGTATATATGAATGAAAAAAAGTAAAACCTGATTAAATTATATTTTTGGTTGGTTTTCCACAGGTTTGGCACAGCACAGCGGATGAAATCCAATTTGTTATATAGAAGTTAAAGAGGTTTTACTACATTTGTCTCTGATTTTTGTTTGTTTTTTTTCTCAGATCTGTTGAAGTTATAAAAATTAAAAAAAATATATTTATATTATTTGCAATAGAAATAATGATCACGGTGTAGAAGTATGATATATTTTTTTCTTGGCCAACCAACAATCTTTTTTTGGGGGGATAAGCAAAACATAGTTTGAAATAATATATATTTATTATCACAATATTTTGTCTAACATGCAATGTGTTTGTCCATTAGAAAAGCATTATTGTTTTCCAATCCTGAGCTCAAACTTTACTCAAGGTAACATTTTATGGGATAAAGCAAAAGTGAGATTCAGTGACCAAGATAGCTTAGCTTGGCTGTCCAATAATACACTCTATCCATAAAACATGTCGTAGTAAAACTCGACAGAGTAAAACATACCTGGCTGGAATAATTCAGTCAGTGCCTGATAGATGCTTCCCATGGATTTGGCAGCATGTGTCAGATGCCAGGTTCCCTTTAAGAAGCTTGCAATTTTCTGAGATCTACAACTTATTTTTCTGTTGCTGGAGCTTCCGTGTTTCCCCGAAAATAAAACAGTCTGGCTGAAAGCAGTATCACTGTTGCAAAGATAGTTAGAGTGAAGTGAAACTTCAACCTGGTGTGTGTGTGTGTGTGTGTGTGTGTGTGTGTGTGTGTGTGTCTGTCTAACTTTTTTAGCTGCCCATACACTTCATTATTGAACCACAACAAGGGCTTATTTTTGGAGTAGGGTTTATATTTTTAATTTCTTTCCTGGATATGTAAAATTCTAATGATGCAAATACTGATCAAAGAAGCAGGTTTATATCATATTTATTACATATGACCAATGGTATGGATAGGTCATAAAATGGTTTAGAAACAAGCAGGGCAAGTAAAGACGCTTAGATCGATATTAAAACCATTAGGGGTTAGATCAACAATAGCATTGCAGCTTATTCTGAAATTCTCTTGCAGAAGAGTAGTAAAAAATAACCTAAAAAACCCAAAAAAACAAACTATGAACTGGAGCCCTCCTCTCAATATTCTGGGCCCCATATTTCTTAAGACTAGTGTTATACATGCCAGTTTTAATGAAGGGGCGTTTTGGAGGAGGATAAGCCAAATTCATTAAAGGGAACCGGTCACCTAGAACATGCGTTCTTACCTATCAGCAGACGCATGTGTGCGCTAATTACACCTCCCTACCTATCCCTGTGTTATAAAATTGTATAATATGAAAGTAATAAAAAACATTTTATTACCTTCATATTTCCTATGTAAATAGCAAGGTATTTGATCACAGGGGCGGCGCCTTGCCCCTGCATACTTTCCGTGGTATCACGCCCATGTGGCCGTGATACCATGGAGTCACATGAGCGACGTCACCGTCGCTCATTCTATCCTGCGCACGTTTACACTTAGTATTGCGGCAGGCTTCTCTTCCGGGTTCTCCTTGTCAGTTTCAGACGCGCACTGCGCATGCGCAGTGCGCGTCTGAAGCCGGCACGTGAACACCCGGAAAAGAAGCCTGCCGCAATAGTAAGTGTAAACGCGCGCAGGATAGAATGAGTGACGGTGACGTCGCTCATGTGACTCCATGGTATCATGCCCACATGGTCGTGATAACACGGAAAGTATGCAGGGGCAAGGCGCCGCCCCTGTGATCAAATACCTTGCTATTTACATAGGAAATATGAAGGTAATAAAACGTTTTTTATTACTTTCATATTATACAATTTTATAATACAGGAATGGGTAGGGAGGTGTAATTAGGGAACACATGCGTCTGCTGATAGGTCAGAACGCATATTCTAGGTGACAGGTTCCCTTTAAGAGGCAAGTACTGGAATAGGATTTCTGACAGAACTGCCACCACTATTGAAGACTTTGACGGGCTGGTTTACCGACACCCTGTGCCCTCCCCAGCCTCACCAAATTTGCCAAAACTGGTGTGAAAACACAAAAGTCTAATTTTTTAAGCAACTGGAAGGTGCGCAAAAAAAAATCAATCAATTTTTCAAAATCCTTTATGCCAGTTTACTTTTGGAAATACTGTAGTTTGAAAAATGTGAGCCTTCGTGTGGCTGGATAGGGAGGCATCCCAACTGAACTAAGAAGTGAAGCACTCCCAGAGCAATGAACTAATCTGCTGTAAGAGACGTTTTAGCTCAATGCTGGACTTTGTTGGAGGTAGCATTTTGTCAGGAGGTAAAAGGTCACTGACTGCAGAGTAGTAATTGTAAAATGACCCTTCTCTTATGTGTTTTGTTGGGAGTCATGACCCATCAGTGGATAACCTCCCTTCCACTGGTTTTACAGGCACAAATTTACCACAGAGACAAATCGATAGCCAATTCTCTAACGCTGAGATAGGTTATAATTAACCCACTCTGGTGGGATTAGGGAGTTATACCATTTATTTAGGTCAAACACAAAGATCTTTTGAATAGTAATTGGGGGAAGGGAAGAAGTGCAGCAGAAACAAATACAGTCCTATCTCATATGAAAAAAAGTGGTTGGGATAATACATTGGTGACAGGAGTGGTCTAAAAATCCTAGTGTTAGCTGTTGGGCTGGAACATGCAGTCACCATATAACAAAGACAACATAGACTCACATGGCAATACATAAGACAATACTAGATTTAAGAAAATCAAATGCAAACTTAGATAACTAGAATATACAGTAAACGTTTTACTTAACAGATTAAAAAAAAAACCCCACATATATATTTTTGTATATTATCTGTAACATTAAAGGACTAATTTATCATGAGCTTTTGAAGTCACTTTCTTTTTTTGTCTTCTTGTGTTAGGACTAGTGATAGGCGGACCGGGACTGTAAAAGTTCGGATCCGTGCGGTTTCAAAGCTTCCCAGGTGCCGGACCCGAGATTCCAGGTGTTGATCCCGATCCGGCACTGGGGAAATAAAAAAAATAAATAAAAAAATAACGTGAAAATAAGAATGAGGCAAGAACTTCATACTTACTGAGGCTCGGGCACGGCTGTACACTGCTCCCGCGATCGATCATTCACTTCCTGGGCCATTCGTTATTGCTCATCTATATGCACTGCTTTACCTGCCCACCGGCTTTCCTGGCGACTGTAATTGGTTGCAGTCAGACACGCCCTCAAGCTTGTGTGACAGCATCTGACTGCTGGTATTCTCAGGCTGGGGAGGCCCATGCTTATTGGGCTACCCTCAGCCTAAAAATAGCAGCCTGCAGCCACCCAGGATTATTGCATCCATTAGATGCAACAATCTCTGTGCTTTACCTGCCTCTTGCCTATTGCCCTGGTGGGGTAGCAATCAGGGTAATAAGCTATTAACAGCCCACAGCTGCCACTAAGCCCTAGATTATTGATGGGGAGTGTCCATGAGAGCCCTCCATTACTAATCTGTAAGTGAAAGTAAATAAAACACAAACAAAAAATTTTTTTATTTGAAATAGAATACAAAAAAACCTCTCTTTTTCACCTATTTATTAACCCCCAAAACACCCCTGCTGGTCCGACATAATCCACACAAGGTTTCACGATGATTCCAACTCTGCTACATATCTGAAGTCACAATGTGCGATGATAGTACACGAGACAAATGCTGTGAGTTTGAGGCAGAGAATGAATGAGATGCGTGATCAGCGGTGCTGTCACTCAGGTTATTTGTGGTCAAAGCGGGAGGTTCCCATGGTCCTCCACCTGTGACTGGAAATAAAGAGACCTCAGGTGACCACAGTAAACTCAGGTTCACAGACCTGCATCTCCTGGCAGAAAACCGTGATTTTTTTTGCCAAGAGATGCTGATTTGGTGTTGAAATTTTCATACCATAATCCTGCACCAAATCTACACATCGTGCCAAAAAAATCACTACCGCATCATACTGCATGTGGTTTTGATGCTTTTTTTGCCAGGAGGTGTAGATTGGGTGCATGAACATGGTGTAAAAATGTAATCACGAAATTTGCATCTCTTGGTCCAAAAATGCAAAAAAAGGTTTTGATGCCTATGCAACTGCATACGTCCTCTTTCATGTTTTTGGCTTTTTTTTTTTTTTTTAAAGTATGTGCTAGCTAGGTTGATTTATTTGTTAGCACCCTCATCTATATACTTTTTTCCCCCCTCACATAATTTTTTTTATTCTAATGGAAAATTGGATTGCAAAAAAGTGGATAAAATGAACAAAAAATCTTAACTTAATTTTGATGCCAAAGAAATATGCCAGTCAGCATTTGCAGTTTAATGTCCATGATATTTACTTGTCAAATTAACATAGTCCCCCCAATAACACATCATTAGAAATCCTGGAAAGAATTTCAAAAGGATACTGATGTCATACTAAATCTATGTACCCTTTTTTCTAATGTATCAGCCATACTAATAATTAAGTCTGTACACTCTGCTCATAACAATTTAAAGCGAGCAAATAAAACAATGGTAAGCTACACAATATGACGGTAAATGTCTTTAAAAGCATCCTGGTGGCAGACATATTGCTGCGGGCATTGTTACATCAAGAAACACATGGTTGTGACACTCCAATACAATTGCATGGTTCACAGCTGTGGATTTCCCATGGAAGACAATGCAGCCACAGCCAAGGTACTGCTGGGTAAGATCGACACAACTGTCAGTGCTTAAGGGCCCCAGACCCCCAGACCTGACATCCTAATTTTGTCACATCATCTACTACCATGAAAAGGGGGCTATGCAGGGGAAAAAAAACCAAACCTAAGAGCAGAGCAGAGCTTTCAATAGTGCTGCTCCCCTGCTGTGCTGCCCTGGGGTGATGAAGAGGATGCTCATACTAATGTACCATTATTGTAAAACAGGCTCTGTAATTGTGGCAGAGGGTGGAATCCAACCCTTATCTGACCAGTATTGGCAATGTCTCCAACACAGGCACAAAGCCCCCTTTCAAATGACTCATACACGGGTGAGTGCAGAAGTTTAGCATGTAGTTTTCTGACAGACATCAAGACCACTGGAAGCATAAATGGGGTCACCAGCCGTTCTTTTCCACAAGTTCACAAAGCGTGGAGGTGACCTCTGTATAGTGGTTTTATACAGCTATTAGCATGTCTCTTACCAAATCCATGTCAGATCACAGAACGCAGCCAGATGACAAGACAGGTGAATCTATTCACTTACCAGATCATCGTGGCCAAATATCAACTACTTGCGACACAATTATATATTGATTTGGGGGTTCAATTAAAAAGCAAATGTAGTCTATGGAATAAATTTATTTTACACCGCAATCCTATTCATCGAAATTGTCGGCGTATTATTATTATTTATTCCTTGGCAATTTACAAGTGAAATGGGTATACATAAAAAAGTAAAATAACCATGAACAATACAAAGACAGGAGAGAGGTCCCTGCCGGCAAGGGCTTACAGTCTACCGGATTTATCTATTAATTATAGCCAGGACTCAAACACCGTACATGAAACATAAATTGCCTGTATTAATATATATGGGAAGCGTTTTCTTACTATTTTTCTGTCCTTTTCAGCAATATAGAGAAAATATGATCAATATTCGTAAAGTTAGGGTTTACATCGCCAGACCGGCGGCACGATACGGCTTACCTTTGTTTCTTCCAAACGCAAAGCATCCAGCAAATAGTGAAGTAGTTCCTGGCTATCCTGCTGCTGGAAAGTTTTAAATCGAGGAGCCCTATCGAAGATAGAAATTTATAGCAGGTTTAAAATCACAGTAGAAAAGCAAAGGCAGCACTACATCAAGAGTGTGCGTGATGTATGTAATAGGTACATCAAAAATCACAAGATCAGCAGATCTTTCAGAGGTTATACAACTGCAGACCTCAACAACATGCTGGCACTTATGGTTTCATGACAACTGGAGAGACATAACATTGTTGACCACTGAAAAATTGTGTAAAATTGATATGTAAAAACAAATCTCAGATTTCAAAACTATATAAACATTCATATGAATTTAAACTTTACTGGTGATCTAGGGTACAGCAAGAGTAAGGTTAGTGTAAACATGGAAGTTCATAGTGGTTGGACTAACATACAGGAGTTTTGTTATTGATGGTATTTTTTACCCAGCATCAGAAGAACTGTTTAATTGGGGGTAGGCTGTGGGATCTTTTGAGTGAGATTCTTTTGGAGATGTTTGCTTTCTTTCGAAGGTGTCTGCTTTCCTTGATACATTCTATTATATCTGTTCTGCTGTATTCTATTTACTTTTTACATGTACCAGTTGCTGCCTGGACACTTTTTTTACTGAACTATATAAGGCTACATGCGCACGCTGCATCTTTTTGTGTTCACTAACTGCAGCAAAAACGCAGCCAAAATGCAGCCAAAACTGCACCTTGTTAGAGAGAGCCTGGAAATGTCACAAAAAATGCTTGTAATTGTAGGTGCGTTTTCGGTGCGTTTTTCATAACATGCATTTTTGCTGCGTTTTTATGACAAATGTTGACAAAAACGCAGGAAGAATGAACATGCTGCATTTTTGTGTCACAAACTTTTGATAAATAAAACGCTGACAAATAAACTGCAATGTGCACATAGCAAATCTGACTTCTCATAGACTTTACTGGGAAGTCCAATGTCAGAAAGTTCTGACAACAAAACTGAAGCCAAAAACGCAGCAAAAAACGCAGCGTGCGCATGTAGCCTAAAAAGCGCGTATTTTGGAGGAGGGTTTATTTTTCAAGCATACTCCAAAAATCCCGAAAAATCATGCTAGGACATATTTTGGGGTAGATCATCTGTTCAAAGAAACATGGTTGTTTCATGTGATGTCCTAACGGTGTTCCTTCCATGTTGTGCACATTGTCTTTAGCTTCCTCTTTTGTCCTACACCAATCACATAGATAAATAAAGAACAGAGCACTGAGTGAGCGATCTCCCCAATCATTGAGGAAACAGATGTCTGGTGCCTAAAATACAGACAATTTCATTACATTTTTATGTTTTTGCTTTACAGTTTAATTATAATTCAAAAATATTTTTTAAAAAAGAGGTTTACGGTACACACACACACACACACACACACACACACACACATTTTATATATCTGGACATACTCAAACACACACACACACACACACACACACTAAACCAAAATATAAATGCAACACTTTTGCTTTTGCTCCCAGAATGTGCTCAAAGATTTAACACTTTTCCTATGTACCACAAAAGGCCTTTTACGCTCGAGTATTTGTGCACTATGAGATTATGTGTTGAAAATGCAAGGCATCACTTGCCTCCCTGCAAATTACACACTAAGTCTTCTGAGTATCATACGTCACTGACAACAGCACACGTGCAACAGAAATGTACATAAGTACAACAAAAGTATACACAAGATCTCACGTGATGAGACGATCAATTAATAATTAATTAGAGAAAGAATGCCAAGGAAGAAAAAGTGAGGAGGAGTACAGGACAATGGATTCTACCTGGCATGCTACTCCTGCTTTTGCGTCTATCATACTCTTACTTCAATGGCTTACTGAGAATTAAGAGATATACAAAAATGTCATTCGTCAGGATGAATCCACCACGCCGCTATAAAAGATAAATGACAGCAATGCAAAAAACTGGGCTAGCCAAATAGCAATTTGTTTTCCATTTTTTCTGCAGACTAGAGGGTCTACCGAATACATTCTGATTATCAAAATGTGTTCTACAGTTTTTAAAGGGTGGTCCGGCGCCACTCACCTTTCAAATTAGTAGTGAGAGGCAACAGACCCCTCCTGAATCAAAAATAATAATAATGCCTGTACGATCGGCAGTTATAATGGAAATCCTATTCTAACGAATGAGAACGTTTGTATGATATCCGACGATCGTGGGCGCATCCCTATAGTTATCTGTAGATGTGACATTCATTGATACTGGGGAGCAGGGACAAACCAAATTATTTCAGAAAGAGATCGATTGTTTCAACAAATTGTTCACCGGAGAAGATTCAGGAAAATTAGTTGAAGGGTAAAGTGAACAGTTGCCCAATGTAAAAAATCATGCTGTCATGCTGGCGTGTACGGCAACTTTCACTTGTTTACACTATCTTGACACTTTTTTGCTGCTTTTTTCTGCAGGCAAAACTTTTGCTTTTGGCAGTGAAGGAAGATGCTTACAAAAAACTAATTTTGCTACATTTTTGCAGGTTTTTTGTTGCCTTTTTGTGTATTTTTTGGTGCCGATTATATGTAATTTGTCTAAATTACATGTGTAATAAATTTAGTTTTATTCATGAAAAATGCATAAAAACTGCATTTCTCCTGTGTGTTTGCACTTCATCGCTCTTCATGATGAAAAAAAAATGCTGCAAAAACACTGAAGGAATTGAGAACGCAACAGTTTTTCAATTTAGTCAAGAGAAAAAAAGTGATCGTGCATGAGATATCTAAGATCTCATATCTTTTACTAGTACTGTACAAACCTGCTTTTAATGTGTATAACAAAACACAGGGGAAAAAAGTTGCAAAAATGCAATGTGTGAACAAGTCCTTCAGAAGATTTCCATTATGGATTTGGCCACAAAACCACAATGCATTTGCCACTAAATCCATATCAACACTGTAAGGTCTGCAATAAAATGAGAAGATTAATATATACATTAAAATATTTATTATTGGCTTTACAACAAGACAGAATATTTGGTTTTAGGCTTCATTTACAAATGTACGATCCCAATATTGGTTCTATACATCAGTGTGTCAGGAATAGTACCAGACAGTAGTAGCAGTGATTCGCAGCATTCTGACAGCTAAAAGATGTGTTCTCTCTTCTCCTTGAAAATATGCTGCAAGCAAGATGCCTGACAAGACTGGACTGCTGGGACGGTGGGTGAGCTGACCGCTCACAGATGTGAGGACATATGGGAGCCAGTGCCAGTACGCTACAACCTGTTGTACAGTGTCAGCAGTATAATGACAGAACAGGTTGGACCGCGGCTCATGGTGACACGAAGTGAAGGGCGACCGTCATTGAGATATACACGCTACATTCACCACTCCTGTTAGAAAGCCTGTTAACTTGGCAACCAGTTTAAGATCATATCTAAGTATGTTCACGAAGATATAACATAAGTCATTAAATTTCTCGTAAAGCCATCATTATATTGTGGAATTCCTCCATTCTAAAGACAAAAATCCAGTATGAACAAAAAAAAAAAATAAAAAAAATAAAAGTATTTCTTAGGGTATGTTCACACCATGCTTTTTCTCCGAAGGTCAAAAACATCCATTTTTCCAGGATACAATGCTTCAAGAAACACTCCAATTTTTTGTAGTCCTTAAAACCTAAAGCATCTTTTGCTAGGATTCTCAATGTCCATTTTTCCACATTGTTCAGATGTTTTTTGATATCTATAGAGAAATAATGAAAATGCTAGTTTTTTTTATTGCAGCAAAAAAGCTGAAAGTTAGCAAACAAAATCCCTACATCTTTTTTGGCTTGTATTGTAAAGTATTGAGTGTTTTTCCAGTCCAAAAAAATGCCTAAAGAATGACCATGTTACTTTTGTAAAACGTTTGGAGTCCTTTGAGAGCGTGACGCATTTACAAGACGCTAAAAAGCATGAATATATGAGCAACAAGTTCTTTTTCAATAGAAATTAATGTGATTATTCTTTTGAGAGTTTTATTTTTTTTGCAGTGTTTTCCATGCAACAAACTACAGCTAAAGACGCAATGTGAACCTTAGGGCGGCGTCACACGCTACGATATATCGGGTGATATGTCGTCGGGGTCACGGATTCCGTGACGTACATCCGGCATCGTTAGACATATCGTAGCGTGTGACAGCTACGAACAACTGTGAACGAGCAAAAATACTCACCTTATCGTTGCTTGTTGACACGTCGTTCATTTTCAAAATGTCGGTCCTCCTTATGTGCTCCGGTTGTTTATCGTTCCTGAGGCAGCACACATCGCTTTGCGTGACACCTCGGGAACGACGAACACAGCTTACCTGCGTCCTGCCGGCAATGAGGAAGGAAGGAGGTGGGCGGGATGATACGTCCCGCTCATCTCAGCCCCACCGCTTCTATTGGCCGGCCGCTGTGTGACGGCGCTGTGACGCCGCACATCCCTCCCCCTTCAGGAAGAGGATGTTCGGGAGGTAAGTGCGTGTGACAGGGGGTTAACGACTTTGTGCGCCATGGGCAACTAATTGCCCGTGACGCACAAACGACGGGGGCGGGTACGATCGCTACGTGTGACGCCGCCCTTAGATTGTAATAACGTTCAAACTAGGAATTTTACAGCTCATTATTGCACATCTAATGTTAGCTATTTTGAACATATAGCCCGTCAACCCATATTAGGCAGTCTTAACATGTCAGTGTTTCCGGTCCATATGGTGTCCGCACATACTGGAGACATGTTCTCACGCATACTAATTAAATTCAATAGAGATCTTCACACCTTTCTGTGTCTGTGTGGACCATCCATGTGTCCTTGTGCTCCACACGGAGACTTGTCAATTTTTTACCAGCAGCACGAGTCAAATACAGACAGCACACGGATGGCATCCGTGTGACATGTACAGGAAAAAAAATGGAGGATACTAAAATAAATGGTTTACTTGGTGTAAAGGATGTACAAAGCTTGCAAAATGATAGATAAATGATAGAGTTAGGTCCAAAAATATTTGGTCATTTTAGCCGTTTACCAAAAAATAATAAAGATACATTTATATAATAAATATGGGCTGAAAGTGCAGACTCTCAGGTTTTATTTTAAAGTATCCACATCCTAAATGGAGTAAAGCTTTAGGAATTACAGCTCTTTAATATGCAGCTGCCTCTTTTTCAAGGGAACAAAAATCATTGGACAATTATCTCAAAAGCTCTTTAATGGGCTGCATGGGCTATTCCCTCATTAATCCATAATAAATTAAGCAGGTAAAAGGTCTGTATCTGATTCTAGATGTGGGATTTGCAGGCTGTCGCTGTAAACCCATAATATGCCATCAAAAGGAGTCCTCAATGGATGAAAGGATTTTGTGTTGCAGTGTAATGCCCAGTGTCAGACAGCTGGATTTGCATCCTAGGTCATGGGTCTTCCAGCAGGAGAATGACCCCAAACATACTTCAAAAAGTACCCAGTTTATAAAAGAAGAGTGGTCCAAAATTCTAGTTGAGAGGTGTAATAAGCTTGTTGATGGTTATAGGAAGCGATTGATTGAATTTATTTATTCCAAAGGGTGTGCAACCAAATATTAAGTTGAGGGTGCCAACAATTTTGCCCATTGCCCATTTTTGTGTGAAATTATGTCCAATTTGCTGTTTTGTTCTCTGTTTCCTTGTGTTGTTCCAATACACACAAAGGAAATAAGGATGCGTATAACAAAATGTGTAATTGTAATAATTTTCAAAGGAAATGGGAAACAAATACATAATTTCTGGAACAATTTTAAAAGGTATCAACACTTAAGCCCATGACTCACTAATTACAGCCCTACAAACAGGCAGTATAAGCAAATAATCTTTAGATTCTTCCATAAACTACGGTATAGTACTCATCTAGCGCAAAAACAGTTTTTGGGCTTGTGTGTGTATCCTAACGACTATCAGCATCCCGCAGTAAATGTACAGCACACGGATCAGTACACTGACATTCGTTTGTAATACAGCGATGGTGAGGGCACAGAAGCAAAGGCAGGCTTAGTAAAAAGTCAATAGTGGTGTTGCATTATTGAGAAGTATAGACTCCATGTTCAATTATAATTAAGGTATAAATAATAAATTAAGTGTATAAAAATAGAATTAAACATATAGTGTGGAATAATAAAATAAAAAAGTGAAAAATTAAAAACTACATATTGCCATTTTTATTATCTTAGCAATCAGAAGAAAGACAGTCATCATTCTATAAACGGCACTGCAATGGATGTATATAACAAACAAAACATAATGGCTGTTTTCACCCTCCCAAAACAAAGGGTATAGGGCCATTATAAAGTTACAGTAAAAAAACAAAAAAAAAACCCTTAAACATAGTAGAGACAAATGGAAAAACAAATTCTGCATCCTGATGGCCCACCATGACCCTGTTCTTATAGGGTTACTGGTTCAGATTTTTAACTGAAGAGGGGCTTAATTTGTTTTTTCCTCCAATTTACTGAAAGACGACAGCTAAAAGATGTGCTCTCTTTTCTCCTTGAAAATATGCTCCAAGCAAGATGCCTGACAAGACTGGACTGCTGGGACGGTGGGTGAGCTGACCGCTCACAGATGTGAGGACATATGGGAGCCAGTGCCAGTACGCTACAACCTGTTGTACAGTGTCAGCAGTATAATGACAGAACAGGTTGGACCGCGGCTCATGGTGACACGAAGTGAAGGGCGAATGTCAGCAAGAATCTCATGCAAGCAGCTCTTCATGTTCTTTTGGAAGAAAAGAATCCAAAACTACTTAAAATCTTAAAAAGAATGCAAGTGTTAGAACAACGACAGTAAAAGACTTAACACGTTCAAGGCAATGCACAGAGATGTAGAATGAGGAAAGCCGTGCTACCTGTTTGTGCTCACTTATGACCATATTAAATGTATCTAGCAAAACGGACTTCAAAGGGTAAATGAGAGAACGATATGTCTACGCCAATTAATGCAAAACAAGGTAGTCACAATATTCTGTGTCCTATGTTGTGCCAATCCTGGGATGGATCTGTAGTTTAGCTTACATACACCACGGCATCTACCTTACAGAATAAATACATTTCAGAATGGGGTTTTTCTTTTAATTTTTTTCGTGGATATTGTAACTCTTGAGCCCACCCTATAGAAATCATTCCAGCTTCACATACAGTTAATGTGTGTGAGAGAGAATATAATATATATTGCTATTCTTCTATCTCCACAAACTCATACGGTGATGTATGGGCAATACACTTCATATAATGGGGGGTGTTGTTTCCGAGACCAAATTTTACCATATGCTGAGTATCCAAATACAGCATCTTTATCACCCAAGCGTAAGGGGAATTGAAAACAGATTTAAATTAAAGGTTTTCCAACTAATTACATCTATCGCCTATCCCCCAATATTAGCATTCTTTCTAGTTGTGGTTGAAACGGAATTGAGCAACATGATCGCGCATGCGCTTTGCTTCTCCATTTATTGTCTTTGGAACTAATACAATTAATTGAATGCAGTAGCCTTCTGCCCAGTGGCGTACCGTCAATAGAGGCAGACCATGCCACTGCTATGGGGTCTGTGAGCTGGAGGGCCCCAGGCTGCCCGAGGTGTGTGCGTTTTCACTTTCATGCATCATGCCTCCGAAGCTGTCACCAAGCAGCTCATTAAGGTGGCTGTGTGCCGGCACGGTTTGTAGAGCTGCATGCTGGCCTACGCAGACTCGCCCACACTGTGCGTGGCCTGTGCTGAAGAGGAGGAAGTGGTCAGGCAACTTCTTCCAGAGAGCTGTGAGCGATGCTAGGAGGACAGGCAATCAGGAGAGGGGGCGGAGCTTGTTCAGTACAGCCACGAGAGAATTAAAATGATGAAGAGAAAAAACAGTGCAGGAGTGAAGGAGTAGAGACCACAGAAAAGAGAAGAGCAAACAGTGCAGAAAAACAGTGAGAAGCGGAGAACAGAAGGAATAGAAAGCAAATGCAGAAGACAGGAGGAGCAGACAGGAAGTGCATGCAACAGAAAGGCCAGAGCCACTATCATCATCTCTCACATTACAGGAGCAGGTGAGTATTATAATGTACAACTGCCCTGTGCTGTGCAAGCACTGTGTGTGTTGCCCCTGTGCTGTACCATCACTGTGTGTGTATTATCCCTATGCTGTGACATCACTGCGTGTATTATCCCTGTACTGTGACATCACTGTATTATCCCCTGTACTGTGACATCACTGTACCTGTACTGTGACATTACTGTGTATTATCCCTATACTGTGACATCACTGTATTATCCCCTGTACTGTGACATCACTGTACCTGTACAGTGACATCACTGTGTGTATTATCCCTGTACAGTGACATCACAGCGTGTATTATCCCTGTACAGTGACATCACAGCGTGTATTTTCCCTGTACAGTGACATCACAGCGTGTATTTTCCCTGTACTGTGACATCACTGTACGTATTATCCCTGTACAGTGACATCACTGTGTGTATTATCCCTGTACAGTGACATCACTGTGTGTATTATCCCTGTACAGTGACATCACTGTGTGTATTATCCCTGTACAGTGACATCAAAGCGTGTATTATCCCTGTACAGTGACATCACTGTGTATTATCCCTGTACAGTGACATCACTGTGTGTATTATCCCTATACTGTGACATCACTGTGTGTATTATCCCTGTACTGTGACATCACAGTGTGTATTATCACTGTACTGTGACATCACAGTGTGTATTATCACTGTACTGTGACATCACTGTGTATTATCCCTGTACTGTGACAACAGTGTGTATTATCCCTGTACTGTGACAACAGTGTGTATTATCCCTGTACTGTGACATCAGTGTGTGTATTATCCCTGTACTGTGACATCACTGTGTGTATTATCCCTATACTGTGACATCACTGTGTGTATTATCCCTATACTGTGACATCACTGTGTGTATTATCCCTATACTGTGACATCACTGTGTGTATCCCTGTACAGTGACATCACTGTATTATCCCCTGTACTGTGACATCACTGTACCTGTACTGTGACATTACTGTGTATTATCCCTATACTGTGACATCACTGTATTATCCCCTGTACTGTGACATCACTGTGTGTATTATCCCTATACTGTGACATCACTGTGTGTATTATCCATATACTGTGACATCACTGTGTGTATTATCCCTGTACTGTGACATCACTGTTTGTATTATCCCTGTACTGTGACATCACTGTGTGTATTATCCCTGTACTGTGACATCACTGTGTGTATTATCCCTATACTGTGACATCACTGTGTGTATTATCCATATACTGTGACATCACTGTGTGTATTATCCCTGTACTGTGACATCACTGTGTGTATTATCCCTGTACTGTGACATCACTGTGTGTATTATCCCTGTACTGTGACATCACTGTGTGTATTATCCCTATACTGTGACATCACTGTGTGTATTATCCCTGTACTGTGACATCACAGTGTGTATTATCACTGTACTGTGACATCACAGTGTGTATTATCACTGTACTGTGACATCACTGTGTATTATCCCTGTACTGTGACAACAGTGTGTATTATCCCTGTACTGTGACAACAGTGTGTATTATCCCTGTACTGTGACATCAGTGTGTGTATTATCCCTGTACTGTGACATCACTGTGTGTATTATCCCTATACTGTGACATCACTGTGTGTATTATCCCTATACTGTGACATCACTGTGTGTATTATCCCTATACTGTGACATCACTGTGTGTATCCCTGTACAGTGACATCACTGTATTATCCCCTGTACTGTGACATCACTGTACCTGTACTGTGACATTACTGTGTATTATCCCTATACTGTGACATCACTGTATTATCCCCTGTACTGTGACATCACTGTGTGTATTATCCCTATACTGTGACATCACTGTGTGTATTATCCATATACTGTGACATCACTGTGTGTATTATCCCTGTACTGTGACATCACTGTTTGTATTATCCCTGTACTGTGACATCACTGTGTGTATTATCCCTGTACTGTGACATCACTGTGTGTATTATCCCTATACTGTGACATCACTGTGTGTATTATCCATATACTGTGACATCACTGTGTGTATTATCCCTGTACTGTGACATCACTGTGTGTATTATCCCTGTACTGTGACATCACTGTGTGTATTATCCCTGTACTGTGACATCACTGTGTGTATTATCCCTATACTGTGACATCACTGTGTGTATTATCCCTATACTGTGACATCACTGTGTGTATTATCCCTATACTGTGACATCACTGTGTGTATTATCCATATACTGTGACATCACTGTGTGTATTATCCCTGTACTGTGACATCACTGTTTGTATTATCCCTGTACTGTGACATCACTGTGTATTATCCCTGTACTATGACAACAGTGTGTATTATCCCTGTACTGTGACATCACTGTGTGTATTATCCCTGTACTGTGACATCACTGTGTGTATTATCCCTATACTGTGACATCACTGTGTGTATTATCCCTATACTGTGACATCACTGTGTGTATTATCCCTATACTGTGACATCACTGTGTGTATTATCCCTGTACTGTGACATCACTGTTTGTATTATCCCTGTACTGTGACATCACTGTGTGTATTATCCCTGTACTTTGCAGAGTTTTACTATAGTTCCTAAGGCTATAAAGAGGGTCATAATTATTACCATTATATGGGGGAGACAGATGTGAAAATTTATATTGTGTGTGGTGAGGGGCACGAAGAAGGACATCACTACTGTAGGCAAAGCTCACACATTGCAGATTTTTTGGGGATCTGCGGTATGAATCCACTGGTCTTGGTGCAGTGGACTTTGCTCGGTAACAAGACAGTGGTTATATTCAAAATTTATGTGGTGATATTTGGTCATGGTGTGGTGGCATTATTTTGCAATGTATTATTGGCCCTGGGTTGGTGGGTGTTGTTCAGTAACACTGTAGTAGTAGGTGTTATTTCTGACTATAAGCCGCCCCCGGGAACGTGTGCTTTTCCGACCTACAAAGAATGGAGAGGTTTGTAATTTTTATCGTAAGTACACTTCAACTGTGACAGAATCCTAAAAAAAAATATTTAGAAAAATCACACTGATTTTTTTTTTTAAATAATTATCATTTTATTGAATGAAATATGTATTTGATACAATAGAAAAACAGAACTTAATATTTGTTACAGAAACCTTTGTTTGCAATTACAGAGGTCAGACATTTCCTGTACTTCTTGACCAAGTTTGCACACACTGCAGTAGGGAGATCTTTCAGATTTCGGGGAGGTTGCCTGGCAACTGTCACGGCCAGGGATAGAAGCTATACCGGCCGTATAGGACAACACAAAAAGGGAAGGGGAAAGGAATGCCCTATCACTAGGGAAGACAACAACCTACAGATCACCCTCACGAACCCTATACAGTTGTCGCACCTGTCGCCAAGCAGGAATACCTAGAACCCTCTCTTACCCTGGCAAATAGGCCCCAAGTTAGAATGGAGTGTATGAGCTCTTCCTCAACACCACTATCACTAAAGGAAGACACAAGGGAACAATACCGGGGAAACAAAACTGCAATCACCAAAGCCCTGGTAGACTGTAAAAGACAACACTGAGCTGCAGCAACCACAGAAGTCTGGAGCAACAGAAGACGACCTTTCCAGAGCTCAGCAAGGAACAAACTATAAACCGTACCCAAATCCCCCCAGGGTGAGGTTTATAAAAAAAAGTCAAAGGCTGGCAATTGAGAGGAAAAACTGACAGTTTCCCATGGTTCTAGAGTACTCTGATGGAGAAACAGGGAGCGGTCAGATAACACGTGCTGACAATCTCTGGGATTTTCTAACACTTGCCGTCACTGGATTATCAGCTGGCCGTAACACATCCGTGATAGCAACATTGAGTTTCAGGTCCCACCAAAGCTTTTCTATTGGGTTCAGGTCTGAAGACTGGCTACGTCACTCGAGGATCTTGAAATGCTTCTTACGGAGCCACTCAGATGTCCTGGCTTTGTGTTTCGGGTCATTGTCATGTTGGAAGACCCAGCCATGACCCATCTTTAATGCTTTTACTGAGGGAAGGAGGTTGTTGGTTAAAATTCCACTAGACACGATCCCATCTATCATTCCTTCAATACGATGCAGTCGTCCTGGCCTGTTTGCAGAAAAGCCCACCGAAAGCATGATGTTTCCACCCCTATGTTTTCTTGAGGTTGTACTCATCCTTCTTATTCCAAACACGGTGAGTGGAGTGGATGCCAAGAAGTTCTACTTTCATCTCATCTGACCACATGACCTTCTCCGATGCCTCCTCTGCATCATCCAGATGGTCATTGATGAACTTCAAACTGGCCTGGACATGTGCTGGCTGAGTACGGGGGACTCTGTGTGCCCCACAGGATTTTAATCCATGATAGTGAAGTGTGTTACTAAGGCTGGAGTCACAAGAGCGTATGAAAAAAACAGTTCTATTCGCATCCAGGAGAGTAGGACAATTTTTTCTCACTTGTAATCAGTGTGCGGTCAGTGTGCAAACTGTTTTTTCTCAGCAACCATTATTGATTTACTGGTCATTTACAGGACCATTTACAGTGTTCTGTGCTAAAGAATAATTTTGTATCCATAAAAAACGGACGTAGGATTATCTGTGTGCTGTCTGTGTAGCGTTCGTTTTTTCTCTCACAACCATTGACTTGTATTAGCGACTATTGCATGATTTCGGCATCCACTCGCAGCATGCTGCAACTTTTTTCGCATCCAGAATATATTTAATACCTGAAGATCATTCCTTCATAATGCTGTAAAGAATTTTTATCCTTTTTTGTAAATTTGCTCGAATGTAGATGCAAAGATTTTTTTTCTACATTAATTGCATTTTATGTTTAATGGGGTTCCATTAACTTATGTTTCTTTTTAGTCATACTGTAATGATATACTGTTACAGTTGGATCCAGACATATTTTGACAGTGACAAGTTTTGGCAATTTACTAAAGTATATTCAAGATATGGTTATATCATTATATGATCTTAGCTTTAATTTGTGGGTTTTCATGTCCTAATTGTAGTAAGGGGTTAGGAATTACAACTCTTTAACATCAGTGTTAAAGAGCTGTATTTCCTAAACCCTAACTGGAACCTGCCCGATGCACATCACTGATAAACATCAGACCCCAATGCCGTGACGGCACCAGCGTGTTCAGTAATTGATGAGTGTAGAGTGAATGGCCGCTGTAACCGTGCCCCCAGCACTGACTGACATGTAATTAATCAAAAGCTCTAGAACGGGCTATTACTTTGTTAATCCATCATTTAACAGGTAAAAGGTCTGGAACTGATTGCAGGTGTGGCATTTGCATTTGAATACTGTTGCTCTGACTCCCACAACATGTGGTCAAAGGAACTTTCAATGGAACAGTAACAAATCATCATAAGGCTGAAAATAAAGAAATCCATCAAAGCGATAGCAAAAATGTTAGCTGTATCCAAATCAACAGTTAGGTACATTCTGCTAAAAAAAAAAAAAAAAAAAAAAAAAGAAGAAGAGCGCACTGGCGAGATTGGAAATTCAAAAAGGCCTAGACATCCACGGAAGACAATGGTTTTGTATGATCACAGAATCCTTTCCACTTTCCATTGGTAAAGAAAAACCCCTTCACAACATCCACCCAAGTGAAGAGCACACTCCAAAAAGTAAGTGTTTCAGTATCTAAGTCTTCCATAAAGAGAAGACTTCATGAAAGCAAATACAGAGGGTTCGTCACAAGGTGCAAACCTTTAATCAGCCTTAAAAATAGAGATGCCAGATTAGACTGTGCAAAAAAAACCAACAAAACACAACATCTGAAGAAGTTATTGGAGAGATGAACAAAAGATCAACCTGATGGGAAAACGAAAAAATGGAGATGGCTTGAAATGGCTCATGGTCCAAAGCACACCACATCCTGTATAAAACATGATGGAGGCAGTATGATGACATGGGCATGCATGGCTTCCAATGGCACTGCAGTTTATTGATGATGTGACTAAAGACAGAAGCAGCTGGATGAATTCTGAAGTGTAGAGGGCTATGCTTTCTGCGCAGAGTGAACCAAATGCAGTAAGGTTGATTGGATGGTATTTCACAGTGCAGCTGGATAATGACTCAAAAGACTGTGAAAGCAACTCAGGAGTTTGTTTGTTTTTTTTAAGGCAACTAACTGGAATATTCTGCAAGGCTGAGACAGTCACCAGATCTCATCCCTATTGAGCATGCATGTCACATGCTTAAGACAAAACTAAAGGAAGAAAGTCCCACAAACAAGCAACAACTGAAGTCAACTGTAGTAAAGGCCAAAGCATCAAAAAGGAGGAAACACAAGGTTTGGTATGTCCAGGGCTTCCAGACTTAAGGCAGTTATTGCATGCAAAGGATCACTTACAACGGATTAAAAATTAACATTTTAATTATAGTAAAGTTAATTTGTCCAATTACTTTTGAGCCTCTGAAATGAGGAGGCTTGGTAGAAAAATGGTTGAAATTCCCAAACATTTCACTGGATTATTTGTTCAACGCCTTCCATTAAACCTGAAAAGTCTACACTTTAATTGCATCCGTGTTGTTTCATTTTAAAATCATACAAAGCCCCAATCACGAATATTTAGTCACTGTCCAAATATTTCTGGACCTGACCGTTTTCTCTAATTTATGGTATAGAGCAGACCCTATATGCCTGAAATAGTTCCTATCACCAGTATCGTGCTGCCCTTACCATTTAATAAAAAAGAGTGTGCAGCTCCAGACTCGTGATTTTTCTACACGTTTTTCACAAAAGTGCACAGAACACACCCTCATATCTCCCCGAAACGTTTGTGGTATATCTACATTTAGATCAGAATCCCACAACCCTCCATGGCTCCATTTGCAGTGAAAGTATGAAAGTATATTAAGCCAAATTTTTGTTAGAAAGTTGGGCCCTTTTTAGGAACATTAGGGAATGTGCTTTGTACTTTTGCTTTTGTCATATTTATAAAAATCATCAGGCAGCCCACACTTTTATTAAATTAAAAGGACATGCCCAGACTGGTGATAAGTTCTCTTTCAAGCTTGATCACTTTTCTACGCCCTTATGCTGCAACCGCTTTAGGGTAATTTTATTTTTGTACTATATATATTGTTGGATTATTGTTATTTTAGACCATCTGTGTCTTCCAAAAATTTCAAATGACTCACTAATACGCAGAACTATCACAAAGGCTTAGGGGGTCTCTATGGTTATATATACACGTGTCTATAGTCTTCACCAACCTAGCAGTGATTTTGTGCTTGTCCAATGCAAACGTGGCCTGTATTTACATAGCTGTTTGCGTGCCCTTCTGACTTTGTTCCTCAGTTAAAAATATTTTTGTTACAGTAAATGTTCATCGTAGGTTTGTTGTTTTTTTTTGTTGTTTTTTTTTTTTTTTAAGATAATTGCTCTCCCTGTACAAGAGCCTTTTAAATGGCTTTGGAACTCTAAGTCTGATCTACTTGTTTACTTTTTTTTTTTTTTTTTCTAAAGAAAACTTGTCATTAAGTTTTGCCTATTTAATACATCGCCAAAATGTTATTAAATGTTTTACCCACATCAATATCTTATTTACCTTGAAACATGCACTTTATGCCATATACAATAGGTCGGCTGCACAAAACAAATTTTATTGTTTAAATCCAGAAATCCTGTTTATTCATGTTGTCTTGATTTTTATTTGAAGAAGATCCCTGATTTGATTAATCAGTTTATGAATAGGGTCTGCTGACAATAAGCTGATCCAGGAAGAAAAAAAATTGGGAAAAAAATAAAATTTATATTTAAGAACAAACAATACCAGGAAACCAATGTTCCGTTATATCAGATTAAAAATTAGTCTTATCAAGACAACCCTCGTCGATAATTAGAGATGAGCGAACTCGCAGATATTTGGGTTCGGAAGGTCCAGTAGTAACCCAAAACATGGGCCTCCCCAGCCTGAGAATACCAGCCCAAATCTGTTTGTTTTCTTTTGGCCAAGTATCAAAGTTGGGGGGGGGGGGAAGGGAGGGGGGCGCACAATGTTTTATTTAAGATAATGCGCACAGAAGTTTCAATATACAGGGGACCCTACATCATTTTTTTTTCTCACATGTTTTAATTCCACAACCAATCACAGATGCTATCACAGTGAATATGCTTGAGAGCTAATTATCGGACCCATAAGCAGTGTGACAGCTGCAGGAAACCCAGTAAGTATAATTCCCCTGTTTCAATCTCTATTTGAACTTTTATTTTTTAAGCTGTGTGGCCAAACCTGAACAGTAAGGCCGGCTTCTCACTTGCGATTTTCTCGCAGTAGTGCAATGCAAGAAATTCTCGCATTGCACTCGGACACATGTTAAACAATGAGGCAGCTCCCATGTGCTATTTTTTTCTCAGTCCAAATCGGACTGAGAAAAATAAATAAATAAATCGCAGCAGCCTGCGTTTTGGAGAGTTTCTCGCGCGAGTCTCTCCAATGCAACTCTATGAAAGCGTGAAAAAAAATGCATGTCACACGGACCGGCACTCACACCATCCTAGTGACATTCGTTTTTCTAAATACATTAATCGCATGTTTCGCAAAACACTGGAAATGAGTGAGGTCTCACAATGTCTGACAATCAGAGAATGACCAACATTGTGAGACCTCACTCATTTCCAGTGTTTTGAGAAACATGTGATTAATGTCAGTCGGTCTCTCCCTCTCTATTCTCTCTCTGTCGGTCGGTTTCTCTCTCTCTCTCTCTCTCTCTGTCCATGTCGGTCTATCCCTCTCCCCCCCTCTCTGATACTCACCGATCCCCGATCACCGGCGCTGCACGGCATTCATACTGCTCCGGCGGCTTCTCCTCTTTTGAAAAAGCCGGCCGCTCATTATTCAATCTCGTATTCCCTGCTTTCCCCGCCCACCGGCGCCTATGATTGGATGCAGTCAGACACGCCCCGATGAGTGACAGCTGTCTCACTGCAACCAATCACAGCTGTCGGTGGGCCGGTCATATAATGCAGTAAAAAAAAAAAAAATAACTTAAAAATAATGGTGTGCGGTTCCCCTCAATTTTAAATACCAGCCAGGGTAAAGCCACACGGCTGCAGGCTGGTATTCTCCGGATGGGGAGCCCCACGTTATGGGGAGCCCCCCACCCTAACATTATCAGCCAGCAGCCACCCGGAATAGCCGCATCCATTACATGCGACTGTCCCGGGTCTGTACCCGGCCATCCTGAATTGCCCTGGTGCGGTGGCAATCGAGGTAATAAGGAGTTAATGGCAGCAGCCCATAGCTGCCACTAAGTCCTAGATTAATCATGGCAGGCGTCTCCCCAAGATACCTTCCATGATTAACCTGTAAGATTATGAAAATGAAGACATACACCCAAAAATCCTTTATTTGAAATAAACAAAAAAAAAAAAAAAAACAACCTCTTTCACCACTTTATTCAAGACTCCAAATACCCTTCCATGTCCGACGTAATCCACAGAGGTCCCTCGACGCTGTCAGCTCTGCTACATCGGAAGCTGAAAGAGCGTGGTCACAGACCACGACCGCTCTCTGTGAGCTCCCCGCAGTGACTGAAGTGAGTCGCGCTATCAGCGATGACATCACTCAGGTTACCCGCGGCAACAGATCTCAGCGGGAGGACTTCAGCTGTGGCCGTGGGTAACCTCAGTGACGGCACCGCTGATCGCGTGGCTCACTGCGGTCACTCAGGGGATTTGCGGTCACCGGTGAGACTTTCACCGGTGACTGAAAATCAGGCCATGCCACACAGACAGAGCCGCGGGATGACAATGAAGGCGGGTGACGTTCATCCGACTTCATTCTGATCGTGCGGCTCTGTGTCTGCTGTCAGCGGCTATTCAGCTCTGCTACATGGCAGAGCTGAATGACAGATGACAGCTGCTGAGGAAAAAAAAAAAAAAAAGGATCACACACGCTCTGCTAGCCTGGAAACAAAAAAAAGCATCGCACTTGCATTGCACACTGACCTAACGTGAACTAAAATCGGCCGAGTTTTTTCATGCAAGTCGGACCGATTTTACACGCATAAGTGTGTTTCCAGCCTAAGACAGACTTCCCTGAGAAGTCTGTGTTTGGGGTCTGTGCATGAACACTAGATGTCCGGTACAGACCCTGAACCTTACAGTACATCACTATCTATAAGCCCTCTTGTGGCTTGCTGCTTGGGACTTCCTAAACCAATAGTATGTAATTGGGCTTAGCAATCCATACATTCCCATGTCAGAGCAACCTTTTTCAGAATAAGGCTATGTGCGCACGTAGCGTTCTGTCCCTGCAGAAATTTCTGCAGCCATTTGAACAGCACATGTGCGCTGCAGAAAGAGTCCGTAATGAAAAAAAAGCCGATTCTATGCGCTCTGAGTGCAGCCCCTCCCATAGACAGAGCGGGGTCTGCAGGCAAAGCGCACGGAATAAGTGACATGTCACTTCTTAGAACGCGCGCCACGTCTAAGACGCCACATGCGCACGTCTCCTGCATAATCTTCATAGATTATGCTGGGGACGCAGGACGCATGCAGTTACGCTGTGGTGCAGATCGCAGCTTAACTGCATGCAAATACGCAACGTGCACACATAGCCTTAGGTAGTAAAAGGAAATATAAATCAGAGAGAAATCTGGGAGTGCAGTGGTGGCAAGCACATGTTTGCTGAAAAAGAAAAATATCCTCCCACTCCCCACCCTGTGAGCTGACTCTTCTCTGTCTAAGCTCTTTAACAGGGATAAAACCATCTCTATTGAAAAGCTTCCTTGTTGCAGCCCATGCTGTGATACTCTGTTATGGAAGATCCCTGATATTTTATCAATACAGGAATGGGCACAAAGGTTTAACAGCATTATTTGGAAGGAGACATGAAAGCAAAAGAATAATATTTATGAGAACCACATGATAAGCATTTGGTCATCTTGGTTAACTTTTATATCACATTATGTTTTTGGCTATTGTGAGATTTACCTTGAGATCACTCTAGGCCCATTGGCATGGATTCTCCAACTGACCACCCCATTTTTATTCTCTCCCTCTACACCTCTTCAGTTTCCTTTTCTTTCAACAGTATACCTCAATTACCTTAAGCACAGAAATACACACATTTCACACCTTGCCATACTATCAGTGAGGTTAGTAATTGGGGTCAGACGAATCATCTGTTTAAAGGCCCATGACCTAGGATGCAAACCCAGCTGTCTGACATTGGGCACTACATTGCAACCCAAAATCCCTTGGTAATCTTCAAATTTCATGATGCCTTGTATACAGTCAAGGCACCCAATGCCAGAGGCAGCAAAACATTCCAAACACATCTTTGAACTCTCCACCATATTTTTATGTAGGTAATGTGTTATTTTCTTTGTAGGCCTCATTCCATTTTTTTGTAAATATTAGAAAGATGGGCTTTACCAAAAAAAACTCCACCTTGCTCTCATCTGTCTGCAGAATGCTTTCCCAGAAGGATTTTGGCAAACTGCAGTCTAGCTTTTATAGCTCTCTGTTGTCAGCAGTGGGGTCCTCCTGGGTCTCCTGTCGTAGTGTTTCATTTAATTCAAATGTTGATGGACAGTTTGCACTGATACTGACGCACCCTGATTGGGGCTGCTTATCCATCATCCAGACTATCCTGCGTTGCAACCTTTCATCAATTTTTCTCTGCTGTCCACATTCAGGCAGATTAGCTACAGTGCCATGGGTTGTAAACTTCTTGATTATGTTGTGCACCATGGACAAAGGAACATCAAGATTTCAGGAGATGGATTTGAAACCTTGAGATTGTTAATATTTTTCAACGCTTTTGGTTCTCATGTCCTCAGACAGTTCTTGTCTCCTCTTTCTGTTCATCAAGCTTAGTGTGGCAACCAGAGTGTGAATATTTGGTAAACTGCTCTTTTTTTATCTGCTTTCAAGGGGTGTTTGTTTCAAGCATGTGATTTTTTTGCAAAGTGGATTACCCACAATTTTGGAAAGTTGCCAACAATTTTGTACAGACCATTTCTGAGGTTGTGTGTGAAATTATGTCCAATTAACTTTTTTGTACCCTCTGTTTTATGTGTTGTTTCAGTACAAACAAAAGGAGAGAAACAAGTGTATAACAAAACGAGTAACTGCAATAATTTTCTTGGTTGAAATACTGCATTTTCTTGAATAATTTCAAGGGTGCCAACCTTTTTGGTCATGATTAAGACATTGACTTGATTTATGAGAAGCTTACAGGACTGGACACATGGCAAACACACTTCTGTGAAAAAAAAGGATGGGAAATTTGTTAACTCAGAAATCAGCAGCTGCAAACATCTGCTGTATCATCTGTATACTCACTAATCATAGGTGACTAATGCAAACTCCCCTGGCCAGGAGCAGTGGTATATGCCGATAAATCACTAAAAATCCAACCTTTTCCGAAATATTGCAACTAAGTCATTATGCAACCCCTATTAACCTGCATAAAGCTGTTATGTGGCAGCGACAGAGCTGTTTTTTGCTGCATGTTTTGTGTTGCAGCCATTATCATTTCCCTAGTTTAATGGTTACCATCTGATTTTGAGCTTGTCTTTTGTGCTTTTTCTGTCTGCAGTCACTCTACATGACTGTTGAATCCGCATAGCGTGCACACTACATACTTTCAGCATTCTCTGGTATCCATTTCAACAACAGGCGAGTCACATGGCCGCAATTATTTGATCTGCATATCTCCAGCCACATTCCCACTAGACATGATCCACCTTGCTCAATTTGTGAGCAAGGTGGATCTCAGCCGTGTATCTAATCCCCTCCTATGTGATACTGTCTGCTGAGCTGTGTATCTAATCCTCTCGTGTGATACTGTCTGCTGAGTTGTATCTAATCCTCTCCTGTGTGGTAGTCTCCTGAGCTGGGTATCTAATCCTATCCTGTGTGATACTGCCTGCTGTCCTTGGTGACAGTATAGACATTTGTGGTCACCACAAAAAATGGCTCCGCACTGTGATCGTAAACTTCACTCTCCCTTATCCTTTTGGAAACCCCCAGATTGGGAGGGGGAGGTGACATCACACACAGGAGAGCAGATTCTGCCCACTTTACTGCAGCTGTAATCCAGGCTACTTCTACAGTAGGATTTCAGCAGCTGCTCCCCCTAGTGTTTAAGAGTGGAAAATTTTAAACTTTTTATTTTTTTTTTTATATTTTGCTCAATTAAAAACAAATAATATTTAAACAAAACATTAAAACATTAACACTTTACATTTTTTCAATTATTAAATTTTTTTTTTTTCATGACGCCTTCCTTTTAAGCAAGACGGTGCATGTCTAGTCAAATTATGGTCGGAAATATGCAAAATTGCACACTTGCAGTCACGTGACCGCCTGCTCTCACTGCAGACACCAGAAAATTCAGACAGCGTGCAGTGAGGATTCGGAAGTCTGCAGTCACATACAGTGACTGCAGACTTTTAGAAAAAGGCCACACAACCCCTTTAAACCAGATTTAGAGTGATGTATTTTCAATACTTAACAAAAGTGTCACTTCGGAAGCACCTATATGGTTGATCGGCTTGATATCTTGCAGTCTTGTTACCTTTACTTCTTAGAATTATTGTGTACACAGTTTTGGGTGAGCTTTATTTTTCTAGACATGTTCACTTTACAATTTTATGGTGAGTGGTTTACTTTGTATACCATTTTTGAAAACAGAAAAGCGAGCTTAGAAAAAAAAATGACAACTGTTATATTCACACTAGTTATCGCATTGTCCATTTTCTTTATCTTACAAAAGCCTTAATGACTAGAGCAGCAGTTTAGGTCACAATTATCTAATTCATTAATAACATATAATACCATAATAGTGGCTACTTGACTAGTAATTACACAGACAATGAGCCTATAGGTTTCATACTCTGTTCCTTACTCAGTGTTCCCATCATAGACAATCAGTATGTAAATGCATTAATATAAAAAAACATTTCTAGCCATTATATAGCATTTTTAAGCAGTTTTCCCCTTAATATTAGTTCCCCCTGCACTCTGCTTCAAAGATGGCAGAGACTAGCTTTTAGGGTGTCTCCCCACACATAGAAAAGAAGACTAGCAGCAACACGTAGGCCATTATACAGCAGTACGGAGCAGTGTTGTTCTGGATCCAGCACTGTACAGAAATAGAACACTACTAGCAGTGTCTGTGCCTCCCTTCTTCCCCTATCCTATCAACAGACGTCTAGGAGGAGCAGCTGTAACCTGATCACTAAGTGAATTTAAAAATCTGTCTCATCTCTTCCTCCATGGACATTGATGTCACCAGTGAAATGATAGTAAGCGGTTTGCACAGAAGATAGGAGAAGTCTGATAGGTGAAATGTTTCCGGAATAAGATATATTACAAAGTTTACGGTTTGCAAGCAGGGCTGTGGAGTCAGTAGGCCAAACCTGCGACTCAGACTCCGAAATTTCCCTTGCACCGACTTCATGACTCCAACATATATTGCTTATATTTAAGTGAAAAATGTATTGTAGTACAATGTGAACATCAGACATTTAATCAGTTTTATGATACAATATTCAAGATATTTAAGTAGAGCATAAAATATATTTATTGGAATACAACTTTAGAACACAAAAAACTGGAATTGTAGACGCACCTGATTATAAGACGCACCCCCAAATTTGATGACGGAAAAGAGATTTTTTTTTTTAATGTTAAATGGGGTCCATCTTATAATGCCAGTGTCCCTCTAACAAATCATATAGGGTATATGTCCCTCATAGCCCCCCATCCTAAAATTAGCCCCCTTAATCTGGCTATGGCCCCCTTATATTGAATATAGCCCCCTTGTGATGGCACACGTTCCCTTGTGCTGCTTATGGTCCCCCTATGGATTGCATACATTCCCCTGTGCTGCCTATGGCCCCCTATGGATTGCATACATTCCCCTGTGCTGCCTATGGTCCCCTATGGATTGCACACGTTCCCCTGTGCTGCCTATGGTCCCCTATGGATTGCACACATTCTCTCCTGTGTTAGATAGCTCCCCCATGCTGCTGCCCATGGCCCCTATAGATCGCATAAGTCCCCCTGTATTAGATATCGCCCCCTTGGTGCTGCCCATGGCCCCTATATAGAATCGCACAAGTCCCCCTGTGTTAGATATCGCCCATATAGTGCTGCCCATGGCCCCTATAGATCGCACAAGTCCCCGTGTTAGATATCGCCCCCAGGCTGTGCCCATAGTAAAATAAAACCCTCTTTCCTTACCTCCTTCAGCGTTCATCTCCCTCCTGTCTCGCTCCGTGCTTCTCTTCCTTACTTCCTGGTTCTCAGTGCGGTCATGTGATCGGCACAGCAGACTGAGATCTCTGCGTGCCTGATCACAGTGGAAGCAGGGACACAGGAGAAATGCTGGAGGGGGTAAGTAAAGCTTTTTTATTTTAGAATGAGCACGAGCGTGGGGGCCAAATCTAACACAGGGGGGGGCATGTGCCATCACAGGGGCGCGCAGAGACATATAATATGCACCGCTGCCCCAGCCCCTCACTGCGTGCGATTTCAGCACCCCCGGAGATGGACAGCAGCTGTGCATATTATATGAGCGGGAGCAGGAGATCAAACGCTGCCGCCGCAGCGTTCACCTGCCCCCAGCACAGCGCCTCCACCTCCCCTGGACCCTGCAGTGTACATGTACATTATATATATTATATATATATATATATACACACATATATACATACACACCCCCCCCCCCGTATATTCGGCTTATAAGACGCACCCCCTACTTTCCCCCAAAATTTGGGGGAACAAGAGTGCGTCTTATAAAGCGAAAAATACGGTGTGTATGTATATGTATATATATATATATCTATATATATATCTATATATATATCTATATATATATCTATATCTATATCTATATCTATATCTATATCTATATATATATATATATATATATATATATATATATATATATATATATATATATAGATATAAATAAAATCTATAAATCACTAAGTAATAAACTATGTAAGTGGCAAAAAACTGTTTAACAAAAACACACTAAACATTTGTGCAGTGAGTATATAAATCTGTTGTAAGAAATAGAATTGCCTCTGTCAGATCCTCCTTCATAGATGACCTCAAATTTGACCTAATAATTTTAAAGGCTAGAGAACAACCTCTCTACAGTAACTTGAGTTGGAGGCACAGCCGTAACCACATGGGCAACATCTCTAACAATTTACGGGTATAAAGGAATTGCCTCATGTACAGTCAGTTTTGATGAACGGTTGAATTTTTCTATTTATTTGAGAGCAAGTGAAAAATTTTGCTGAAATATGGTCAATCTGCTTGCTATAGGAGACAGAGCGAAATATTTTTCTTTGCGGCAACGCTTTGCCTGCTCCAGGTCATCCAAATACTTGTCAAAGTTAAACTCCTCATCTGACGAGGCTGAAGATATGGCAGCAGTAGCACTGTCAGGACCCAAGTCTTCTTGCACCTGGCAGTCCTGTAGGCCACTCATCCTAACTGCTACCTCAGTCAGAGCTTCTTTTCCTTTAGTAAGCTGTTGATCATCAAGCAGTATACGATGACTTGGTTCCACATAAACAGCTGCCAGAAGAATTTTATTTTCCAATAGCTGTGTCTCTCTCCTTTTCATGAAAGCAGAAATGCCATCTGCGATTAAACCTCCTCTTTGGGACAGGTAAAATAGCAAGTTCTTCCACTCCCTATGAAAATGCCAGGAGTTAAATCCTTAGCTTGTAATTTTTCAGTCACGGTAAATGCGTGATTAAGCAATTCCTTCAATTCAGCCACCTGTGTCCATTGATCTTCATTTAGGGTTAGCCTTATCTATAAGAAACAGTTTTCGTTCAAGCAATCGCTCAATTATTAAATAAGTGCTGCCTCACCGAGTGACTTGATCGGCAATTGCCCCTTTCCCAGGATGTCTCTTCAAGATGGAATCAATTTTAGGGGTTTTAGCGGCAATAACCAATTTCCTCACTTTTCCATTCAGATTTCCAGCATGTCCGTCTTGCAGACTATCTCTTATTGCCAGCTGCAGCGTGTGCACAACACAGCGCATGTGATGAATATGAAAGTGTTTTGAAGCAGCTTCAACAACATCATCTAATCCTAAAGTATCATTTTGCTGTTCTTCTGTTGTAATATCTGTTTGTTCCTCAGTTACATGAACAGCACTGTGGCCTTTCATCTCAAACATACTGAATCCGAAACTTTCTTCTAGCTGTTGTTCATTACTCTCATTCATCAGTTTAATTATACTTATGTTTGAAGCATTGTCTGTTACAATAGCAAGAACCTGCTCTTTTTTGAGTTTGTAATCCTGCAGAACTTTTTCCTCTAAGGCCTGGAAAATCTGGCTGGTGTGATGAGCTTTACTATCTTTTACTGCCAGTGTCTTGGTAACAATTTCTTTGTTGTCACAAATGTATCGAACATTGATGGCAAAATAGTTCATTGAAATGCAGGGACTCTGGGCATCCCAGCAAAGGCAATGGGTTTCAAGATAGGACATTCAGACACAGCGTTTTGTGAGGATCCTCACAAAGAATGAGCAGTCAGTTTGTGGCGGTTTTCTAATCTGCTTTTGTTATTGAAAGCATTATTTATGAGCTCAGAAACCTTTCAGGTGATGCGGTTTTTTAAAAAGCTGATCTGCTTTTGCAACTGGAAAAAACGTATCCTCAAAAAACGCAGCAAAAACGCTGTGTGTGAATGTAGCCTTAGATCAGGAATAGAACAGCCATTTATAGGACATTTCATAACTTTCCCAAATTCCTATGAAAATAAATATTCAGCACATTCTGTATTGAACTACTGTCCCCAATTTATTTTATATTTTAGGAGTCGGAGTCGGTCCATTTTATACCGACTCCAACTTCACCAAAATGTACACCGACTCCGACTCCACAGGCCTGTTTAATGGTCTATTATTACATTCCTTAATGTATTTCTAAATGAGTAAAGGTTTACATAGTTGTCAAAATGTCTTAGGAAAACTTCAATAAATGGTTTCCAATTATTTGAAAGATAACTTTACTGCTGATAGATGCTGCCCGAGAACTCGACAGCATGAACCAGTGTATGAACTCAGCCAGGTATGTTAGACTCTGGTTTTCTCTGAAACGCTGCAATGCTTCATACTTTAAAGGCTGCCAGTAGATTCGGTCACTGCCCTGGACTGATAGGCAGTGTAGGCAGAGAGCTGTTAATCCAGGGCAGTGGAAGTCTCTGGGGACTTGCCTGTGTGACTAGTGTGGAGGGACGCTTAGTCTCAAGCAGCTTGTGACGTGTCATGGATTGGGCCGCATGTATCAGCTGTCAAGCTCACTTTAAGGCTATGTGCGTACTAGAAAATGGACTTTTCTTAAGAAAAATCCACAGCCTCTGGCAGAATACCACACCCGCGACAAAAATCTGCTGTAAAACCGGACCCGCGTTTTGCTGCGTTTTTGCTGCGGGTTGGGCCCTGCTTTTTTTTTTTTTTTTTTTTTTTTACCATTATCTATGGCAAAAACCACAGCTACCTGCAGAAAAAAAGTGACATGCACATTAATAACGCAGTGGAAATTCTGCGGGTAAATCCATAGGTATAAAAAAAACCGCAGTGTTCGCACAGCATTTTTTTTATACCCATAGGTTTTGCTAGGGAATGACTGCAGAAATGTTAGACACATTTTCTGTTGCAAATCCGCGGTAAAATTAGCAGCGTAAGACAATGGAAGCTATGGAGAGGAAATTCGGTATGACATGATGGCCAGTCAGATTCATGGCTCTTCTTGTATCACAAAGTTTCGCAGAACGGGAGCCCATGTACACAACCGTATTCCATTTTGGCTGAGAGCATGGGGTGTCAAGTATAAGATCTCTGGCTGTGCTGTCTAAAAGCCGCAACAGAGTACAAGAACGAGATGAGTTTCATGAGAATTCCTGTAATATGTAGACCATCATTTTTTTTTAGAACGCTGGCATAAAATAAATTTTGCACATGCAAATATATTGCAATAAGAGTATAGATTTTTTTAAATTTCCTTTATCCATCGCATCTTTACAGTTTTCAAATAAAAGTCTCCGATTAGACTTCATGGCATGAAGAATGTATGGATTTATTTAAAAGGCAGCTCTTCAGGGCTGCAGGAACACTACCTTTCAGTTAAAATGTATAGCAATCATGGGTTTAGGTCTTACTTTTAGTTGGCTCACAGCATGAAAAGGTTAATATATGTCAAGCACTATCTCTCCAGATAAGTAAAAATGAAAATCTGCGCTCCTGATATTCAGAGCAGTGGAAAACAAACAGACGGGCCCTGTAGCGATATATCCAATCTGTCCCAGCAAAACGTCTGACAGCTGCAACACTAACAAAATTAACAGTGGATGAATTAGTACCAGACGCTAAACAGTTGCCATGGAGAGAATCAGCCTCATAGATTAAGGATCCAGCGAGGCAGGGGCAAGGAGCTGAAAATTCCAGAGAGGAATCCAGTCAGTGTGTGGGATTCAATGCTCACAATTACTGCTATTGTGAGCAGATCAGCACGTTATAGATGAAATGATCTCTAAGAGGCATATAAAAAGGTAAAGATCACACATTTCCCTTGTATTTTAGGCAAAAAAAAAATATATTTTCATCCTTTACATTTTAAAATTAGCAAAAAAGGAAAATGGGCCGATGCAAAGGTTTGGGCACCCTGCACGGTTAGTAAACTTTATTGTATATGGTATGTAGTGTACGTACCACTGCAATCATAGGCTACGGGGTACTGATATCTGCTCCTTTCATAAGTTATCGCTACCAGAGCCAGATCAAACCTCAGAAGCCGCTGAATGTGCAGGGGTGCTATTAATATTTTAAAGCCAAGTGTGAGGCAACACTTTAAAAAAAGTTATTCTCCATCCCTAGGATAGGGGGTAACAGCTGATCACTGAGTGCCTGACCACGGGGAACCCAAGAACAAGCTTCTGCAGCCTTATCTTCAACGGAAAGGAGTTTCATATGCTCATCCTTTGCTCTAGAAATAGATGATCCTTGTAGACAATGTTTTTAAGTGTCGGGGTGGTCAGCTATTGACTCTCCAAGGACATTTAAAATATACTTACAAATGCAAAAGCAATGAGGAGATTATACAGTCACAGGAAAGCCAACCAAATTCACTATACTGAAGACAGAGATAGGTTATTATGGTTTCTGCCTTCATGATTTCCCTGTAACTAATATGCCAATCCCAGATCAGGCTAAATCAGCACAGAAAATATATTGTGAAGTTGAAATGCATAAAAAAATTATGCATGTCCAAACTACAGTTTCTAGCTCGGACAATTAAAAAAACAACATGTCCCATATATAAAAATAATTTTAATGGAAAGGGACACTTCTGCTATAAAAAAAAAAAACCAACACTCCAGTGTTAGTTCCCTGCCCTTAGTAATACACTCACTTGCCATCCTCTTATGCTCTCCCCAGCGCCGCTCGGGTCCTGATCTATCATCTTGTGACAGCAGATTCTGATTGACCAGACGTCAAAGCTAAACTTTCACAAGCTCTCAATGTAAGTCACTGGTGGACATGGGCATAGACAGAATGGGGCCCCTGTGCAAGAACAATGTATGGGACCTTTCCAGTAAAATAGTTCCTTGTAAGGCACAATCCCACCTGCTATGGAGTTGGCCCCCCTTGCCTCTTGGGCCTCTGTGCAGCTAGCTACATAGGTTGTAGCAATGATATATGTCTGCCCTTGATGTAAGTCCTTGACAGCCTTGTGGTAGCTCTCATAGACTTAGATTGAAAAGTGATCTCTGGCTCACCCAGCCGACGTCAACCTACAGAAGACAATTGGAGCGGCGCCATGAACAAAAGATGGCAGCTTCTAAATATATTAGTAGAGACAGGGAACATACATAAGTGATAGCACTCCAGAGGTGAAATAGAAAAAAACAAAAACAAAACAGAATGGTGCTTTAGGTAGAAATCTTGTCTTGATGTTCATGCATTCAGGGGCAATATCGCACTTAAAGAAAGAACAAAAACTATATGACACTATATGTTATTAGTTATATTGCTATAACACCACTCAGTCGTAAAATCTAAGGGTATTTATTTACACTGATGAAATGTCAGAATCTGAACATTTTTATAATTAACGTTAGTTTTACAACACAAAATAGATGCCAAAAGTATCTCTGCTGCTCTATCCTCCCGAGACGTAAAGGCTCTAGCAACACATTGCCTTCATATACATGGCTAGTCCCTCTGGTATACAAGGAATGTAATGCTTCAGCAGCTAGTGAAAAAAAATATGTATGCCTCCAAAGGACGAAGAGCAACAGACTGGCATTTGCTGGCCAACTTCTATCTAATGTGAGCAGGCGGAAGTAATAAAACCTCCTGCTAACCCTGGTGGGGACTGCAGCTTGCTGTGGCGGGGGCACTGTCGCTGTGCCATTTCACCGCGGTCTGTTCAGCATTGGCATCAGACAGGCCTGGTGTGCAGCTTGAGACTCGCTCAAATCAAAGATACAATTCTGAAGAGACCAGTTGCAACATACCACTCATATGGGTGACCGGGTCAAAAAGGGACCACGGCTGATAGTACAAATTACTCAACTCTTGTAACAAATATTACATCGTACCACTACACAAGCGACTTAATGAAGTCCAGAGTAGAGAAGTTGAAGTTCATTTCATAGCAAAGAGGTAAGGGCTGCCATTGCGCAGGGAAAAAAAAAAAAAAACAAAACAACAAACATTCTCAGATTCTCAGGATCAGCAGGAATCCCAGACGTCCTAACCCCATTGATTAGAAATAGCAATAAAGGTGGTGTCACACACAGCGACGACGACAACGACGTCGCTGCTACGTCACCATTTTCTGTGACATTACAGCGACGTCCCGTCGCTGTCGCTGTGTGTGACATCCAGCAACGACCTGGCCCCTGCTGTGAGGTCGTTGCTCGTTGCTGAATGTCCTGCTTCATTTTTTCGTCGTCGCTCTCCCGCTGTGAAGCACACATCGCTGTGTGTGACAGCGAGAGAGCAACGAAATGAAGCGAGCAGGGAGCAGGAGCCGGCGTCTGGCAGCTGCGGAAAGCTGTAACCACTGTAAACATCGGGTAACCAAGGGAAGACCTTTCCCTGGTTACCCAATATTTACCTTCGTTACCAACCTCCGACGCTCTTGCTGCTAGTGCTGGCTCCTGCTCTGTGCACATGTAACTGCAGTACGCATCGGGTTAATTAACCCGATGTGTACTGTAGCTAGGAGAGCAAGGAGCCAGCGCTAAGCAGTGTGCGCGGCTCCCTGCTCTCTGCACATGTAGCGACGTTATGATCGCTGCTGCGTCGCTGTGTTTAACAGCTAAGCAGCGATCATAACAGCGACTTACAAGGTCGCTGTTACGTCACAGAAAATGGTGACGTAACAGCGATGTCGTTGTCGTTATGTGTGACACCAGCTTAACATATCTTGGCAATGTGACATTTCTTTTAGGCGAAATCCCACATCAAATTTTTAATGAATGATAACAACAACTTTTCCCATAGCAATCAAAATTGTACACAAAAGTGCTATTATGGCATAGAAAATGTCAATGTAGAGCAAGCAACTTGGCTGTCCGAGATAGTCAGACTCCTCAGTGAGAAGGCAGAGATCGTTTAAAACCATCTTTGCCTTCCTAATCGCTGCATATGTTCTGTGTATACAGATTAAGGCCCAGTGCCCACGCTGTGTAGTTTTGACACGTATTTTCAGAAATCTGCATGTCCATTGTGAAGCCAGCAAAGTCCATGAGAATTCAGAAGTGCTGTGCTCACTTTGAATATTTTTCCCTTACGTATTTGGTGCAGATTTGGTGCAGAAAAAAGAAATCTGCACCAAATTCGCAAGGGAAAAATACTCAACGTGGGCACAGCACGTCTCAATTCTCAGACTTTGCTGGCTTCACAACGGACATGCAGATTTTGCGGCAGATTTCTGAAAATCTGTATCAAAATCCGAGTCAAAATACGGTGTGGGCACAGGGCCTAAAAGCACTTCCTCCTCTAGTCTCATCAATCATGCGATTGTCAGGCCCACAGGGAAAAGGAGAAACTGGGTTCTAACAGATCCAGATCAGCTCTGCTTTATAGTAATAAATAAATGTTCCCTGTAACTAGAGATTATATTCCAGCCCAAATTACTGGGAAAATAACAAATATAAAATTGTATTTAGAAGGTTGAAATGTCTCCAAAAAGTCTTTTATGACTTAGGGTCCAGAATGTGAAAATAAATGAAAATAAATAAAAAAATAAATAAAAAAAAAAAAAATCAGAAGATACGGTAAGTATAATTGTTTTGCTTTAATCCCCATTCTCCCTTTTTTCTTTTTATCCATGTGGACAAACCCAAACATTAAAAAGGCAATGTGCCTAAGTGGCATTTTTTTTGTTTATTTTTTATAGCGTTTTTCCTTGCTTACTTTAATAAATAAAAGCAAGGAAAAAGAATCCATGCAAAGTCTATGAGAGTCGTGACTTGCTGTGCACATGCTGCTTCTTTTCTCTTTGCAGATTTTGTTGCTGAAAAAAGAAGTAGCATGTCAATTGTTTTTGTGTTTTTTGCTGCAGTTCTATAATCTCCTGAAATGCTTTAGCACTATTAGGCTATGTGCCCACGCTGCGGATTTACCGCGGATTTTGCCGCGGATTTGCCGAAAATCTGCAGCAGCGGCACTTCCAAGCCATTTCAATGGCATTTTGGAAATGCTGTGCCCATGCTGCGGATTTTTCCGCGGCGGATTTGCCGCGGATTTTGATCCGGAAAAATCTGCAGCATGTCAATTGTTTGTTGCGGATTTTGGTGCGGATTTGGGTATAGAATGGGAAAAAAAAAAAATCCGCATCAAAATCCGCGGCAAATCCGCGGGTGCGGATTTGCCGCGAAAGTCGCAGATTTTCAGGCAGAAAAATCCGCAGGTACATTCTACCGTGGACACATAGCCTTATATAGCAGCACTTTGCCTCACACTATGCATACAGCATGGTGTCTAAGGCCCTCCGTAGCTCAGTAATCCAAGGTCGTCATGGTGACAACCCAGTGTTACAATGGCAGCGATCAGGTCCCGGTGATTGCATTACAGGGACTCGATCGCCAGGGAGATGTAAGCAATTCCTCTCCATGCCGTTTGAATGCTGCAATCGCACTGATTGCAGCATTCACTGCTAGTAGCGGCGCGGGCACCACTTTGGTCAGTGAGATCCAGGTAATGGCTATAATAACAGTTAGTGACCAGGCGGCAATCGCAGGAGTATAGCACCTGAACCCCGCGATCATATGACTAAGAAAACAAAAAGCAGGAAAAAAACAACAGTGAAAAAACGCGCAATCACAATAAAAAAAAAATGTGCGTTTTTTCAGCTGCTTTTTTTTCCTGCCAAAACATGCTTTTTGTGTGCAGAAAAGAAGAACACAAAAAGCATATGGGCACATAGCCTAACGCAGACTTTCCTGAGACGTCTGTGTTCTGGGTCCGTGCTGATACCACTTTCTTAGGCTATGTGCGCACTAGAAAGTGACTTTTACTTAAGAAAAACTCGGACCCTATGAAAGAATCCCGCACCCGCATTTTTGCTGCGGATTTTCTGCAAGTTGGTCCCCGCAGTTTTGACAATTATCTATGGCAAAAAACGCAAGTACCTGCGGAAAAGAAGGGACATGCTCATTTCCTCAAGAAATTCTGCAGAAAGAATGTTCTTGAGAAAAAAACGCAGTGTGCGCACAGCTATTTTTTTTTCCCATAGGTTTTGCTGGGAAATGTCTGCAGAAAGGTTACAACCATTTTTCAAGAAATTTCTGCAGCAAAATCGTGGATAAAACCGTGGGTAAAAACGCAGTGTGCGCATAAGGCCTAAGGCCTCCTTCACATATTCATGTCTACAATACTTGTGATGTCCATTTTCACACGTACCGGACACATGTCGACCCGTTAAACTCAATGGATTTACTGACACTTCCGTGTTTTCACACAGACCGTACATCTGTGTAGAGCACAAGCCTGTTTGTGTGCTCCACGTGGCGACATGTCTGTTTTCTAAACAAAAGAACAGGGAGTATAACATGTAAAAGGAATTTTATTGAATTATCAAACAATTTTAATAAATCCAAGTGGTAAGGATAAAGTAGCCAAGAGAATTTAATATGTTGAGCAGGACAGAAAAACAATGAATACATATAACCAGTAGCATACATACATGGACTAATATTTGGGATGAAAATGGACAGGGCGATACAAAATATGCCTATGGAAACAGTGGTTCAGTGTAAATAATAATCTATAAAGTGCCTGTGCTTATATTAGATTACATTTTTCAAACTCCCCTATGTGTAATCATGCTAAAAGGTGTATCCCCGCCATCATACTCCTCCCACAGTATAAAGACCCCTACATACATTTTGCTTACTTTATACAGGATATGCCTTTTAGTACAGACCGCTTCCTCAGGGGGGACAGTTGTTAATTGATATGGAATTTGTGCACATACCCCATTGGCACATTTAGTTATGGTCCAATTTGGATTAATAAGAATCGAGTCAGTGTATTTTTGTTAATAACATGTCTGCTGGCAGCACGGGTGTCACACAGACCGCACACTGATGTGATCCGTGTGACATCACTAACATGCATCGGAGAAAACACAGGTCACATAAAAAACAAACAAAAAAAAACGTATATTTACATGTCTCCGATGCTACTGTCTCTGTTACTTCCGGGCCCGCTCATTAAGCTCATGAATATTCACTGCACTGACGGGGGACCCATAAGTAATACCGTGTTTTTCCAAAAATAAGACACTGTCTTATATTTTTTTTGACCCCCAAAAAAGCACTAGGGCTTATTTTTGGAGGAGGTCTTATTCTTTGAGAAACACGGTTTGGGGTAAGTTTACCCCCCAAAAAAGCAGACCCCCCCCACTTCCCAGGAGACTCATACTCCCCAGACCAGGACGTCTGCATGGTTCCCAGGTCCTCCTGTGATCTCCGGTCGGTGCTGCACGCCGTCCTGACACACACAGAAGATCCCAGACACATACAGCAGATCACACACAGCCGATCGCAGACACACATACACACACACACACACCAGATCGCAGATATACACAGCAGATCATACACAGCAGATCGCAGACACACACAGCCAATCACAGATACACACAGCCGATCACAGATATACACAGTAGATCACACACAGCTGATCGCAGGCATACACAGACATACACAGCCGATCGCAGACACACACACATCACATTCAGCACTTACGGCAGCAGGGAATGAGAGCAAGTCACGTGTCCGGCCGCAGGTCCTGTTCGTTGCGCTCCACTGCACTGCCTCTCAGGATTCTCCCGGCGAGAAGAGATTGGTGTCGCTGGATGAGGTGAGTGTGTATGCGATCCGATGTGCGTGTGCGATCTGATTGAGAGAGAGAGAGCGCTGATGTGTGCGGGTGTGTGATCACTGCAGGTCCTGTCGCTCAGTGTCGGGTGAGTGATTGCCGGGTGCCGCTGTGTATAATGAAGTCTCCTGCAGTATCTGTATCTTTTTTAGCTGCAGGGACACTTCATTATAGATCCGCGACTAGGGCTTATTTTCGGGGCAGGGCTTATATTTAAGCCTTTCTCCGAAAATGCTGAAAATCCCTGCTAGGGCTTATTTTTGGGGGAGGTTTTATTTTTGGAAAAACACGGTAGCAGTGCCAGAGACAGCAGTACTGGGGTGTACAAGTACATTATCATGCTATCCATGTGGTATCTGGATGTCATAAAGATAGCACAGGACAGCACACTGAACACAAAACACATACACACATTCATCACGGACCATGCAAAACGTTTGTGTTTTGCATGAATGTGTGAATGAGGCCTAAAGGGGGCTTTACACGCAACTACATCGCTAACTAGATGTGGTTGGGGTCACGAAATTCGTGATGCACATCCGGCCTCATTAGCGACGCCGTTGCGTGTGAAACGTACGAACGACCGCTAACGATCAAAAATACTCACCTAATCGTTGATCGTTGACACGTCGTTCTAATCTCAAATATCGTTGCAGGTTGTTAGTCATTCCTGAGGCAGCACACATCGCTACGTGTGACACCCCAGGAACGACGAACAACACCTTATCTGCGTCCTCCGGCAACGAGGTGGGCGGCACTTTCTTTTGGCTGCTCTCCGCCCCTCCTCTTCTATTGGCTGGCTGCCGTGTGACGTCGCTGACGCCGCACAAACCGTCCCCTTAGAAAGGAGGCGGTTCGCTGGCCACAGCATCGTCGCTAGGCAGGAAAGTATAGTGTGACGGATCCTAGCGATGTTGTGCGCACACAGGCAGCGATTTGCCCGTGACGCACAACTGACGGGGGTGGGTGCTTTCACCAGCGACATCGATGCGATATAAAGCAGCCTTTAGATAAAGTTACATATCTATAGTAAGCAGCTATGTGGGAATTGTATTACGGAATTACATGGTAACTAGAGGACCATAAAAGGGTACAATAAGAACTTCAGATATGACCATCAAACATAAATGATATATTAGTAGAAATGGGCATTCAAGTGATGACCACAATGATCGGGTCACTGCATGAATTTAATCAAGGCAGATCTCTACCCATGAAAATCCACCTCCCTATTAAAGTCAATCATCTACAGGCAGTTTCTCATGCACAAACACTTTCCTAATTTAAACGAGGACCTGGACCCATTAGTTGAGGACATCAGTGGAGATCCCAGTTTAGAAGATCCTATTGTGGAAATAGTCGATTAAGCTTCTTAAATAACTTCTAGTTAAAGCCACTGATTATTAAGATGACTACTGTTACCATTATGTTAATTTTTTTTTTGCCTGTAATTTTAGCAAAGCACACCACAAGAGCGCAATTTATTAGCAACAGTAATTTTTAACAGAAGCTATCCGCACAGTGTCACTTGACCTGAACGAAACAAGCACCAATAAAGCACTATTGCTTGGCAGCAGAACCTCTTAAGAGAACAAAACGTCCCACTCTGTCAGGAAGAACCACATCTGTGCGGCAGCAGAGCACATAATTAGGTTGGTGATTAAGTGATTAGCCATCTTCTGCCCAGTTTTGTTGAAATAATAAATTAGGACTAACAAGCTGAATGAACTCAGTACACAAGCAGCAGAAGAGCTATTCAATGACTGCATGCTCTGGTAGTTTACATGAAATGATCACCACCAGGTCTGGCCAAAGAAAAATAGCAAAATCTGACATTTATAGAGTATTTTTCAAGGTACTAACATACAATGCTATGTTACACTATGCTGCAGTTCCGGAAGGGAGTATTGAGGAATACTGTACTGTGGAGAGCTGCTTAGATAAAGCAATACTCCGATGAGAACAACAACTCTCCCGTGTGTCGCGTTGAACCACTTATGAGTCCGTGTGTTCTCTGTTTTTTCATAGACCTACTACGTTTGTCTGAGGGAGACTCGTCCGAGAATTGGAGCAAATTGAGATTTTATGTCCACAGACAGATCGTCTGAGGGAAATAACACTTATGAATTGGTTCGTTGACTTAATGCAAATTGGTCACTGGATTCGTGCTACATAACCCATAACTGGTATAAAACAGCCTGGATGCACAATTGTAGTCTAGTATACTTTCCTCTATAACACTGCACTGTAATCTAGGGAGAGACCTGACTAGTGCAATAACGTTCTACGATTACTTCTCCCTGCATCGACCTAGTTGACCAACAGGTCTCTCCCATGTGTGTACACAATGCGACATCTGCCAATCAACTGGAATGGGGCAGGAAAAAGCTGGCCAGCGGAATCACGTCTATGGTCCCTGGCTGATTTATCAAATGGTGTTCTCTGAAACACCAGCGTTTCAAAATAACAATACCTGGTGCAATTGCTCAAGGTTCACGGAGCATGAGTCTAGGGTCTTCCCACAAGAAAGCATGATCCAGGGCCCAAGGGTTAGATGGCTTATGTAGCATAACCATTTGCCTTTAGATTTAGCAGTTCTAACTGGCTTATCCATGGGACAGTTATAGGAAAAACAAGGAAAAACAAAAGTATATTTTCATCAAGGATCTTGGAATAATAATAATTTCCACAATTGGAGATATATATATAAAAGTTCTTAGAATCTTATAAATGTGCCCTCGTACATACCACAGCTCCTGGTCAAGGGAGGAAGCAAAAGAGCGTATACAAACAGGATAGCGTGGGTTTGTATCTAAGTACCTCAGCATAGGAACAGTTTTTTTTTTTAATACATTCAATTACATCGATTAATGCGTACCGTAGTTTGTTCGTGGGACAACACAATGTTAATTAGTACATCTGCAATTGATGTTGTTTATTACTTTGATATAGTGGAAGAGTTATATATTAAAGGGAACCTGTCAAGTACAATATGCACTGAGAGCCACGAGCAGTTCTGGGTGCATATTTGCTAATCCCTGCCTAAAGGCCCCGTCACACTAAGCAACATCGCTAGCAACATCGCTGCTAACGAACAACTTTTGTGACGTAGCAGCGATGTTGCTAGTGATGTCGCTGTGTGTGACATCCAGCAACAACCTGGCCCCTGCTGTGAGGTCGTTGGTTGTTGCTGAATGTCCTGGGCCATTTTTTAGTTGTTGCTGTCCCGCTGTGAAGCACAGATCGCTGTGTGTGACAGCGAGACTGCAACAACTAAATGTGCAGGCAGCAGGAGCCGGCTTCTGCGGAGGCTGGTATCCAATGTAAACATCGGGTAACCAAGAAGCCCTGTCCTTGGTTACCCGATATTTACCTTCGATACCAGCCTCCGCCGCTCTCACTGCCTGTGCTGCCGGCTCCTGCTCTGTGCACATGTAGCTAGCTGCAGGACACATCGGGTTAATTAACCTGATGTGTGCTGTAAGTAGGAGAGCAGGGAGCCAGCGCTAAGCAGTGTGCGCTGCTCCCTGCTCTGTGCACATTTAGCTGCAGCACACATCGGGTAATTAACCCGATGTGTGCTGTAGCTAGGAGAGCAAGGAGCCAGCGCTCAGTGTGCGCTGCTCCCTGCTCTCTGCACGTGTAGCTGCGTGCGGTGGTAACCAAGGTAAATATTGGGTTGGTTACCGATATTTACCTTAGTTACCAAGCGCAGCATCTTCCACGCGGCGCTGGGGGCTGGTCACTGGTTGCTGGTGAGCTCACCAGCAACTCGTGTAGCCACGCTCCAGCGATCCCTGCCAGGTCAGGTTGCTGGTGGGATCGCTGGAGCGTCGCAGTGTGACAGCTCACCAGCAACCTCCTAGCAACTTACCAGCGATCCCTATCGTTGTTGGGATCGCTGGTAAGTTGCTTAGTGTGACGGTACCTTAACCGTCCCTGTATACACTAGCATAGATAAAGGGATGTTGAGAAAAAGGAATTCTGAAGTTCTTTTATCATATGCTAATGAGTGCAGGGAGTAGTTGCAAGGGCGTAGGTTCCTGTGCTCATTCCACCCTCTTAGCATGTTAGCACGCCCACAGGGGTGTACTAACATGCTATTCAATACACACTGGCCAGCATAATCATCGGCAGTGAAGCCCATATCTGTGTCTGTTGCACCGCCTCAGAATGTTGGGCATAGGGTCAGTGCGCATTATCAAAAGTCCCCAGCACTTCCAGTCATGAGCACTACACCAGTTTGAAGCTGGGACGCGTACCCCGCTTCATAGTGCGCCTGACTGGAAGTCCATTGATCATGCACACTGAGCCGAAATACAGCGTCGGGCGTGGTGGCAGCAGAGGTGAACATGACCATACCTCTGACGCTGCGCATTCATTAGCATGTTAGCACACCCACAGGGATGTGCTTACATGCTAAGGGTGCCAACTAGCCAAGGGAACCAACGCCCTTGCGACTAGTTGCTGGCCTCATTAACATATAATAAACGATCTTTAGAACTACCTTTTCTAAAGATCCCTTTATCTATGCTTCTATAGGCTGGGCAGGGATTAGCAATATGCACCCACAACTGCTTGTGGCTCTCGGTGCATATTGCACCCAACTGGTTCCCTTTAACTCCTTCCCAACCTTGGTGACCAAGTGAATCTAATGGTGGTTCTTCTAAATCCCGCGATCTTTCTCGGTATTGCCCAATCCATGGACCACTGAATAACCATTACTAAAGGCCACTTCACACAACGAGATCGTGAACGAGATTGTTGCTACGTCACAGTTTCTGTGACGCAACAACGACTTCACTAGCGATCTTGTCATGTTTGACATGTACCAACGATCCGCCCCCCTGCTGCATCGTTGGTCGATGTTGAACAGCCTGGGCCATTTTTGGCTCGTTGGAGTCCTGCTGGGCAGGATGGATCTGTACGTTTGACACCTAGCTAACGATTTCGTTAATGACCTAGATGAGTGATTCAAGATCGGAATTGTTACCACAGCTGTTGTGTGACAGGGACCCGACGATTTACAAGATCGTTATACGGGTCGCATGCTCGTTCCTAAAGTCGGTGTGTGTGACACCTCACATACGATTTTACCAACGACTCAGCAACGATCTGGGAACTGTGACGTAGTAGCGATCTCGTTCACGATCTCGTTATGTGTGACTGGACCATAAGTCTGTAAGGTGAATTGGAGTTAATAGGGTTATATAAAAGGGAGTTAAATAAATAATATCCCCCTAAGAGTAATTGGTTTGCTCAGTAACTGCATGCACCTATCAGCAAGCACTGGGGTGGAGACGTGAGGGTCAGCGAGTGCTCTCGTCCGCTGGCCTAGCTATCTTTGGAAATACCGCACAGGCCAGGGCTCATCCCACTGAATGCCTGTACTCCTACTCAGACAACACAGGGTGAGGGTACCACACTCCAGTAAGACTTTATTGGGTCACCAACAGACAACAGCATACAATACATTCCCAGCATGGACACAAGAGGGTGCAAGTGACAGAGTCTCACCTTTCCGCTGGCTTGCCAGGGATTAGAAGCTCAGCAACTTCAGGGCATCCTGGGCTAAATGCCTCAGACAGCAGCACGCTTTTGGCGGACACCCGAGGGGCGATGGTGGCAAGCTTAGGAAGCTGACCAAGCACAGTGGGGTATGTGGCCAGGTAACTAAGTTTGTCCCAACCTGAGTTTTGCAAATTGTTCGACAATGGAGCAGGTCTGTAATTTACCAGCTGGAACCATGGTCTCTAGGCTGAAGTCCTGTAGAATCACACAGGTGACAGCAGTGGGCCCCTTTTTATGTCCCTCAGCTCCCATGTGCTCGGCACATTCCCAATGCTTTCTAGGAGACAGGTTTTGTGGTTTCTATGAGAGTGCTGCTGCCAGAGTCCACTGATGGCACCTTTTCTCACTGAGAACAAAAGCTTCAGCAGTCCGAAATCGAACATACCAGATTCCTCATGCCGTCATGAGAAGATCAGGAGATCCTCATGCACATTGGACTGTCAGCTGAGCCTATCACTATTGATGTAAAGAATTTGAAAAAAGGAGCGCATGTGAAGGATCCACGGGATAATGTTAAGGATAGTGTTAGAATGTACTCACCTGATGTGGTTGTGCAGCCCTGCACAACCACAGTGTAGAACGAGGGTTGAATGCGCTGCCAGGGAGTCGGCCCGTAGTGACCATCCAGAGGAACGGAATCCTTAGAAGCCGGTCATGTGACAGGTCAGTGGGGATGGTGGACGTCTCTGGTGCTGATTGAGATATGACCTCCGGCCAAGCTGCTCATGCCGTGAGTCCCACAACGGGGAAAGAATTCAGAGAATGCAAAAGAACACGGTCTTGAAAGCGCTAAGGAGGCCACGGTGATATAATAGTTTTGTAGATTTATTAGAGGTTTACAGCCACAACGCGTTTCAATATCACAATGTCTTTATCAGGTGGATATAAAGCGAAGTGTGGGGAATATTATTTAAAGGGGCCAGTGTGATTTCATTGGCTACCATCGAATTGATTAAAAGATTAACCTTTGATTGATCACATTGGCACCCTACATGGACAGTGATGATGATTTCCTCCAGGAATCTAACCTTTTGCGCAAAAGGTTAAGAAAAAAGGGCTATCCATCCAAATTGTTGGATGATGCCTTCAGTAAGACCAAACATCTTACACAGGACCATTGCATTACGAGTATAGAAGACAGCACACTGACAAAAACAGTGAAGGAAAACCAAACCCACGTAAATTTAGTTTAATTACCACCTACTGTAAATCTAGAATTCAAATACATAAACTCCTGGAGAAATATTGGTTTATTTTACGAGGCGACTCGTTGCTTCAAGACCAGATTCCCCTTAAGCCTTCCATCATTTACCGGAGGAATACAAATCTTAAAAATTTAGTGGCGCCAAGTAACCCTAATCTTAATGGTTTGTCTAAAAATACCACCATCTCCATTAATAATGGAAACTTCAGGTGCAACACCCCTAGGTGTATGTGCTGTGAAGTCATTGGGAATAATATTACCTGTTTCACTTCCCGGACCACAAATTCCCTCTTTCCCATCCAATTCCATCTGGATTGTCAGAGCACCTATGTAATCTATTTGCTTGAGTGCACGTGCGGCCTGCAATATGTGGGCCGCAGAGTGCAAACAATGCATGCTAGGTTGAACAAACATAGGTCTAATATTAAAAATGGTTTTCAACAGCATAGTCTGTCCCACCATTTTTATAATGTACATCAAAAAGACACTAAATATTTGAGATTACTAATCATCAATCATATAGATAATTCTGGGTCCGACCACTTCGAAAGACTCATTAAACGTGAGAGTTATTGTATTTTTAAATTAGGGACTTTACATCCCGAGGGTTTGAACCTGACTGTTGAAAACGTAGCCGAACATTGATCTGGGTTTCTCTGTTTAACGGAATCCATATCTTGGATTCTTGAAAGGGGAGCAACAGCACCTATTGTGCTGGAAAATGCACTTAACTGTTGTCCAACAATGGATGGCTTGCCTACAATCCACAAATAGGTAGCGCCTTCTAAATAATGACCCTTCCTTTTTTCTTCCTAGCTACATGCAGTATAATAATAGGTACAGAATCCACACATGGCTTTTATTATTTCATTTTTATCTCCCTGTGTTTGATTTTAGGAAGGTAGTGTTAAGTTAAAACAATGAGAATGTTAATATAACCTAACTTTATTAATATTTTTGTGTTTTTAATTCATTCTTATAACTGTGATTTAAATGTTAAAAAAAAAATAAAAATAAATAATCATGAGTTTTTATATCAATTATTATCCATGTAGGGTGCCAATGTGATCAATCAAGGGTTAATCTTTTAAATCAATTCGATGGTAGCCAATGAAATCACATTGGCCACTTTAAATAATATTCCCCACACTTCACTTTATATCTACCTGATGAAGATATTGTGATATCGAAATGTGTTGTGGCTGTAAACATCTAATAAATCTACAAAACTATTATATCACCGCGGCCTCCTTAGCGCTTTCAAGACCGTGTTCTATCGCTATTGATGGATTCAGCCAGCGTTTGTTTAATGTGTATGGGGGCCTTAAAGGGGTTGTCCAGGATTTCTTTATAATTTGTGGGAGTAGCTAGGCTGCAGCATGCTGACTGTTTGTAATATACTCCTTGCCAGCATTCTGCACCTTTCCCTAGATATCACACTTCGTCATGTGACCTGCTCTCTCCTGATTCTGGAGGAGTCACACCCAGACTAGAGTTTTCCTGTTTGGCAGAGACTGGTTATATTGTCACTACCATTTAATCTCCATTTGAATGGTTTGGTCTTTGCCAGAGAGGCTTTGCACCAACTTGGTGGTTACCTGGTGGTTCTCCTACTTTCTTTATTATTTTTTTTATCTATTTATCTACCCATCTAGTCTAGAGCTGACAAGTCACGCACACCGCAGCGTAACCTGGAAGTGGCTGTTGCCAAATGCTATGGAGGGTCAGGACAAAGCTTCATAAATTTTGTTTATTGGATTCGTTGGACTACGTGCATGGAATTTTTTCTTTTTCTTTAAAGGTGGTGAATGAGGGAAAGTGTGGGGGAGTGTTTATTTCAATTAAGTATTTGTGTGTGTGCGCGCATTTCCTTTTTATTACTGGGTTAGTAATAGGGTAATAGGGGTGACTGATAGACACCTCTCCATTACTAACACCAGAGTTTACCCTGACTGCCGAAGCACCAAGAGCCAAAGCGAAGCATCAGAATTGGAGCATCTCATGTGATGCACCACTTCTGGGGAGGCTGATTGCTGGTATTATCAAGCTGGGAAGGAACCAATAACCATGGACCTTAACAGCCTAATGATATCAGCTCAGAGGTGTCTGCTTCATCTTTGCCGGTTACTTTGCCGGTTGAGGGTACCCCACAATGTTTTTTCTATTTATTTATTTGGTTAATATAAAGCTGGACAATAAGCTCCACATGCCAATTTTATAATGACTCGTGTGCTTGCAAAGTTTTATATCTGCTGGATGTCTGTCTGTCTACACAGAGCTGAACTCAAAGGTCTAAGACTTTTTGTACGTACGCAAAAGACCTCTTTCAAATACTGTTCACAAAGTATTCCAAAATTTGTGTTCGTGAGCAATTCTCCTTTGCCAAGATAATCCATCCATCTCACAGGTGTGGCTTATCAAGATGCTGACTATACTGCATGATTATTGCACAGGTGAGCCTTAGGGTGCTTTACACGCTGCGACATCGCTACCGATGTATCATCGGGGTCACGCCGTTAGTGACGCACATCCGGCGCCGGTAGCGACATCGCAGCATGTAACACTAATGGGCAACGATCAATGATCACAAAATTGTTCCAAAACGGTGATCGTTGACACGTCGTTCATTTCCTTAATATCGCTGCTGCTGCCACCGGTACGATGTTGTTCATCGCTCCTGCGGCATCACACATCGCTATGTGTGACACCGCGGGAGCGACGAACATCTCTTTACCTGCGTCCACCGGCAATGCGGAAAGAAGAAGGTGGGCGGGATGTTACGTCCTGCTCATCTCCGCCCCTCCGCTTCTATTGGCCGGCCGCTTAGTGAAGCCACAGTAACGTCACTATGACGCCGAACGCACCTCCCCCTTGAAGGAGGGATTGTTCGGCGGTCACAGTGACGTCGCTGTCAAGGTATGTGCGTGTGACACTGCTGTAGCGATAACGTTCACTACGGCAGCGATCACACAATATCGCACACACGAAGGGGGCGGGTACTATCGCGCTCAACATCGCCAGCAAATGCTAGCGATGTCGCAGTGTGTAAAGCACCCCTTAGGCTGGCCACAATAAAAGGACACTCTAAAATGTGCAGTTTTGTCACACAGCACAATGCCACAAATGTCGCAAGTTTTGATGGAGCGTGCAGTTGTCATGCTGACTGAAAAAATGTCCACTAGTGCTGTTGCCCGTAAATTGAATGTTCATTTCTCTACCATAAATCATCTCCAAAGGTGTTTCAGAGAATTTTGCAATACAGTCAACCGGCCTCACAATCGCAGACCAGGTGTAACCGCACCAGCCCAGAACCTCAACAACCAGCATCTTTACCTTAACATCTTGAGACCAGCCACCCAGACAGCTGCTGCAACAATCGGATTGTATAACCAAATAATTCCAGCACATATTGTCAGAATCAATCTCAGGGAAGCTCAACTGCATGCTCGTAATCCTCATCAGGATCTCCAACTGACTGCAGTTTGTCATCGTAACCAACTTGAGAGAGCAAATGCTCAAATTCGGTGGTGTCTGGCACATTGGAGAAGTGTGCTCTTCACGATGAATCCCAATTTTCCCAAACATACCAAAAACAAGAATGCGTTTGTTGGTGCATTTTTATGCCAGGAGGTGCAGATTTGATGCAGAGAATTTCTGCACCAAAACTGCAATGTGTGTACATAGCCTAACACTACTTTATCTTTCTAGCTAATAATTGGCAAACAAATATTCTAAAGGATGCTGGTTCTGGATAGTTGGTCTGTGTACACATGCCACCGGTTGCAAGATGCTCAATTGCCAGCTAAGTAGATTGTATAAAAAGTATTGTTGTCAGTATACATACATCACCCCATGTAAACAAGGTGCTCCTGAAGTATGATCGCTGATTGAAGACAGAATGATTACTTTTAATGATCGCTCTGCCCTATGCAGTTTGCATGGGCTGTGTGACTGGGCCTTTAAACAAGTGCCATTTAACTTGGACATGTTCAATCTGCTCATTTCAATAGACTTTAGTATTTGTAGCACAACGCCAAGACATTCCAAGATCTTCAATTAGTGAACAATAAGCAGCGTACCGATATTTTTTTATTTTAGATGTATAGTTATATAACTAATGTTGCACACTCAACATAAACCCAGCTTAATGGTCTGCAGCAAGAACAAATATTAAATGGTTCTATAAAATTCCTGACCTGAGGCGAAGTGCAGGTATCTCGGCATAGTGCACTATAAGCGCCTAATCATAGAAGTCTGAAGATATGTGAATGGAAATGCTAGTTAAATAATGACTTACTTTTGACAGAGCTGGCTGAAGAGCATTTTGGGAGTCAAAGGTTCTTTTCCGAGCTGCTTCATACTGTGCAGAAATAAGACCACGGCTGATGTGAGAGGACCAGGATTAGGGAGGGTAATCACCAACTGATCCTGAAGGAAAAAACATAGTAGCGAATATTAGGTTAGATCATCTAATGGACATGGAAATGGTTATGCTATATACTGTATTAGTTCTTGTGTTTTCATTTTTTGCATTCTATATGGCATTTACCATGTGGGTTAATTCATTATATAATTTTACAGACTGGACATTTATAAAATCACAGATAGCAAATTTACATTTTTGTTTTTTAATTCCTTTATTTTCAGATAGAACAGTAAATATTTGAGTAATCTGTAGATAAACAGTGTTTAAAGGGAACCTGTCAGGTGCAATATGCACCCAGAACCATGAGCAGTTCTGGGTGCATATTGCTAATCCCTGCCTAACTGTCCCTGTATACACTAGCATAGATAAAGGGATTTTTAGAAAAAGTATTTCTAAAGATCTTTTATTTTACACTAATGAGTGAGGGCACTAGTCCAAAGGGTGTTATATCCCCCGACTAGCCGCCCTCTTAGCATGTTAGCACGCCCACAGGGGGCATACTAACCGGCTATTCAACTCAGCATCACCAGCGGTGCCGCGCGTACCTGTGTTCACTGTGACCGGGTTTCTGAGTCCCCGACACTTCCAGTCATGCGCAGTAGACCTCTCTGAACCCGGGACGCGTACACCCAACTTTAAACTGCGCATGACCGGAAGTGCCCGGCATTCAGAAACGTGGTCACAGCGAACACAGGTACGCGTGTCACCGCTGGTGATGCTGCATTGAATAGCAGGTTAGTACACCACGGTGGGTGTGCTAACATGCTAAGAGGATGGACTATGTTGGGGGATAACACCCTTGGGACTAGTCCTTGCGTTCATTAGCATACGATAAAAGATCTTTAGAAATACTTTTCCTAAAGATCTCTTTATCTATGCTCTTTGAACTCACGGTCACTCTTCCTATATTATGTTGCTCTCAGATGAGGTAGCAAAAACCTGGTGACAGATTCTGTTTAATGTTATCCTCTGCAGTGGGAGACTAAACCCAGCAGCATGGTGGTGCACTGTGGCTCCATTCAATGCCCATGCAGTGAATTAGCACAGTCCCATAACTCAACCATGCCACTCCATTTAATTTCTAAGATCAGTGAGGCGGAAAAGGGGCTCCATATCCATATTCTTCTGTTGGGGGGGGGGGGGTTCTTGGCACTGGAGCTTCTGATTAATCAAACATTCTTTACCTGTCTTGAGGATGAGTAATAATTGCAATTTGTGCAAGAACACTTAAAGAGGACCAACCACCAGGATTTGCAGTATGAACTTAATGCAGTGCCATACAGGCACGAAGATGCTGATTGGAGGAATACCTGTTGTAGAAAGATTGGATGCTTGGTTGCACAAATATGGTTAATCAAAGTTGCAGAAATGCACTGCACTTTGATTGAGGCGGGCCTTTATGGGTAGAGTTCTCGGCGTTTAAGAGTGTCACTTAGTTTACTGGGTGCAGCAGCTGTGACACAATCAGAGTTCTTGAATGTAGCATAAAGCAAAGCTGAGAAAGCTAACACCCCCACACCAGAGCTCTCTGAGTACGTTATCTATTGACAGTGAGCTGCGTATCAGGAGGGGACATGGTCGGAGAATTGGCAAGAGGCCGTTATTCCCAGCAATGATAATGTCCTAGTGATAAAACCTTCATGGTTAGTAAACAACAGCACAAAGCTTATTAAATGACACATTCTTGAAATCTGTATTTCAGCCTCTATTGCCTGCAGTCGTCAGATTACATAGCAAAAATCTGCTGACAGATTCCCTTAAGGGCTCGGGACACCAGTTCTAGAGGTCCATCATCAGGCAAGTAAATAAAATCTCTTCATAAAAATACAACAACTTATTCAAGTGTACAGCAAATATATCTCTGGGAAAATCAAAAGGTTGTTGTTCTAGCAAAAATTTTGGATAGCTCGCGACATTCACTATAAACTGGGACAATAACGTAACAGCAGGAGATTATTGTAGATGCATTTACCAAGTTCTCTTCATTATGGCAAATCTTTAATTTGGATTCCCTTTCTTTCATTGCAGACAGAGCTTCGGTTAACATATGTGTATGGGCAAGATTCTGGAAAAAAAGACAAAATTTGTCAAATATTCTGCAAAGCCACTCTCTCAATGATTACAATGCAATCCTCATGCTAAAAAGCGGACACTAAAGCGGGCTTTACACGCTACGATATCATTAAATGTTTTATCGTTGGGGTCACGTTGTTTGTAACGCACATCCGGCGTCATTAAAGATATCGCAGAATGGGACACTTATGTGCGACCTAAAACGATCGCAAAAGCGGCAAAAATAGTTTGCTGCGGAGAGGTCGTCCTAAAACAAAAAATAGTTTACCTCTCATTAGCGATGTTGTTCCTCGTTCCTGCGGCAGCACACATCGCTGTGTGTGACACCGCAGGAGCAAGGAACATCTCCTTACCTGCCTCCACCACCAATGCGGAAGGAAAAAGGTGGGCGGGATGATACTTCCCGCTCATCTCCACCCCTCCGCTTCTATTGGACGCCTGCCGTGTGACGTCGCTGGGACGCAGAACGAACCGCCCTCTTAGAAAGGAGGCGGATCACCGGCCAGAGCGACGTCGCAGGGCAGGTAAGTCCGTGTGACGGGGGAGCGCGATTTTGTGTGCGACGGGCAGCGATTTGCCAGTGTCGCACAAACGATGGGGGCGGGTACGCACGCTAGCGATATCGGTACAGATATCGCTAGCGTGTAAAGCCCCCCTTAACCCCTTCACCACCCAGCCAGTCTCTTCAGACAGGCCAAGTTTTGCAATTTTGACTCGTGTCACTTTATGAGGTTATAACTCTGGAACACGTCAATGGATGCCACTGATTCGGAGAATGTTTTATCGTGACACATTGTACTTTATGATACCATAATGGAAAATTTAGGAGCGCTATTGAAGAACAGATTTGGCAAGAATAGACTACTGTGGGAGCAATATCGCATTTGAAGAGTGGTTATGGTGCCAAAACTAGCGGAAACAACCCACATGTGACCCCATTTTGGAAAGTATAACTCCTGTGGAATTCATCTAGTGGTACAGTGAGCATTTTAAACCCACAGATGATTCACAATTGTGTAACATTGGGTTGTGGAAAGGAAAAATTAAAATGTTTCCACTTAAATGGTGTTTTAGCCCCAAGTTTTTACAATTCAGAAAAGCTATTAGGAGGAATTGGACCATGTCATTTGTTATAGAATTTTTCCTAAGCTCACTAATATCCTATATGTGCTTAGAAACTACTTTTCAGACATAGTACATAACTCAGAAAGGAAGGAGCGCCATATTGAAATGCCGTTTTTGCTGGAATGGTCAGGTCACTTTTGCAGCGCAGATTTTTCTAGAATAATTTGCGGACTCCATTTGCAGAGTGATGTACCTAAACAGTGGAAATCCCCCATCAAGTGACTCCTTATTACAATTCACACCTCTCTGGGAAATCATATAAGGGCAATAAATGTTTTTACGCTATGGGCGTTTTCGAGAAACAATCTGGCAATGGAATTTGCAGAGTGAAAAATACAAATATGCCATTGTAGTGCTCAATAGATTGTGCCCAGCTTGTGCTTCTGGAAACACGTACCTGTAAAATAAGGGAGCTCTCCACACTACATTAATTTCAAAGATGTGGGCACTAACTGAGGTTTAAGCACATTTTGGTGCTCTGAAGGGAGGAGCAAATTTGGATTTAGGAGGGCAGATTTCACTAGATTTCTTTTGATGAGAGACGTGTCGCTTTTCAGAGCCTTTGTGCTTCCAGTAACTTAGACACCCCCTATATTTCTGTTAAGAGATGACGGACCCAAGTGGAGACTTGTTTTTATGCGGCGTTCTGGGGTACAGAACATTTTGGATCAGTTCTTATGTATCCAATGCTCTACACTAAGCACTTACATCGGGGTTTACATCTAAATATCTGAAATATGTGATTCAGATGAAGCCTCCAATGAATCCATTCCCTAATGAGGCAATTGGTGTTACTCCAGACTCCTTTCGGTCTGTTTAGTTGTCTCCGACTTTTCAGAGGTGCACAAATCTGTGGCCAACCGCGCTATTGTGCATGCCTAAAGAGACACCTAAAAAGAGGGACATCGCTGGATTATAGGCCACAGAGTCCACAGTGACTCCTTCTGCCTCATTACAATGAATCTTGACTCAGGGGTTCCGTCTTAATCATGTATTTCAGAGATTTACATGAAAATCCCAATGCAAACGATCAGCGTAGAGCGCAGGATAAATGTGAGCCGACTCTTACTGCGATCTTTGTGAGAAAGAATGAACAAATCAACAGCAGATCAAGAATTGGTTTCCTTTATTATTTATGCCATTCACCGTGCTGTATAAATGATTAGATGGCTTTTTTCTTCGGCTCTGTGCGACTACAGCGATACCAAGTTTATATCCTTTTTATATTTGGCTGCCATCACACACACTAAAAAAAAACAAAACTTTTTTGTCTGTATTTTTACATAAAAATCTTTTGCATTGCCATTATTTGAGTGCTATAATTTTTCTATATTTCTCCTGAAAAGTCATGTAAGTGCTTGTTTTCAGAAGGATGAGTTAATGTTTTTATTATTACCATTTTCAGGCACATATATTTTAAATCACTTTGTATTCTGATTTTAATAGGCAGAATGAACAAAACAGCAATTCAAGATAAGACTGCTTTATTCTTCTGGTCATTACAAATACAATATTCATATTGCTTTTTATGTTTTGCACAATAAAAACTAATTTTGTAGAAAAAAAATAGTTTTTGTATGGCTATACTCAGAGCTATACCTTTATTTTTCTACTGATGGAGCAGTTTGATGGCTTGCTTTTTTGACAGACAGGATGGTTTCCAGTGATAACAAGTATGCTTGCTTTTTTGTCTATTTGTACATAAATATAAAGTCTTAATTGGTATAAATATATATATATATATATATATATATTTTTTTTTTTTTTTTGCTTTATTTTGTGATATTTTTTTTTAGATTTTTACAATTTTAAAAAGCTTTTTTTTTTTACACTTAGTTCTTCTATGGGACTTTAACATTCATTACTCTGATGGCTGTTGTAATGCATTGCCATGCATCAACATTGCAATGTATTATACCTGTTAGCTGTGCAATGACACAAGCCTTTAAGATCCTGCTCATGGCATGGTCTAACAGACTTGCCGAAGCTGGCTGACCTGGAAGGTTGCCATGGTTATGATCAGGCGCCTGCGATCACGTCGCAGAAGTGCTGATCAAACAGGAGAGGGAACTCCCTCTCTTAGCCTTCTAAATGTTGTGATCGATATTGATCACAACATTTTGGGGGTTACATAGTTTGGGGTAGTGCAGGCACTGCTTTTGGCAGTGAGAGCAGAGTCTCTGCTGTGCAGCTCCTGTGCCCCATACAATTTCCATGACATAATCATACGTTATAGGTCAAGAACCCCTTTCCAACCATGACATATGGGTACATTATAGGTCATGAAGGTGTTAAAGCATAACCATGATTTTAAATTATATTTCATAAATCAATAGTATAAATGAAAATAAGCAACTTAGTAATATATCTTATCTTAGACAAATTTTGCTTCTTTCTCTACCAGAATTGATCAGTTATTATGAAAATTGTCCATTCTGAGGTTAAATCTGTATTCAGTGAAGACTTTCCCATCACTGAGATGGGAGATGGCAGTTATTGATGAGATTCTATGTAGCTAGAAAAGGGAGGAGGGATAGAGCTCTGCCTCTAGCTCCTCCCTCTGCCTGTCATCATAGATTCTCATCAGTATAACTGCCATCTCCTATCTCAGTGATGGGAAAATCTTCACTGAATACAGATTTTTTTTGAGCCGCGCCAATGATCACTTCTCAGGTATTCAGATTAATGGATCTTTATTTTGCACAGGTCTACGCGTTTCTGGAGTCTCAGCTCCCTTCCTCAGGACCATCAGGCATAAGAACACATCAAATCATTGGAGATTTGATGTGTTCTTATGCCGGATGGTCCTGAGGAAGGGAGCTGAGACTCCAGAAACGCGTAGACCTGTGCAAAATAAAGATCCATTAATCTGAATACCTGAGAAGTGATCATTGGCGCGGCTCAAAAAAACCCTATTTTCCTCTATTGTTCTCTGTTATCTGCAGTCTGGGTTGCTGCTGCCTTGATCAAAACTTTCCATGCCTGCATAGTAGTTGTGACTTTCACAACTTCACTTGGTGAGTAGTACTGCTCCCTGTCTCTACCCCGTGTGTTATTGGGGTAAAACCCTATTGCGCTTCTTCTCCACAGCTTTTTACTCATCCGAATACAGATTTGACCTCAGAAGTGAGAATTTTGATAATAACTGATCAATTCTAGGAGAGAAGGAAACAAATTTGTCTCATAACAAATATTACAAAGTTGTTTATTTTCATGTATACTATTGATCTATGAAATAGAAATTAAAACGATGGTTACACTTTAACATCTACTTTAAACAAGTGGTTCACCCATATTTATATTATTTGCTAGATCGATATGTTGAGAAACAATGTTTCTCTCAAAACACCTTATGTTGGCAGTAGTGCCTGTGAGCGGCGCTATTGCGGACCGCTGTTCCCCATCACCTGACCCCCAGGCTCTGTGACCACGAGGATCCGGTGATGTCACATCAACTTCCTGCTGACCTAACATCAGCACGGCCGGCCGCAGTCTCCGTGAGTGATTGGCTGTGGGCGGTGTTTCACCACTCAGCGCAGCCCAGCGTGACAGCCCATCAGCTCTCTGCTCCCTCACAGCAGAGCGCTGCAAGCAAGAGACACGCTGGGCTGTGACGAGTGGTGAAACACTGCCCACAGACCAGTGACTCAGGAAGAGTGCAGGCGGCTGCGGTGATGTCACAAGATCAGGAAGTTGAAGTGACATCACTGGATCCCTGAGGTCACGGAGCCCGGGGGTCAGGCGATGGGGAAGGGTGCACTGCAATAGCGCCGCTCACAGGCACTATTGCCAACATAAGGTATTTAAGAGAAACATTGTTTCTCAACATAATATTGATCTGGCAAATAATAAATATGGGTGAACCACTTCTTTAACACTTTCAAATCCTTTAAAATATCAGCTCATTGGAAGACTGACCAGTAGGAAATCCTCCACCTGATACAGTGGGCACCGTTCTCTTTTTTTCACCACTAGCTTGCCTGCAGCAGTATGGAGTGGGGCAGTAATGGAGCATTTGGGCTGCTGCTCAACACAACTCTGTGGCAGTGAATGAAGAAGAAAAATTGCAGCATGTGCTTGGCAGGACTAGTTTATGGATCGTCCTCATGTAAACAATAGGCTGCACCTGTACCGCCTGCTTTACCTTTTAGTTTGACTCGAATGGTAGTTTAAAAAAAGTGTACCACTTTTTTATGCACAATCTCTAACCATTCATACAAAAAGGTTTCCCATTCGATCATAATCTTGTAAACAGTTACAGTGTCTGAATGTACATATATAAAAGGTTGCATTATCAATCATTTTTTGGTGTAGGGAGAAATGGTTTGCCAGCAGTCAAAATAACTTTAAGAAATAATTAGCAACATGGTCATGAAGGTGACCCTAAACAATAACACTCGAAGGCTGGACAGAGGTCCGTCCCAGGAATGTACTAATTGGTACTTTATCACTTGCCACATCCAAAGATAGGCACAAACCAGGATATATAGGCAAATGACATCCTCCCCTGCTTATCTGTATGACATGATTAAGTGCACAAGAATCCTGCACTCATCTTACCTATGCCCACACAATGTTTTCAAGATTGCTCATTGCTAGCTAGGAAAGAATTTGTTCTTTAAAGAACTAAAGAAGAAAACAGAACAAGTACGAATTTATCTTGATTCAATGTGCATTGATGTAAGGGAGAAAAGGTCACCCAAAAGAGCATAATGCATATCCCATGTAACAGAATTACAGATTCATGCACCACTTGTTTGGTTTGCTTTTTCTTCACCTTTTATTTTTTTATTAAGTGTAATTTGTATTGAAAATTTATAAGACTGATACAAACTCAAATACAAAATTCGGGTTAGTGTCTAATGTTGTGAACTCTCAAATTCTGCAATTCAATGTATAAAAGTGGGGGGAGGGGTTATATACCACAAGGAAAGGGATAAAGGGACAAGGGGAGAGTAAGGCTATGTGCCCACAGGAGAAAATACCTGCAGATTTAGCTGCGGAAAACCTGCAGATTTTTGGGATTTTCTTTTACGCAAGTACAGACACTTCCCATGTTATCCTATCCGGGATTTGGGGAGTGCTGTATCAATGCTGCAGTATGTGCGCCTGCGGAAAATGCTGCGGATCTCCCGCAGTCGCACGTAACTGCATGTCAATTATTCATGTGGATTATTCCGCACTGATCTCTATACTTACCTGCCTTGATTGAAGACACCGGAGACTCTTCCTTCGGTGTAGAAGAGCAAGACGGAGCTAGGAGCGGGCTGCAAGAGTTGGGCGGGGCCTGCACAAGCTGCGGTCATCTGACAGCCGGAGCTTAGCCGGAAACCAAGTTGCTGTGCGATACAGGTAAGTAGGAACTCACCGATCACTCCAGCACTTGTTCTGCACTGAGGATGCAGTGTCTAAGCCATGGTACTGGGTCCTCAATGCAGAATGCCCGCATAATATCCGCAGGACCTCCGCACCAAAAACGCAGAACAGCTCAGACAAAGTTGTGCTACGGATTTCTGGGAGCTCCTGCTATATCCGCAGGACACTTTCTCCGTGGGCACACAGCCTTAGGTGCTGTTTGTTTGCAAGCTCTTGCCATCGGAGTCTTAATGGCTGCATAAATGTATAGGAAAAACCTGACTGACTTCTTATCCAATCCCCTGGGGAAGGCAAGTACCAATTATTCTAATATAATGGAGTAAAATACCTACAAGCCACGAAAACAAATCAAAACATAAAACACGAGATATCTAACATAACATGTCCTCCTGTGACATCAAAGCTTCAGTTTCTGACTTAAAAAGGATTGTCTACCTTAGGGAACAATTTTCTTCTTTTATGTAACTACATTTTGTTCTAAAATTAGTTTTTACAATTGGCTTCAGTAATGGTTTTGCAGTTTGTCCTTTACATTTGCCATTACTCTATATTTGTTGTTACTGGCAGGGAGTTCGGTTTGATGGGGAGTCTGTAACTTATCAATTTTTCTAAGCTCTTTTTTCACGAACAGTACTCAAAATATAATAGTTATTCAACTGTTCATGTGTCCATGTGTTCATTTCCCCTCTGACCGAGCAGTCAGCACAAAATTCAACAGATGTCAAGTGTCGGAACAAAAATGGAAATCCTATGGGTCAGGTTTTTTCTCACATATGAGAAAAAGTGATGAAACTGACCAAACTGATGAAAATAACTAACGACACTCGGTCCGGTTTTCTCATACGGGAAAGACAATTACTTACTGACAAGAAACAAATCCAGAAAAAAATCACCTTGTTTGATTTGGCAAGATTTTATTTGGAAAAATTATGGTGGCAAATAAGTATTTGGTCAATAAAAAAAGAAAAGATCATCTCAATATTTTGTTATATATCCTTTGTTGGCAATGACAGAGGTCAAACATTTTCTGTAAGTCTTCATAAAGGTTGGTGTTATGTTGGCCCATTCCACCATCCAGATCTCCTCTAGAGCAGTGATGTTTTGGGACTGTTGCTGGCCAACACGGACTTTGAACTCCCTCCAAAGGTTTTCTATGGGGTTGAGATCTGGAGACTGACTAAGCCACTCCTTTGTTGCCCTGGTGATGTGTTTGGGATCATTATCATGCTGAAAGACTCAGCCACGTTTCATCTTCAAAGCCGTTGCTGATGGAAGGAGATTTGCACTCAAAATCTCACGATACATGGCCCCATTCATTCTTTCATGCACAAGGATCAATTGTCCTGGTCCCCTTGCAAAGAAACAGCCCCAAGGCATGATGTTGCCACCCTATGCTTCACAGTAAGTATGGTGTTCTTTGAATGCAACTCAGCATTCTGTCTGCTCCAAACATGACGAGTTGTGCTTCTATTAAACAGTTCTACTTTGGTTTTATCAGACCATATGACATTTTCCTAATACTCTTCCGGATAATCCAAATGCTCTCTAGCACACTTCAGACGGGCCCAGACATGTACTGGCTTAAGCAGGGAAACAGGTCTGGCACTGCAGGATCTGAGTCCCTGGCAGCTTAGTGTGTTACTGATGGTAGCCTTTGTTACGGTGGTCCCAGCTCTATGCAGGTCCTTCACTAGGTCCCCCCCTGTGGTTCTGGGATTTTTGCTCACCACTCGTGATCATTTTGACCCCACGGGGTGAGACCTTGCATGGAGCCCCAGATCGAGGGAGATTATCAGGGGTCTTGTATGTCTTCCATTTTCTTATTATTGCTCTCACAGTTGATTTCATTTTACCAAGTTACTTGCCTATTGCAGATTCAGTCTTCCCAGTGACAACACTGGAAGAGCACAGACATCACTGGGGGTTATGAACATCACAGCAGGAGCACAAACAGCACTGGTGGGGGGGGGGCACTGGGGAAAACAGATAACACTTGCGGAGCACAGACATCACCAGAGGAGCACAGACATTACTAGGGTGGTACTGGGGGGCACAGACAGCACTTCCGGAGCAAAGACATCACTAGGGGACATGAACAGCACAGGAGAACATGGACAGCACTGGGGGTGGTACACAGCACTGGGGGGGTAGCACACAGCACTGGGGGGGGTAGCACACAGCACTATGTATGGATGGAACACATACTGCACAGGGGGTGGAAGCACACAGCACTGTGGTTTGCACACAGCACCGGAGGGTGGGCACACAGCCCTGGAAGCCGTGAAGCTGCTGCTGCTCGTCTTCTGTGGGACAGGAGCGTAGAGAGCTAACCCTGCCCACAAAGTAAGTCCTGGAGCCAGTGTGAGGACCCAATGGTACGCTCATGTAACGCTCAGCAGTGAATGCTTCGGCTGGAGTCACACATCGCATCACCCGGCAGGGACGCACACTCTTGACAGGAGCGTCTCAGCTACATAGAAATACATGCAGCCGACCCACTCCTGTCGAGAGTGTGCGGCCCTACCAGGTGATGCGTGACTGACTCGCAACTGTGATTCCAGAATACGCGTCCCCGCAGTGCACATGGGGATTTAAAGCACCAGTGGCCGGAAAGACGCGATTGCCAGCCCGAGAACTGTGGCCCTAGGAATCTGTCCAGGGGCCGCAGAAAACTTCCTCGGTTTTCCACCCCTGGCATAAAGGATAGGTTTCATGATTATTTAACATGAACACTGCGATATCATACAAACATGATCAAACTTTAAACGTATATAGAAATTAACTACTATGGCTTCAAGTAATTTTTCAATCCGCAGATATTATTCACTCTACTTTGTTCCAACGCCACCTAATTAGAACTATAGCTGTCCCTATGCTGGGTATGGGACTAGTTTTAGGTGACTGTAAAACTCAATTATTTGTAGACCAATGGCATCCCTGAAATAAGAATCAGGAAGAAAATAATCGAACTTTACTTAACCTCATTACGACAGCCTTAAGCCTGCTTTACACAGGACGACCGATTGTGCGATTTCACAATCGATCGTACCCGCCCCCTGTTTGTGCGTCATGGGCAAATCGTTGCCCGTGTTGCACAAAGTCGTGAAACCCCCGTCACACGTACTTACATGCTGAGCGACCTCGCTGTGTGCGGCGAACGTCCACTTCCTGAATGGGGAGGGACGTTCGGCGTCACAGCGACGTCACACAGCGGCCGGCCAATAGAAGCGGAGGGGCGGAGATGACCGGGATGTAAACATCCCGCCCGCCTCTTTCCTTCCGCACTGGACGCAGGTAAGTGGTGTTCATTGTTCCCGTGGTGTCACACGGAGCGCCGTGTGCTGCCACGGGAACGATGAACAACCTGCTGCAGGAAAAATAAACGATATTATGAAACTGAGCGACAAGTACACGACTCACGATTTGTGAGTGATACTGCGTCGCTCAGAGGTTTCACACGAGACGATGTCGTGTACGATGCCGGATGTGAGTCACGAAAACCGTGACCCCGACGATGCATCGCACAATCCGTCGTCTCGTGTAAAGTATCCTTTAGGGTTCTTTTACACTTGCGTACCGCTTCCGATGCGAGAGCATCGGAAGCAATATGCTAATGACCCTCTGGTGCGGGTGTCAGCCAAGGGTCATGCGATGTTGCGATCGCATCACAGGAGCGGAAAAGATGGGAGGGAACACTTTCTCCCCATCTCCTCCGCTGTCTGTCTCTAAGTGCACCACACTGTAGTCGCATAACATTCAAGTGCAGTGCGATGTTTCACATGCTCCCATAGGTTTGCATGGGGGTGCGTGAGCTGAGACGCTCTGCAAAACGGAGCATGCTGCGATTGCACTGAGAGCACGATTCGTGTCAAGAAATAACAGGAAAGAGGAAACTGCCTCATTGATTAACACTGGTGAGAGTGCTATCAGATTTATTATGGGATTGCACTCGCACATCAAAATCGCAGGTGAAAAAGTGTCCTTCCAGAGATAAACGGCAGCAGAATAGAGTACTTATTCTGATCCGCCATTTATAAACGACATGCAGAAATAAAGTAAATAGCGCCCCCCAGCTTTGGAAAATCTCCGGGGTTTCAGCTGCCGGGGGTAGCTGAGACCCTGGAGATCACGATTTGGGCCGTTTTTTCCAGTCCCTGCTCACATGATTGTCGGTATACACCGTATAACAATGGTCACGTTACAGTAAATGCCAAACGTGACCAGCGCCAGTAAAAATTTATTTCTCTCACCTGGCATGATCAAACATGTCAGATGGGAGATATATCTGCTTCCCGGTCCCCCGATGTCGCCAAAATGACCCCCTGACCCCTCTCAATAATCCAACATGGCAGCGAGCACGACCAGCGCGTCGGCCGCATTCATCCTCCTCTGATTTCTGTCACATGTGCCATGACACATGTGACAGAAAACACCTCCCCAGGTCCAGCTAGGTCACCCCCTATAACCTCCACCCGGTGTTCCCGGTACCTTGCGCAGCATTGATGCCCGTGATCCCTCCTCCTCCTTAGATGCTAGACACATGTGCAGAGTGGCTGTCAGGTACTTTCAGAGACGCTGAGCTGACTGCACTCACACTGCTGCTGTGGACCCGGGGAGAGTGGGTGCAGTATCAGTGCACCCACACTCCTCACATGGAGGGTCTGCACTCCTAGAAAATGGGGGATACATTCCCTGGGCGTACACCCATATTCTAGAAGGCCAGCTATGGTCTGCAGGCTGCAGCTGTCTGCTTTATCCTAGTTGGCTATCAAAAATAGGGGGGCCCCCATTTCGTTTATTTTAATATTTATTTTTTGGCTAAATACAAGGCTAAACACCCTTTAGTACCACATGAAAGGCACAAAAGGGAGCCAGCTTAGAATACGTAGGGGGTGGGACATTATATTGACATCCATCCATCGTAGCTTTTTAGGCTGTGTGCCCACAATCAGAATTTGCAGCGTTTTGGACGCAGAATGTTTTCGCTCCGTCCAGAACGCTGCATTGTGCAGCAGCAGCGCAGTGGAAGGATTTTTAGAAATCTCATGCCCACTGTACTTATTTTCTCTGCAGCATACACTGACATCCAGTGCTGCTTCCTGAGCAGCAGCATGTAAATTTATGCTGTGGAGACGAGCATAATAGAACTTCGCAGCAGCCTGAACCCGGATCGTGGGCACGGGCAGCTGTGCTCTCCAATGGACAGCATTCCCATCTCTGCAGGAGGGCTGGCACTGTGCACTAGACGCAGTGTCGCTGGATCGTGGGCACATAGCCTAAAAGTGAGAAATTTGGCATTATAGCAACATTCTTGTTAAGAACCTGTGGATTCAAAATGCTCAATGTACCCCTGAATAAAATCCTTGAGGGGTCTAGTTTCTAAAGTGGGGTCACTTGGGGGAAAGGGGAGGGGGTGTCTGCTGTATAGGTACCCTAGGGGTCCTGCAAATGTGATATGGTGCCCACAATTTATTTCAACTTTTCCAAAATTCAAATGGTGCTCCTTCCATTCCAAGCCCTCCCATTTATCCAAACAAAGGTTTTTGACCACAGGTGGGGTATCCCTGCGCTCATAAGAAATTGGATAACAAACTGTGGGGTCCACTTTTTGGTGTCGCCTCTTGAAAAAGTGAGAAATTTAGTGCTAAAGGAACATTTTTGTGAAAAAAAAATGAAAATTTTTCAATATGGTTAAAGTTATCAAACTCTGAAGTACTCATGGATTTAAAATGCTCACTATACCCCTAGATAAAATCCTTGAGATGTCTTGTTTCCAGAAGGGGGGGGGGGGGGCACTTGTGGGGGAGCACCACTGTTTAGGCAACTTAGGGGCTCTCCAAACACAACATGGCGTCCGCTAATGATTTCAGACAATTTTGCAGTCAAATGGCGCTCCTTCCCATCCGAGCCCTGCTGTACGCCCAAACAGTTGATTTCCACCACAAGAGGTATCGGCATACTAAGAAGAAATTGCACAATAAATTTTATGCTGAATTTTTTCCTGTTACTCTTGAAAAAAAAAAATATATTTTTTTTTTATTTTCCCGGCTCAACATAATAAACTTCTGTGAAGCACCTGAGGGTTCAAGGTGCTCCCCAAACATCTATATAAATTCCTTGAGGGTTCTACTTTCCAAAGTGGGGGAACATGGTACACACAATCTATTTCAGCCAAATTTGCTTTCCAAAATTCAAACATGGCTTCTTCGGAACGAGCCCTCCCATTTCTCCAAACATAGCTTTCTGGCCACATGTGGGGTATCAGCGCACTCAGAAGAAACTAGGTAACACATTTTGGGGTCCATTTTGTTGTGTTATTTCTTTTAAAAGTCAATAAATTGGGTCTAGAGCAGACCTGGGCAAGGGGCGGCCCGCGGGCCACATCCGGCCCGCCTGCTCTCTGTGACCGGCCCGCCGGTCTTCAGCCGGTGCAGTGGAGCCGGGCTGCAGCATGCCGAGCAGGGAGAGATCCTGTGCAGGTCCGCACAGTCAGCGGAACGCAGGAGTCTTTCCTCTGTTCCCTGCCGGCACTAATTGTCAGTGACACACGCGCGCGCTCTGACGTTGTCAGTACTGCGCTGCGTGTGTCATTTTAAAAGTTCCCGCCCGGCAGAAGAAGCAGCACAGCAGAGGAATAATTCATCTTGCAGGACCTGCGATGATGTCACGCCCATGTGACTGTGTGGGAGGAGACACAGGATGCCGGGCAGAAAGCAAAGATACTGAATCCTGAAGGAGATGTGGACACATGATGACTGGTAATGAGAAAAGAGGGGACATGAGGGGGAAGGGGGCTGCAGGGTGAGTGCATATGAGGGAAGATGGAGTTGCAGGGTGAGTGGCATATGTGGGAAGATGGAGTTGCATATGAGGGCTGCAGACTGACAGAAGGATGTGAAGGGCTGCAGAGTGTTTGAGAGGGGTAAGTTGGGGTACAGGCAGGGTGAGATATGTGGGCAGGGTGTGTGAAATATGGGGGTGTAGTGTGTGTGATATGGGGGTGCAGGGTGTATGGGGTGTAGTGTGTGTGATATGGGGGTGCAGGCTGTATGGGAAGCAGGGTGTGTGACATATGGGGGTGTAGTATATTACAGGTGTGCTATATGGAGGTGTATATAGTGGTGTAGTATATGGGGGTATAGTGATGTAGTATATTACAGGTGTACTATATGGAGGCGTAGTATATTACAGGTGTACTATATGGAGGCGTAGTATATTACAGGTGTGCTATATGGAGGCGTAGTATATTACAGGTGTACTATATGGAGGCGTAGTATATTACAGGTGTGCTATATGGAGGCGTAGTATATTACAGGTGTGCTATATGGAGGCGTAGTATATTACAGGTGTGCTATATGGAGGTGTAGTATATTACAGGTGTGCTATATGGAGGTGTAGTATATTACAGGTGTGCTATATGGAGGCGTAGTATATTACAGGTGTGCTATATGGAGGCGTAGTATATTACAGGTGTGCTATATGGAGGTGTAGTATATTACAGGTGTGCTATATAGGGGTTTAGTGATGTAGTATATTACAGGTGAGCTATATGGAGGTGTAGTATATTACAGGTGTGCTATATGGAGGTGTAGTATATTACAGGTGTACTATATGGGGGTGTACTATATTACAGGTGTAGTATATGGGGTGTAGTGATGTAGTATATTACAGGTGTATATAGGGGTGTAGTGATGTAGTATATTACAGGTGTAGTATATGGGGTGTAGTGATGTAGTATATTACAGGTGTACTATATGGAGGTGTAGTATATTACAGGTGTGCTATATGGAGGTGTAGTATATTACAGGTGTACTATATGGAGGTGTAGTGATGTAGTATATTACAGGTGTAGTATATAGGGGTGTAATGATGTAGTATATTACAGGTGTAGTATATGGGGTGTAGTGATGTAGTATATTACAGGTGTACTATATGGGGGTGTACTATATTACAGGTGTAGTATATGGGGTGTAGTGATGTAGTATATTACAGGTGTGCTATATGGAGGTGTAGTATATTACAGGTGTGCTATATGGAGGTGTAGTATATTACAGGTGTACTATATGGAGGTGTAGTGATGTAGTATATTACAGGTGTAGTATATAGGGGTGTAATGATGTAGTATATCGGAGGTGTATTATATAGTGGTGTAGTATAATACAGGTGTATATGGGGGTGTAGTATATTACAGGTATATGGAGGGAGTGTAGTATAATACAGGTGTAGTATATAGGGGTGTAGTGGTGTAGTTTATTACAGGTGTAGTATATGGAGGGGGTGGAGTGATGTAGTATATTGGGTAGAACTGAGGTAATTATATTAGTCCGGCCCTCTAAACCAATCCCAATTTCTCATGCGGCCCCATGAGAAAATTAATTGCCCACCCCTGGTCTAGAGCAACATTTTTAGGTAAAATTATCATTTTTTTTTTCTTTTCATTCCACATCGCTTTAGTTCCTGTGGAGCACCTGAAAGGTTAATAAAAACTTCTTTAGGCCCTGTGCGCACTAGAAAATGGAATTTTCTTAAGAAAATTCCGCAGGCTCTGAAAGATTTCCGCACCCGTGGGAAAAAAAAAAAAAAAACACAAACCACAAAGAACCCGCACCGAAATCTGCATGCGTTTTGTTGCGGATTTGGTGCCGTTTTTCCACAGGTTGTTCCCTGCGGGATTTCACGATTACATTAGTGAATCCCGCAGCTACCTGCGGAAAAGAAGTGACATGCAATCCCGCAACAAAACCTGGAGCTGTCAAAATCCACCTAGTGCGCACAGCATTTTTTTTTTTCCATAGGTTTTGCTGGTGAATCACTTCAGAAAGGTTGTGAACATTTTCTGCAGCGAAACATGCAGCAAATCCGCGGGAAATCCGCAGGAAATTTCACCTAGTGCGCACAGAGCCTTAATATGGTTTTAAGCACTTTGAGGGGTGCAGTTTTTAGAAGCTGTCACTTTTGTTTTTTTTCTGTCACCTAGGCCTCCGTAAGTCACTTCAAACACGATGTGGTCCTTAAAAAAATGATTTTGTAAATTGCTGGAAAAATGAGGAACTGCTGATGAACTTTGACCACTTCTAACTTCCTAACCCCAAAAAATTTTGTTTAAAAAAAAAAAATTGCGCTGATGTAAAGTAGACGTGTGGGAAATGTAATTTATTAACTACTTTGTGTTACAGAACTCTGGGATTTATGGGCATAAAAATTAAGTTTGAAAATTGTGAAATTTTCAATATTTTCATCAAATGTAGTATTTTTTCACAAATAAAAGCAAAAAATATCGTCCTAAATTGACCACTATCACGAAGTACAATATGTCACGAAAAAACAATCTCAGAATCACCGGGATCCGTGGAAGCGTTTCAGAGTTATAACCTGTGGAAGTGACACCTGTCTGAATTGGAAAAAAAAAAAATGCTCCGGACATTAGAGACAAAACTGGCTTCAACCTTACGGGCTTAAATAAATTATTTACAAATAGAGTAAATGATAAAAAAATGGGAAAGGTCTTTGACAGATTTTTAGCAACTGTTCAAGCACTCACCTGCATGACCGCATTAAAGAAACAAGTGTTGCCCAAGTTTGTTATTCCTTTGACAGGGACAGACGTAATATGAAGAGCCGATTTCTGCCTGGTTTCACCGCTTTGTTCTTGTAAATGAATGACCTTGGAAGAGGAGCCTGAAATTAAAACATAGCTTGCTTATGGGCAAATACACAGACAAGTACATAAAGCCCTGAACACAGACTTGTATCATTTTTAGATCTGTGCAGATATGTTACATTGAGAAATATTCTGGCTGGGAACATATACAGGCTTTCCCTATGTCACCATTACAACATCAAGCACAAAAATCTCAGGACTGCGTGGACTACACCAAGTTTCCATAGCTACGTGGGATAATTTTGAGAATTTGGCACACATGTAATATTTTTTTTTTGCTCAAATATTCCTATAAATGTAAACAGATTTATTCATACAGAAGCATTAAATGGATGCATTAAGTTAACTGAGGCAGTGCTCTGTTAGTTCCTTCCACTACATAATATATATTGTGTAAATGATGCTTTGAACATAATACTGTTTACTTTTCAAGCAAGCAGCCTAAAAAGGTAAATGGCTGAGGACACGCCGGCTAAAGGGGGCTTTACACGCTACGACATCGCTAATGCGAACTCGTTGGGGTCACGGAATTGGTGACGCACATCCGGCCGCATTAGCAATGCCGTTGCGTGTGACACCTATGAGCGATTTTGCATAGTTACAAAAACGTGCAAAATCGCTCATCGGTGACATGGGGGTCCATTCTCAAAAATCGTTACTGCAGCAGCACACATCGCTCCGTGTAACACCGCAGGAACGAGGAAGATCTCATTACCTGCCTCCCGGCCGCTATGCGGAAGGAAGGAGGTGGGCGGGATGTTACGTCCCGCTCATCTCCGCCCCTCCGCTTCTATTGGGCGGCCGCTCAGTGACGTCGCTGTGACGCCGCACGGACCGCCCCCTTAGAAAGGAGGCGGTTCGCCTGTCACAGCGACATCGCTGGGCAGGTAAGTAGTGTGACGGGTCCGGGCGATGTTGTCGCACAACAGATGGGGGCGGGTACCCACGCTAGCGATATCGGTACCGATATCGAAGCGTGCAAAGCGGCCTTTAGGCCCGTTTCACCCATCCGTCGCTAATACAAGTCGAAAGAGAAAAAACTAATCCAGCGGCATCAGTCGCCAGATTCGGTTTTTTTTTTTTTCAAAATTTGACGGATTGTGACTGATGGCAAAAAACTGTTGTGTTAAAGGGGCCTAAGAATGCAATAGCTGGGTAAAGGAATGACTGTTTCCTTGGTCAGTGACAGGGGGAAGCACTAACAGTAGAGTAGGCCCAGGATCATAAAATGTAACCATGATCACACTGATGTGTTGTATTTATAGGAGCATGAACAAAGTACAAATCAATAGATCTGGGAATAATCATAAATTGCGCAATTGGATGTGTTAAAGAAAAATGTTCCTGTGCAGAGATAATCTTATATACAGTGGGTATGGAAAGTATTCAGACACCTTTACATTTTTTACTCTGTCTCAGTACGCAGCGCGTACGTGCCGGTCTACAGGCCTAGGATTGGCTGAACACTGATCTCAGGTTCTGGAACTCACAACCAATGCGGTCATGTGACCGCCTATTTAAGGTCCTGCAAGGGATCACTTAATATACCTTCCCTGAAGAAGAGAGTATAAGGTGGACGCGAAACGTGCGTTGGAAGGGGTTTTGCTTTGCCCAGGAGGGGTTCAGCTGGGCTACTGATTTATGGGTAAGCAGCAATAAATTACTTTGTTACATGATCCCACCACCTTGCCTCAGAGTACGCATGATTTTGCAGACCTCTCTAAGAATTTCAGAGTGGGTCTCTATTTTGCTCTGATTTGGTCTAGTGTGGTGTTTTAATATACAACTGGGATAAAAAATTGCTGCTTAAGGGTATGTGCGCACTAGGCGTTTTTTTCACGCTGCGTTTTTATGTGCGTTTTTGTCTCAAAAAAACGCACCCGCGGCTAAAAAACGTGGCAAAAACGCATGCGTTTTTGCCGCGATTTGGTGCGTTTTTTGCTGCGTTTTTGCTCACTGCGTTTTTAATCAGTGCACAATGCCATTAAAGATTGTTGATGAAAAAAAAAAAAAAAAAAAGGTCTGATGTCATTTCGTTCTTCAAAATGTTCATTGTATGCAGGAGAGCAGACAGCTGCAGAACTAGTGTATGCAGGAGAGCAGACAGCAGCTGCAGAACTACAAGGCTCAGCATCCTCCATTCACTAGTGTATGTAGGAGAGCAGACAGCAGCTGCAGAACTACAAGGCTCAGCATCCTCCATTCACTAGTGTATGCAGGAGAGCAGACAGCAGCTGCAGAACTACAAGGCTCAGCATCCTCCATCCAGGACTGTATGCAGTTTTTTGCCCAAAAAGAAAAAAAAATGACATGGGCTTCGCCATATTTTTGTATGCTAGCCGGGTACAGCAGGCAGGTACGGGCTGCTCCCAACCCCCAGCTACCTATCTGTACCTGGCTGGGAACCAAAAATATAGAGAAGCCCTTTTTTTTAAATTATTTCATGAATTTCATGAAATAATTAAAAAAAAAAAAAAAAAATGACGTGGGCTTCGCCTAATTTTTGAGTCCAGCCGGGTACAACTAGGCAGCTGGGGATTGGAATCCACAGTGCAGGGTGCCCAAGATTTCTGGGCACCCCCACTGCGAATTGCAGTCCGCAGCCACCCCAGAAAATGGCGCTTTCATAGAAGCGCCATCTTCTGGCGCTGTATCCAACTCTTCCAGCTGCCCTGATGCCGGGTGGCTAGCTAGGTAATAGTGGAGTTAGGGCTAGCTGTATATTATCAGCTGGCCCTAAGCCCGAAATTCATGGTGTCACGCCAATAGTAGACATGGCCACCATGAATTTCTAGTAATGATAAAAAAAAACAAAAAAAAAAAAAACAAACACACAGAAAAATATTTTTATTAGAAATAAAACACAACACAATTAGTGACTCCATCTTTATTGAAATAAACCCCCCTCCGCAGTAATCCTGGGTTAGGGTCCCGCGCCGTCCAATCAGGATCCAATATCATCTGATCGGTTTGCTGGAAGGCAAAGCGATCATATGATGTGTCAGGTTAAACTACGTGAATCACATGACACATCAGCTGATTGTATAAAAGCCGATTATACAATCAGCTGATGCATCAGTAGAAAAAAAAAAATAATACTCACTTATGTGCTGTGCTGATTACCGGCAGCTCCTGGAGCGATCGATTGGACAGGAGTCTGATCCCGTCCGATCGCTGCAGGAGCTGCCGGTAATCAGCTGATGAAGTCCCCTGACGGCAGGATCAGCTGATAGCCGGCCGGGCGCGAAAAAGCCGGCGAGACTACGATCAGCTGATGCGTCAGGTGACTGCATCAGGTGATCCACCGCCAGGTCCTGCAAGCAAGGTCCTGCCCCGGGGAGACTGCACACAGCCGGAGCGGCGGTACCGGGACAGGAGCTGGGAGCGTGCATGGCACCGGGACCCTGCAGACAGGCGAGTATATATGACATATTTTTTTTTTTCTACTGTTCACTTTGGTTTTCGCCGTTGCCTCCACCTCCCGCCCAGACATGGCGCCGCACGGAGCTGACATGGCACCGGACGGGAGGTGGACGCAGCGGTGACGGTACCGGGAGGATTCATGCTTCTGTGTTTACCAACAGAAGGAATCCTCTTCCTGTACACGTCACTGTAGTACCCACCCCTTGCGTTTATAGCTGCGTTTTTAGTCATAGAAACGCGACTATATGCGTTTTTCATTGCGTTGTTGAACATCTCATTGAACTCAATGGGTGAAAAACGCAGTGAAAAACGCAGAAATAATTGACATGCTGCATTTTTGTGGTCACCACAAAAACGCAGCTACAAAAAAACGCTGTGTGAGGACAGCACTTATGAAAACCCATAGACATTGCTGGGGAAGCAATGTCACTGCGTTTTCAGCACAAAAACGCGGTAAAAAACGCCGCTAAAAACGCCTAGTGCGCACAAGGCCTAAGGCTATGTGCGCACGGTGCATTTTTGCACATTTTTCGGATGAGTTTTTTGGTCTAAAAACTGCATGACTTTGCTTCCCCAGCAAAGTCTATGAGTTTTCATTTTTGCTGTCCGCACAGTGCAGTTTTGTTTTAGGTGCATTTTTGTGGCAACCAAAAAGATGCAATATGTCAATTCTTTCTGCATTTTTGCCAGCATTTTTCACACATGCAATGCATTGGAAAAAACTCAGCAACAAAAACACGCGGTAAAACACGCAAAAACGCATGCGTTTTTTACAGCGGATGCGTTTAGCGGCCAAAAACGCACAAAAACGCTGCATCTTTGTGGTCACAAAAAAAGGCAACGTGCGCACATAGCCTGTCACTGCTCAGTCATTGCACTCACCTCCTCACTTGCTGTGGGCGTACTTAAAAAGTTCCCCATTGCTTTATATACCTAATATCAGCATGTCTATTTGCACAGACTCTTTTTTTGTATGAATTCTTCTATAATCCTTTTTTTAAACAATTTTTGTCTAATAAAACATAATTTTTAGCCTTAAAGCTCTGGTTTCTTTTTCCTTCATAATTTTTATGAATATTACTTTTGTGAATTAAGGGACAATGTGCAATATAAAAATATATGTATCTACATGTCCCTGTACGGTCAGACACAGCCATTACACAGTACGTAGCAGGAACACATATCAGATTATCTCAGCACAGGAGCATTGTTTTTTGGTTTTGTTTTGTTTTTTTTAACACATCCAATAGTGGAACTTATTATTATTCAAAGATCGATTGATTAAAATAGACTTTAAAATTAACTTTGTTAGCGGGGAAAAAGAGAATTTTGTTTACTTACCGTAAATTCTTTTTCTTGTAGTTCCGACATGGGAGACCCAGACCATGGGGTGTATAGCTAGCGCCTCCGGAGGACACACAAAGCACTACACTCAAACGTGTAGCTCCTCCCTCCAGGCTATATACACCCCCTGGATGACAATCTACCCAGTTCAGTGCAAAAGCTGAAGGAGGACATCCACCCATAAGTAGAGATAGAGTAAAACTCGGCAAAACCAGAACTCTGTCTACTAACAACAGCCGTGAAGCACACGGAACAAAAAACTGCCAACAGGCAACAGGGAGGGAGCTGGGTCTCCCATGTCGGAACTACAAGAAAAAGAATTTACGGTAAGTAAACAAAATTCTCTTTTTCTTTATCGTTCCTTCCATGGGAGACCCAGACCATGGGACATTCCAAAGCAGTCCATGGGTGGGAAATAAACTAAACTGAGAAGTAGGCAAAACCTAACTTCACAAATGGGCGACAGCCGCCTGAAGGATGCGTCTGCCCAAGCTCGCATCTGCTGAAGCATGAGCATGCACTTGGTAGTGCTTAGAAAAAGTGTGCAGACTGGACCAAGTGGCAGCCTGACACACCTGCTGAGCCGTAGCCTGGTGCCTGAAAGCCCAGGAGGCACCGACAGCTCTGGTCGAGTGCGCCTTAATCCCCGGCGGGGGAGGCACCTGAGAAGACTGGTAGGCATCGGCGATAGCCGACCTAACCCAACGAGCCAGGGTCGGTTTAGACGCCGAGAGGCCCTTGCGCTGACCCGTGGTTAGCACAAAAAGTGAGGTGCACCGCCGAAAAACAGCGGTGCGAGACACATAGATTCGGAGCGCCCGCACCAAATCCAAGGTGTGCAACGCCTTCTCAAAGCGATGCACAGGGGCCGGACAAAGAGAGGGCAATGAAATGTCCTGGTTAAGGTGGAAGGAAGACACCACCTTAGGGAGAAAGTCCGGAGTCGGACGAAGAACCACCTTGTCTTGGTGAAACACCAAAAAGGGGGATTCCGAAGAAAGCGCAGCCAAATCAGAAACTCTCCTGAGAGAAGTTATGGCTACTAGAAAGACAACTTTCTGTGAAAGTCTAGACAAGGGAACCTCCCTGAGAGGCTCAAAAGGGGGTTTCTGTAAGGCCGTGAGGACCAGATTAAGGTCCCAGGGATCCAAGGGCCGTCGGTAAGGAGGGATGATGTGAGATGCGCCCTGCATGAAGGTGCGCACCTGAGCCAGTCGGGCGATACGCCGCTGGAACAATACCGACAAAGCCGACACCTGTCCCTTAAGGGAATTGAGGGACAGACCCAACTGTAGACCTGACTGTAGAAAAGACAGGATGGTCGGCAAGGCGAACGGCCAAGGAGCATGGCCGGAAGAGCGACACCAGGACAGGAAAATTCTCCAAGTCCTATGGTAAATCTTAGCCGAGGAACACTTCCGAGCCTGAGTCATGGTGGAGATGACCTCAGAGGGAATGCCTGAAGCCGTCAGGATCCAGGACTCAAGAGCCACGCCGTCAATCTGAGAGCCGCAGAATTCTGGCGGAAGAACGGACCTTGAGAGAGAAGGTCTGGGCGGTCCGGGAGATGCCACGGCACCTCTACGGACAGGCGGAGCAGGTCTGGGTACCAGGCTCGCCTGGGCCAGTCCGGAGCAATGAGTATGACTCGACGACCCTCCATTCGGATCTTGCGCAGAACCCTGGGCAAGAGCGCTAGAGGGGGAAACACATAGGCCAGACTGAACTGAGACCAATCCTGAACCAGTGCGTCTGCTGCGAAGGCTTGAGGATCGTGGGAGCGAGCCACGTAAACCGGAATCTTGTTGTTGTGCCGGGAAGCCATTAGATCTACTTCCGGAGTGCCCCACTTGCGGCAGATTGATCTGAACACTGACGGATGCAGGGCCCACTCGCCGCCGTCCACGGTTTGACGGCTGAGATAATCGGCCTCCCAGTTTTCCACGCCTGGGATGTGGACTGCGGATATGGTGGACTTTGAGTCCTCCGTCCACTGGAGGATTTGTTGAACCTCCAACATCGCCAGACGGCTGTGAGTTCCGCCCTGGTGATTGATGTAGGCAACCGCTGTCGCGTTGTCCGACTGAACCCGAATGTGCTTGCCCGCCAATAGGTGGTGAAAGTCTAGGAGAGCTAGAAACACAGCTCTGATTTCCAGCACATTGATCAGGAGGGCTGATTCGGACGGAGTCCAAGTGCCCTGTGCTCGGTGATGGAGAAACACCGCTCCCCAGCCGGAGAGACTGGCATCCGTGGTGAGGATCACCCAGGACGGAGTCAGGAAGGAACGTCCCTGTGAAAGGGAGAGGGGCTGAAGCCACCACTGAAGGGAGTTCCTGGCCTGTGATGACAGAGCCACCAGCCTGTCCAAAGAAGAGATCCGCTTGTCCCAACAGCGGAGAATGTCCAGCTGCAAGGGACGCAGATGGAACTGGGCAAAGGGAACCGCTTCCATGGACGCCACCATCTGACCCAGCACCTGCATGAGGTGTCTGATGGAATGACGGCGGTGCCTCAGCAGAGAGCGCACCGCCAGACGAAGGGACTGCTGTTTGACTAAGGGCAACTTGACAAGTGCCGGCAGAGTCTCGAATTGCATCCCTAGGTACAAAAGTACCTGGGTCGGGGTCAGAGTCGACTTGGGGAGGTTGACAAGCCACCCGAACTGAATTAGCGTGGCGACAGTGAGAGAGACACTCCGCTGGCAGTCTACACTGGATGAGGCCTTGACTAGAAGGTCGTCCAGGTAAGGAATCACTGCCAATCCCTGGAGGTGCAGGACCGCAACCACTGCTGCCATGACCTTGGTGAACACTCGAGGGGCCGTGGCTAAACCAAAGGGAAGAGCCACGAACTGGAAATGTTCCTCTCCGATTGCAAAGCGTAGCCAGCGCTGGTGTGAGACCGCAATAGGCACATGCAGATAGGCATCTCTGATGTCGATGGATGCCAGAAAATCTCCCTGGGTCATTGAGGCAATGACCGATCTCAGAGATTCCATGCGAAAGTGCCGCACCTGAACATGCTTGTTGAGAAGCTTGAGATCCAGGATGGGCCGGGAGGAACCGTCCTTTTTGGGGACTAGAAAGAGGTTTGAGTAGAAACCGCTGAACCGTTCCCGGGCGGGAACCGGAACAATTACACCGTTGGCCTGCAGGGATGCCACGGCCTGAGAGAAGGCGGCGGCTTTGGAGCAGGGGGGGGTGGACAGAAAAAATCTGTTTGGCGGGCTGGAAGAAAAAGGTATCCTGTAGCCGTGGGTGATGATATCCCGCACCCACTGATCGGAGACGTGTTGCAACCACACGTCGCCAAAGTGGGAGAGCCTGCCCCCGACCAAGGACGTTGCTGGCGCGGCCAGATAGTCACGAGGAGGCTGCCTTGGTGGCAGCGGCTCCTCCGGTCTTTTGAGGACGCGGCTTTGCGCGCCAGTTGGATTTACGATCCTTGGCGGTAGTGGACGAGACTGTGGGCTTAGAGGATGACCAGTTAGAGGAACGAAAGGAACGAAACCTCGATTGGTTCCTGCCCTGGGCAGGTTTCTTGGCTTTAGCTTGTGGCAAGGAAGTACTCTTCCCGCCAGTAGCTTCCTTAATTATGTCATCCAGCTGTTCCCCAAACAGCCGTGACCCAGTAAAAGGGAGACTCGCAAGGTACTTCTTAGAGGAAGAGTCCGCTTTCCACTCTCGAAGCCACAAGATCCTGCGGATCGCGAGGGAGTTAGCGGAGGCCACTGCCGTGCGGTGAGAAGCCTCCAGGATGGCAGACATGGCGTAGGATGCAAAAGCCGAAGCTCGGGAAGTTAAGGCATCCATCTCAGGAATAGAGTCCCTGGAGAGGGAATGAATCTCCGCCAGAGAGGCAGAGATAGCCTTAAGAGCCCACACCGCCGCAAAAGACGGAGAGAAGGAGGCTCCTGCCGCCTCAAATACAGACTTGGCCAGAAGGTCAACCTGGCGGTCAGTGGGATCCTTAAGAGAAGTGCCGTCGGCCACAGCAACGACTGTGCGGGCTGAGATTCTGGACACTGGAGGGTCTACCTTTGGGGACTGGGCCCAGTCCTTAACCACCTCCGGTGGAAAGGGGAAACGGTCATCTGAACTACGTTTCGGAAAACGTTTGTCAGGACAGGCCCTAGGCTTGTTAACAGTGGTCTGAAAGCTGGAGTGGTTAAAAAACATACTCCTAGGTTTCTTAGGAGAGGTAAACTGGTGTACCTCTACCAGAGAGGGTTGATCCTCTGACTCATGTGGGTTGAGGTTCAGTACGGAGTTAATGGACGCAATCAAGTCACTAACATCCGCATCGCCCTCAGACAAGTCAATGGGGTACATAGAGGCAAAGTCTGAGCCCACAGTAAGTGAATCCTCCTCGCCCTGCACCTTGGCTTGTGAATCAGAGCCGTGGGACGAGGAAGGAGAAGGGTCCGTGCGTCTCCGTTTAGGGGGACGGGGTCCTTGGACATGCTCTGAGGGCTCTGCAGAGCTCGGAGCCGCAGAGACACCCTGAGAGGGAGGCGGATGCATAGACAGCAGCGTCTGGGACAGCTGTCCCATGGAATCGGCAAACGACTTGGAAAGAGCCTGTGAAAAGGATGCTACCCAAGCCGGGGGCTCAGCCACCGGGGCCGGAGCAGCCGGAGGGACCCCTGAGGAGGCTCCAGGCTGAGACACAACCATATTAGCACAGTTATCACAATGTGGGTACGTGCTAGGCTCTGGCAGAATTAGCTTGCAAGCAGTGCATATAGCATACATGTTTGCAGCCTTGCTCCTAGTGACAGACATGCTGCTGTGGAGGAAGCTCTGCAGCCAAAACACACTCCTGTAGAAAGCCTGAGAGTGTAATAAAAGTCCACAACCAGAGGTTGTGGCTTACCAGCACTGTTCTCTGTGTGTCCTCCGGATTTCACCGCTCCCTGAAGTGTCAGCCTTCCAAATAGAATGCAGCAGTAGCATCCAGCGCTTCTCAGTGTAAAAAACGCTGAGAAAATGGCGCTGGGAGAAGGAGGGGGGGCGTGTATAAGCCCAGGAGCGGGAAAAACAGAGGGCAGAGCGACACAGGGAGGTAGACAGGGGAGGGGACATCTCCTTAGGGAGGAGTGCCCTCCCCTCTGCTGGCCGGGCGGTGGGCGGCGCTGTATGCAAAACATACAGAAGAAGCCAAAAACGAAACTAGGCCCAAACTGAAGCCGGGGCCTAGATTTTAAAGTGCGGCCGACGAGCAGGCACCGTCGGCGCGGTTCTCATGGGAAATTCCCAGAACCGGCCGAAATGAACAGTAACGCTAAAGCACATACTGCCCCCCTAATAAAAGTACCCGGGACCCCTGAAAAAACGTCTCAATACTTAGCTTTGAGACGCAGGGCCATGTCCCTGAGTGGGGGTTAACGCTCCTTCCAGCAGGGACCAGACAGGGCTGTGGATGGAGCCGGCCTCCTGCAAGCAGAGAGGACCGTGATGGCTCCCACTTCAAACAGAGCCTCGACAGAGGATGCGAAGGAGCACGGCATGTGAAGGCTCCAGCCTTATTAAAATCAACCTTAACAGCACCCCGCAGAGTGGAGCGTGAAGGGACATGCCGGGAGTCCAGACTGGACCCGCTTTTCTTCCAAATCTTTAAAAATTAAAATAAAATTGAAAAAAATATGAGGAAATGAAAGTGTGTGTGATCCTCCTGGAACACAAAGCATTGAACTGGGTAGATTGTCATCCAGGGGGTGTATATAGCCCGGAGGGAGGAGCTACACGTTTGAGTGTAGTGCTTTGTGTGTCCTCCGGAGGCGCTAGCTATACACCCCATGGTCTGGGTCTCCCATGGAAGGAACGATAAAGAAAACCACTTTAAATAGGCCTTCGAAGTTCATCACAAGGGAGCGTGCCAGGCTACTTGCAAAGTTCAACAAGGAGCACAATAACAACAAACAGACCAGGCAGGGCATGTGCGTAACAGCTTTGTACATCGTAGCCACATATAATCCTCTCTGATCAGTACAATCATAATAATCAATGTTATTTCCAGATCTATTGACTAAAACAGGTCTGAATAATATGAAGACATAGCAGAAAATACACTAGTGACACTGCTAGCACACATCTGGAAACATCACAGCATCTGGAGAACCAGATGTCACTATTATTACCGTGCCAGCAGAATATCATTATACGGTTATGTGGACAAAGGAGCAATTTGTATATGATACAATCTTATTTACTATTGCTTGTGAAAAGTAGTAGAAAAGAGGGTCACTACACCATGTGCAGAATTAGCCAAGTTGTATTTTAGAGGATTTTTTTTATTATTGATCAACAACTATGTTCTCAATCAACCCAAAAGACTTGGCTATCTTAGGAGGATATCTGTTTGTGCAGGGAACTATTACTATGCAGAATTATTAGGCAACTTAATAAAAAAACAAATATTATTTCCATCTCACTTGTTTATTTTCACCAGGTAAACCAATATAAACTGCACAAATTTTAGAAATGACATGCAAAAACAAAATCCAAAAACATGAGTGACCAATATAGCCACCTTTCTTTATGATGACACTCAACAGCCTACCATCCATAGATTCTGTCAGTTGCTTGATCTGTTTATGATCAACATTGAAGCCACCACAGCCTCCCAGACACTGTTCCGAGAGGTGAACTGTTTTCCCTCCCTGTGGATTTCACATTTTATGAGGAACCACCGGTTCTCTATGGGGTTCAGATCAGGTGAACAAGGGGGCCATGTCATTATTTTTTTTTAATTTTTTAGACCTTTACTGGCCAGCCACACTGTGGAGACGTTGGATGCATGTGATGGAGCATTGTCCTGCATGAAAATCATGTTTTTCTTGAACAATACTGACTTCTTCCTGTATCACTGCTTGAAGAAGTTGTCTTCCAGAAACTGGCAGCAGGTCTGGGAGTTGAGCTTCACTCCATCCTCAACCCGAAAAGGTCCCACAAGTTCATCTTTGATGATACCAGCCCATACCAGTACCTCACCTCCACCTTACTGGCGTCGGAGTGGAGCTCTCTGCCCTTTACTGATCCAGCCTCTGGCCCATCCATCTGGCCCATCAAGAGTCACTCTCATTTCATCAGTCCATAAACCTTTGAAAAATCAGTCTTAAGATATTTCTTGGCCCAGTCTTGATGTTTTATCTTAGGTTTCTTGTTCAAAGGTGGTCATTTTTCAGTCTTCCTTACCTTGGCCATGTCCCTGAGTATGGCACACTTTGTGCTTTTTGATACTCCAGTAACGTTGCAGCTCATCATGTGATCAAAATATTCATTTGCCTAATAATTCTGCACACAGTGTATACAGAACATCTAGATGAAAGGGAACCTGTCAGGTCCAATATGCACACTGAAACACGAGCAGTTCTGGGTACACATTGCTAATCCCTGCCTAACTGTCCCTGTATACACTAGCATAGATAAAGAGCTCTTTAAAAATAGTATTTCTAAAGATCTTTTTTCGTATGCTAATGAGCGAGGGGACTAGTCCCAAGGGTGTTGCTTTCCTTGCTAGTCGGCTCCATTAGCATGTTAGTACGCCCCTGTGGGTATGCTAACATGCTAATGAACGTGCAGTGTCAGAGGATGATCTCACTTACCTCTCCGCTGCCATAGCTGCCCGATGCTGGATTTTGGCTCAGTGCGCATGACCCCAGAGTTTCGGTCATGCGCACTATGAAGCTGGGTGTACAATTCCCGGCTTCAAACTAAAGTAGTGTGCATAACTGAAAGTCCGAGATCCTGTGCACGGAGCCGTAATCCAGCCTCGGACGTGATAGCGGAGAGGTGAGTGAGATCATACTGTGATGCTGCACATTCATTGGCATGATAGCACACCCACAGGGGCGTACTAAACATGCTAATGGAGCCGACTAGCAAGGGAAGCAACGCCCTTGGGACTAGTCCCAGAACTCATTAGCATACGATAAAAGATCTTTAAAAATATTTTTTCAAAAGATCCCTTTATCTATGCTAGTGTCTACAGGGACGATTAGGCAGGGATTAGCAATATGCACCCACAACTGCTCGTGGTTCGGGGTGCATATTGGACCTGACAGCTTTCCTTTCAAAGGGCTTGTTTACACACTGCGGTTTACTGTAACAGCGAAGTCAATGAGAAGTCTGAGATCTCATGCACATGGAGCTTCATTTTTCTGCAGCATGTCAAATTTTTCAGTATAAGGGTTTTCACCCATTTCAATTAATGTGGGAAAAGGTCTAAGAGGACACCTGCAACTATGCAGTATAGAACCATAGACCACCTATAAATGTATGGTGGGCTAAGTTTTCTTGGGGTGCATAGATTACAGAGCAAGGATTTCTTTTTCCCATACATTGCAAAATATTACATTACACTACATGAAGATATCAAAAGTAGTGCAAATAGTAAAAAAAAGAGACTAAAAAAAAAAAACCCCACAACCAGTGGAGTCTAACTAGTATTTCTCTTCCAATATATTACATATGCACATTTATTCAATTGTTCTAAATGTGGACATTTGAGCTACAGTCTCATTAACTTATAGCCTAGAGATAACACGAAAATTAAGATATTCCTTGCAGTCTCCGATTCCAGTGGCAACTTCCTTGCTGTCGCTATCATTGTACTAAATGAGAACATTAGTGACATATTCAGACTAAAAAAATATTGATTAGCACAGCATGTCAATGCAAACGAGTTATGGACTTAATAAATGCCAGGAATGGTGACTCCTGAAATGGAGATTTTTGACATATGAGCTCACATTTGCACTAATGAGTTAAAGAGCGAGTCTCATTAAAGTGTTCTGGGGACATGGCAGGGACCAATTTACGGTAATAGAATGTTTATGCCAAAGGTTGTGCGGCATTGAGGAGCAGAGGGACGGAGCCTCCTCCACAGGGAGTTCTCCTGAGTCTCCTACATCAACCAAAGACAAATGTGTAATTAAAGTTCCGAAAAGCAACATTTAATTAAAGAGGAATAAAACAAGACTGACAAGTCGCACAATATATTTTCCGGCACACTGATCAGATCCTGCTGGCCAGGCAGATGCAATTTTCCAGGTTACAGCTGCATCGGCAGGATGCACTAGATTTGGAACAGATTATTACAGAGCTTTATAGTTGTGGCCGGTTTACAGCATGGAAATGTGTCTTTACAACAAAATTAAAAGAAATTTCAACTACTGTAAAAACAGATTAATAACCAAAATCTATTCTTGCTATTTTTGGTAACAAAATCAGATCTGTCACCAGATTTCTCAACACAAACTGCCAAGATTATTCTGAAGATGGTGTACTTTATACAGGCATTTCTGATGGACTTTTTATTTAATCTTTTCCCCCTCTTCTTTAGCATTCACGAGTTCAGTGAATGATTTAATTGCAGGATTATAGAGCCATGGGTTTTTATAAGAACATAATAATGTAAGCAATTTGCATTATCAAATCTAGCAGCGGATCCATTTGATAAAATGTGGGAATATAAGTGAGAAACAAAACAGATACAAAAAAAAAAAAAAAAAAGATTGTGTTAATATATCTCACCATATAAATGGGACAAAGTATTATGCAAAAATCCTTTTAGTGCACAGCCTAAAGGCCCAGTCACACACACAACGACTTACCAGCGATCCCGACAACGATACGGCCTGATAAGGATCTCTGGTAAGTCACTGGGAGGTCGCTGGAGAGATGTCACACAGTCACACCTTACCAATGACGCAGTAACGATCAGAGAGCTGTATAACGATTTCGACGGGCATTGGGACCCCGGGACCCCGTTAGGAGGTTGTTGGTAGGCGTCAAACACAGCGATGCGTCCTGCCCAGCACGACATCGCCTTTGAAGAAAATGGTCTGGACCATTCGGCAATGACTAGCGATCTCACAGCAGGGGCCTGATCGCTGGTAGATGAGAAGCTGTGACTCAGCAACAATCTTGTTACTGATCTCGTGTGTGACGGGGCCTTAAAGATGGTCCGTTTCTTTTCCATTGAGAACGCCTTTGACCACATGTTGTGGGATCACATCAACAGCTTCCAAATGCAAAGGTCACACCTGGAATCAGCTCCAGATCTTTTACTTGCTTAATTGATGGTGGATTAATGATGGAATAGCCCTTGTAACCCATTAAAGAGCATTTGAGAGTCTGCACTTTAAACCTATATTAATTATATAACTGTATCTTCAATAAAACAGCTAAAATGACAAACTTTGTGTCAGTGTCCAAATATTTCTGGCCTTAACTGTACATAGCATAAAAATCTAATCCAATCTTGTCAAAGGGATGTAGGAAAACCTAAGCAGCTCCTTGAAGGGATTGTTGCCCTTCAGATAATGTTGGACCCTGTAAGCAGTTTGCACCTTTCCTGGTTCCACAAGCAAATCTTTACCACTGCTCCCTATTTCTGGCACTGGTTGCTGTGCTGATGTCATGTCAACAGCCAGTGAGCTCAGCAGCTCTGCCAGTATACATGGTCACCCCCTTCAGAGCTGTTGAGCTCTCTGATTTGCTGTCACTCTGTCAAAGGGATGTCAGTGTCAATCACAATGCAAGACACTAAGAGCAGCGATGGAGACTCGACAGAGGACCTGAGGAAGGTGATTACAGTGTGGTTTGTTATATTTTAACAAACTGCACCGAGGGCAAAAATGGTGTGAAAAGAAACATCCTTTTTAAAAAGTCATTCAAACAAAGTCTTAAAAGGGAACCTGTCATCAGAAATTTAGCTTGAAACCTAAAGGTTTCCCCCTCTGCAGCTCCTGAGCTGCATTCTAGCAAGGTTCCTGTACTTTTTGTGGCCCCTTTTAAACCAAATTAAATACTTTATAAACTTGTACCTTTTGCTATGTAAATTTTGTAAATCGTCCATGGGGGCGGGCTCTCTGCTGACCGTTGCTGTTCCTCCAGCACATTGACGCCGTCCCCCCACGCTCCATTTCATCCATCAGGACGCCGCCCACTGTGCCAGAGGTGCCGCCCACGCCAGGATCGCTGGTGACGTGTGTCACAAGCACGAGATTATGGGCGGCGCTGTGATTGCATCGCAAGTGCCCGCGCTTTCCCCTACTGCCTCCAGCGTTCTGCGCAAGCGCTCGCCGGCCAAATGACCCGACGTCACCTCCTTCCTATCTTACCCTGCAGCAGGTCAAGATGGGAAAGAGGTGACGTCGGGTTATCTGGCCAGCAAGCGCTTGCGCAGAACGCTGGAGGAAGAGGGGAAAGTGCGGTCACGAGGTTATGGGCATAACCTCGTGCCTGCGCAAAATGTCACCAGCGATCACACGTGCACACAGTTCACAGTACCGCTACAGTCGCACAGCGCATGCGTGGGACCACGGGAGCCCAGGGGCGGCGTCCTGAAAAATGAAATTCAGTGTTGGGGGGCGGCGTAAATCTGCTGGTGGAACAGCAACTGTCACCAGAGAGCCCGCCCCCATGGCGAGTTACAAAATTTACATAGCAAAAAGGTACAAGTTTATAAAGTATTTAATTTGGTTTGAAAGGGGCCACAAAAAGTACAGGAACCTTGCTAGAATGCAGCCCAGGAGCTGCAGAGGGGGAAACTTTTAGGTTTCAAGCTAAATTTCTGATGACAGGTTCCCTTTAAATACAGAGCTCCACATAGAGCCTAAAGCAGTCAAGACATATTATTGAGTATTTCAAGCACCACGCCAGTGTTCATTTTTATTTCATTTTACCTAGTGTAGCAGTGCTTTTAATTTAAGTTCCCTGGCCCTATTCTTCTACTCACCCTCCGGCAACTTCACCCTGTATCGCCGCTGCTCCACTCGGTCTCTGGCAGTTTTTAATGGAGCAACTCTCAGGTCACACTTCAATGCAAATGTATGAGAGATTCATTCTGGCTCTCCGAGACATGCACTGAGAGATTGGTGACATAACTTCTGACTTCCAGCAGTCACAGGATGATGCCGTGGTACCAGAGCTGCGTGAATATATGATGAAGATGCCGGAGGGTGAGTGTAAAGGGTGCTTTACATGCTGCGACATCGCTAACGATATATCGTCGGGGTTACGGTGTTTGTGACGCACATCCAGTGTCATTAGCGACATTACAGCGTGTGACAGCTAGGAGCAACGATCGTAAAAACGTCAATTATCGTTGATCGTTGACACGTCGCTCCTTTTCATATCGTTGGTGGTGCATGCCGCTGGTTGTTCGTTGTTCCTGTGGCATCACACATCGCTATGTGTGACACCGCAGGAACTACGAACATCTCCTTACCTGCGGGCCACCAGCAATGAGGAAGGAAGGAGATGGGAGGCATGTTCCGCCCACTCATCTCCGCCCCTACTCTGCTATTGGGCGGCCGCTTAGTGATGTCGCTGTGACGCCGAACGAACCGCCCCCTTAAAGGAGAGATTGTTTGGTGTCTCAGCGACGTAGCTAAGCAGGTATATGCATGTGACACTGCCGTAGCGATATTGTTCGCTACGGCAGAAATCACCCCCATGACGAAACAGCGTCGTGGGCGGGTGCTATCGCGCACGACATCGCTATATATCGCTAGCGATGTAGCAGCGTGTAAAGCACCCTTTAGACCGGTGGCAGAGTCCTTAGATTAAAAGCATCACTCCAGCGGTAAAAAAACAAAAACTCTGGAATGGTCCTTTAAGAGACATGTATTTTTTTTTATATAACTTTCCCTGATATTCGCAAGAAAAATAAAATGACAAAAAAATTATCTCCCAGTGTCGCAAAAAATAGTGAGAACATTTTTTTTTTTTTAAAGCTGTTAAAGCGCGCATACAATAAGACCCAAAAATATGCTGACAAAAACTAGATTTAAAAAAAAAAAAAAAAACCCCACTAACACTGGGGTTTTTTTAGGCTCACTTTTCCTGGTCTTGCAGAAAGACTTTTCAGAGGGCTCCTTATAAGTGACACAAGGACAGGTAACACCTCTATAAATAGCGGATAACTGAGGATCCACTAATATCGAAAAGCAATGTCACACCTAACCCTACTCCACCTCATTTTCAAGTCCCTCTGTTAGGAAGGAAAAAAAAAAAAGAAAGACATACTGAAGAACACATCAACTGGCCTAAAGAGAAATGGAGAAGCATTTTTGTTAAAAGCAAAATTGTTGTATTTGGGTCCAAGGGCCTCAGACAGTTCGTCAGACGATCCCCAAACTCTGAATTCAAGCCACAGGACACTCTGAAGACCGTGAAGCATGGTGGTGCAAGCATCATGATATGAGCATGTTTCTCTTACTATGTGCCGGGCCTATTTACAGCATCAAAAATGCTGTTTCTGAGGCAAAGTCAACAAATGCAAATGAATTGTGGGATGTAGTCACAGCATCCTGGGCTGGAATAACAGGTGACAGGAGCTAGACGTTGGGTGACAATGCAACAGAGATGTGAAGTGCATCTAAAAAATGTGGTTATACAACTAGATATTAGGTTAGTGATTCACGGGAATGCTAAATCCTATATAAAGAGGACAGATTGTGAGTGAGTAAAGACAAATGCAGACACTGCTATTTTTTTGGAACAGCACAATGTTCATTTTTTATATTTTCTGTAAAGTAGTTAAAATTATATAAATTTCTCTGAATGTTGCGATTTAGAAAAAAAGTGTGTAAAGTTCCCAATGGATGGAAATAAACACTATTAGAAAGATTGTGGGGTTTTGCACACAATGCTATTATTGTGAACACAACTGTATATGAAAACCTAAATCACTTTATATTAGTAGGTGACCTAGTAGGAAATATATAGACAAACTATTTACTAAAAGAATACATGTGAAAATCTAGAAAGGTTTACCTGTTACACACTGTATTTACAGATATGAGAGAATTAAAAGTGCCAAATATCGGTATAAACACAGTTGTGGCCTCATCTCCATTGGCATTTCACAAACATCTGGGAATGTATCTTAAAGGAAACAATGTTCAGGAGCCATCTGGACAAAACTGCGGGCAAAATGAAATGCGAAGCATATGGAAAAGCAGATTTTTCTCTTCCCTGCAGCAGTACAGGATGACAAATGTCAAAGTTAGATGTGAGCACGCTTGACTGTGCTATGCTTTGCAGCACCACCTGGCTCTCCTTGCCTGGCCACCAAATATGGACAGCATTGCCACAGCGGACTATGTCTTCAGGGGAAACTCAATAAACGCATTGCACTTCATAGTTAAATGGCAGCTTCACACAAGTACCAACATCCCGTTTGTCTTCCCTGACGTGTGAAGCAATGAGGAAAAAAAAATACTAATAAAAAAATTTTTTCTAGCTACATTCACTAAAATTTATTACACATTATTATACATTTTAATTGTTCAATTTTTTTATTATATACAGGAGCAGTTTACAGAACAGCTTAAAAGAATAACTATATATATATATATATATATATATATATATATATACATACATACATACACACATATATACATATATAATGTGTGTGTATCTATATATATAATTGCCTTATTCTGTCTGTCTGTCTGTCTGTCATGCTCCAAAATTGTGTCACGGTGACATTGTGTCACCGTGACATGTCCTTACGGTGACACAAAGCTGATTGGCCGCTGGGTCCGCCATGGCCCCGCCCCCCCACACGGATTGGCCTCTCGCCCCGGCTGCGCCCCCACACGGATTGGCCAGCCGCTCGCCCAGGCTCTGCCCCCCCCCACAGATTGGCCTCTCGCCCCGGCACCCTGCAGGCATTGGCAACTCGCCCACGCCACGCCCCGCCCCCTCACGCAATAGACGTTAGCTCTCGCCCCCCCCCCCGCATTGCCCGAACTGACACGGTCACGGAGCCACGAATCCCAGGTGAGTACTGTACTCCCCCCCCTTTTCCCCCCTCACCAACGGGAGCCCACATCAGCGTACGCCGCCGCCGTATGCTGGTGTTGGCTCCCGTGCGAGCGGGGGACGTGTTGCGCTGGTAACCATGCTTGCATAGTTACCAGTAAATCAAGGTCCTGCAGCGGCGGGACTTCCACACGCACAAACATAACAGCACACACACACGCATACACACACACATCAGATCGCACTCACCCTCACACACACCTCACACACACCTCACACACACCTCACACACACCTCACATCCACATACTCACAGCATCCGGCGATATCGCTTGCTTCTCGGCCTCGATACTGTGCTGTTGTGATCTTCCAGGACCTGACGGAGGATCACATGGCCAGAGGCATGTGGTATGTCCGGATGTTGTGAGTATCAGCGCGTATGTGCGATATCGTCAGTGTCTGTGTGTGTGAGTGGATGCGATCGGGTGTGTGTGAGTGGATGCGATCGGGTGTGTGTGAGTGGATGCGATCGGGTGTGTGTGAGTGGATGCGATCGGGTGTGTGTGAGTGGATGCGATCGGGTGTGTGTGAGTGGATGCGATCGGGTGTGTGTGAGTGGATGCGATCGGGTGTGTGAGTGTCGGCAGAGGAGCACGGCGTGCTGGAGGAGGCTGGGAGCAGAGAGGCTGATCATGGGGAAGGCTGGGAGGAGAGAGGCTGATGATGGGGGAGGCTGGGAGGGGGAGGCTGATGCTGGGGGAGGCTGGGACGAGGGAGGCTGATGCTGGTGGAGGCTGATGCTTGGGGAGGCTGATGCTGGGGGAGGCTGGAAGGAGAGAGGCTAATGCTGGTGGAGGCTGATGCTTGGGGAGGCTGATGCTGGGGGAGACTGGGAGGGGAAGGCTGATGCTGAGGGAGGCTGGGAGGAAGGAGGCTGGAAGGAGAGAGGCTGATCCTGGGGAAGGCTGGGAACGGGAGGCTGATGCTGATGGAGGCTGGAAGGAGTGAGGCTGATGCTGGGGGAGGCTGGAAGGAAAAAGGCTGATGCTGGTGGAGGCTGATGCTTGGGGAGGCTGATGCTGGGGGAGACTGGGAGCGGAAGGCTGATGCTGAGGGAGGCTGGGAGAGGGAGGCTGGGAGGAAGGAGGCTGGGAGGAAGGAGGCTGGGAGGAGAGAGGCTGAACCTGGGGAAGGCTGGGAAGGGGAGGCTGATGCTGGGGGAGGCTGGAAGGAGAGAGGCTGATGCTGGTGGAGGCTGATGCTTGGGGAGGCTGATGCTGGGGGAGACTGGGAGCGGAAGGCTGATGCTGAGGGAGGCTGGGAGGAAGGAGGCTGGGAGGAGAGAGGCTGATCCTCGGGAAGGCTGGGAAGGGGAGGCTGATGCTGAGGGAAGCTGGAAGGAGAGAGGCTGATGCTGGGGGAGGCTGGAAGGAGAGAGGCTGAGGCTGGGAGGAGAGAGGCTGATGCTGGGGAAGGCTGATGCTGAGGGAGGCTGGGAGGGGAAAGCTGATTCTGGGGAAGGCTGGGAGGACGGAGGCTGGGAGGAGAGAGGCTGATCCTGGGGAAGGCTGGGAGAGGGAGGCTGATGCTGGAGGAGGCTGGAAGGAAAGAGGCTGATGCTGGCGGAGGCTGATGCTGGGGGAGGCTGGAAGGAGAGAGTCTGATGCTGGTGGAGGCTGATGCTTGGGGAGGCTGGGAGAGGGAGGCTGATGCTGAGGGAGGCTGGGAGGAGGGAGGCTGGGAGAGGTAGGCTGAGAGAAGAGAAGCTGATGCTGGGGGAGGCTGATGCTGGGGGAGGCTGGGAGGAGGGAGGCTGGGAGGAGAGAGGCTGATGCTGGGGAAGGCTGGGTGGAGAGAGGCTGATGCTGGGGACAGAGAGGAGAGGCTGATGCTGGGAGGAGAGAGGCTCATGCTAGGATGAGAGAGGCTGATGCTGGGAGGAGAGAGGCTGATGCTGGGAGGAGAGAGGCTGATGCTGGGGGCAGAGAAGCTGATGCTGGCGGCAGAGAGGCTGATGCTGGTGCAGCATGGGGGATGGAGCACGATGGGGGGTGCGCAGCATCGGGGATGGAGCATGATGGGGGGGTGCGCAGCATCGGGGATGGAGCACGATGGGGAGTTCACAGCATGGGGGATGGAGCACGTTTGGGAGTGCGCAGCATGGCGGGTGGAGCACGTTTGGGAGTGCGCAGCATGGGAGATGGAGCACGATAGGGGGTGCGCAGCATAGGGGATGGAGCACGATGGGGAGTGCGCTGCATGGGGGATGGAGCACGATGGGGAGTGCGGCGTATGGCGGATGGAGCACGATGGGGAGTGCGCAGCATGGCGGATGGAGCACGTTTGGGAGTGCGCAGCATGGCGGATGGAGCACGTTTGGGAGTGCGCAGCATGGGAGATGGAGCACGATGGGGGGTGCGCAGCATAGGGGATGGAGCACGATGGGGAGTGCGCTGCATGGGGGATGGAGCACGATGGGGAGTGCGTTGCATGGGGGATGGAGCACGATGGGGAGTGCGCACCTCCCCCCAAAACACACACACACACACACACACACACACACACACACACGCGCGCGCGCACTGCACAACACACCACACATCACACACACACACACTGGGAACCACAAACAACTGCCCTACACAGACACCCACACACAAAGAAAACGCTGCGCACACACAGCACCCAACACACAAACACCGCGGCACAGACAAATATACGCACATACCGCACAACACACACATTGCACAAAACATACCTCCCCCCAAAACACACCACACACACACAAACCGCGCAACACACACACAACGCTACAGACACACAGCGCTCCACAAACAACGCAACACACGCAACACACATACAACACCGCTCTCACCCCCCGTCACACCCAGACAACACCCAGAACATGTACAGCCCCTACACAAACACTTGGTAACTACACACAACAACATCTATATAACAAAAATCATACATGAGCTACACAATACGTAAATTCTAGAATACCCGATGCGTAGAATCGGGCCACCTTCTAGTCTATATATATAATTGCCTTATTCTGTCTGTCTGTCTGTCTTGCTTCAAAATTGTTGTCCTTACGGTGACATACGGTGACACAAAGCTGATTGGCCGCTGGGCTCGCCATGGCCCCGCCCGGATTGGCCGCTCGCCTCGACTCCTCCCCCCGCACGGATTGGCCGCCACTCAGACTCACACTCAGACTCACACACGCACACGCACACGATCGCATCCACGTCCTGCAGCGGCGGAACACACACACCTCACACACACATCAGATCGCATCCACGTCCTGCAGCGGTGGAACACACACACACCTCACACACACACATAAGAACAGACACACACACACACACACACACATCAGATCACACTCACTCTCACACACACTTCACACACACATCAGATCGCATCCACATACTCACAACATCCCGTGATATCGCTTGCTTCTCGGCGGCGATACTGTGCAGTGATCTTCCAGGACCTGCCGGAGGATCACATGGCCGGAAGCATGTGGTATCTCCGGATGTTGTGAGTGTGTCAGCGCGTATGTGCGATATCGTCAGTGTGTGTGTGTATGCGATCGGATGTGTGTGAGTGTGTGTGTGTGAGTGTATGTGATCGGATGTGTGTGAGTGTATGCGATCGGATGTGTGTGAATGTGTGTGTGTGAGTGTATGCGATTGGATCTGTGAGTGTCGGCAGAGGAGCACGGCGTGCAGCACAGCTGCTGGGACCGCCCACCGGTGGGCACAGGGAGAAGTGGGGTGTGTGTGTGAGTGTATGCGATCAGATGTGTGCGTGTTTACTGTCTGATGTGTGACTGTGGAGCACGATGGGGGGTGCACAGCATGGGGGATGGAGCACGATGGGGAGTGCGCAGCATGGGGGATGGGGCACGATGGGGGGTGCGCAGCATGGGGGATGGAGCACGATGAAGAGTGCGCAGCATGGGGGATGGGGCACGATGGGGAGTGCGCAGCATGGGGGATGGGGCACGATGGGGAGTGCGCAGCATGGGGGATGGGGCACGATGGGGAGTGCGCAGCATGGGGGATGGGGCACGATGGGGGGTGCGCAGCATGGGGGATGGAGCACGATGAAGAGTGCGCAGCATGGGTGATGGAGCACGATGGGGAGTGCGCAGCATGGGGGATGGAGCACGATGGGGAGTGCGCAGCATGGGGGATGGAGCACGATGGGGAGTGCGCAGCATGGGGGATGGAGCACGATGGGGAGTGCGCAGCATGGGGGATGGAGCACGATGGGGAGTGCGCAGCATGGGGGATGGAGCACGATGGGGAGTGCGCAGCATGGGGGATGGAGCACGATGGGGAGTGCGCAGCATGGGGGATGGAGCACGATGGGGAGTGCGCAGCATGGGGGATGGAGCACGATGGGGAGTGCGCAGCATGGGGGATGGAGCACGATGGGGAGTGCGCAGCATGGGGGATGGAGCACGATGGGGAGTGCGCAGCATGGGGGATGGAGCACGATGGGGAGTGCGCAGCATGGGGGATGGAGCACGATGGGGTGTGCGCAGCATGGGGGATGGAGCACGATGGGGGGTGCGCAGCATGGGGGATGGAGCAAGATGGGGAGTGCGCAGCATGGGGGATGGAGCACGTTTGGGAGTGCGCAGCATGGGGGATGGAGCACGATGGGGAATGCACAGCATGGGGGATGGAGCACGATGGGGGGTGCGCAGCATGGAGGATGGAGCACAATGGGGAGTGGGGATGGAGCACGATGGGGGGTGCGCAGCATGGGGGATGGAGCACGATGGGGGGTGGACCACGATGGGGGTGCACACCTCCCCCCAAAACACACACACACACACTGCCACACACGCACTGCACAACACAACACACCACACACACACTGGGAACCACAAACACCGTCCTACACAGACACCCACAGACAACGCCACAGACACACAACACCCAAACACCGCGGCACACACAAATATACGCACATACCGCACAACACACAGATTGCACAAAACATACCTCCCCCCAAAACACACACACCCACACAAACCGCGCAACACACATACACAACGATACAGACACACAGCGCTCCACAAATAACGACACACAACGCAACACACAAACAACACCGCTCTCACCCCCCGCTACACCCAGACAACACCCAGAACACGTACAGCCCCTGCACAAACACTTGGTAACTACACACAACAACATTATATATATATATATATATATATATATATATATATATATATATATATATATATATATATATATATATATATATATATATATATATATATATATATATATAAAAATCATACATTAACTACACAATACGTAAATTCTAGAATACCCGATGCGTAGAATCGGGCCACCTTCTAGTAATTATATATATATATATATATATATATATATATATATATATATATATATATATATATATATATATATATATATATATATACACACCCACACGGTATATATACATATACACACACATACATACATATACACACATATATATATATATATATATATATATATATATATATATATATATATATATATATATATATATATATATATATATATATATATATATATATATATATAAAGCTGTGTGTGTGTGTGTGTGTGTGTGTGTGTCCAGGATTGGCATCTGCACCGTTGCTGCTACAGCCACAAAATTTTGCACACTCACACTTCTGGACCCCTAGTCATAGGCTATGTTTTGAGGGGAAATTTTAACCCCGCGCTTTACAGTTATTCACCAAAAAACCTGCCTCCATTAAAGCAAATGGAGCTGGGAGCCACAGTGCAGCCAGAACTTCAGAAGAATGCGCAGCCACGCCCTTATATGGAATGTTGGCGTGTCACAATACAGCCAGGGAAAGAGACAGACACAGACAGGCTAAGAAACAGACAGACAGGGTAAGAGACAGACACAAAGAGACAGACACAGACAAAGACAGACTGACAGGGAAAGAGAGACAGGGAAAGAGAGGGAAAGAGACAGACAGGGAAAGAGATAGATAGACAGACAGGGAAATAGACAGAGACAGTCAGAGACAGACAGGGAAAGAGACAGACAGACAAAGAGAGAGAGACACAGAGAGATATATACAGAGGGGGAGACAGACAGATAATGGGATAGAAACAGAGAGACAGTTACTATCCTGGGCAGCGTTGGGTGCTATGTTGTGATGCGAAATTTTAACCCCGCGAGTTCGAATTTACCAATCAATTTTGCCCCTATCTACATAATGGGGAAAAAAATGAAACGAAAAGTGTTGGGGGCAAATTGACAGCTGCCAGATGTGAACAAGGAGGACTTAAAGAATGAGAGCGATGGCGCCAAAGAGTATATACCGTACAGTTGCTAAGGTGGGGCCCCGACATGGGATACTCACCACACTCTGGGATATGAACACAAAATGCGCCACACACTACCACGTGCTTGAACACATATACCACCCTCAGCACACATCTCACCACACATACACCAACCTCGCCACATAATCGCCCTAAAACAGTCTGGTATTATCCTTCAAAAATAAAAATCTGATTAATAAGCAGCCAAACTACAAAAACAACAAATGTTCCACATAGGAAATACGGCAGCTGTCAGTCACATGACCTGTCTATTATGTGCATGTGTGAGCTAATATATACTGTCAAGGGGGAGGGCTTTCTGTTGCCTGGAGATTTATCAGGCTGCCAATAGCAACCAATCACAGCTTAGCTTCTATTTTGCTACAGTTAATTAATCTGAGCTCTGATTGGTTAATATAGGCAACAATTTAATAATTACATTTCTATTTGTTTTGAGGTTTTTGTGTGCAGAATACATTTTTGTTAATACATTCTATGTTGTTAACAGCAGTTATTAACCCGGGCGAAGCCGGGTAGTACAGCTAGTATTATATATATTACATACACATATAAACACACACACATACCTACATATATACATAAATACATACATACACACACCATGTGCACACACACACAACGATCGTGGCTGTTTCAGGCACAGTTGCATTATTCTTTGAGGTTATATGCAGGTGGCCACTCAATAAGCCTAAAGCATGCATATTTTCTATAAGAGTAGAAGAATCTTAGTGCACATTACAGGAAGGATTGAACAATGGAATGCCAATAGAAAATAAAGTGTAATTTCCAAGGAGATGCTTGAGAAGTTATGCTTGCGTTACGCTGCTGCCGGCAGAGAACACTTGAGACTCGATTCATCGTTGCCCTTACGCCTGCTCTTTGTCTAGTTTTTACGCCTGCTCTTTGTCTAGTTTTGTGTGTTTTGCTCCTTGGTCTATTATTCTTTTTTAAAGTCTATTTTATAAGTACTCAATTCTAAAAAGGGAAAAAAAAAGAAAAAAAACACAAACTTTTTGCGCCACCACCAGCACTACCGATACCGAATACCTCAAGACAAAAAAGAAAAAAAAAAAAAAAAACATGCAAAAGATGTATCGAGCTTCGGTGTGTAGGAGAAAAGTACTGCACTATACCTATTTACTTAATTTATTACGTGGTACAGCATTTGCAATGAATATAGCCGAAATATTAACAGTAGAGGCCACACTACAGCCTTCCACTGTTCTACACCATTAGATAAACTGCATCTCAGAAGCACCCTATAGCCTTCAGTAGTCCTTGAAGGGAACCTGTCATCAGAAATTTAGCTTTCAACCTAAAGGTTTCCCCCTCTGCAGCTCGTGGGCTGCATTCTAGCAAGTTTTCTATACTTTTTGTGCCCCCTTTTAAACCAAAATAAATACTTTATAAAACTGTACCTTTCACTTTGAAAATCTTGTAAATCGTCCATGGGGGCGGGCCGTGTGGCGTCCGTTGCTGTATCTTACACCGTCCCCCATGCTTCAAATCATCCCTCAGGACGCCGTCCACTGCGCCCGAGGTCCCGTGCACGCCGGGGACACCTGGTGACGTGTCCCGACAGCATGGAGTGCGCGCGCTGTGAGAGGTCACATATCTGCAGTCATATTGAAGGACTGCAAACTTCTACCTTAAGACAACCCCTTTACGCTAATCTTACTCTTAAAACATACTGATCCATTATCTGTAAATGGTTATAGATATTTTGTGGAAAAAAAAATGAATGTGAATCAGTCTTTCAGATTAGCTTTAAAAAAAAAAAAAACCAAAAACCCTTAAGGGTATGTGCGCACTAGGCGTTTTTTTCACGCTGCGTTTTTATGTGCGTTTTTGTCTAAAAAAACGCACCCGCGGCTAAAAAACGCGGCAAAAACGCATGCGTTTTTGCCGCGATTTGGTGCGTTTTTTGCTGCGTTTTACTCACTGCGTTTTTAATCAGTGCACAATGCCATTAAAGATTGTTGATGAAAAAAAAAAAAAAAAAGTCTCATGTCATTTCCTTCTTCAAAATGTTCATTGTATGCAGGAGAGCAGACAGCTGCATCACTAGTGTATGCAGGAGAGCAGACAGCAGCTGCAGAACTACAAGTCTCAGCATCCTCCATCCAGGACTGTATGCAGTTGTTTTGCCCAAAAAGAAAAAAAAAAATGACATGGGCTTCGCCATATTTTTGTATGCTAGCCGGGTACAGCAGGCAGGTACTGGCTGCCCCCAACCCCCAGCTGCCTATTTGTACCCGGCTGGGAACCAAAAATATAGAGAAGCCCTTTTTTTTAATTATTTCATGAAATAATTAAAAAAAAAATGACGTGGGGCTTCGCCTAATTTTTGAGTCCAGCCGGGTACAACTAGGCAGCTGGGGATTGGAATCCACAGTGCAGGGTGCCCATGCTTTCTGGGCACCCCCACTGCGAATTGCAGTCCGCAGCCACCCCAGAAAATGGCGCTTTCATAGAAGCGCCATCTTCTGGCGCTGTATCCAACTCTTCTAGCTGCCCTGGTGACGGGTGGCTAGCTAGGTAATAATGGAGTTAGGGCTAGCTGTATATTATCAGCTAGCCCTAAGCCCGAAATTCATGGTGTCACGCCAATATTAGACATGGCCACCATGAATTTCTAGTAATGATAAAAAAAAAAAACAACACACAGAAAAATATTTTTATTAGAAATAAAAACACAACACAATTAGTGACTCCATCTTTATTGAAATAAACCCCCCTCCGCAGTAATCCTGGGTCAGGGTCCTGCGCCGTCCAATCCGGATCCAATATCATCTGATCGGTTTGCTGGAAGGCAAAGCGATCAGATGATGTGTCAGGATCAAGTGCCTGAATCCCATCACACATCAGCTGATTGTATAAAAGCCGATTATACAATCAGCTGATGCATCAGTGCCAAAAAAAAAAAAATACATACTCACTTATGTGCTGTGGTGATTACCGGCAGCTCCTGGAGCGATCGATTGGACAGGAGTCTGATCCCGTCCGATCGCTGCAGCAGCTGCCGGTAATCAGCTGATGAAGTCCCCTGACGGCAGGATCAGCTGATAGCCGGCCGAAAAAGCCGGCGAGACTACGATCAGCTGATGCGTCAGGTGACTGCATCAGGTGATCCACGGCCAGGTCCTGCAAGCAAGGTCCTGCACCGGGGAGACTGCACACAGCCAGAGCGGCGCTACCGGGAGGAGATGGGAGCGGGCATGGCACCGGGACCCTGCGGACAGGTGAGTATATGACATTTTTTTTTTTTTCTACTGTTCACTTTGGTTTTCGCCGCTGCCTCCACCTCCCGCCCAGACATGGCGCCGCACGGAGCTGACATGCACAGGACGGGAGGTGAAGGCAGCGGTGACGGTACCGGGAGGATTCATGCTTCTGTGTTTACCAACAGAAGGAATCCTCTTCCTGTACACGTCACTATACTGCCCACCCATTGCGTTTATAGCTGCGTTTTTAGTCATAGAAACGCGGCTATATGCGTTTTTCATTGCGTTTTTAACATCTCATTGAATTCAATGAGTGAAAAACGCAGTGGAAAACGCAGAAATAATTGACATGCTGCGTTTTTGTGGTCACCACAAAAACGCAGCTAAAAAAAAAACGCTGTGTGAGGACAGCACTTCTGAAAACCCATAGACATTGCTGGGGAAGCAATGTCACTGCGTTTTCAGCACAAAAACGCGGTAAAAAACGCCGCTAAAAACGCCTAGTGCGCACAAGGCCTAAGGGTTCATGCACACAATCAGGACCCGCTGCATCCTGAACACAGCAGGTCCTGACCTGTGGGGCTACGAGTCTCCTCCACAGGAGACCGCAGCTGCTCACCCCTACGATCAGGGTTCGGGGCGCTGTGGTCTCTTGCTGTGTTCTCCCTGCAGAAGATGCTTGCGGCTCCGCAGCAAACAACTGACATGCTTTCAGCTCGGAAAACCAGACCGCAAGTCAGTCTTCGCTGCAGGCTGTACACGCACAATGGGTATGGGAGTTCTAGAAATCCCGTCCACTGTGCTTCTACTGTACATTGCAGCGTTTTGGACGCAGCTGAAGCATGCTGCGTCCAAAACGCTATGAACACTGACTGATTGCGGGCACGCACCCTTAGACGTTAAGGCAAGTGCAGTATTATGCACATGTGAACTGGTCATGACTTTCCTTAGGCTACATAAGCACTTTTATTAGTTTTCCCTTCAGGTTTACAATATGTTTTTTTGATTGACAAAGTATTATGGTGCTTACTGTACACTATTCAACATAATAACAATGATACTTTTCCTAACTGGATCCACAGTTATCCCAAAAAATTAATAATATTGAATAATTTACGGATTGCAACTTATTATTTCAATGCAAGACATACATTTTCACTGACAGATGCATAAAGGCTTTTTTTTTTTTTTTGGAGGGGGTGTGGAAGAATTTGTAGTTTTCTTTGGCACAAGTTTGGGGTGAATAAGTCTCCATTTTTTAATTTATTTATTTTGGAAAGTCGTAATAATATAGCAAAAACAAGATTTGTTTCCCCACATTCACCATTTTGAAAAGAAAAAAATAAATAAATAAATACACTACAGTTTAGGAGTTTGGGGTCACACAGACAATTTTGTCTTTTCCATGAAAAATCATACTTTTATTTATCAAATGAGTTGCATAATGAATAGAAAATATAGTCCAGACATTGACGAGGTTAGAAATAATGATTTTTACTTGAAATAATAATTTTCTCTTTCAAACTTTGCTTTCATCACAGAATGCTCCTTTGCAGCAGTTATAGCATTGCAGACCTTTGGCATTCTAGGTGTTAATTTGCTGAGGTAATCTGGACATATTTCACCCCATGCTTCCCCCTCCCATAAATTGGATTGGCTTGATGGGCACTTTTTGCATATCATACGGTCAAACTACTCCCACAACAGCTAAATAGGGTTGAGATCTGGTGACTGGGCTGGCCACTCCATTACAGATAGAATACCAGATGCCTGCTTCTTCCCTAAATAGTTCATGCATAACTGTGCTCTGGGTCATTGTCCTGTTGTAGGATGAAATTGGAGCCAAATCAAGCGCTGTCCACAGGGTATGGAATGGCGTTGCAAAATGGAGTGATAGCCTTCCTTATTCAAAATCCCTTTTACCTTGTACAAATCTCCCACTTTACTAGCACCAAAGCAACCACAGACCATCACATTACCTCCACCATGCTTGACAGATGGCGTCAGGCACTCTTCCATCATCTTTTCAGTAGTTCTGCATCTCACAAATGTTCTTCTGTGTGATCCAAACACCTCAAACGTCGATTAGTCTGTCCATAACACTTTATTCCAATCGTTCTCTGTCCAATGTCTGTTCTTTGGCCCATGTTAATCTTTTCCTTTTATTAGCCAGTCTCAGATATGGTTTTTTCTTTGCCACTCTGCCCTGAAGGCCAGTATCCCGGAGTCACCTCTTGACTGTAGACGTTAACACTGGCGTTTTGCGGGTATTATTTAATGAAGCTGCCAGTTGAGGACTTGTGAGGTGTCAATTTCTCAAACTAGAGACTCTTATGTGCTTGTCTTGTTGCTCAGTTGTGCAGCGGGGCCTCCCACTTATCTTTTACTCTGGTTAGAGCCTGTTTGTGCTCTCCTCTGAAGGGAGTAGTACACAACGTTGTAGGAAATCTTCAGTTTCTTGGCAATTTCTCGCATTGAATATCCTTCATTTCTAAGAACAAGAATAGACTATCGAGTTTCACATGAAAGTTTTCTTTTTTTCTGGCCATTTTGAGAGTTTAATGGAACCAACAAATGTAATGCTCCAAATTCTCAACTAGCTCAAAGGAAAGTCTGTTTTATAGCTTCTTTAATCAGCAAAATTGTTTTCAGCTGTGTTAACATACTTGCACAAGGGTTTTCAAGGGATTTCTAAACATTCATTAGCCTTCTAACACAGTTAGCAAACACAATGTACCATTACAACACTGCAGTGGTGGTTGTTGGAAATGTGCCTCTATACACTTATGTAGATATTGCATTCAAAACCAGACGTTTGCAGCTAGAATAGTCATTTACCACATTAAAAATCTATAGAGTGTATTTCTGTTTAATTCAATGTTAGCTTCATTGAAAAATAAAAGATATTTCCTTATTTTTGAAAGCAAAGCACAAAGTGACCCTAAACTTTTGAACTGTAGTGTATGTTGATTTTAATGTAGGGGTCGTTACAAGTGCAACTATACTGGTCGTTTTCCTTTTATGTCTTGATAATAAAAAAAGATACATAAAAAGTGACTGTGTGATGCTTTTATCCTTGTACTGCTTCCATAATAAATCACATTACAGTATACTATGTCTGAGACTAACTCCAGCATAGCCTTATTTACGCTGCAGACATGGGGTGGGGGTGGTCATAGTTAGGCCCCTTATTGCTGTAACTAGCCATCAGCACCTGTAGTTTACATCATAAGGTGCAGATGGATTTACAATGGACTTTCTTCCCTCTGCAAAAGCTCGAGTTTACTCTGATGCTGATTATTGGTGTTCAATCTATGTCTCCGCTGACATTCACAGGACATGGTGCAAGCACTCCTGAGCGTGGACCATCCTCGTGCCCATGCCGTAATAGTACAGCTGCGTTTGGGTACCACTGCTGTACAAGATTCCTATATAGATCCTGTCTTAAGATGGTCAACGGTTCTTAGAAGCAGAAATATGTATACAATCTGCCACAACCTCAATTAAAATACTGGTTATTTTAAGTCACTGCTTTGCAATTGCAAACATTCCAAATTGGTAAAAGGAAATTCCAAATAAAATAACACTGTCAATGTTTTCAATACACTTTTCATATCCTTATATTGACATTCCATATTTATATAGAATTATTGTATACTGTCCTTGTGCTCCTTTTTACCAGATACAGGAAAGAAGCTGCTGCAATCAAGGGCAAAGTCTTGCTATTGAACAGACCTATGCTGAAGGTCTGCCTCACAGGAGCTCAGTAAATAGTTTGTCTTGTGTTCCATTTATCCATCTCTACATAGTTCAATTAAACAAAAAAATGTACTCGCTGCATATAAAAATATACAATAAACTACCTGAAGTCTTAACCAGTGGGAGAGAGAAAAATGTTATTCAAAAGGCTAATATTATATTTCTCAGAATTATGTAGCCACCACATGTGGAAGTCTTAAAACGGTCAAGACAACCATGCCAGAGATTGTCGGCCACGGTCACATGGTGCTGGACAAAACATTGTTGTGAGGACAGCAGGGTTTGGTGAATGCTTCTAGGAGTGAATGAGGTCCGGTAAGCATTACAATTTAAAAGTGACCAATGCAGCCAATCACAAGATTTGCAGGTCTACAAATGGAGAAGAAACAAGTCAATTATCATAGTGACTGGTTGCAGCGGACTTATGCGTTGTGGTCCTTACATTACTGCTGTTTGTAAGCATTCAATGGCAGCAGTGGTAGAGAGCTGGCGCTGGAGAAGGTTTGGATAAGTAATGCTTTTACTTCTTCTAAATAATAGCAAGCAGATAGGTTGCCTGACATTGTTAAAGGACTTGTCCAGTTTTAATCTATAAATCTGCATTCACCACCCATGATTAAGCCATCGTAAATACTGCGAAACGTATGTCGGGTCCTCCACGGGAGCTTCTTCTAACTGCCTGCCTATTCCAGCGCTTACACCCTGACCGGTAATATGCCTCACAGTTTTCCCCTTCTCCCACTGGGAAATACATTATAGCCGTTGTGGCTGGTCTGATTTTGGGGAGTGTAAACGGTTTGGAGGCGGTGTACTCAAATGGCGGGTTCAAGCTTACCCACTGTACCACCTAAAGCTGTCCTTCATATCCTAGGTCTTATTGTGTTACCAAACATTATGTATATTGATTATTTATTCATGTATTGCAGAAAGAAACTTTTGCCTTTTAACTATTTCATATCAATAAAACCTCATTTCTTCGTGTTTTAAATCTGCATTCTTGTAGTCTATTGTGCAAGAGTGGATACAGTTGTATCGGATTGTGGCTGGCTGTATGCAAGTCACATGACCACCCGCTGCGGGATACAGCACCGGAGAATCCTAACAGCGATGTGAGGAATCACAAGTCTGCAGTCATAAATGAATGAGGGGTAGGCACCTGCCTAGGGTGCTAGCTCTTGCCTCCATGTGGGGGGGTCACTTTGAAAACAACGACTGAATGTCTGCAGCTGCCTGGCAGCTTCCGCCAGTTACAGATATTTAGCTTACCGTCAGTCGGGTTGCAAACACAGTGCGCAGTGTCAGCGAGTCACAAATCCCACTCGTCTTTCCTTGGCTGTGCCCTGGCCAACGTTGCCTCCCCTGACTCAACCGCATTTGCGTCTTTAAGGTACAGGCGCAAAAGGAGCCATAATCAGCTCCCTGCTCTGCTGGTAACTTACAAGACACAGGCAACTTTTAGCCTGCACCTTGCGGGATTCGGCGCACACAGTGGACGTCGGGTGGTGCAATGGACATCACTGCATTGCACCATCCAGAGCCAATTGCTATTCAAGATAGAAGCGAAGAAAGCGGTCACTGTGTACAGGGAACCTGCATTAGGCGAGTATAAGCTTTTTTTACTCTTATTTGGCCACTAAATGGGGTTGTGGGGGCTATCAAATGAGGGGCTGTGTGGGGCCATCAAAAACATTAAATGAGGAGCTGAGGGGGACATCATAATATATATACACACATATTTATATTATATATATATATATATATATATATATATATATTTATATTATATAAATAAAAGGGGTTGTGGTGACCTTTTTGTATATGGGGCTTTGAGGGAAATTATACTGGGGGTTGTGGTGACCATACTGGATAGGGAGCTGTGGTGGACATCACACTATATGGGGGACTGTGGTGGTGACCATACAATATATTGAGGGGTTTGTGGATATCATAATGTATGGGTGGATCTGGTGACCGTCATAATGTGTAGGGACACAGTATGAAGTAGGGGCACAGTTTGGAGAGGGCATGCGTGATAGGCAGTATAAGGGCATCATGTGAAAAGAAGGCACAGAATGGATACTGAAAGAAGACAACGTGAAATGAGGGCACCATATAGAGAGACGATAGCATTGCGGTGGAAAAGTGTGGAAATATTGTGAGTGAAAGGGGGAACTGGAGAGGGGGCAGCCATGGTATATGCAATGGTTCAAAGCGGTAGATGGTATGGCATTTAGAGTGAATAATGGCAGGCAGTGTGGTAGTGATAGTTCATTACTAACCAGCAAGTTTTTGCCCTATAAATTATAGGCAGTGCCATAATGGTGCTAAAATACTGATTAAAAATATACTTTTAGATAAGAAACCCGAGAGTTGATTGCAGAATAATCGCTGCTAAAACCTTTATATATCTTACTCGTACTGGTTTATAATATTTCTGGTTGGAACTACAAATAACAAGTTTTATGTAGTTGAACATTGACTAGGTTTTGATAATAAACTCAAGGTAGGGCTCATTCTAGACCGAATATAATCATATGACATTAAGCATGTGAATTGCAGCCTCAAGACTAGAAAAACATTGTTTCAGCTCAGGTTTTTTGTGTTTTTTGTATGTTATCTTGCTTTTTTGCAAGTTGGGGGCGCAGCCCTCCTAATACTGAGACTGAACAACTAATTGCGTCTCACTTCGCTGTGTATTTAATCTGGGACACAGCTGACCACTTGCCACCATTCATATTGGAGTTTGACATGACACAAGTCAGGTATTGATAATGTTTTTAACTTCAGTTGGTTAGGGACTGTCTCAGATGGGTACACCGTGACGAGGTGAGACAGCTTTTTACCTTTTTGCAAAAATGTATACACTAAGTACCCTGTTATTAAGCACTTGCAATTTATTTATAGTCAGGGTATTTTTCATGCAATTTTTCTCTTTGGTTTTTTTCGAATATAATCATATGTTGTACTGGAGCCACACTTGGGAGCTTGCAAAGACAATTGACAGATAAGAACAATCGGGTGGCACGCTGTGTGCCTGACAAATGAACACTTCCCTGTGATGTCCCATGACTGCCAAAGCTCTAATTACACCTGCCACTCCCTGAAAAGCATCACGGGCAGCTAAGCTCATGTACAACAACTTCTTGGGTGGCTCTCACTAGAAAGCAATCTTGCTTTACTCTTCTTTGGTGTAAGACATGCTCCTTCTCTCCGTATGTATGGATTGGTGGGCCCGGAAGCCCACGGGATCAGCTGTGAGAGTCTCACAGCTGCAAGCATTCTTTTGGGAACCCAGCACTCGTTTTTATCCCTGCCGCTTAATGTAATTACTGAAGTCTCTCACGCAGCACTAATGTCATTTGCACATTTTTACAGCTGAAGGGAAAGGAATGGCTAAAATGCTGGGACCAAGCAGACATCATTTTACCAATGTCAAAAAAGAATTAGGAGCAAGAATTTGAGACTTTTTGTGTATGCATGTACAGGTTTCTGATTACATCAATTAAAAAATAATACATATTTGCAATTTATAGTTTTTTAAAAAAAAAAAAAAAACAAAAAAAAAAAAACAAACAATAAAAAGCTTTGTACTTGGGGACTTACAATGGAACAATAAAACATACTGAGAAATTTAAGTAGTACCAGAAACCAAATCTTCAAATCTTAAGGGTATGTGTCCACGACCAGAACTCGCTACGTCCTGGATGCAGTAGGTCCTGACCTGCGGGGCCGAAAATCTCCTCCGCAGGAGACCACAGCTGCTCGTACCCACGATCAGGGTTCAGTGCGCTGCGGTCTCTCACTTGTGTTCTCCCAACGAAGGACGCACGCAAATCTGCAGCAAACAATTGACATACTGTGGTCTGGAAAGACGCACCGCAGGTCAGTGTTTGCTGTGGAATAAACAAGCACAGTGGGCACGGGATTTCTAGAAATCCCATCCCCTATGCTTTTATTGTACAATGCAGCATTTAGGACGCACCTGAAGTATGCTGCGTCCAAAACACTGCAAATACTGATCGTGGGCACACACCCTTCCCCGTAAAGTTACATCGAATTTCAAATGAGGATTTCATCCAAAATAATGAATTTTCTGATATACAGATGGAGAAAATTATTGGGGTACCTACACATTACACCTACAGGAGATTTTAGGACATCCTGTTCTAAATCCATAGAGATTAATATGGAGCTGTACGCCACTTTGCAACGCTAAAAGGTTCTACTCTTCTGGGAAGGATTTCTTCAAGATTTTGATAGTGTGTCGGGAGATTTTTGCCTATTCATCCAAAAGATTATTTGTGACGCCAGATATCAAAGTTGGTGGAGAAGACATGGCTCAAAATCTCTGTTTTAGTTTCACCTAAAGTTGTTCAAAAGGGTTATAGCTCTGAGCAACCAGGCAAAATCTTCAACACCAAACTCACCCAATTATACCTCTATGGACCTTACTTTATGCACTGGGGAACAACAATACTGGAAAAGAAAAAGATCTACCCCAAACTGTTCCCACAAAAGCCTCTCAATACAGCCAGATGAGATCTTATACTTTGTACTGATGAGGGGCAATAACCCTGAAACACCGTGTCTACAAATTGAGGTTCTGATCTGGCATAAATCCTAAGTTTTATGCCAAAGCTTGTTAAAGGGCTTTTGACTTTTAGGATTGCTACCTCCAATAGGTGGTACTAGAGTTCGTCTACTTCCTCACTGAAAGGACAATCTGCACAAAGTAGAAAGCACACACTTAACCAAAATGTCTTAGTATGCTGGAGCTTTAAAATTTCTTTACACTAGAACTAAGAAGACAAGGCAAATCTCCAAAAAACAACAACATAGCATTAGTCCTCATGCACAACTTTACAGTTGCACAGTGCAATTAGGCAATGTTTTTCTGACATTCGCCAAATCCAGGCTCATCCATCAGACTTCTGGATACAGAATAAAAAAGGATATTCACAAACATAGAACCTAGGTACAACTTGAGGTTAATACCATGTTTCCCCGAAATAAGGCAGGGTCTTATATTTTTTGCTCCGAAAGATGCGCTAGGGCTTATTATCAAGGAATGTCTTATATTTTCCCATGAACATTAATTGCCATTTATTCTTGAACAAAAAAAATATAAATAAAAATCTACATTTATTCAAATATAATCATGTCATCACATTCTGTAACATCAACATTTTGTGTTAATCATATTACTGGTTCAAATACACATTTTCGTATCTGACGATATTCCCGTGGTGCTGCACAAATCCTATAGTGGTGGGTACATAACATATTTACAAAAGGTTTAAAATTATATGCTTAAATTTATTATTCTCAATGTACTGCTAATATTTACCCCCCCTCCTCCAAAAAAACAGACACCCCTAACAGAATCACACTTATCAGACCCCCAAACAAAAAAAATTAGAGATGGCAAGTGAATGGGCTAGCATATACAAATCTGCATCACTGTCAGGTCCCCCTGTGTTCTACAGCGGTTGGCTCCCAGTGGTGACTGGAAACAGTATCACTCGCAAGGAGTGATACTGGTACCCGATCGGTTTGTGCCAGCTACAGTGCAATGCAACTAGAAAGGCGAGGGACCTGACAGCAAAGATGATCTCTGTGTGAGAGGCCATCCATCATCAACACTTGTCAACCAGAATGGTTTGGGGTCTAATGACTGAATTTTTTTTTTTCTTTTCTTTTTTTTTTTTTTGGGGGGGGGGTCCTTTTTCTTTTTTAGGGGGTCTGCTTTCTTTGATGATGAAGAGTCCTGCTGTATTTAAACTCTTTATAGCTCCTTGGGCACTTCCATATGGTATCGCAACTAGGGGTTATAGTTTAACCATACTCAAGAAAAGCATCCAAGTCTGATCCGCACCAGAATCCAGGGCCCATATAAGTCAATGGGGACCGGAAACTGGAGATTAAAAACGTTTGTGGAGGGGGTTTCAGAGCTGACAATTCAATATTCCCTACTTTGCCCGCCCATTGGCATGTGTAATTGGTTGCAGTTAGATGCCCCCCCACCCTGAGTGTCAGCTGACTGCAACCAATCACAGGCGGCAGGACAGCTGGTGGGCGGGGAAAGCAGTGTATCCTTTTTTTTTTTTATTTAAATAAATAATTTAAATAAAAAAAAAAAAACACCCCACACAAACCCCCGACGTGCGGTCCCCCCTAATTTTGATAATGCCGGCTGGGGGCTGGTATATTCTCAGCCCGCAGCCACCCAGTATTGCCGCATCTATTAGATGTGACAATCCCGGTACATTACCGGCTCTTCTCGATTGCCCTGGTGCAGTGGCTTTCGGGGTAATAATAGCTTCTATTAAGTCCTAGGTTTGTGATGGTACAGGCGTCTGAGATACCTGCATCACAAACCTGTAAATTCCAGTAAATAAACAAGACACAGAGAAAAATCCTTTATTTATTTGGAATAAAATACAAAACACACCCTCCTTCACCACTTTATTAAAGCCCAAACACCCTGCAGCTCCGGCATAATCCACACGAGGTCTCACGACGACACATCCAGCTCTGCTACATCTACACAGAGCAAGCAACCATAGAAAAGACTGCCAGCTCTGAGTGTAGCCTATTACTTAGCCCCAATAAGCGATGACTGAAGGCAGGCGCCGTCACAGGCTGGGGGAGCGTGTGCCTATAACCAATCACAGACGAGAGGACGGCCGGTGGGCGGGGAAAACACTGAAAGCTGTGTGTATGCAATGGACAGTACAGGAATTGAATGCGCGACATGAAAGCAGTGTGCCGCCATGACACAGAGTCTTGGTAAGTATGAAACTCTCACTTATTTCTTCTTTGTTTTATTTTTACTTTAATTGCCGAATCCGGATCGTGCAACTAGAATCCCGCGTCCGGGTCCGGCACCCAAATATAGTTGAAACCACGCGGATACGGACTTTTACAGTCTGGATCCGTTCAGCCCTAGTGATAAGCCCAAACATTGCAAATAATGTCTAAAACTATTATTTAAAACACAGGGCGATGGATAGTATAGTAAAAACAGGCAGGCTAGCCAGCAGAATAGGAAATACAGAGATAGATATCTATCTATCTATATACACACACACACATATACATACACACACACACACATATACATACACACACACACACACACACACACACCACTATCTATCAGTATGCATAGGAGCAAAATAATCAATACTATTAACCTATTTACTTATGGAATATATAACGTTGCACAATATAATATAAAAGGTATGTATGGTAGCCACAAACCCATGAGAACAGTATAAGGTAAGTATTGTAATCACAAACCCAATGCAATAAGCTCTATCCTGCTGAGGTGGCGCCCAGACGAAGGCTCCCTGCTGCAACGTTTGTTGGGTCGGCGCTACCTCAGCAGGAGAGGGCTTATTCCATTGCATTTCTGACTACAATACTTACCTTATACTGTTCTTATGGGTTTGGGACTACGATACTTACCTTATTCTATATTGTACAATTTTACTATTCAACAGCGAGCCAGATACATCCGGACTATAAGACGCACCCCACACATTTGAGGGAAAAAAGTGCATCTTATACATTATGGTAATAAAGTTTTGTTACACATTAATCGCAATCTTTGAGCCTATGACTGTTTTCTTCTTCTGTTTGCTTGTTCCAGATATAGAAGTATAATACGATTCCACTGCTTCAAATTTCAGTTACAGTGTGCTTTACCCCCATTCAATAGACACCTGGGACTGTGCTTCGTGATTTAAGGGTAGTTTGTAACTTATAGAAACGCATGTCATGAAGCCCCCGGCATAATTTTTGTGATGAAGTTAAAAGGGGTTTTCCACTACTCAAAATACCCCTTTCCCATCACTAAATTTGCCCCAAACAAAATAACTACAGCTATTCTCACCTCTGGTGCTGTTCCGGCAGTCTCAGCACTGCGTGTCCCAGGGATCGCGTGATATTGTTATGTCCCACCATCACTGTGGCCAATCAGCTCTGGCTTCATTCTCCCCTCCTAACAAATCAACACATTCGGAGAAAATGAGAGACCAGCTGCAGCACTCACTTCCTCCTAATGTCCGATTACGTCCATAGGATGGAAAGCAAAGCAAATGCTGATTGAAAGCAGGGATCATGGGACATAATGTAACGCGATCCCCAGGAGAGGCACTGTTGACAAAGCTTTAACAGCACTGGGAGAGAGTATAGGTGTAGTTATTTTGCTGAGGAGACACATAGGGATGGAGGAGTTATCTTAGTAGTGGATAACCCCTGTAAAGCCAGAGATTTGGATTCTGCTGCTACTGAGTCAACAGAGCATTGGTGACTTTCTAAGCACTATGGGCCTCAGCACTGTGACCCCACTCCGTACTTTTGTATAGTCTGACAATTTATGTCAGAGTTGCTGTATTCCCTAAATGCCTCCACTATTCAATAATACCACTCACAGTTGATAATGGAACTAACTTATTTTATTACAGTATTAAGCGCAAAAAGATTTTTAAAACGATCCATTCTTTCACAAATGTTAGACTACATGGCGTGGGGCTGGATTTTATACTCCTGTGTTAAAGGGGCTCAATGACAAACCCGATTTCAATAACTGAGAAGTGATCGCCAATACTTTTGTCCATATAGTGCATATCGTGGCATTTGGTGAGAATATGGCCTAAAACATACAACCTTTTCAATAGGCAATTAATTATTACACAGAGGAAGATGGATAATAAAAAAAGTGTACATCTCTGATTATGCAGGGTTTAGTAAGCGACTGTTACATTTTGACAAATCACTAAATATCATGACAATTAGTCAGGTTTGCATTACCTTTCTCAGAGCGTGATGAGTGTTTCTGGAGAAAGTCCAGCATCTGGGCAAGAGCCTTCTTGTTGCAGTGAGTTGAAAGCTCCTCATTACATTCATAGCAACTTAAAAAACAAAAGCAAAACATATAAACCAAAACAAAACGCAAACCTTAATATAAAACTTTATGACAACTGAAATGTTAAAGGGAACCGGTCACCAGTTTTTGGGCCTATAAGCTGCGGCCACCACCAGTGGGCTCTTATATACAGTATGTTAGAATACTGTATATAAGAGCCGAGGCCGCTGTGTAGAACATAAAAAATACTTTATAATACTCACCTAGAAGGTCGCTCCGATGCACAACAGTTGGATGGGTGTCTCTTTCAGTTGGATGGGTGGGTGGCTCTTTCGGCCATCTTGGTCTTCGTTATTCTGAAGCCGCAGTGCAGGACGCATCTACGTCATACACACTCGCCGGTCCTGCGCAGGCGCACTACAATACTTCGATCTACTTTGAGCAGGGCAGATCAAAGTGCGCCTACGCAGGACCTAAAATGTCAGCGCGTGTGTATGACGTAGACGCGTCATGCACCGCGGCTTCAGAATAAGGAACACCAAGATGGCCCAAAGGGAAGGCGCCGGTCCCGGAGAACGGCGCCACACATCCGACTGGTTTGCACCGGAGCAACCTTCTAGGTGAGTATTATAAAGTGATTTTTTATGTTCTACACAGCGGCCTGGGCTCTTATATACAGCATGTTAGAATACTGTATAAAAGAGCCCATTGGTGGTGGTGGCCGCAGGTTATAGGCTGAAAAAGTGGGGACAGGTTCCCTTTAAGGACTGAGGTGTTTATGTTGACAAACTGGGTCACAGAGTCAAAAATCTGTAAACTTGAAAATTGGCAGCCATGTTGCTATTTGACTTCTTATTGTATTGTGTGATAACTTAGGGATTTTTAGCCACAATTATGGTACAGCAATTGAAATATTTAGATACAAGCTTTGAAAAACAAATGTACCGTATTTTTCGCTTTATAAGACGCACCCGATTATAAGACGCACCCCCAAATTTGGTGAAGGAAAAGAGATTTTTTTTTTTTTTAATGTTAAATGGGGTCCGTCTTATAATGCCAGTGTCCATCTAACAAATCATATAGGGTATATGTCTCTTATAGACCCCCAATCCTAAAATTAGCCCCCTTAATCTGGATATTGAATATAGCCCCCTTGTGCTGGCACAAGTCTCCTATAGATGGCACACGTCCCCATATTGCTGGCACAGGTCCCCATATTGCTGGCACAGGTCTCCTACAGCTGGCACAGGTCTCCTACAGCTGGCAAAGGTCCCCCTGTGTTTGATATGGCCCCCATGCTGATGCCCATAGTAAAATAAACACTTTACTTTACCTTCTCCAGTGCTGTCCTCCCTCGTGTCTCCCTCCGTGCTGCTGAGCTCCTGCACTTCCTGGTTCTCAGTGCCGGTCATGTAATCGGCACAGCAGAGTGACATGATCTCTGCGTGCCTGATCACAGCGGCAGCAGTGAGATCGGGGAGACACGCTGGAGGAGGTAAGTAAAGCTTTACTAAGGGAGCAGGAGATCTAAAGCTGCCTCCTGCAGTTTCTACCAGCCTCCCCCAGCACTGCTCCAGAGTTGTCCCCACCTCGCCTGGACCCGTATATTCGGATTATAAGATGCACCCCCTACTTTCCCCCAAAATTTGGGGGAACAAAAGTGAGTCTTATAAAGCGAAAAATACGATATATTAAATGGTATAAAAAAAAAAACAAAAAAAACACGCATCCACCATAGCTTTTGATTTGTTTATGCCATTCAGTGTTGGCCTTAAAATTCCTTCAAGGAATGGCCTATTTTTAGAATAGGTCTGTGGGATCAACTGCACAGGATGGAAATATGTAGGCACAACTTATTTTCAATCTTTCCTCTTGGGCACCATTGAGGTCTCCTGTACAATTGATCTTACATATTAAACAGAAACCATGAACTATGAACAGAGGGAATTAGAAAAAAAATGCTTTCTAGTTCGTGATCAGACAAAGTAGTTGGTGTCATGTTTCGAGCACCCCACTGACCCTATATTCACAGCAGACTGTACACCACAGATAATTATTGGCCCCACAACATGTTATGTCTACTGTAAAACCCTCTAACTATTTTAGAAGAATGGCTTTTAGGCCGGGGCCACACTGGGACTACTGCGATCCTCGCATGACACTCTGCTCATGCTGGCAGCACGGCAGGAGCTGAGTGTCATGCGAGTGTCACTGCGACTGAGGTCTTATGTGATCGGACCTCAGTTGCGGGGGATGGGCCGGCACTGAGGAGGGGCGGGGCGGATTTATCTCCCTCTCTCCTCCGTTGCCGGCTATTGCCATTCTCACTCTGCACTCGCGGTGCACTGATGTACTGCGCGTGCAGTGCGATTTTTCTCTCGCCCATAGACTTAAATGGGTGCGAGAGAGAAAAAAAAAAAAAGGATCGCATTGCACCCGCAGCATGCTGCAATTGTTTTCTCGGTTCGTTTAGGGCTGAGAAAATAATCGCTCACGGGTGCTGGCACAGAGTAATATTGGTCCGAGTGGAGTGTGATGTTTTATCGCATTCCACTTAAACCGATTTCTATGCCGTGTGGCTTAGGCCTTCGAAGGAAAAAAAAAAAAAAAGAAAGTACTGATATTAAGTAAACCGATTTACTACTTACCAAATAACCCAGGTGCTTAGATTAACCGCAATGCAATGAGGCTCATTGTGTGGAAACCGGAAATGCTTCAAGGAGTGTTGGCATTCAGAGGTAGCGCTGCAGCCCTAAGGGTACAAAATGAAATTCTAAATTATACCATCATTCCCACAAGAGCCCGGAAAGTAGAAAATTAGGGGTATTGTTTGATCAGGTTCTTTACCGGATATTGACATGGAAACAAAGTGGGCTGGCGATTTTCTCTAATTGAGAAAAAGGATCCATAGAAATCATGCAGGTTTGGATAAGTAAAATCTGTAGTTTATTAAACACATTAAAATAAGAATTATTCTTACCGTTAATTCGGTTTCTAGGACCTTCCACGACAGCATAGGAGGTCGTCTCTCCACGCCCTAATTGGGACAGGAAGCACAAGAGGTTAAAAGGACCCTCCCACCTCCCATAGCCAGTGTCTTACAAAGAACCCATAGCATATGAGAAGTACAAACACATCCAGGAATATCGAGGATAAGGGAGGGAATTACGTGCTGTCGTGGAAGGTCCTAGAAACCGAATTAACGGTAAGAATAATTCTTATTTCTCTAGTCCCTTCCACGACAGCATAGGAGGAATACCAACGAATTGATACCTGGGGGGGGGACCACAGCCTGCAGGACTTTCCTGCCAAAAGCCAAATCCCTGTTGGAATCCAGATCCAAACGATAATGCTTCGTGAAAGTATGGAGGGAAGACCACGTAGCCGCCTTGCAGATCTGCTCAGGAGAAGCCCCTGCCCGTTCAGCCCAGGAGACAGAGGTAGCCCTGGCGGAGTGTGCCGTAAATCCGGTAGGAGGAGACAGATGCTGAGCGAGGTAGGCGTCTTTAATAGCCCGCACAATCCAGTTGGCGACGGTACTCTTAGCCACCTTCTTGCCCTTATTTCGACCAAAGGGCTGTAGGAATAGGTTATGATCAATACGCCAAGGTGCAGTGATATCTAGGTAGTGCAACACAGTCCGACGAACGTCCAAAGAATGGAACACTTCCTCCCCCGGAGTCCTAGGATGCTGACAGAAGGAAGGCAGGATGATGGACTGAGAACGGTGAAAATCCGAAACCACTTTGGGAAGGAAGGAAGGAACCAGCTGAAAAACGAAGCTGTCATCCCTGACGGTCAGGTAAGGCTCCCGAATAGACAATGCTTGAAGTTCCCCGACTCTCCGAGCGGACGTAATAGCCACGAGAAAGGCAGTCTTGTGAGAGAGAGAGAGAGAGAGCGGATGCTACAGGAGGACAGAGGCTCAAAGGGTGACTGGGATAGTCCGGTAAGTACCACACTGAGATCCCAGCGAGGTGTCAGGACCCTCTGACGCGGACAGAGTCTACTAGCGGACACGAAGAAACGGCGGATCCAGCGATGATCTGCCAGAGCCGTGTCAAAGACTGCTCTGAGTGCTGAGACCTGCACCTTCAGGGTGCTGGGCCGAAGGCCTAAGTCCAATCCACTCTGGAGGAAGTCGAGAATCTGTGTAATGTTAGGCCGGAGCGGATCAGGAGGCCGGGAACCACACCAGGAGGAAAATCTCATCCAGATTTTATTGTAGATACTATTCGTCACTGGTTTACGGTTGCTCTGTAGAGTAGCCACGACCTTGTCAGAAAGTCCTTGGGCCTTCAGTGCCCGGGCCTCAGAAGCCAGGCAGCCAACTTGAGTTTCTGGGGGTCCGGATGGAATATCGGACCCTGAGACAGTAAACTGGGGTCCGAACCCAGGAGGACCGGTCCGTCGATCCCGAGAGTCAGGATCAGGCTGTACCAACTCCGCCGTGGCCACAGAGGAGCTACCAGGATAGTTGTGGTTCCATCGTCTCTGATCTTCCTCAGGGTTCGTGCTAGAAGAGGAATAGGGGGGGAAGGCATAGGCGAGGCAAAAAGGACCAAGTGTGGCAGAAGGCGTCCACCCCCAACACATTGTCCCGAGGGTTCAGGGAGAAAAATGTTGCGACCTTGCGATTTCTTGCTGAAGCAAAGAGCTCTACCTCTGGAGTACCCCACCTTGCCACCAGAGAGCAGAACACCGCTTGATCCAGACTCCATTCCCCTGGGTGAACATCCCGACGACTCAGGAAATCTGCCTGAAGGTTTAGGGAACCCTTTACATGGACTGCAGAAAGGGATAGCAGGGACAGTTCTGCCCAGTGTAAGATCTGGGAGGACACAGATTTCAGGGCGCCCGATCGTGTACTGCCCTGATGGCGGAGATGTGCCACTGTGGTGACATTGTCTGAGTAGACCAGGACGTGAGAGTCCCGGACGAGTTCCTGAGCCGCAAGGAGGGCTTCCCTGACTGCCCTGAGCTCCCGGTAGTTGGAGGATTGGGAGCCGACATAAGGACTCCAGACCCCCTGAAATGGGGAGTTTGCCACCATAGCACCCCATCCTCGCAGGCTGGCATCGGTTGTTAGTGTAACCAGGGGCGTTTGAGTCCAGGCAACCCCCACCTTCAGGTTGCTGGGACGCAGCCACCAGAGAAGGATTGAGGAGACGGTCCCCGAGAGGCAAAACCGTCTGTTCAGGGAGGACGGGAGTCTGTCCCAATGCGCCAGGATATGACCCTGTAGACACCGAGAGTGGGCCTGAGCCCACCTGACTGAGGGAATGCAGGACGTCATAGAACCTAGAGCCGACATAGCCGCTCGAAGGGTCGGGCGAGCCTGACGGCGAAGCTTTGAGATTTTGGCTAGCAGGGCCAACCTTGGCCCTCCGGGAGAAAGGATGCCTGTCTGTCGGAGTCCAGCAGCACTCCGAGAAACTGCAGAGTGGAGGAGGGGTGCAACTGTGATTTCTTGAGATTGGGGATCCATCCCAAGGAACGAAGAATGCCTAAAGACTTCTCCACATGGCTCCAGAGGGTCTGAGCGGAGGGAGCCACGAGAAGAAAGTCGTCCAAATATGGAACCAGACAGATACCCTGCAATCGTATGAAGGCGACCACCTCTGCCATGATCTTTGAAAAGATCCTAGGAGCCGAGGAGATCCCGAAGGGAAGTACATTGAATTGGAAATGCAGCACTTCCTCCCCGTGCAGAACCGCAAACTTGAGGTATTGCCTGTGACACGGATGGATGGGCACATGGAAGTAGGCGTCCTTCAGGTCTATGGAGGCCATCTGGTGGTGCAGACCTATCAGTGGGATAGCCGATTTCACAGACTCCATCTTGAAACGCCGGTACCTGACCTGCCGGTTGAGACGTCTTAGATTGATGATAATCCGGACGCCGCCAGACAGCTTTTTTACAAGGAAGAGACGGGAGTAGTGGCCTATCCCTCCTTCCTGACTCGGGACTGGGGAAACGACCCCCGAGTGCATTAGCTCCTGAATCTTTGTGTACAGTAGGGCCTGGGAACCCTGTGACGCCAGAGCCGTGACACGGAGGCCCGGAAGGGGGGGGGGGAGATGAATTCTATTAAAAGATCCTCTGAGACGATCTTCAGAACCCATTGGCAGGAGGTGATGGACCGCCACTGGGGAAGAAACGCCGAGAGTCGTCCCCCCACCCGAGCCGAGTCACGGTTTGTCCTGCTGAGGACGTTGTTGATGGGGAAGGATGAGGATGTTTCTCCCTCTACCCTTAGGATAGCTCCACCGGCCCGACTTCCCTTTCCCTCTGGGCTGGGAGGCCTGAGGCATCGAGGGACGAAAGGACCGCTTCCTGGGGGGTCTAGGATCTGGTAAGGCCTTACGATCATTCGCCTTGTCCAAAATATCATCCAGGGCAGGCCCAAAAACCAAATCCCCTTTAAACGGAAGGGAGCAACGTCTCATTTTGGAGGTGGAGTCTCCACTCCAGGCCTTAAGCCAGAGGGCATGTCACAAACCACCGGGGGGGTCACTCAGAAATCCCCCGCGCTGGCTACCAGTACGTCACAATCGGGGGGTAACAAGTGGGGGTCACCCCTCCTTTATACCTCCCGACCGACAGACAGAGCACGTGACGCGCTCTCTAGCGCCCCTCTTATAGTCAGGCCAATTATGGAATTGCCCGACAATAAGCAAGGAGGCCGCTATACTACTTATGCCGATTATTGAAGGGTCCCCGGTGAGAGTAGGGTATATATTCCCCCGACCTCCGCGGGCGGAATATATAAAATCTCCCCGAATCTCACTGGCCTCCCCACAATAATCCTTGGCACAACTCGCTGCCACCAACCGCTTCACGGTAACTATTAGCCGAACACACAGACGTGGGATTCAAGATCGAGATAACAGAACAGCCCAAGATTAATTATATAATTTAATCAGCCTAAAGCACACTAGAAAATACAATATATACAATAGGAGATCTACAGAATATACATATGTCAGAGTACAGTTACAGATAAAGCATGGTTTACAACAGGTATGCAATTCAATCAGTTACCTTGTGCGTCTGGCCACAGGGGGGCGCTGTAGGCCAGGTTTCTAGGATCCTTCCCACAGATGTTTCCTGCACGTGACCCCCAGCGAAAAGAACACTGGAAAATGGCCGAAGTAGGGTTATCAACCTGGGCAAATCCAGGTCCCCTCCTACCTTAGTGACCTCAGAGGGAGCACTGCTCCACCCCTGGCTTGAGTTATGGACAATCCACAACATGGAATATGGGCCATAACTTTGCCTGGGAGCGTCGTAGGCGGACGCCAATGCTCTCATTGTGACAGTTATGAATTTAGCTACAGAACGAGGGGACTCATGACCTGTCTGCCAGTTCCCCATTGGCTGATATCACGCCTGGGGCATTTCCCAATGTCCTGCTCCCATAAAAAGGGTGTGCCGGCATCGTCCGCATGCGGAGACACCATTTTTATGGTTGCCATATTTATCGGAAATATGGCTTGCGAGATATGAACCATTTTTTACTGGAGTCGTTCTGTCTGGCTACTTCCAGAGCCTTGCTAACTAGCTAGCAGCCCCCACTACAGGGTCACGGCAGGGAGTCATCCTGTGTCCATTGTCCCCACATCATCTCATTTCCATATCACAGGACATGGCCATGGAGGTGTGTGCTTCACAGATGCTGGACATCTGAGGACAAGAAGGGGGGGGGCACTGCCAGGGAGTGATGAGCGATTATGACTGGAGTCATAATTCATCTTCATATCCCGGGATTTGCCTCACACCTCCCCCCTTTTGAGGGCGCTAGGGGGCAGCACACTCCGGTGTTCCCCCGTGCGCCCGTCCGCGACCTCTCCTTGTCGGGACAGCCCGTCTGCGTTACCGTGGTCACGGCCCCTTTTGTGGCGAATGGTGAAGTTGTATTGCTGGAGCGCAAGGCTCCATCGCAACAATCGCCCATTCGTCCCAGAGACGGTGTGCAACCAGCTGAGGGGATTGTGGTCCGTCTCCACGATGAAGTGGCGCCCGTATAGATAGGGTTGCAGACGCTGCAGGGCCCACACTATGGCCAGGCACTCCTTCTCCATCGTGGAATAGGCAACTTCCCTTGGTAACAGCTTCCTGCTCAGGTACAAGACTGGGTGCTCTTGGCTCGCAGAGTCCACCTGGCTGAGCACCGCACCGAGGCCGAAGTCACTGGCGTCGGTCTGTACTACAAACGGCCGCGTGAAGTCGGCTGCCTGTAGCACGGGCGGGCTGGACAGGGCGTCCTTTAGGGCCCGGAAGGCTGTCTCGCAGTCCATTGTCCAATCGACTGCAGAGGGCAGCTTCTTCTTGGTGAGGTCCGTCAAGGGCTTTGCCAGGCTACTATAGCATGGAACAAACCTCCTATAGTACCCAGCGGTCCCCAAGAAGGACATCACCTGCTTCTTGGTCCTGGGGGTGGGCCAGGATGCGATGGCCTCCACTTTCTCAGGCTCGGGCTTCAGTGTTCCCCCGCCTACCCGGTGACCGAGGTACTGGACCTCGCTCATGGCCAGCTGACACTTGCCCGGCTTGATGGTCAAACCTGCCCGGTGGACCCGCCTGAGCACCTGTGCTAGATGCTCTAGGTGATCTTCCCAGGTGGGACTGAAGACGGCAATGTCATCCAGGTACGCGGCCGCGTACCCTTCAAGTCCCTTGAGCAGGGTGTTGACCATCCGCTGGAAAGTGGCAGGGGCATTCCTCATCCCGAATGGCATCACCGTGGACTCGTACAGTCCAAATGGGGTAATAAAGGCAGAGCGTTCCCTGGCCTTGCGAGTCAGGGGGATCTGCCAATATCCCCGGCTCAGATCCATGATGGTCAGGTACTGAGCCCCGGCCAACTGATCGAGCAGGTCATCGATGCGTGGCATTGGGTACGCATCGGCGACCGTGACCGCATTGAGCCCCCTGTAGTCCACGCAGAACCGAGTGGTTCGGTCCTTCTTAGGGACGAGGACTACAGGCGAGGCCCAAGCGCTGTTGGATGCCTGGATCACCCCCAGCTTCAGCATCTCGTCAATCTCCTGGCGCATGTGTTGCTGCACCTCCAGGGAGACCCGATATGCTGAACGCCGGATCGGGGGATGATCCCCAGTGTCCACGTGATGGACAGCCAAGTCAGTCCTTCCGGGCTGGTTGGTAAACAACCCCCGGAAGGGGAGGAGGGTGGCCCACAGCTGGGACCGTTGGTCCTCCAAGAGCTGGTGGCCAACCTCCACATCCTCAATGGATCCGCCTGCCCTAACCTGGGCTAGCATATCCAAGAGGGTTTCCGCTTCTCCCTCCTCGGGCAGGTTGCACACGGGGAGCGCACATGCCTCCCGCTCATGATGTGCCTTCATCATGTTCACATGGAAGGGCTTCCGCCTTCCACGGGCAGGGTCCAGGGTGACCAGGTACGTTACAGGGTTGAGCTGCTGGTACACGAGGTATGGGCCTTCCCAGGCTGCCTGAAGCTTGTCCTGTGGTACGGGGACCAGTACCCACACCTTTTGACCCACTTGGTAGGTCCTCTCACAAGCGTTCTGGTCGTACCAACGCTTCTGATCGGCCTGGGCTTGAGCCATATTGTCGTGTACCAGTTGCGTCAAGGCCTGCATTTTGTCCCGGAAGCGCATGACATACTCGATAACCGACACTCCAGGGGTGGCCAAATCCCCTTCCCAAGCCTCTTTCACCAGAGCCAGGGGGCCCCGCACACGTCGCCCGTACAGGAGCTCAAACGGTGAGAATCCTGTTGAGGCCTGTGGAACCTCCCGGTAAGCAAATAACAGGTGTGGGAGATACCGCTCCCAGTCACGCCCATGGGAGTCGACCAACATCTTAAGCATCTGCTTTAAGGTGCCATTGAACCGCTCGCACAGGCCATTAGTCTGTGGATGGTACGGGCTGGCCACCAGATGTCGCACCTGGACTTGCTTACAGAGGGCCTCCATCAGCTGGGACATGAATTGGGTCCCCCGGTCAGTGAGCATTTCCTGGGGAAAACCCACTCGGGAGAAAATCTCCAGCAATGCGGTGGCCACCTTGTCAGCCCGAATGGACGACAAGGCCACTGCTTCTGGGTACCGGGTGGCATAGTCCACTACCGTCAGTATGAAGCGTTTCCCGGAGCTGCTGGGGATGGCCAGCGGGCCGACCAGATCCACAGCCACCCTCCTGAAAGGCTCATCGATGATTGGCAGAGATACCAGTGGGGCTTTGGGGCGTGGCCCCGCCTTCCCCACTCTCTGACAGGTTTCACACGAACGGCAGTAGGCAGCCACATCGGCCCCCATTTTTGGCCAGTAGAAATGCTGGTTTAACCTGGCCTTGGTCTTAGCGATCCCTAGGTGTCCGGCCATCGGAATCTCATGTGCGATCCGCAACAACTCCGTCCGGAACGGATAGGGTACCACCAACTGTCGGTCCCTGGGCCACGCCTCCGGTGAACCCTGCTGGACCGTGGCCCGGTACAGCCGTCCTTGGTCCCAGACCACTCGCTCCGGGTCCGAGTCCGAGGGAGGCTGTGCCGCCTGCTCCTTAAGAGCTTTCAGGCTGTCGTCAGCTTCTAACGCTGCCTGAAACCCCTGACTAGATGTGGCCAGAATCGACGAGACTGTCACATCTTCAGTCAGTACCCCGGGACCTGTGTCCTGGCCTCCACCTGACTCGGCTGCCACTTGGTCAGAAGGGGAAGAGCTATCGGACCTCCGGGAGGCCCCTTGGCTTCCAGCACTCCCACTGCGGGTGACAGCGGCCACAGCCGCTGCGACCGTGGGTCGTGCCTGCTCCTCCTCCGTTCCTGACCAAGTCGCCGGTTCAGGCAGACCTACCTGGCTTCCTGACACCCCGGTTGTGGGGGAACCATGCACCGAGATCTTACCTGGGAGCACTTCCGCTCCTGGACCGGCCCCAATCTCACCTGCCTGTTCCCCTCCTGCAGCAACAGAACCCCGCTGTGAAATCTCTGGGGACCCCACATTTGCTGTGGTAGCCCCCACCCCACACACTGGTCCTCCCCCTGCAGCACCCTGCTCTCTGCTTATCCCTGCAGAGGGCAGCAGATCCCAGCTCACAGGCTGATTACTTGTAGAGGCATTGTCACACCTTTCTCTGACCCCCTCCCCTGTCACAGCTGCAGCTGAGTGTGTGTCTATGGTGTCTATGCAAGCAGAAATATCAGAGTTCACTCCCTCCTCCCTTACATCATTCATAGATAACACATTAACATTGTTAGGAGTCATGTCAGTACGGGCTGAAGGTTCAGCCCTTGGGGGGGGCCCAAACTGGGAGGTTATCTGCCCCAAATCTGTCCCAAGTAGCACGTTTGCAGGGATCCGATCAGTTACCCCCACCTCCCTCACCCCCCGCCCTGCGCCCCAGTCCACATAAATGTCAGCAACAGGCAGCGCCGGGTCAGTGCCTCCAATCCCGGAGACAGCGAGGGTTTTTCCAGGGATCAAGTCTTGGGGGGACACCATCTCAGGCCGCACCAGAGTCACCTCCGAGGCGCTGTCTCGCAGTCCTATGGTCACAGACCGGCCGACGGTGACAGGTTGGAAGCTGTCCAGGGACCTACCACCACCCCCACCCACACAATACACCCTGGGCGGCCCTTGGGACGGGGACGGAGCCGGGGCCTTGGGACGCTGAGGGCACATGGCCTTGAAGTGTCCAGGTAGGTTGCACTGGTGGCACCGTCTTGGTTCCGCCACGGGCCTGGAGAGGGGAGTTGAGGGGGACACCCCCTGCAGTCTAGGGGCAGGTGGGGCAGTCGCCGAATTCATCTTACCCCCTCTCCAGGTGCTGCTGGTGGCCGCTCTCCTGGCCTCAGGGGCCCGGTTGTTGGTGTAGTCATCGGCAAGGGCAGCTGTAGCCGTGGACCCCTTTGGCTTCTGGTCTCGGATGAACTGGCGGAGATCCTCAGGGCAGTTCCACAAGAGTTGCTCCGTGATGAACAAGTCCAGGATCTCCGGTCCGGTGGAAAGCTGCAGGCCTTGGGTCCAGTGGTCGGCAGCTCGGGCAAGTGCCCGCCGGTGGTCAGCCCAGGAGTCCTTTGGTCCCTTCTGTAGGCTCCGGAACTTCTTGCGGTAGGACTCTGGAGTGAGGTTGTACTGTTGGATCAGGGCCCGCTTGATGGTGTCGTAGCCCTGATCTGCCTCAGCAGGCAAGTCCCCAAGGATATCCAGGGCCTTACCCCTTAAACGGGGGGTCAGGTATTTGGCCCACTGGTCCTTGTCCAGATGGTGCTGCAAGCAAGTCCGTTCAAAAGCAGTCAAGAAAGAGTCCAAGTCTCCATCCTTCTCCAGCACTGGGAAGTCCTCAACACGGACCTTTGGAAGTTTGGTGTCTCGAAGGTCACATGTGGCTGATGAGGGCCGGAGCTGAGCTAGCTGCAGCTGGTAGTCACGGTCTGCCTGTCGCTCTCGCTCTTCACGCGCTGCCTGCCGCTCTCGCTCCGCAGCCTCACGCTCTGCGTGCCGCTCCGCAGCCTTAGCATCACGCGCTGCCTGCCGCTCTGCCCTGCGCTCTGCCAGGAGTTCCTTGTAGCCCTTCTGGTCTCCAGCCTGGAGAAGGGCCATAGCCATTTGAAGAAGGCTATCCGAGCCTCCCAGGCTCGGTGGAATGGCACGTGGTGATCTGCGGCACGCTGCAGAGCTAGGCGATTCACTGTCCCTTTCAGAGCGGAGGGCTGGCATCTGGCTCGTTGAGGAACCTTGGGTGAGCTCCTCCTCATCTTGTCCAGCAGTGCCAGGTTGCGCAATGTCCTCGGCAGAACGGTTTTCTGGCGTCGAGCTCCTGGAGGACTCGTGGGCAACCTCCTCATTGCTGTCCACAGCACCGTCCTCCCTCTCTTCGGCTCCTGCCTTAGCATTGGCCAGTTGCATAGCTCTGCTCCTGGTGCCATCAGCCATTCTTGCAGACTTTTGGTCACTGACACAGAACTGACACCTGATGCCTCCACACACCTTACAGTATCTGCACTCTGACACTCTAGTGTTGAGCTAGTCTGAAGACCCCAGCAGCCACAGCTGCTGCAGGCAGTCTTTAGTGTCTGGGAGTATGGGTCTCACACTCACACACACTATTATCTCGATCCCACCGCTATGCCACCAATATGTCACAAACCACCGGGGGGGTCACTCAGAAATCCCCCGCGCTGGCTACCAGTACGTCACAATCGGGGGGTAACAAGTGGGGGTCACCCCTCCTTTATACCTCCCGACCGACAGACAGAGCACGTGACGCGCTCTCTAGCGCCCCTCTTATAGTCAGGCCAATTATGGAATTGCCCGACAATAAGCAAGGAGGCCGCTATACTACTTATGCCGATTATTGAAGGGTCCCCGGTGAGAGTAGGGTATATATTCCCCCGACCTCCGCGGGCGGAATATATAAAATCTCCCCGAATCTCACTGGCCTCCCCACAATAATCCTTGGCACAACTCGCTGCCACCAACCGCTTCACGGTAACTATTAGCCGAACACACAGACGTGGGATTCAAGATCGAGATAACAGAACAGCCCAAGATTAATTATATAATTTAATCAGCCTAAAGCACACTAGAAAATACAATATATACAATAGGAGATCTACAGAATATACATATGTCAGAGTACAGTTACAGATAAAGCATGGTTTACAACAGGTATGCAATTCAATCAGTTACCTTGTGCGTCTGGCCACAGGGGGGCGCTGTAGGCCAGGTTTCTAGGATCCTTCCCACAGATGTTTCCTGCACGTGACCCCCAGCGAAAAGAACACTGGAAAATGGCCGAAGTAGGGTTATCAACCTGGGCAAATCCAGGTCCCCTCCTACCTTAGTGACCTCAGAGGGAGCACTGCTCCACCCCTGGCTTGAGTTATGGACAATCCACAACATGGAATATGGGCCATAACTTTGCCTGGGAGCGTCGTAGGCGGACGCCAATGCTCTCATTGTGACAGTTATGAATTTAGCTACAGAACGAGGGGACTCATGACCTGTCTGCCAGTTCCCCATTGGCTGATATCACGCCTGGGGCATTTCCCAATGTCCTGCTCCCATAAAAAGGGTGTGCCGGCATCGTCCGCATGCGGAGACACCATTTTTATGGTTGCCATATTTATCGGAAATATGGCTTGCGAGATATGAACCATTTTTTACTGGAGTCGTTCTGTCTGGCTACTTCCAGAGCCTTGCTAACTAGCTAGCAGCCCCCACTACAGGGTCACGGCAGGGAGTCATCCTGTGTCCATTGTCCCCACATCATCTCATTTCCATATCACAGGACATGGCCATGGAGGTGTGTGCTTCACAGATGCTGGACATCTGAGGACAAGAAGGGGGGGGGCACTGCCAGGGAGTGATGAGCGATTATGACTGGAGTCATAATTCATCTTCATATCCCGGGATTTGCCTCACAGGGCACGTCTGGCAGAGTTAGATAAGATCGAGGTCCTGGCAGCCAGGCGGACTGATTCCACCAAGGCATCCGCCAAAAAACTGGTAGCCTTCCTAAGTAAGGGAAGGGATTCCAGCAACTCATCCCGAGGGGTACCCTGGGAAATATGAGCCTCCAACTGGTCTAGCCACCAAAGTAGGGACCGGGAGACAAGTGGAGGCAATGTTAGCCTGAATGGTAGAAGACGATGCCTCCCAGGATCGCTTCATGAGGCCCTCGACCTTCCTAGCCATCTGATCTCTAAGCTGGGAAGTATCTTCAAAGGGGAGCGCCGTTTGTTTAGCTACCCTGGCCATCTGTACATCAACTTTGGGGACCTCCGAATGCAACCCAGAAGTCTCCAGAGGAAACCGGCGTCTGGGGTCACACCGGAAACGCTTCTCAGGAAATTCCCATTCCTGAGAGACAATATCCAGAATATTGGCATGAACCGGAAACCCTAATTGTTTGACAATTTTCAGGCCAGCAAACATTTCATCCTGGACTGAGGGAAGGACCTGCACCTCCTCTAACCCCATAGTGCTCCTAACCGCCCCAATAAGATCCCCCAAATCTTCTGAGGGAAAAAGGAAGGACTGGTCAGACCTCCCGGAGGAAGAACCTTCGTCGGGACCCTCCGAGGCGGAATCAGCAACCTCATGATCAGACGGGGCTGACTGGAGTTTCCTTTTCTTTGGGGGAGAAGGGCCAGGAGCAGGGGGGGAGGCTAGTGAGGCCTGAATCTCCTGCTTCATCATGGACCGTAGCTCTCTAACAGGGACGGTTGTTCAGCCCTTATAATCTGGTCCGTACACTGTTGGCAAAGCTTCTTATCCCAGACTGCAGGTAGCTTTTTTTACACAGACTGGACACTTTTTAATCTTTTCAGTCCGTTCATAGCGGTCAGGCTTATCCGACGTCTCTGACGTCCCTCTGACGTCCCTCTGACTTCTCACATTTGTCAGATTTCTTAAGGCCCCTTTACACACTGAAACTTTGCTGCACAGCGGGAAACAAAGGACCAAAGAATGGTCCTGAACGATTTGTAGCGATCATAACTTCACACCAGGGGCCAGGTCGCTGATGTGTTTCACACACTGCAATGTCGCTGGGGAGGTCGCTATTACGTCACAAAACCGGTGACGTTACAGCGATGTCGTTTGCGATGTTGCAGTGTGTAAAGCCACCTTTAGTGGCCTTGTCCTCCTGGAAAACACAGACCAGAAGAAGCCATAAACATCAGTCTGAGACCATTCATGAGGGACCACCCCCCTCCTTACTTACTGTGGCAGGGGGAACACTGGGCTCTGCAGATGCAGATGCAGGGGAAGACATGTCAGGGAGCACAGCAGAAATTCTTACCATGAGTCTGAAGTCTTCAGGGCAGCCTTTATGCAGAAAGGCCTGCCCCCCCCCCCCCCCAGTGACAGGGAACGTTCCCCGCCTCCTGCATCAGGTCCCTGACAGGCCGTGGAAGCGTCGGCGTGTCCTCCACGCTGCCTCCGCGACCGGAATTGCCCAAACCGGAAGGTCGCCAGACCGGAAGTCCCGCCCACGGCAGCACTTCCGGGTCGCCCAGCAGCGTGCATGCAGGAAGCGGCCGGCGGCTCAGGGAGGACGCCGGCCGGGGAGCTACACAGCCTGCATCACCCCAGAGGAGCTCCGGAAGGCTGGAGCAGCAGTCCCACACAGCGTGAGGGAACAGTAGGGGAGGAGCAGCGAAGGCCCGACCGATACTGCCCGGCTAAGGTAGGGGAAAAAAGGGAAAAAAAAAAAAAAATCTATATACTGTAGTTTGCCGGCCACCACAGCATAGGAGAAAAATAAAACCTCTCCATGCCTCATGGGGACAGGAAAGACACTGGCTATGGGAGGTGGGAGGGTCCTTTTAACCTCTTGTGCTTCCTGTCCCAATTAGGGCGTGGAGAGACAACCTCCTATGCTGTCGTGGAAGGGACTAGAGAAATAGTCCGTAGTGGCACCAACAGAGCTGACCGGTAATAGTCCACTACGGACTATTTTAATGTGTTTAATAAACTACAGATTTTACTTATCCAAACCTGCATGATTTTGCTGGATCCCTTTTTTCCTTTGAATTTACTTGCTCTAGCTGGGCGTCTGTGTGTGAAGCATCGTGATCCACTCACTGAACATTGGCGGTGAGCTGGCTTTTGTTTCTCTCTATCTCCCTGACTTACAAAACTGTCACTCAAGGAGTCACAAAACCTAACCCTTTATATAAAACCTTTTTATATAAATGGTCATCAATATCATTGCAATGGAAAACCCCTATAATATGTTTAAAGTGGTAGCAATTAAAACCTATACACTTGAATTAAAAAAAAGGACCCAGAAGATGAGATATCTGTGTCTGCACATCATCAGCGCTGAGTTAAGGGGGCTGGCTGATTAGCTCATTTTAAAATCCAAGCCTAAGCCGTACCTGTGACCGAGAAGGAAGGGGGCTCAGTTAACAAAATGTGCAAATCAACCATTCTTTTTATTCCATACCACTGACACTAAGAAAAGCTGGTGGGTAGCAGGCCCTGGGCAGGTAGCATTGGGACACCACGTAGGTTTCATCTACATTCACTTGAAACACAGCAGTGTTGCTCTAGACTCTGGGTTTGTAACCTTGGGAAGTTTTAAGATACTAGTGTTTTTTCCCTCTATTTGTTTTACTTCCTGTTCTTTTTTAACATTTGTTTTTATTGTGACCAAAGAAGATTGAAAAGAACCGTATTTTTCGTTTTATAAGATGCACCGAATTATAAGACAAAACCCAAATTTCGAAATAAAAGGGGGTGGGGGTCAGTCTTATACTCCGGTGTTGCCTTACCGGAGGGGGGCGGCAGCGGTGGTGGAGCGGGGGTCATAGGAGACAGAGGCTGTTCTGGCAGCGGCGGCTCAGTGGTGGCAGCGGCAACAGCGGGTCAGTGGTAGCAGCAGAAGCTGCAGTGGTTGTGTGATGGAGCAGGCCGGTGTGGCGAGTGTCCCAGTCTGTCCAAAGTCCGGGCTTCAAAGAAACGGCACCCGGAGTGCGCGTGCGCAGATGATTTCTCATCCAAGAGCTCCATCTGCACACACAATGACTCCCGGCGCAATCATTTGATGCTGGGACCACGAGCAGACTAGGACACCCACTGCACATCCACCCAGCTGCCTGTCCGGCCGCACAGAGGGCAGCCAGCAGGCCGCCCACCCACCCACCCACACAGAGAGGCAGCCGGGACAGAGAGGTAGCCGGCTGCCCGAACGGACAGGCACCCTGCTGACCGCCCGTATGCACTCAGCCACCCGCACACAGAGCCGCACAGACAGCCCCCCGTCAATTCACCTCCCGGTAAGTTATATTGGGATTTTAAGGCGCCCCCCTCATTTTCCTCCCAAATTTTTGGGAGGTAAAATGCATCTTATAAGCCGAAAAATACGGTATATTATAAAATAGGGCACCCAAAAAACATTTTCACATTTTTTTTTATTGTAACTTCGAAGTCCATTTATAAGTTAATAGAAAATATACAGGCAAAGGTGATGGATTTTGGTTGGCAAAATACCAAACAGTTGGGCCATCCAGAGGACACTTGCAATGGATTGCTGCTTCTACCTATACTCAGATACTCAGTAAATACTAGTGGATGACCAAGAATAGATAGGTCTCTATAGTGGATGAATGAGTTGCATTAGCACCCACACAGTCCATAGGGATCCAATAAGGCCTCTTGGCCCATATGACAAGAGCAATATTATTAAAAATGATTGATAATTGGGGGTCCCCTTTGAAGGTTTATCATCGGTGTTTAAAGAGTTTCATGTCACGCCTCTAGGAATATGGCCCACTGCTCTCTAGTTGCAAGAGCAGTTTATAGCTGCAAATTCGGCCATGTTATCCAAACCCTGTATGCTAAAGCTGGACCTCCATAAGATAGCAGTATATTATCCACGGATTGCGCCAGAAACAAAAAAATATGAATTTTTGTAACAGATATTTTGGAATACATTCAGAATTAGTGATCACAGTACACTGTATGGGTTATTGTTTCTGGTAGGCACAATACAATGCATGAAGGCCCATGACTGATAAGTCAGTGCAAAACTAAATCACAGCACATTTCCAATGAAAAGCCATGCTTTATTTATTAGCATCTTTACAAATTCAGCATTTTGTGAGTGATTTTCACCTGGTGGCCACATTTAAGGCAGAGCCAAACATCCACTGGAGGATCGAACTCTCCATTCTTCGTCCTCCTCTCCTTCATGCATTCTGTACATGAGCACCAGACATTCTGGGACACTGCTTTCTTAACCTGAGTCACATCTACTGCTTGGCTCACATGATGGCAGGTAAGACCTGTAAATCAACAAGACATCTTTAAGAGCCACCCAACAAAACTGCATAATTCATGTAATAACCAATGCAACGTATAATGGTGCTGAAAACTCAAAACATGGGATTACCTCTACTACAATACCTGTTTTGGTGCAGCGATAAGGAGGCAACCAATTGTAATTTGTCATCAGCGGTCCTTCAAGATGTAGTATCATCATTTATAACAATGCTGGCTAGTATATGCTATTGCATTAGGATCATAGGCCCCAACCTCTGGGGCTCCTACAGTACAACGAATCAAGGTTCAGCAGCGCTGGTTGTAACATTTCCTCTGCATAGCAGTACTCCCGGGCACTGCAGTAACTTGTTGCTGAGGTACCTTAAGGATCAGCACACACGGCAAGTAATACGGAGTGAGTGAAATGGGATAAAAAAAAAAAAAATAATAATAAATAAAAAAATTGCATTCTACCGGGACCAATATTACTCTATGGGGCAGCTCCCATGAGCGATTTTTTTTCTCAACCCTAATCAGAACGAGAAAACAATTGCAGCAAGCTGTGGGTGCAATGCGATCCTGTTTCACTCGCACCCATTCAAGTCTATGGGGGCAAGAGAAACATCGCATTGCACTCGCGTTCCACCGGTGTAATGCGAGAGCAGTGCGAATCTCACCTCAGCCGGCAATGGAGGAGATAAGGAGATAAATCCCTCCCTCTCCTCCGCAGCACTGGGCCTCCCCTCCACAGCGGTGGTCTGATCGCACGATTGGACCACAGTCGCATGACACTCAGCTCCTGCTGTGCTGTGAGCGTAAGCAGAGTGTCATGCGAGGACTCGCAGTAATCCCCGTGTAGCCTCAGCCTAATTCTCATTATCAGTTGGGTCCCAGAGGTTAAAGCCCACCCATTATAAAATTGTGCAATATCTTAATGACATCACTTTTCAGGTGTAAACATCTCTTTAAAAACTTTCCTCTTTTTTTTTTTTATGCGGGACATTTTGTAACACATGGTCTAAATAGGTTTGGAACACCACATGGCGCTAGTGATCTGACTGCAATAAAAGGGATTTTACAGTCTAAGAAATACGGGTAAGCCAATATATACGTTTACAGTTCTTAAACTTTCTATATACTTTGGGATTGATTCATCATTGATCCGGATTTTGAGCTTCTTTTCTGGAGTAAAAATAGTGACATTTTATTTGTGCTTAATAAATTATTGAATGCATTATTTTACATTTATTTACTTTTTACAAGTTAAATGTACTTGGTATTATCCTTTTTTATGCATCATGGGTGTGGTTTTGTCTAAGTAGATGTTTTAACCCATTTATCCATTTGGGACTTTTTGAAATGTAACAAGATTGTTCCACAATAGTATTCCAGTAACCTAGTGGAGTAGAAAATCTGTACTAGGAGTGCCATTGAAGACTAATCTGCAACATTTTAAACCTGTCATCAGTCTATCACAATATAAACAAAATCCTCTATCTTTAACTACTTTTGTACTGTAGTCTATCAATCAGTATATAAGCCAATAATGCCCTCTGCATAACCCAAAATAATACTTTTTATAAGTGTCCAGCGCTATATGCTAAACAGCATGGCCTGGTGAGAAAGGCGTCGCTGGTCTGTGCCTTCCTCCTGCCTTGGTTAATGTGGTACAGGCGTCTTTTGGCGTCCACAGGTCGCTGAAAATCTTGCGCCTGTTCAGTGGAAGCACAGTAATGTGCACGTGGTGGCTTCACTTCCGATTTATAGGCGCTGGCGCATCACAGGACTTTTCTCTGCCCTTGTCCACGCACAAAATTCGCAAAACAGTCAGTGGATGACCTAGGACACATCATCCACATTAAAGGGGTTGTCCTCTACTTGGACAACCCCTTCTTATTCTCCTTGTTCGCCCCCTTAAAAATAAATAAGCCTATACTCACCTCTGGTCCACCCACAGTTCCAGCAATGTCTAAAGCCACGTTCCCAAAGCCCATGTGACATTGCTATGACACGCGGACCCCGTGATCAATCAGCGCCAACTTCCTCCTCCCCACCTCGCACAGGGCTCACATCCTGCTAAAATGTCCGAAGGCGGAGAGACAGACGCCGCCACTGATTGGTGAAGGGGCTTGTGTCGTAATGTCACATGGGCCCCAGGAACGTAGCTTTAGCCATCACTGGAACCACTACCGAACTGGAGGGGAGTATAGGCTTATTTTATTTTACGTGGGCGAACAAGGGGAATGAGTAGGGGTTGTCAAAGTAGTGGACAACCACTGTTAGGCAGGAGGACAAGCAGACCACAGGCAAGGGAGATCCATACAATTAGACTGTGCTGACTAATCAGCATATGGCATGAGAGACTTTATTCTAAAAGAGTGTCAAATAAGCAAATAAGGAGGGGGGGGGGGACATCTTTGAATTTATGCTGAGGCGCAAATGACATAAAAATGCAGTGTTCAAAAAGAAGCACAAGATAAAAACTGAAATGATGAACCGGGCTTTAGTGTGCATATTCCTTACCATTTTCAAAATATTAGTTTACTGTGAGCTGTTGATTACATGCAAAGATACGGTCACGATTGTGTCTTTTTATAAAGTATTTAGGGACAGTTTTTTGGATCTGAGTCTCACTTGTCCGTTGTGAGACTGCTATTTAGGCACTGAGGCACCCTCTGAAAGTTTACCGCACCCGCGGTAAAAAGCTGCGGGAAACCGCACCCGAAAACCGCATGCGGTTGGTACAGGTGTTTTAATGCACTCAATGCAATAAAGCACATTGAAGAAGAAAAAAAAAAAAAAAAGTGTCATTTCCTTCTGATGGATAGATAGGTAGATAGATAATAGATAGAAAAATAGATAATAGACAGAGGGATAGATAGATAGATAGATATTACAGCTTATTTCTGATGTAGGTGTTTCTCCCCCCAACAGTATTTGTCATACAGCAGTGACCCTGCGGGACCTTGGGTCTGAGTTCTCGCAGGGTCACTGCCGGTCGGTGACGTCACTCTATTACCGCTTGTGAGGCCCTAAAGTTCTCGTGAGCAGTAATGTGTTGAGTTGAGTTGAGTTGAGTGAGAGAGCGAGAGAGAAAAAAAAAAAAAAAAAAAAAAAAAAGAGAGAACGGATCCGGATCGTACACCCGGAATCCCACGTCCGGGTTGGACTCGGATCTGCCGCTCAAACCGTGTGGATCCGGATTTTGCCGATCCGGGTCCGCTCAACACTAGTGTTGACATCACCGACCGTGAGAAATGACCTGGGGTTATCCCTGCAGCATCGTTCACGGGGCTGCCCTGACTACGTGTCAGACGCTGAGGGGGTATGCAAGCGTCATGGGACAGTGTGGATTGCGCTGGACCTGGAGGGGTATTTGGGAATTTTAATAAAGTGGTGAAAGAGGGGGGCTTTTTTGTGGTTTATTTAAAAGAAAGGATTTTTCTGTGTATGTGTTTATTTACTGTCACTTATAGATTAGTCATGGCGTGTCATAGACGCTGCCATTACTAATCTTGGACTTAGTAGCAGCTGTGCGCTGCCATTAACGCCTTATTATCCCGATTGCCACCGCATCACGGCAATCGGGATGAGCTGGGCAGAGTCCCGGGACTGTCGCATCTAATGGATGCGGCAATTCCAGGCGGCTGCTGGCTGATCTTGTTAGACTGGGGGGGCTCCCCATAACATGGGGCTTCCCATCAAGAGAATACCAGCCTTCAGCCGTGAGGCTTTATCTTGGCTGGTATCAAAGTTGGGGGGAAACCGCACGTCATTTTTTTAAAATTATTTATTTATTGTACTGCACGATATAGACCCGCCCACCGGCGGCTGTGATTGGTTGCAGTGAGACAGCTGTCACTCAGCGTGGGGGCTCGTCTGAATGCAACAAATTACAGCCACCGGTGAGCAGGGAAGGCGTGAATATGTTATGAGACTAATGAGCAGCGGCTCGGGAAGATGAAAGAGCTGCTGCGGGAGCAGTGTGACAGCCGCCCGGTGATCGGTAAGTAAGCGCTTGCTCCTACCCCTTTGTGCCCGATTCTGGTCCCCATAGACTTTATATGGGGAGCAGTATCTGGCCAAATACCAGCCATTCCGAATGTATGTTGCCTGATTTCTATGGGTTTGTGTAGGATATATCTATGTGTGTCTGTGTGAGAGTGTGATATGTGTGGGAGTGTGATATGTGTGTGTTTACTGTCTGATCAATTTCATATTCCTCTTCTAGTGACATCACTTTCCTTACAAAACGCAGGGAAGTGATGATCACTATGTCCCAAAAACGAGAAATAACGCAGGGAATAACGCAGGAAAACGCAATGAAAAGCACATAATTTGCTACCCGCGTTATTCCCTGCGGTATTTCATGTTTACATTACAGTCAATGGGGTAAAATACCGCAGGCACCTACAGAAAAGAAGGGACATGCAATTCTTTTCTGCAGCAGAAATTCCGCAGCAAAACCTATTGGTGAAAAAAAAAACGCAGTGTGCGCACAGCATTTTTTTTACCATAGGTTTTGCTGGGGAAGAAGTGCAGAAAGGTTATGAACATTTTTTGCAGCAAAACATGCAGCAAAACCGCAGCGTGCGCACAGGGCCTTAAACTGGTTTTCTTTTCCTTTGGCAGTTGTAGGGTTAATGGCAGCATTCCTTGCCAGCAAGCAGGCCTAGTTCCAGCTCCGGAGTTTCCAGTCGGGACCACTCCCAGTCCCTTTATATACCCTCTGCTACCAGCAGAGGGTGCCAGTTATTCTTGAATCATTTGGATGTTGGTCTTGGAGCTGGAAGGCTCTGCTGAAACCCGTGGCTGAGTTGTTGGTGTAGCTGCAGTCCTGGAGCTGACTAAAGCAGTCTGTTGCTTTTCCCTGTGTATTTTAGTGCAGTGGTGAGGGTAGCGTCCTTCACCTGCCCACTCTATAGTCAGGGACTATTGTGGGGTCATCTCAGGGCTTCAGGTTCCGGCTTGGCGACAGGTGAGAAACCTCTATAGGGACTGGCTAGGAGTGCAGGGTACAGCGGCAAGTAAGTGGAGGAGGTGCCCATCTTCCCTCTCACTAGCGCTAGGGCACACCGATGTTAAAGTGTTCCAAGTGTACCCCTTGTTTGTTGTGGTGTTACCCCTACTTAGTTGTGTTTTTCGCCTCCCGCTGGACCTCCCCCAGCCAGAGCATGACAGATACCTAATGCGGCTCTTAGCTGACTAGTCAAAGCAGATGTATCCATTCTAGGGAAAGGCATGCGAGCTAAACAGCCTGGACTACAATGCTGTAATGTTAAACTAGCAGAGAGCTCTGTACAGGTGCTGCTGCTGTGTTTAGCTCAGTAAACATTGCCTACACTGCATACAATCGTATCAACAACTGAACTAAATAAATGCATATCACACAACAGCATTGTCAGTCACTCCGAGAACTAATCTTTTCAAAACAGATAGGAACAGAAGTAAAGTTCCATTATAAAGGTCGTAGAGAACATAGAAAATGATTTATATGTGGCTGAAAGCTCACAAAACAGGTCACCATACAAGAAAAATAATTTTTTTTCACGATCATTAGCTTTCCCAGATGTGTGCTGCCCTTCTGTTTTGAGGCTGCCAGGGCTTTATATGGGTGACCTCATGCAACAAACCACAGTTTCCACGATTATTCTCCTTTCTCACAGTATTTGCTTCTAGTTTGAATGGACTGCATGTCCCTCTATTACAAGCTGTAAGGTGTCATTGACTACCTTGCTCACTAAGGCTGCTTTCACACTACGTTTTTTTAACATGCGTCATGAACGTTTTTTTAACGCAAAAATGGATCCAGTGCAAATGCGTTTTCATTTCAATGCATTTGCAATGGACTCACGTCAACATGCGTTCACCTGCGTTTGCATGCGTTATAGTGAGGATCCAGAGAGTTGCAGTTTTTTAACTTTTATTAAAAACGCTACTTGTAGCGTTTTTGAGCTGCGTTCAAATACTGCAAATTGCTGGATCCTGACTAAACAGCACGCAAACGCATGTGAACGCTGGCATGCTGATAGGACAGGATGACAGGATCCTGCTTGCTCTACTGAGCATGCCCAGAAACCAGCCTCGCGTGATCAGTATCTCTCTCCCCCTCCCTCTCTCTACTCTCTCCCCCTCCTGAGAGCGGAGGACGCTCGTAACCAAGGTAAATATTGGGTAACCACGGGCTTAGTTACCCGATGTTTATCTTGGTTACGTGTGCAGGGAGTAGGCTCCTAGCAGCTGCAGAAGCTCGTAACCAATGTAAATATTGGGTATCCAAGCAAGTTACCCGATGTTTACCTTGGTTACGAGCCTCCACAGCTGTCAGATGTCGGCTCCCAGTCTCACGTTCAGTTCCCCTCACTCCCGATCACATGACTCCAATGCCCGCCCATAAACTTAAAGTGACAGGATTCTGTAAAATAACACATGCATTTTTCTTTGCAAAAACAGGATCCGCTTTTGCAGCAAAAAAACGTTCATGACGCATGTTAAAAAAATGTAGTGTGAAAGCAGCCTAACTACACATTATTGCTGCTCAGCATACACAATCCTTCCAGAGACTAGAAAGGAAAAAGAGAGCCAGAAAGCAGTGAAGATAAGATGTGTAGCCTCCTGTACTATAGGTACAAGAGAGAAAGAAGGTAATCAGTGCTCCAAGTACAAAGCATAATTAATTCCCTATTAATATGTGTCTTTGGAGTGTGGGAGGAAACTGGAGTACCTGTAAGAAACCCCATGCAATCACGGGGAGAACGTATAAACTGGTATGCAGCTATTCACTACACTAATAAGTGAATAACTGCCTGTAGCCTATTTACTATGATTGGTAAACCCATGAGAGACCTGTGTCAAATCTTACTTGGGGACGGTTGGCTACTGAGGATGTATTTATGTAATTCCCAATTAACAATGTGCCAGATATGGTGGTACTACCATGGATATCAAAACACCTTGTGCTACCTAAAATCAATAAATAGGACTTGACTTTGCCATTAACTATAGCTAGTTTTTGTCACTATATTCTATAATGGTCTTGGATTCATCATTGAACTTACAGCTATTAACAGATATTTAGTAAAACTTTGATCATACCAATGATGTCGTCTGAGGAATCTTCATCAGGGGGACGACTGGCCCTCCTATTCCGCCTCGTCTTTTCCGAACCTCCCAAAGAACATGGCTCCTTTACTCTCATCTGCAGCTTTAAGAGCAAACAAAAAAACTATTTCAATATTTAGATACAATTTTAAGCAACTAAATCATTATCTGTCCACAAAAAGACCAGGATGTACCCATTTACTGACAGGCTGCAGGTCTCCATGACAGTTCTCTGGAACTGATCCATCTGTGCACAATAAGGGTGCTTTCACACATCAGTTTTTTGCCATCAGGCACAATCCGGCAAAAACATGAAAAAACGGATCCGGCGTCTGTTGCCGCCGGATCCGTTTTTTCCCCCATAGACTTTCATTAGCGCCGGATTGTGCCGGATGGCCTTGCGTTTCATCCGTTTTTTTGCCGTATCTGTCAAAATTTACTTGTCCGGCGGCTGGATGAAACGTTGAAGTGAACGTTTTTGTGTCCGGCAAAAAAAAAAAAAAAAAACGGATCCGGCGCCGTGTTTTATAATGGAAGCCTATGGACGTCTGATCTGGCGTAATGCGATAAAAAAACGGATCCGGCCACCGGATCCGGTTTTTTTTAACTGAGCATGCTCAGTATCACACCGGATCTGTCAAAAAACTGAAGGAACTGATGGAAAAAAACTGATGCAACTGATCCGTTTTTTCGCCGGATCGTGCCTCATGCCAAAAAACTGATGTGTGAAAGCAGCCTAAGTGATGCCCATAAAAGCCCCTATTAAACACTGCAACCAAGTTATCAAAGGCTACAAAATGGTAAAGTTATATATGTTTACTGATATTTTGTTACTTCAGGAGGAAAATACTTTTGTAATTCAAGACTTAAAGGAGTTGTCTCATCAGCACAACCTTTATCCACTATAAATTATGAATAGACATCTGCAGGAAAGCATTATACAGTACAAAGACGGTGCAACCAAGTGCTTAATTGGTCAGCCATTATATTTTCAGCCCTTGCTAGGATATACACGGCCCACAAAAAGTTAGGGCTATTTGGATTTCAGGTGAAATTTCAGGATCATCCTAAAATGCACTCTAACCTTATCAAGTGAACTTAAAGGGGATGTCCACTACTAGGACAACTCCTTCTGATTTAACATGTCTGCACCAGGTAAAAAAAAACAAATCGTATACTCACCTCCTGTACTGGCGTCATTCTAGTGGTGCTGCGACTTGTGATGTGGGGGCTCACACGAGCTCCGCATCCAATCAGCGAGGCCTTTCTTCTCCCCGCCTTTGGACCAAACTAGTTAATCAACAGGAAGTGAGCGCAGCCGCAGAGCGTTTGGTCTGAAGGCGGGGAGAAGGACACCTTACAGAATACTGTATATAAGAGCCCAGGCCACTCTGTATAACATAAAATACAGCATTTATTATACTCAACTGCAGGGTGGACAGGTCTGATGGGCGTTGCTGGTCTTGGTCCGGCACCTCCTCTCTGCTTGTGATCGCCGTCCTCCTTCTCAGCTCCATGTGGATGACGCGATCTATGTCATCCATACTCAGGTCTGCATTGCACTGTTGCGTACGCGCACTTTGATCTGCCCTGCTGAGAGCACATCAAAGCATTGTAGTGCGCATGTGTTGTCTTTGACCTTTCCATTACTGTACTTTCCTCTGACCTCAGCAGGGTAGGGAAAAGTGCGCATGCGCAGGGGCACAACAGAGGCCTCTGGGTGAATGAGAACGACCAAGGAAGGAAGATAAAAGACGCTGCACAGAGACCAGCGGCGCCCTTTGGACCCGACCACCCCGCAGGTGTGTATAATAAAGGATTTTTTTTATGTTATACAGAGCAACCTGGGCACTTATATACAGCATTCTAGAATGGCATTGAAATAACTACACATGATCAGGATTAGCAGCATTTTGTATGCGTATTTTCACAGCATCCAAAACACTGTTGTACAGTGCAGGCACAGTGGACAGCATTTACAGAAATCCCACGCCCACTGTGCTTCTCTTAGACGCTCCATAAACTGACATGTGGCGTAGTTTGGCTTTCGGAGCTGCAGCATGGCAATTTATTCTTGCAGAGACACTAGTGTTTTGGGCAAGAGAACACAACAAAAACGTGCTGTGCTCAGAATCCTGATGGTGGGCTCGGATGCGGTGTTCTCCTGTGGAGAACACTAGCGTGTCCGCAAGAGGAATGACACTGCGTCTAGAGCACAGTCTCCTGACCGTGTGCACGTATCCTTAGGCTATGTTCGCATGCTGCCTTTTTTTCTGACCACCAAGATACAGCGTTTTTGGTCAAAAAAAGACCGCACAAAAACACACCTGCGGCAAAAACACATGCGTTTTTATCTTTTTTTATGCGTTTTGCTGCGTTTTTTTAGTTGCTTTTTTTTCTAATACATTCAAAGGGTGAAAGACGCAGAGAAAAACGCAAAAAAGAATTGACATGCTGCATCTTTGTGGTCACCACAAAAACGCAGCTAAAAAAAACTGCACTGTGCAGACAGCAAAAATGAAAACTCAGACTTTGCTAGGGAAGGAAATTCATGCAGTTTTTAGACCAAAACCGCACCCGAAAAATGCGCAAAAACGCAGCGTGCGCACATAGTCTTAGGGGTACTTTGCACGTTGCCACATCGCTACTGCAATATCGTCGGGGTCAAATCGAAAGTGACGCACATCCGGCGCCAGTAACGACGTTGCAACGTGTAAAGCCTAGGAGCACCGATAAACGATCGCAAAAGCGTCGAAAATCAGTGATCTGTGTAGTGTCTGTCATTTCCATAATTTCGCTGCAGCGACAGGTACGATGTTGTTCCTCGTTCCTGCGGCAGCACACATCGCTGTGTATGGAGCCGCAGGAGCGAGGAACATCTTCTTACCTGCGTCCCGGCTGCAATGAGGAAGGAAAGAGGTGGGCGGGATATTTACGTCCCGCTCATCTCCGCCCCTCCGCTTCTATTGGCCGCCTGCCGTGTGACGTTGCTGTGTCGCCGCATGACCCGCCCCCTTAGGAAGGAGGCGGGTCACCGGCCAGAGCGACGTCGCAGGGCAGGTAAGTGCGTGTGAAGCTGCCGTAGCGATAATGTTCGCTACGGCAGCAATCACAAGATATCGTATCTGTGACGGGGCAGGGACTATTGCGCTCGGCATCGCTACAATCGGTTAGCGATGTCGCAACGTGCAAAGTACCCCATAGAGTCTGCCGGCTACAGCGGCCTGTTCAGATATTAGCAACATTTTAGAGGTGAAAATAACAGTTTTCATTCCTATCATTACACTTTGTGTTAATTCCGGAAAAGCACTTGAAGAGTGAATAAACTACTTGACAACAGTCTTGCATATGTTGAGAAGTGCCATTTTAAAAATGGTATAAAAATGTATGATATCTGATACCATAATAAAAAAAAAAAAAACCCTGCTCTGATGAACACAAGTCCCTGTATGTCTACATCAACTGAAAACTTACAGCATCTATTGCTCTTGAAATACATCCTCCCAGCCCAGAACTATTGTTCTTAAGGAGTTAATGGATCTGTAGCGTATGACGACTACAATGGCAGATACTGTACAAATACCTACACATGACAGCACAGCATATGGTAACACAATGTGAAATGCCTGACGTTTCATCAAGTCATCAACATATATAAAGCCCTACTCCAGCATTTTTATTAACACCACTGGAGTGGTGCTTTAAATCTATGTCCCCTGTTCCTACTCTTATACTCACCTGTGACAGTCTTCATCTGTTATCAGCACAGTTTTGGTCGGTCAGCTTGTAACCTGCCGGCAGCTGTAGTGTTTCATGGAGCACGCTGGAGGTCACAAATCAATACAAGTCTATAAGAGCCTTATTCTGGCCCTCATAGACTTTTATTGAGGGCTTGTGACATGACATCTAACTTATCGCCAGTCAGAAGTTACGAGTATAAATTGGGGCCGCGTGATCAAAGCGACACGAAAAAAAGAAGACGCCAAAGGGTGAGTATAAGACCAGGGGCAGGGGGGTTAGATTTAAAGCACCACTCCATCATTTAAAAAAATAAAAAAAATACGTAAGAGTGGTGCTTTATGTTTAATCTTTTTATTAACATTTTTTCAAGAAAATACAGAAGATAAATAACAGTATGAATGATCGACTGGTATCACCTTAAATCAATTATATGGTTACATCCAAAAACCAAATGCAAAATTAATGAGACCACGTATAGTGAGTGATTCCCTGAGAAAAGTAATAGGTCTCTACAAGAACAAAATAAAATAACTGTGGCTTTATTGAAATCGGGTGGTCTAAAAGAAGCCAGAAGAGATAGAGAGGCAGCTATCTAAAGAGGAAAGAAAGAGAAGAAAAGGACGGGAGTAAGTAAAGAAAGGGGGAAACGAAAAGGATCAGGGGGTTCCAAAAAGAGATTGCTCAATGCTAGTTCCAGCACTCGCATAGGGGAGTATACAAGGGGTCCAGCATATGATTACCGTATTTTTCGGACTATAAGACGCACCCTGGTTTTAGAGGAGGAAAATAACATTTTAAGCAAAAAATGTGGTCATGACACACTGTTATGGGGCGAGGATCTGCTGCTGACACTATTATGGGGGTAATGTCCCCAAATTTTCTACTAAGGTACACCATCCTGGTAATGATCCCCCTGCCATATATATATATATATATTATCTGTCCCTCATCCTAGTATAGCCCCATCTTGCTATATACTGCCATCCTGGTATGTGCTCCCATCCTGCTATATATCTCATCCTGGTATATGCCCGCATTATACCCCACCCTGGCATATGGCCGCATCCTGTCCTGCTATATACCCCATCCTGGCATATGGCCGCATTCTGCTATATACCCCCATCCTGCTATATACGCCATCATCCTGCTATATGTCCTGCATCCTGTGGCACACAAAAAAAAAAAAAAAAAAAATACGTTTATACTCACCTTTCCTCGCTCCACGCAGCATCGCTCCTCCTCCTGTCTGTGCCGGCAGTGCTGTGTGGAGCCCGCCACGATCCCTGCAGCATCGTGATGTTCTCCTGTCTGTGCCGGCGGCGCGGCTGCGTGTGGACACGTGCGCACAGCGATGACGTCATCGCTTTGAGCACCGCTAGTCTACACACAGCCGCCCCGCTGCCACAGACAAGAGGATATCGCGATGCTGCAGAGATCGTGGCCGGCTCCACACAGCGCTGCCGGCACAGATAGGAGGAGATCGCGGTGCTGCAGGGAAGTGACCAGTGAGTATACTGATTCACTGCCCCCCGCGCTGATGATGATGCGCGGGGGGCACTGAATACAGCCGCACATGATCACTCCAGGCTATAGTTGCCAGGGGTGATCATGTGGACGGCTGTTAAGTAAGCGCGCATCCCCCGCCCACCTGTCAGCGCTGGCTTCAGCGCTGAGAGATGGGCAGGAGGATGGGCGTGCATATGTAATGAGCGGGCCCACGCGCTCACGGCAGGCGCTGCTGCAGCCTGCTCGTGCCCCCGATGACCTGGTCCACCGCAGCACCCCCATTCCCCGCAGCCCTACATTCGGACTATAAGACGCACCCCCCCAATTTCCCCCAACATTTGGGGGGGGGGAGGGGGGAGTACGTCTTATAGTCCGAAAAATACAGTAGTTTTTATCTCTCTTCTCCCATCGAGCAAGGGGGTGGAATAATTTAAGTCACAGTCTCCAATAAGGACCTGAAGGAGGGGGGAGAGCAAGAAAAACATCGAAGGACCCCAGACTCAAACACATTTTTCCGTTGAGCCATTTAATTCTGCAGTCAGATCTTCCATTTTACAGATGTTAGTCATCTCTGTGAACCAGTCTGCCTTACTCGGAACTCCCGGGATTTCCAGTGCCTAGGTATTAGAGTTCGCGCTGCTGCAAGGCAGAAGCGAAGTAGGTTCGATTTCTGCGCTTTGATGGTGAGTGGTGCTTTATACACATCTCTGTAGGTTATGAAGATTGTCTTCATATATGGATTATGTATCATTTTCAGATGTAACTACTGCTATAAACCAATTAAAGGAAACCTTTAAAAGATCCCATATGCATTCTGCGCTATAAGCAGTGTGTTGTGTGGCCTGTTAACAGCTTCCTACCCATCCCTTTCTTGTAATATTGTGGAATATGAAAGTAATAAAAAAACGTTTTATTACTTACATATTCCCTATGTAAATGAGCAGGGTCTCTAGCCCCAAGGGTGTCACATCGCCCTGTGGGCGTTTGCATACTTTCTGTGGTATCACGTCCCTGTGGGCGTGATACCATGGATTTACATGTGCGACGTCACAATCAGCGTCTTCAGATCCCGCGTGTGAGCACTTACTATTCCTGCAGCCGTTATCAGGGTGCTCGCTTCTGTGCTTCAGATGCGCTCTGCGCAAGCTCAGAATACTCACTTACATAGGGAATATGTAAGTAATAAAACGTTTTTATTACTTTCATATTCCACAATATTACAACACAGGCATGGGTAGGAAGCGGTTAATAGGCCACACAACACACTGCTTATAGCTCAGAATGCATATGGGACCTGACAGGTTCCCTTTAAGGCTGAACACTAAAGCGGGCTTTACACACTACGATATTGCTAGCAATTGCTAGCGATATCGAGCGTGTAAGTACCCGCCCCCGTCGCACATGCGATATCGTGTGATCGCTGCCGCAGCGAACATTATCGCTACGGCAGCGTCACACGCACTTACCTGGCCGTCGTCGTCGCTGTGACTGACGAACAATCCCTCCCTTAAGGGGAAGGGACGTTCGGCGTTACCGCGACGTCACTAAGCGGCCGGCCAATCAAAGCGGAGGGGAGGAGATGAGCGGGACGCAACATCCCGCCCACCTCTTTCCTTCCGCATTGTGGCCGGCGGCAGGTAAAGAAACGTTCCTCGCTCCTGCGGTGTCACACATAGCGATGTGTGCTGCCGCATGAGCGATGAACAACATGGATAAACAACCCTTACCGATTTTTGTGTTAGGGACGACCTCTCCATGGTGAACGATTTTCACCATTTTTGAGGTCGCTTAAGGTCGCTGGTAAGTGTCACGCTGCGATATCGTTAATGACGCCGGATGTGCGATAATTCATTAACGATATCGTAGCGTGTAAAGCCCCCTTTAGGCTATATGCCCACGGCACTATGTACCCACGGATATATCCGCAGTTACGTCCGCAGGTTTCCCGCAGCTGCTCCCCGGAATCCGCAGCTATACATAGCTGCGGGATTCCAGCGAAATATCTGCGGAAAGCCTGCGGATATTCATGCGACTTACCTACGGAAGTCCTGGCTTCTATCTCCATAGTGGAGGGCTGGGAATTCCGCAGGAATAATTGACATGCAGTTATGTGTGGCTGCGGGACATCCCCAGCATATTTCGCAGCCGCACATACAGCAGCATGGACACAGACACTCCCCATGTCCCATAGGATAACATTTGGAGTGTCTGTACTTGCTAAAACCTGCGGATTCATCTAGAAAATCCAGATACATCCACAGGTTTTCTGCTGCAAAATCCGCGGGTACAGAGTCCCGTGGGCACATAGCCTTAGTCTATGTGCCCACGGAGGAAAGTGTCCTGCGGTTATATCCGCAGGATCTCCCAGAAAACCGCAGCACAACTTTGTCTGTTTACATGCTGCGGTTTATTTGCGGAATGTCCTGCGGATATGATGCAGGCATTCTCCATTCAGGATACAGTACCATGGCTTCGGCACTGCATCGTCAATGCAGAACAAGTGCTGGAGTGATCGGGGTGTTCATACCTCCATCACGCAGCACTTCACACTCCGGCCGTGTTTACACTGTGAAGGAGAAGGTGGGCGGGCCTGAACAAGCTCCGGCTGTCACATGACCGGAGGTCATGCAGGCCCCGCCCACCTCCTTCCTGCTCCTGTGCACCGAGGGAAAATGATCGGGTGTCTGCTATCAAGGCAGGTAAGTATGGGACCAAGGCAGGGGATTTCCGCAGGTAATGCCGCAGGAATAATTGACATGCAGTTATGTGCGGCTGCGGGATATCCGCAGTATATTTCGCAACTGCACATTCCGCAACGTGGACACAGCACTCCCCATGTCCCATAGGATAACATGGGGAATGTCTGTACTTGCTGAAACCTGCGGATTTATCTGTAAAATCCAGATAAATCCGCAGGTTTTCCGCGGCAAAATCCACAAAAGCAAGCTCCCGTGGGCACAGGGCCTAAGGCTGATGAGGAGAGCCATTAGATCAAATACTTGATTAACCTCTTGACAAGGTATTGTGGGAAATGTGTCAATTTGCCTTACATGAGTCAGGTTTTCAAATATAACTAAGATAGCCACCAATGACATCATAGACCCTCCCATCAGCATGGATCCACCAGATGACGTCCCTCCCATCACCATCACCATGGATACGTCCAATGACGTCATAGACCTGCCTACGATGATGCCCACCAATCAGCTCATGGACTAACACATTGTTCAACCCACTGCCCAATGGACACATCCAAGTATGCCCACTGTAGAGCTGACCATGCCCCTTTCCTAGTTTTTATAAAAGGCATGTTCTTGAATAAATCTCTCTGTTTCTGGGCCAACTTTGGTCGAGGAAAGATGAATATGACTGTCTGATCTCATTTTTCAAGCATGCACTCGATCCACACCAATTAGAATCAGGCAGTAGGCAACTTGTGGAACTTTATAAGAGTTCACCGTAACAAGGCCAGGTTCACAATAAAGTGTAAATTTACGTTCTTTTCATATTCTATGAGGAATAGCAATAAAAACAGCTTCATCCAGGGATAAACTTAAAGGGGTATTCCCATCTTCAAGATCATATGTCAATATTTAGCAGGTGTAACAATAAGAATATTAGCAAATACCTCCAATTAGAAATGTAGTCTAGTTCTTTGGAAAAGCTATGTCACTTACCTTATGTGCAGGGCATTGCAGTAGCTTAGGAATCCAAGGGTATGGCCACGCATATCAGGACAGTGAGTTGAACGTATTCATAACCATGGATATCTAAGCTACTGAAATGCTCTGCACATAAGGTAAGTGACATTTCAGGAAAACTATACTACATTTATATTGAATATATTTACTAATTCTTATTATTACACCTATTATATATTTGTATGGGAGCTTGGAGATCTTGGAACCAAGCAGCCACCCCTTGCACTCAAGCAACCAAATGTGACGCCCTGTGCCTAGTTGCCAAAGATAATTACCTGTGTATTGCCATCTGTATAACATGTATTGTAAGCCTTAGGCCTAAGACACACGGCATGAAAATCGGAGCATTCCACTCGGACCAATATTAGCCTATGTGCCAGCTCCCATGAGCAATTATTTTCTCAGCCCTAATTGGACTGAGAAAACAGTCGCACCATGCTGCGGGGGTAATGCGATCCTTGTGTCTCTCACACCCATTGAAGTGTATGGGGCGAGAAAAAAAACGCACTGCACTCACATTACACCGGTGTACCGCAAGTGCAGGGCGAGAATGGCAATAGCCGGCTACGGAGGAGAGAGGGAGATAAATCCCTCCCGCCCCTCCTCAGCGCCGGCCCGCCCCCCGCTGCTGTGGTCCGATCGCACCTCAGTCGCAATGACACTCGCATGACACTGGGCTCCCGCTGTGCTGCCAGCATGAGCCGAGTGTCATGTGAGGATCACAGTAGTCCCCTTGTGGCCCTGGCCTTAATGAGGATTTGGCTATCTCTGCTGCTCACAACAGAACACATATTTGTATACATTCCCTTAGTGAGGTTGTCACTAGAGAGAAAACCAACTCTTGAGTGATGAGCCCTTAAAGGAGAAAGGGGAGGAGCTTAGTTGTGAGGTAAATTTCAGTCAGGGGCAGTTGGTGGTTGTGAAATGAGGAGTGTTCTGAGGTGATTTCTAGAAACCTCTGGGAAGGGCCATCTACACTTGTCAGGTTATCAGTCCCTAGGTCATCAGTGCCTTCAAGGTCAGTGACAAAACTGGGAGACTGCAGCCTTTTTTTTTTTTTTTTTTTTTTTTTAAAGGGGCAATGACATTTGCCTGGGAGCACAGTGGCAAGTGAGAGTCCGGAAACTTCTAGAACAACTAGAGAGTCATCCTTCAGGATTCCAGTCACCTGCTGGCCAGAAGAGATTACAAATCTGGATTGTTCTGGTCTTGGAAATCCAAAGATACCAAGATACCTATTCCCAGATAGGAAAACAGCAGCAGAGGACAAGTACACTACAACCATACAGCAGAGAAGCCAAACTCCCATCAGGGCAGGAAGGATCCCCATCATCGGATGCTGTGTTAATATGTGGAGGTGGCCTAAGCTATAGCTAGTTTGTTTAAACGTAATAAGAATATCTGTGTATGTAAATAATCAAAATATAGATGTAGTAGCATAATTATCTGTGTCTATGTAGCCATCGCATAGACCCATAATATAATTCTAAGCTGTATATTCATGAAAGGGTTACCAAGGATAAGTGAACAGATGTACGAACAATGAACAAAGAAAGTATTTGTGCTTATCAGTAGTTCCACACAAAGAAGGAATGTGCCATCCATGGGATGAAATGTGGGTACCTACACTCCCCAACTCTCCCTATGCAGTTTCGATGTGTGAGAGAAAACAGATTGATACTTTTTGTACATGTCTGAAGGTTGAAATGTATTAAAATCTGGGCTATAGATTATACGAGTTCAGTTGGAGACGCTGGCTAAATGAGAGAACATGTCTGTGTGGTCATTGTCTGAGTCATTAATATCGGCACTGATATACAGCTAATACGGCACCGGCCTCTGAATATCCCAAATGAAGATACCATTAGCTATCTTTACCCGAAATCTCTACCTTGACAAATATACTGCTGAGCTCCAGTAAAAGGTAAAAGCTCCCTGTCCTGTCTGACTGAATTATTTCCTGCTGCGCCATCCCTACCTCAACACATCCCCCAGGAGCCAGCCCTAGTTGGGGGGGCAAGAGGACAACTCTCTGGCACTGCGCATCACCACCTAACTCCTTCCCAGCAGCAGTGCCCAGCAATACCACAGCCGAACATGCCAACTGGTCCGACAACCACTTTATTTATAATTTTATTTTTCTTTCTCCCCTTTTTAAATATTTTTATTCCCCATTACAAAAAGCCTATCGTTCGCGCCTGGTACGGCCACATCACTGCTCAGAACCACCGCTGTGACATCAGAGGCCTCCGGGGCGGAACATAAGCACCCGCCCCTTGCACTCCGGCAAACCAAGCACCTGCCCCTTGCACTCCGGCAAACCAAGCACCTGCCCCTTGCACTCCGGCAAACCAAGCACCCGCCCCTTGCACTCCGGCAAACCAAGCACCCGCCCCTTGCACTCCGGCAAACCAAGCACCCGCCCCTTGCACTCCGGCAAACCAAGCACCTGCTCTTTGCAATGAATATATGCGCCACTTGATATACGACACCACTATTTTTTTCTCATTTGTGTGGAATGTTATGTAAAAAACCATGGATATGACCTTGATCCTAAAAATGAAAAAGTGTCACATGGTTATTTCACAGTATGTGCACGCAACGTCTCTAAAAAGAATGAACGTATTCATTGCAATGTTAAAACCACTAACTGCACATGTAAAGCCTGTTGAGCGTCTTTTAACTGTTTCACTTTTCCAAGGACACAGAGTGGATAAAATAAGGCCAGGACCATTATTCTGGCAGCTTCTGTGGTTCCTGAAATACTCTGCATACACATACGCATCTGCTGCCTACAGGGACACTAAATGGGCAGAAATCACATGGCATGGACACTAAATTTTAGAGGATGTCATAAAAAGGGGGAACTGGCGAAGACAGGCATAAAAATACAACACAGATGTGAACATAAGGCAATCTGTAACGTGGGATCTACACTCCAGCTCTGCTTAGACAGGCTGCTGTATACGGGCATCGGCCGCCAGGACCTGGGTAACCAGCACATAGCCTTTGTCCACATTACCTCAGGTGGTCTCCACCCTCACATTACTAGAAGCAGCTCAGTGGGTGTAGCCTGGGCATAGCCCTTCCGTGCAGCTCAGTAGGTAAAGCCTGGGCACAGCGCTTACTTATAGGTCAGTGGGTATAGACTGGGCACCGCGCTTACAGCTCAGTGGGTATAGCTGGATACAGTGGGCACAGCGCTTGCTTACAGCTCAGTTAGTATAGCCTGGGCACTGCGCTTGCTTATAGCTCAGTGGATATAACCTGGCACAGCGCTTATAGCTCAGTGCATATAGCCTGGCACAGCGCTTATAGCTCAGTGGATATAACCTGGCAAGGCGCTTACAGCTCAGTGGATATAACCTGGCACAGCGCTTACAGCTCAGTGGATATAACCTGGCACCGCGCTTACAGCTCAGTGGATATAACCTGGCACCGCGCTTACAACTCGGTGGGTATAGTTTGGGCACAGCGCTTACAGTTCAGTGGGTATAACCTGGGCACAGCAATTACACCTCAGCGGGTATAGCCTGGGCACAGCGCTTATACCTCAGCGGGTATAGCCTGGGCACAGCGCTTATACCTCAGCGGGTATAGCCTGGGCACAGCGCTTATACCTCAGCGGGTATAGCCTGGGCACAGCGCTTATACCTCAGCGGGTATAGCCTGGGCACAGCGCTTATACCTCAGCGGGTATAGCCTGGGCACAGCGCTTATACCTCAGCGGGTATAGCCTGGGCACAGCGCTTATACCTCAGCGGGTATAGCCTGGGCACAGCGCTTATACCTCAGCGGGTATAGCCTGGGCACAGCGCTTATACCTCAGCGGGTATAGCCTGGGCACAGCGCTTATACCTCAGCGGGTATAGCCTGGGCACAGCGCTTATACCTCAGCGGGTATAGCCTGGGCACAGCGCTTATACCTCAGCGGGTATAGCCTGGGCACAGCGCTTATACCTCAGCGGGTATAGCCTGGGCACAGCGCTTATACCTCAGCGGGTATAGCCTGGGCACAGCGCTTATACCTCAGCGGGTATAGCCTGGGCACAGCGCTTATACCTCAGCGGGTATAGCCTGGGCACAGCGCTTATACCTCAGCGGGTATAGCCTGGGCACAGCGCTTATACCTCAGCGGGTATAGCCTGGGCACAGCGCTTATACCTCAGCGGGTATAGCCTGGGCACAGCGCTTATACCTCAGCGGGTATAGCCTGGGCACAGCGCTTATACCTCAGCGGGTATAGCCTGGGCACAGCGCTTATACCTCAGCGGGTATAGCCTGGGCACAGCGCTTATACCTCAGCGGGTATAGCCTGGGCACAGCGCTTATACCTCAGCGGGTATAGCCTGGGCACAGCGCTTATACCTCAGCGGGTATAGCCTGGGCACAGCGCTTATACCTCAGCGGGTATAGCCTGGGCACAGCGTTTATACCTCAGCGGGTATAGCCGGGGCACAGCGTTTATAGCTCAGCGGGTATAGCCTGGCACAGCGTTTATAGCTCAGTGCGTATAGCCTGGGCACAGCGTTTATAGCTCAGTGCGTATAGCCTGGCACAGCGTTTATAGCTCAGTGCGTATAGCCTGGCACAGCGTTTATAGCTCAGTGCGTATAGCCTGGCACAGCGTTTATAGCTCAGTGCGTATAGCCTGGCACAGCGTTTATAGCTCAGTGCGTATAGCCTGGCACAGCGTTTATAGCTCAGTGCATATAGCCTGGCACAGCGTTTATAGCTCAGTGCATATAGCCTGGCACAGCGTTTATAGCTCAGTGCATATAGCCTGGCACAGCGTTTATAGCTCAGTGCATATAGCCTGGCACAGCGTTTATAGCTCAGTGCATATAGCCTGGCACAGCGTTTATAGCTCAGTGCATATAGCCTGGCACAGCGTTTATAGCTCAGTGCATATAGCCTGGCACAGCGTTTATAGCTCAGTGCATATAGCCTGGCACAGCGTTTATAGCTCAGTGCATATAGCCTGGCACAGCGTTTATAGCTCAGTGCATATAGCCTGGCACAGCGTTTATAGCTCAGTGCATATAGCCTGGCACAGCGTTTATAGCTCAGTGCATATAGCCTGGCACAGCGTTTATAGCTCAGTGCATATAGCCTGGCACAGCGTTTATAGCTCAGTGCATATAGCCTGGCACAGCGTTTATAGCTCAGTGCATATAGCCTGGCACAGCGTTTATAGCTCAGTGCATATAGCCTGGCACAGCGTTTATAGCTCAGTGCATATAGCCTGGCACAGCGTTTATAGCTCAGTGCATATATAGCCTGGCACAGCGTTTATAGCTCAGTGCATATAGCCTGGCACAGCGTTTATAGCTCAGTGCATATAGCCTGGCACAGCGTTTATAGCTCAGTGCATATAGCCTGGCACAGCGTTTATAGCTCAGTGCATATAGCCTGGCACAGCGTTTATAGCTCAGTGCATATAGCCTGGCACAGCGTTTATAGCTCAGTGCATATAGCCTGGCACAGCGTTTATAGCTCAGTGCATATAGCCTGGCACAGCGTTTATAGCTCAGTGCATATAGCCTGGCACAGCGTTTATAGCTCAGTGCATATAGCCTGGCACAGCGCTTATAGCTCAGTGCATATAGCCTGGCACAGCGTTTATAGCTCAGTGCATATAGCCTGGCACAGCGTTTATAGCTCAGTGCATATAGCCTGGCACGGCGCCTACTCACAGCTCCGCCGTCCGCTCCCGGTTGTGTACCTCCTGCACCCACGTGTCCTCCTGGGGAAGATTCCAAACTGCAGCAATAACAGCTACGGAAGCCGAGAGGAGCCGCGCGCCTCACACTGGAGCTGTAATTAGCTTTGACATTTATCTGCGCTGATAATAATAGCAGTGGTCGGTATGGACAGGCCCCCTCTATAGGGAGTTACTGTGTGGGGGCCGGGGCCGCTTTATTACTGTCCAGTACTAAGTGTAGGGAGCCGGCGGGTGGAATTTCCGGGGCGCTCCCCTCCCTGTAGCAGGACGTTTCCGCCCGGTGGAGGTGACACCAGTGACCGGCACCATGTCTGCTTGGCTCGGACGCTTGTGTATGGCAGTGAGTGCTGCGAACAGAGCTGGCACCGTGCAGAGGGCGGCAGCGGCTCGCCAGGGTGAGATGTCATGGATATCAATGTCTACAAGTATGTGCCAGGTTAGAAAGTCCCGGTGCCGGCATTCTATTAAACAGAAAGCCCCGGTGCCGGCATTCTCTTACCCAGAAAGTCCCGGTGCCGGCATTCTATTAAACAGAAAGCCCCGGTGCCGGCATTCTCTTACCCAGAAAGTCCCGGTGCCGGCATTCTATTAAACAGAAAGCCCCGGTGCCGGCATTCTCTTACCCAGAAAGTCCCGGTGCCGGCATTCTATTAAACAGAAAGTCCCGGTGCCGGCATTCTCTTACCCAGAAAGTCCCGGTGCCGGCATTCTATTAAACAGAAAGTCCCGGTGCCGGCATTCTCTTACCCAGAAAGTCCCGGTGCCGGCATTCTATTAAACAGAAAGCCCCGGTGCCGGCATTCTCTTACCCAGAAAGTCCCGGTGCCGGCATTCTATTAAACAGAAAGCCCCGGTGCCGGCATTCTCTTACCCAGAAAGTCCCGGTGCCGGCATTCTATTAAACAGAAAGTCCCGGTGCCGGCATTCTCTTACCCAGAAAGTCCCGGTGCCGGCATTCTATTAAACAGAAAGCCCCGGTGCCGGCATTCTCTTACCCAGAAAGTCCCGGTGCCGGCATTCTATTAAACAGAAAGCCCCGGTGCCGGCATTCTGTTACCCAGAAAGCCCCGGTGCCGGCATTCTATTAAACAGAAAGTCCCGGTGCCGGCATTCTCTTACCCAGAAAGTCCCGGTGCCGGCATTCTATTAAACAGAAAGCCCCGGTGCCGGCATTCTGTTACCCAGAAAGCCCCGGTGCCGGCATTCTGTTAACCAGAAAGTCCCGGTGCCGGCATTCTCTTACCCAGAAAGCCCCGGTGCCGGCATTCTCTTACCCAGAAAGTCCCGGTGCCGGCATTCTCTTACCCAGAAAGTCCCGGTGCCGGCATTCTCTTACCCAGAAAGTCCCGGTGCCGGCATTCTCTTACCCAGAAAGCCCCGGTGCCGGCATTCTGTTACCCAGAAAGCCCCGGTGCCGGCATTCTGTTACCCAGAAAGCCCCGGTGCCGGCATTCTGTTACCCAGAAAGCCCCGGTGCCGGCATTCTGTTACCCAGAAAGCCCCGGTGCCGGCATTCTGTTACCCAGAAAGCCCCGGTGCCGGCATTCTGTTACCCAGAAAGCCCCGGTGCCGGCATTCTGTTACCCAGAAAGCCCCGGTGCCGGCATTCTGTTACCCAGAAAGCCCCGGTGCCGGCATTATATCACCCAGAAAGCCCCGGTGCCGGCATTATATCACCCAGAAAGCCCCGGTGCCGGCATTATATCACCCAGAAAGCCCCGGTGCCGGCATTCTGTTACCCAGAAAGCCCCGGTGCCGGCATTCTGTTACCCAGAAAGCCCCGGTGCCGGCATTCTGTTACCCAGAAAGCCCCGGTGCCGGCATTATATCACCCAGAAAGCCCCGGTGCCGGCATTATATCACCCAGAAAGCCCCGGTGCCGGCATTATATCACCCAGAAAGCCCCGGTGCCGGCATTCTGTTACCCAGAAAGCCTCAATACCCCTAATTTGTAATATCCAAACTGGTGAGAGAACACCTGACAGACATTTATCATTGCATTTGTGCTAAGATTTTTATCCAAATGGCAATATTTAATTGTCATAAATGCCTACGCCAAATTTAGGGCAGAGGAGCTGGGAAAGACTCAAGCGCAAAATATGGTCTTAGGCCTCCTTCACATGTCCGTGCAAAACACTAATGTGGAGCACACGGACCCGCATGTGCTCCACACGGACAATGTCAAAACATGGACATGTGCGCAGACCCATTGATTTACTGTATCTATATATCTCCATGTCTCTGGTACGTGTGAAAACAAACGTATCACGTATCGGGGACACGGATGTGTGAAGGAGGCCTACCCAAATAGTCATTACCCAATAGACACATTAGGCCAAAGTTTGCCAGAGCTCAGGGACGCGGCCCACGGCTCCAAAAAAATAGATTTCTCTAGCGCGTTAGCGCCGATACCGAATTACTTGCTATTTATCCACCAACAGGACCTCACCTTAGGTGGCTATTAGTGATGAGCGAGCATGCTTGTTACTACTCGGTACTCGCACGAGTATCACTGTACTCGGTCTACTCGGCGGGGACCGAGTAATCTCGCGATACTCGTGCTGTACTCGTGGTCTTCATTTCTGCATGTTGGCGCTCTTTTGAGAGCCAGCCCTCATGCAAGGATTGGCTGGCAGACCACTGCAATGCCACAGCCCTGTTAGTTGTGGAATTGCAGTGATTGGCCGGCCTGCACAGCGTGACCGAGCCTTTATACAGGCGGGCGCGCTGTGCTCTGCTCACAGCTATCCAGACAGTCAGTGCAGGGAGAGTGTCGCTGCTTCAGGGAAAGCTTTGCGGCCCTTTATAGTTAGTTCCGGAGCAGGGCTGCAAACAGTGTGACCAGAAGTCCTTCTCAGGACTATTCTAGTTGTATACAGGCAGGCAGGGTATAGCCAGGTCGGAGTACAGTAGCGGAGTCCTTCTCAGGACTATTGTTGCTGTATACAGGCAGGGTATAGCCAGGTCGGAATACAGGCTAGTGACCAGAAGAGTCCTTGTCAGGACTATTGTAGCAGTATACAGGCAGGCAGGCAGGCAGGGTATATAGCCATTCCTAGTGGTGACCGTATACCAGCCTTCATCATATCTGGGGCTGGTGTACACAGTCTAAAACAGTCCTGATAGTGTCAGACTTCTCAGTAATTGTCGCTCCTAAAAACCTGTTAGGTTCTTATTGCGTCCGTGCTTGCATTTAAAAACCGCACGTGTGTGCCTGTCGGTGGCAGCGTCAGGCTCCATATTGCCCCTGGATAGAGACGTGCATGATGGCCTGTAAACCTGAAGTGCCCATTGTAAGGCAGTGGGTCTATTGTAGTATAGCCCTTAGGCAGGGCAGCCAAACATTTGGAGGCTCCACATTGTCCCTGGATAGAGATGTGCATGAGGGCCTCAAAACATTGTTCCCATTGCAAAGGAGCGGGTCTCCTGTCGTTGTAATGCCCATTCTGAAAGAATGGGCGAAAAAATTTACCACTGGGGGTATACCTGAAACAACGGCCTAACTATTGTAACGGTCATCATGATGGCGCATGAGGAGAAGGAGGAGCAGTCCAGCGATTAGCCAAAGTCCAGAAGTGTGTTACCATGGGTGAGTGGAGGTACATGGCAAATTCCCGTTACAAACTTTAAATTCCGCTGTCATTTGCTGGTGGTGTGGTGAAGTCTGGCCCAATCCAACCCTTGTTCATCTTGATCAGAGTCAGCCTGTCAGCATTTACAGTTGACAGGCGGGTGCGTTTATCTGTAATGATTCCACCTGCGGCACTAAAAACACGCTCTGACAAAACGCTAGCGGCAGGGCAGGCCAGGACTTCCAAGGCGTAGAGAGCCAATTCATGCCACGTGTCTGTCCAGCTTGGATACCCATTAATTGTAAGGCACAGAGGAATGTCGGAGTACAGTTGTTTGATCTGCAAGGTACTCCTTGAGCATCTGGGCAAACTTAGGATTTCTTGTGGCACTACCCCTCACCTCAGGGGCTGTGGTATGTGAGGGGCTGAGAAAACTGTCCCACATCTTAAAGACTGTTCCCCTACCTCTGGCGGATTGGACTTGTGCCCCTCTCGGCTGTACGCCTTGGTTGTCCACTGATTCCTGAGCTATGCCGCTAGCGTTTTGTGAGGGGAATGCTTTGCCTACTTCCGTGACTATGGCCTTCTGGAACTGCTGCATTTTGCCTGACCTCTCCGCCTCGGGAATAAGAGACATAAAGTTCTCCTTTTAGCGTGGGTCTAACAGTGTTACCAACCAGTAATGATTGTCGGCCAAGATGTTCTTAACGCGAGGGTCACGAGACAGGCAGCTTACCATAAAGTCAGCCATGTGTGCCAGACTCTTAACAGCCATCACTTCAGTATCCTGACCAACACGATGACTGAACATGCTGTCCTCCTCCTCCTCCTCCTCCTCATCATCTACCCTGTCCTCTGGCCAGCCACGCTGAACCGAGGATATGACTGCATGTCATATCCTCAATTTGGCCAGAGAGTTGCTCCATGTCTTCATCCTCCTCCTCGTCATAGTCCTCCACTGCACGTTGTGATGAGACGAGGCTGGGCTGTGTGTTATCACCCACACCCACTACTGTTTCTTGCTCAAACTCATCGCGCTCCGCCTGCAATGCATCATGGTTGTTTTTTGAGCAGAGACCATTTTAGAAGGCAGAGAAGCGGTATGGTGACGCTAATAATGTCGTCATCGCCGCTCACCATCTTGGTGGAGTCCTCAAAGTTTTGTCGGATGGTACATAGGTCGGACATCCATCTCCACTCCTCAGGTGTTATGTGTGGAGTTTGACCCATTTCCCGACGGCTTAGGTGATGCAGGTACTCAACAACTGCCCTCTTCTGCTCACATATCCTGACCAACATGTGCAGAGTTGAATTCCAACGCGTGGGGACATCACACACCAGTCTGTGAGCCGGAAGATGCAAACGGCGCTGAAAGCCGGCAAGGCCGGCTGAAGCAGTAGGTGACTTTCGAAAATGTGCAGACAGGCGGCGAACTTTTACCAGCAGATCAGACAGCTCTGGGTATGACTTTAGAAACCGCTGAACCACGAGGTTGAGCACATGGGCCACGCATGGAACATGTGTCAGCTGGCCTCGCCTCAAAGCCTCCACCAGGTTACGGCCATTGTCACACACGACCTTTCCTGGCTTTAGGTTCAGAGTTGTGAGCCAGTGATCTGCCTGCTGTTTCAGAGCTGTCCACACCTCTTCTGCATTGTGGGGTTTGTCACCTATGCAGATTAGCTTCAGCACTGCCTGTTGCCGCTTCGCCGAGGCAGTGCTGCAGTGCTTCTGTGTCGCCCTGGACAAGCCAGGGGCCACAGAGCACAACACTTAAACACCCCACACTCCCTGCAGGCATATCATAGTCAAAACACAAAATCCTTGTTGCCTTCCCCAGGGGCTGTTGTCCACACCAGGGTGTGGAGCCAGGCGGTTGGTCTCCACCCACCAAGGAGGAGGGAAAACACAGGCAGTGAGAGTTAAGCTAAGGAAGTGGAAGGAGGAAAGTAGTAGAGAGGAGAAAAGTGACAGCAAAGAGCCTGAAGTTGGTCCGGGTGTGTGGCCCGGACAGGACAGCAAGGTTGGCAGGATGTGGTGACCGTCTGCAGTGGAGGCCGATTGGAGTCTGCCGTAAGGACCGTGGACGGGTGGTGACCCGGCCGTACCGGACCGGTATACAAAGAGAAGCCAGCACCATTGGCAGAGGACTTTCGGATCCCGGCAAGGCTTGGTGTCGCCGTGAATTTGCCAAATCCGTTAGTGAAGGGGACCTCAGGGTTTCCAAACAGCCAAGTCCCGATAGAAGGCAACCGTCCAACCGTGAAGGGGAGACACCGCCACCGCCAAGGGCAACCGTCTCCCAGGGCCAGCGCCTGTGGGCAAAAGGGGCTCCTCCGGCCCATATCCAGGTCGGGGAGCGGGTTACCGGTGGGAAACCATCACTACCAACACTTAACTTAGGTGCAGGGAGAGACAGTCATCACTAACCTGCAGGGAGGAACAACCGCAGCCGTCCGAGGGACCCATCCATCCAGCCACTTGTTTTACCGTGAACTGTGTCATCATCATTGGGCTGAGTGAGTACCTCCGTGCCGTGCGGCACAGCGCTGCCCCTGCGACCCTGCACCTCATCAGGCCCCGCAACCCGCCTGTCATCCATCTCTACCCCATCACCGGGCCCCGGGACAACCAACCCCCCTACCCACGGAGGGGAGAAATAACAACAAAGCTGCTCCCTGTCACAGGCTCCCGGGATCCCCGTCCAGAGCAGCGGTGGTGTCCACACAATCACCACAACCGTGGGTGGCGTCACGGACAATATCCCCAAAACCCAAACCACCCCTTTTCACTCACGGGCGAGTAGCGCCGCTCGAGTCCCCGGGATCCGGCCATTGCTCGAGCCAACGAGCAGCAGCAGCCGTAGAGCAGCGGCAGCCGGACCCGAGCAGTGGGAGAGCGCAGCGTCCCCTCCTCCGCCCGCGACACTTCCAGCTTGGGACTGGTGTGGAGGGTAAAGTGGATGAGGATGCGCAGGAGGAGGAGGAGGCTGAGGAGCATGACATTCCGGAGCTGTAGAGTGTGGGTGAAACCCTGACTGAGGTAGGGCCTGCAAAACTTGGTGTGTGAAGGACGTGTTCCGTCCCTCGCTCAGACTGGGTCCCAGCTTCCACAATATTAACCCAGTGTGACGTCAACGAGATGTAGCGGCCTTGCCCACATGCACTTGTCCACGTGTCTGTGGTTAGGTGGACTTTGGCTGAAACAGCGTTGTTCAGGGCACGTGTGATGTTTTGTGACACGTGGTTATGCAATGCGGGGACGGCACACCGGGAGAAATAGTGGCGGCTGGGGACCGAGTAACGTGGGACAGCTGCCACCATCAGGTCGCGGAATGCTTCTGTCTCAACCAGCCTAAAAGGCAACATTTCCAGCGCAAGCAGTCGCGAAAAGTTAGCATTTAGAAGTGTGGCATGTGGGGCGTTGGCAGTGTATTTGCACCTGCGTTCAAAGGTTTGCTGAATGGATAACTGAACGCTGCGCTGGGACAAGGACGTGCTTGATGATGGTGTTATTTCTGCGTGGGTAACTGCAGGTGCAGGGCCGGAGGAGGCTTGTTCGCAGGCAGCATGGACAGGGGATTGGCTCGCATGCACAACCAGCGAAGACGTAGCAGTGACATCAGCAAGCACTGCTCCTCGACTCTGTTGTACTTCCCACAAAGTCGGGTGCTTGGCTGACATGTGCCTGATCATGCTGGTGGTGGTCAGGCTGCTAGTTTTGGTACCCCTGCTGATGCTGGCATGGCAGGTGTTGCAAATGGCCTTTTTAGAATCATCTGGAGCCAACTTAAAAAACTGCCAGACTCGGGAAGAGCTAACATTTGTACAGGCACCTTGTGTCGTGTTGTTCCGGGGAACAGTTGCCTGACGTCTGCCTGGGGCCACCACTCTGCTTCTTACTGCCTGTTGGGATGCTACGCCTCCCTCCCCCTGTGCACTGCTGTCCTCGCTCTGCATATCCTCCTGCCAGGTTGGGTCAGTTACTGGATCATCCACCACGTCGTCTTCCTCTTCCGCACCCTGCTCCTCCTCCTGACTTCCTGACAATTGTGTCTCATCATCGTCCACCCCTTGTTGAGACACGTTGCCAACTTCGTGAGAACGTGGCTGCTCAAATATTTGGGCATCTGTACATACAATCTCGTCATGGCCCACTTCAACAGGAGCTGGCGAGAGGCCAGAATGTGCGAATGGAAACGTGAACAGCTCTTCCGAGTGTCCAAGTGTGGGATCATTAATGTCCGAGGACGTGTACTCAGCCTTGTGGTAGGAAGGAGGATCAGGTTCTGAAATGTGCGGTGCAGTATCACGGCTACTGACACTTGACCGTGTGGAAGACAGAGTGTTTGTGGTGGTGCCAATCTGACTGGAAGCATTATCCGCTATCCAACTAACAACCTGTTGACACTGGTCTTGGTTCAAGAGCGGTGTACTGCTGCGGTCCCCAAGAATTTGGGACAGGACGTGTGAGCGAGTAGATGTGGCCCTTTGTTGTGGCGAAATTAGAGCTTGCACACGACCTCGGTCTCTGCCTGCACCACCATCACGTCCACTTCCTTGTTCGTTGACAACGCCCTTGCGCATTTTGCAATGCTGTGCTGATGTGTATTCACTAGACTTGTGCGTTATATCCAAGTTTTTGCAAAACGCACACAAGTGCAGCGGAAAGCTGCCACCAACAGGCACACACGTGCGGTTTTTAAATGCAAGCACGGAGGCACTAAGAACCTAACAGGTCTCTATCCAGGGACAACGTGGAGCCTCCCAATTTTTGGCTGCCCTGCCTAAGGGCTATACTACAATAGACCCACTTCCTTCCAATGGGCACTTCAGGTTTACAGGCCCTCATGCACGTCTCTATCCAGGGACAACGTGGAGCCTCCCAATTTTTGGCTGCTCTGCCTAAGGGCTATACTACAATAGACCCACTTCCTTCCAATGGGCACTTCAGGTTTTGCAGGCCCTCATGCACGTCTCTATCCAGGGACAACGTGGAGCCTCCCAATTTTTGGCTGCCCTGCCTAAGGGCTATACTACAATAGACCCACTTCCTTCCAATGGGCACTTCAGGTTTTGCAGGCCCTCATGCACGTCTCTATCCAGGGACAACGTGGAGCCTCCCAATTTTTGGCTGCCCTGCCTAAGGGCTATACTACAATAGACCCACTTCCTTCCAATGGGCACTTCAGGTTTACAGGCCCTCATGCACGTGTCTATCCAGGGACAACGTGGAGCCTCCCAATTTTTGGCTGCCCTGCCAAAGGGCTATACTACAATAGACCCACTTCCTTCCAATAGGCACTTCAGGTTTACAGGCCCTCATGCACGTGTCTATCCAGGGACAACGTGGAGCCTCCCAATTTTTGGCTGCCCTGCCAAAGGGCTATACTACAATAGACCCACTTCCTTCCAATAGGCACTTCAGGTTTACAGGCCCTCATGCACGTCTGTATGCAGGGGCATTGGTGAACCTCACAATTTTGGACTGCCCTGGCAAAGGAAAATACTACAAAGACTCAGTTCCTCAAAATGGGCACATTAGACTCAGAGGCCTTTATGTACGTCTCTTCTCAGGGACATCGGAGTGCCACACAATGTTTTACGTAAAATCTTTCATGTATTGATCTCAAAAAGTAACGTACATTAGCTCTATCTCACTATTGGGTATGTGCCCTTAACATTTCCGCCATGAAAATTCATTTTGGTGTCATTTTGGAATGTTTTCTGGTGAGTCCGTAAAAATGGCGTAAAACGCGGACAAAATTGTTCACAGCTGTGACTTTTGAGTGATAAATGCTTCAAGGGGTCTTCCCCATGCTGTTGCCATGTCATTTGAGCACTCTTCTGAGACTTTTGTGCCATTTTTAGGGTTTCTACATGCTACCGGTGGTCATTTCACAAAAATACTCGGGTCTCCCATAGGATAACATTGGGCTCGGTGCTCGGGCCGAGTACACGAGTATCTTGGGATGCTCGGCCCGAGCCTCGAGCACCCGAGCTTTTTAGTACTCGCTCATCACTAGTGGCTATACTTCATTTAAGCTTTTTTCACTCATTGAAGCGGTGCATCCTTTAGTGGCACGCTCGATGCTCTACACACACTTAACAGAGCGAGTTTACGAATAAGACCGCAAAAGGTCGAAACGTCACAGTTAAGTCGCTGTTTTGTGTTGCTGTCCTTAGCATTTGTGTGTAATAAAGAGATTGCATTTTCAACTGATATTGTGCAGCATTTTACATTGATCATGTACCAGAAACACGGATGTGTAAGGCTACTTTCACACATCCGGTTTGAGCACTGCGGCTCAATCCGGCTGTGACAACTATGCAACGGATGCGGCGAAAACACCGCATCCTTTGCATAAGTTTTTACATGCGGTCGGTCCGTTTTTTTCCGGTTGCGGCATGCTACTGAGCATGCGCAGTGGAAAAAACCGCATGCGGCGAGCGGATGCGTTTTTTTCCTCATCGCGCCGCATCCGGCCAACATAGGTATGCATTGAAAAATGCGCCACAGCGGCCGGATGCGGCGCGATGCGGTGTTTTTTGCCGGAGCAAAAAACGTTGCGGGGAACGTTCGATCCGGCCGCCGCATCGGCTAAATCTGCCGCATGCGGCAAAAACCGGACCGAACGCAAGCCCCCTGCGGCACAATACGGCACTAATGTAAGTCTATGCAAAAAAAACCGCAACCGGCGTTAGAAAAGCCGGTTGCGGTTTTTCTGCAGAACGCCGTATTGTGCCGCAGAGCAAAAATCCGGATGTGTGAAAGTAGCCTAAAGGAGGCTTTACCCAAATAGTGAGGGGGGCAATGAGGGAAGATGCTCACCTGGTTGGGTTGTGTAGACACATCCCATTTTATCACATACAGAACTCACAAAAAAGTAAGGGATTTGGCTTTCAGGTGAAATTTCATAATCCTAAGTCGCTCTCTAACTTTTTCAGATGAATTTAATGTGACCTTCTCTAAACGTGTCCGATTGTTCAATGTTTCAGTACTTTTTGCTCAACTTGCTGTTCTCTAACAAGCAGATTAACGACATAATTCACAATAGGAGTTTGATCCATGAATCGTCCAAGAAATGTTGAGGTTCAATTAGAATCTATTTAAACAGTCCTCTTCATCATGCTGTTCACATTTTGACATCACGAGACCAAGATGATACCTAACAATGCATTGACAGTATCTCCCCATTGCGAGACTTCAAGCAGGATGTTCTCAAATGGAAGTGGCCACTGAGCTTATTGTCACAGTGTTATCAGCAGGTTTCAACAGAGATAAATAGAGACTGGAAAAGTCACAGAAAGGCATAGAAGTGGACATCCTTTGGCCACATACCACACTGATGACCGTCTTGTTGTAAACAATGCCGTTAGTAATCGGATGATGAATGCCGTACAACTCTAGGCGCATTTAAGGGAGGTGAGAGGCACTCAAGTCTCAGACCACTCACAATCGTTTACATCAGCGTGGCCTGCATGCTGAACAACTTGCAAGGGTACCTGACCACAAGCAGCCACAGCCATAATCCTCTTGCTGGACGAAGGACTGGTGGGCCTAACCATTATTTGTTGATGAAAGTTAATTCATGCTGAGCTGTAATGATGGCTGTCAATGATGTTCTAGACATCAAGGAGAGCACTGTACATCAACCACTGTTGTCCCCAGACGAGCCTTTGGTGGTAGTGGTGTTACAGTATGGGCAGGTGTGTCCAGTCCATACAATGCTAGAGCTCATCAAAGGTTGCATCATTAGGGAACGGCTGCTGGAGGCTGGTGCACCTCAAATGGAGTGGCCTGCACTTTCTCCTGACTAAAATCTTATAGAAAACATATTAGATCAGCTCAGTCGCCATGTAGAGGCTCATAACTCTGTACCCCAGAACCTCAATGACCTGAGGGCTGCCCTTCAAGAAGAATGGGATGCCATATCTCAGCAGACAATAAGTCCACTTGTGAAATGCCCTTACTTTAATGATGAAATATCACTGAAGCGAAGTCTGAGATTTTATTTTTGCTGTGCGCATGTTGCAATTTTTTCTTGGCTGCATCTTTGTGGTGACCACAAAGATGCAGCATGTCAATTCTTTGTGTTTTTGTTCCTGCGTTTCGAAGTACTGGCAGATTAATCCCCCGCTGACTCTGGGTCGGCGGGGGATTGATCGTTGGCTTCTGGCCAGATGTCGGGCCCCATATAAAGTCTATGGGGACCAAAATCTGGTGCAGAGGGATAGGAGCAAGCGCTTCATACTTACCAAATCACCGTGGCGGCTGTCACACTTTCCCGCAGCCTCTCATTCTTCTTTCTGGGCCCCTCTTTAGGCTCATACATATTCACTGCTTTCACCGGCGTCTGTGATTGGTTATTGCGACAAGCACCCACGCTGAGTGACAGCGTGTCTGAGGCTTCCAATCACAGACGCCGGCGGGCAGGTCTATATAAAATAAAAAAAAAAAAATATATACATATATATATATATATATATATATATATATATATATATATATATATATATATATATATATATATATATATGTATATGTATGTATATATAAAAAAAATTGTGTAGCATCCCCTCATATTATGATACCAGCAGAAATAAAGCCGGACAGCTGCACCACTAAAAGATGAGGCTGTATCGGTGGAAGGGAACATAATTTTGTACCGCCATAAAACTTTGCTTTTGGGGCAACTGCCCCTTTGGACCTCCCCATGCTTTGCTAATGCTGGCACAATGTCTTCATTGGTCCATGTCCAGTCCATTGCACAGGCACTGATAAAAGATCAGTCTGGAAGTAACAATGTCAGATAAACAATTTTAAGTTACAAAAGTATTTGTTTTGCTTATCGATCAGAGTATATCATCATTTCTTCTCTATACTTTGTGCTCTTTATTACAGCCCGGAGTCCTCAATGGCTTGCTGTCCTCAACTTTTCTGTCAGTCCTGGCACAACCATCAATTACGAACAACTGAAAGGCTTGCTGAAAAAGGATGGAGTTGTACTCATAGATGTACGGGAGCCATGGGAAATTAAAGAATACGGAATAATTAAGGGATCAATGAACATTCCATGTAAGTAATTTAAAGAGTAGGGAAGATTCGTCATCGCACGTTACCCATATATAAGGTAATAAATCGGCACTGGACAATGCCCATTGACATACTAGAGTCAAAATACTCAATATCAGTCGTGACTGAAGGTGGAAGGTCACAGACATTTTTACACTATTACTTTTTAGATCCATGACCTTCAGATATACATTGGAAATAAATTTATGCAGAAAAATGAGAAACAAATTTTGTAAAATTCAGTCCCCGTAAAGGAAACCCACCACAATGACAGCATGGAGGACACATGGGGTTCTGTTGAGTGCGAAGTGCAAAGTCCATGGTGCAATTTGGTAGAGTGTAGTGGACGCCAAACACTACACTGAAACGTTCACACAGGAGCTGATACCGCTACATTGACAAAAAAGGGCTATTGGAGGAGATAATGCATAAATCACTGTATCCTTAGGGGGTTCTGTGTGTTTTATGCATTTAAATCTGGACATATTCCTTAGATAACTATTTCTCTTGCCCCCTCCTTCCATACACATGCATGTGCAGCTCAGCCGAGCATACATTTCTTTTTGCAGATGAGAGGGCCACTGTCTGACACCTGTTGGGGAAAAATGGACAGCTATTAGCATCAGATCAGTGGCAGTCCGATACCTGCCACCTCCACAATCCGCTTTTATTAGCCCTGATGACAGCACAGATCTGTTCACTGCTGCTGAGAACTGCAGCTCAGCTCCTATTGAATTAAAAAGGAGCTGATCTGCTGTTCTCAGCAACTGACACTACACATTCAACAGAGCTGTGTGGTTCCGACCCCATACATTGTTTACATCCTGAAAACAGCTAATCAGTGAGAATCTGACTCCCAGCACTGATGCTAATGTCATAATCCCAGACAACCCCTTTAATCGAGTATATGTAGGGGTTGGGGGAATTTACGACTTGTCTTTATTGAAAGTAGTGATTTTGATCATTTTTAGATTTCTTGCTTATTAGTGGATTTGAATATGTATATATTAGTTGTATTGTACTCTAGGGTATAGTATTTTAACTGGAGTGGGGGTGTCCAATGCATTATTAAAAAGGAAAACTCTTGTATCCTTAAAGACTGTGTCCCATGCACCGCTCCTCAGCCTCCCGAATTTGTGCATGCCAGAGGGTGGTGTGCTTCTGTCTGACGGTTCATAGTGGTGTCGCTGGCCCAAACGGTGCATAACTTTGCCAATGCAGGGGTGCAGGGGCCCTGGACCTGGCCCTACAGAAAAGAGCCTGTAAACACTAACCTTGGCAATGAGCAGTAAATTCTAAAAGTAAAATCTTGAGAACGCAGAAGATTTTACATAAAATGTGAATTTCAAAAGTTGCTTGGTTTTGCAACTTCTAGATTACCTCTCTCATCTGTATGCTGATAGCAATGAGTACTGGTATCCTTTCTTTAATTATATTTGTTTATCTAGTGGGAGATCTAGGGTCGGCACTTCAGATGACTCCAGAGGATTTTAAGAAGAAATATGAAAAGAAGTTGCCAGAGAAATCCAACACATTGGTCTTTTCTTGTCTTGCTGGTATTCGAAGCAAAAGAGCCTTAGATGTAGCAAATTCACTTGGCTACAATAGGTAAGGAATGCTCCTGGTGGAAAACACAAAAGATAAAATAAGTTTTTCAATAAGGTGTATGTTATATTGGCAGCACAAGTTGTGGGGGCTCACAGCTCACCAATGTGATACCTGCCTTGTAGTATTTGAGGACCCCTTTTCATGCAGGGATTGGATGGCAGTCACCTATATTCAATTTCCTGTGGACAGGCCGACGACAATTCCATGTTCTGTTATTGCCAGCACATTAACTGTTCACATGGGGCATGTACAGCAGATAATAATGACATACTTGTATGTCCAATGCTTGGTTCCTGTGTTTTAACATGATCTCAAAAACTGAGCCCACATGTTACCTGACAGATGATCGCTGTGGAATTCGGCAATCATCTGCTTCTAAAAGCCGCAGTTGGAGCTGAGCTGTGTCTGCAGTTGTTAGCAACATTTACAGCGCGCAGCCCAGGGGGACTTGCCATTTAAGGTTAGGTTCACACTTCCGTTAAATTGTATCAATTGTCACAATCCGCTGCTCTGGTAAACAACGGAATCCGTTTGGCGAATTCCGTTGTTCACATAGACTTGTATGAGCGGCGGATTGTGACTTATGATGTTGCGTTGCACCCTCCGCCCGACTGATCAGTTGTGGAACGACTGACCGCCGGGCGGGAGGAACGCAGCATGTAACGTTTTTTGAGCAGCGCGATCCGTAGGATTTCGCTGCGCATTCGCTCTCTGGCTCCCTGCACACGTAACCAGGATACACATCGGGTTACTAAGCAATGCGCTTTGGTTAGTTACCCGATATTTACACTGGTTACGTGTGCAGGGAGGCAGCGCTAAGCGGTGTATGCTGGTAACCAAGATAAATATCGGGTAACCAAGCAAAAAGTGCTTTGCTTATACCCGATATTTACCCTGGCTGTGCAGGGAGGCCAACACTTCCCCGCTCGGCTCCGCACCCTCCCGCACTCAGCATGTACTCGCACACACACACACTCTCACACACACACACCCCCACACACTCACCTGTCCCCAGCCCTGCAGTCCCCGCGGCACTGATGTCCTCAGTGCCACGGCCCCGCTCTGCTCCACCCACCCCGAACTCCGCCCCCTCGCGCTCCGCCCCCCGCAGACAACTGAGAACGACAAAGAATTCTGTTCTTTGTCATCTGTTGTACAGCGCATCAGTCACATGCGTCAAGCGACGCATGAGACTGATGCAAAACAACGGAAATGTGAACCTAGCCTAACACTCCCACCAGCTTGCCACAACTTGATGGGGAGGCCTCGATGGGTTGCTGAAGAAATAATAACTATATCTTTGGTATAGCCATAATTGTGTTGACTTGGAGAATCCCAATCCTATATTGTTAAAAAAATAAAAATTTGACTCTTGGAAGAAGGGTAGGGAAAATTAAAGTGCAGAAAGTGAAAAATCGCCATATCTAAAAAACATTAGTTTGCTCTTTTGTCCGTTTTCTTTTGAGGCCAACAGTTAGCAACGAGCCTACAGACAAATGCTCCCTTGCCTGACTATTGACCTCTCTAAGTGGGACCTAACATGAACGGTCCGGGGATCAGCCACATGATTAGCTGCTTTATTACTGAAGAAGTATCAAGTTGTGCTGGGTTTTGACAGCACAATTGATTTGGCCTATTTAGATAGATCAATCACAATAGTGTGTACACAGAACAATAGTTAATATGAATGATTGAGCATTTTGCTGATTCACGGGTCTCTGCCAGTATGCTTAGATGTGACAATAGTGCAGAACAAGCGTTCCAACAAACATTTCTTTTCTGATTATTGGCTTGTTTAAATGGTCCATAAATGTTCATTCTGCATAAGAGCTGCATGCATAGTGTCCCTAAACGTCTGTATTACTGAGTCCATATTATGGAAGTATTCTCTCGTAGGCAAAACACCTAAGCAATGCAGTTTGCAGACTTAAACGGAATCGACCACCAGTTTTTGCCATCAAATCTGAGGTCATCATGATGAAGAGACAGATACCCTGATTCCAGCGGTGTCACTTACAGAGATATTAGTGTAGTTTTGATAAAATCATTTTTTTTTCATCAGTAGGAGACTATCACTAGAGGATTAGTAAACCTGCCAGGTAGTCCAGCATATTCATGAGCCCTGTATAACCCCTTTTCCACTACTGATGGGCAGCTTTCTGTGTACACTGTATACATAGGCAGAAAGCTGCCAATCAGTAGTGTGCTCGAGGTTACATAGAACTAAACATTCAGAGAACTGCTAGATCTACAGCAAAGAAAACAGTAATTTTATTAAAATGACAGCAACCAGCAAAGAAAATTATACATCCCTGGTCTGTGCCCCTATATTATGCTGCTCTCAGATAGGGAATTTGCTTGTTACAGGGAAGCTGCCAACAGATTTTTGCTATGTAATCTGAGGGCAGCATGATGTAGGGGCAGATACCCTGATTCCAGCCATATATCACTTGTTGGCCTGCATGCTGTTAATTTGATACAATCATTATAAATGCCTCATGCATATTCGCCCCATTCCCCCTCCCACCCCTCTGTGCGGTGTCAGTGCTTGGTGCAGACTGTCAATATTCATTTGTTTAAGAAAGTGAAACTAATACACTATAGTGTGCGGCTAATGAGGGGGTGTAACTGCTGCAGGATTAGTTGAAGGGGGTATGCAGGAGATCATAAAATTTCAAGGGTTTATACCAACACAATGGGGCAATGTACAGGAATAAAAGTTACATATCGTGAAAGGGCTGTCCAAGCCCTATTTCAGGACACTGTTAGTATGACACACCACCTGACAGATTCCCTTTAATAAGGGGTATGCAGGAATAAGTTGTGTCAACTCATTAAGGCTATGTGCACACGTTGTGTAAATACATGCAGTTACGCTGCGCTTTGTAGCGCAGCGTAACTGCATGCGTCCTGCGTCCCCTGTACAGTCTATGGAGATTGTGCAGGGGCCGTGCGCACGTGGCGTCTTAGAGCGCAGCACTTTGGCTGCTGCCCGAAGCGCTGCGTTCTAAGAAGTGACATGTCACTTCTTCCGTGCGCTTTGCCGGCAGCTCCTGCACGGTCTATGGCAGGAGCTGCAGGCAGAGCACATGGAATCGGCTTTTTTTTTTTCTCTACGGACATTTTCTGCAGCGATTTGAAGCGCACGTGTGCTCTTCAGATCGCTGCAGAAATTTCAGCAGGGCTAGTACGCAACGTGCGCACATAGCCTAAGAAGCGCACACCACTTAATGAATTTGGTGCATCTTATCAGTGGTTTGTGCTTCACCAGAAATGTTACCCCAGTCATTAACTGGAGTAACATTTTTGGCGTAAAAGGGATATGTCAATGGGATAAATCCTCCTAAGCCGTCTATATGGGCATGTAGGTGATAGGAAGCTGAATAGAATGATACCTTGATATCTGTGATCTGATGTCTCATTTCAGAGAAATCCACATATCAATGAGCTGTTCCAGGCTATGGTCCGGACACTAATCAGCATGAGAATCTGCCTCCAGGGCCTGTTTTGAATAGACTGGGGCGTTACCAGTGTGAGACATCTAATGGTTGCTCTCTGATCTCACTGCAGAGATGTGTGTGATGCTTCAGCCTCCGTCTCACAGGCACTCAGTGTTACAATGTGGTTTCAATACAGCAGAGCTGTGAGAACTGCAGTTGCTATTGTATTTCTGAGGATACAAAGGTCACTTCTACTGTTCTGTGCTAGTTACTTGTCTTATACTAGTAACTTATTTTTTTCCCAAAATAAACTCTTGAGGCAGATTCTTTGGGAAATCAGTGTCCGCCCTATAGCCTGGAACAGCTCATTTATATATAAGAAAAATGTGGAATTTTCTGGAATAAGACATTGGATCACAGATATCAAGGTATCATTTTATTCAGCTTCCTATAACCTATGTGCCCCTATAGACTGCTTAGGAGGCTTGATCCTAGGGATCCTAAGATCCCTTTAAGAAACACCGCCACTTTTGACATGCGGGCATAGCCATGTTCCGGCTTGAAAAATATATCTAAAAATTAACAAAAATTGCAAAATGTTTGTGCAACTTTGCTTTACTCAAAAATGTTGCGACTCTAAACAGTTTTCCAACAGTGTTCTGGTGTAAACACTTTTATGAAACAGAGCACAAGTGTTTTATAATACAAATGGCATTTCAGAGTTCAATTTACTATTTCTTACAATAAAAAAACCTTTATATTATAGCTGAATTTCTCAAAACATTATTTTTTTTTTTTTTTTTTTTTTTTTTAGCGTTCATCACTATACAGGAGGCTTTGAAGATTGGACAAGGCATGAGTTGCCAGAAAAACAATCATGAACTTTCTTTCTTTAGGCACATCCGCAATAAAATGTTTGATGGCATACAGAGCGAGCGTGAAATATTACACTTTAATGTCATGACATTAACAGAAAATATGGGCTTGTGAATAAGGTTTCCTCGGAGTTAGGTAAAGGACTCTTTTTGAGCGGGAGTTGCAGATGAATTGGGATCAGATCACATCTGTTGCCAAGTTATTATACTTTATAGTGAAAAGCTTCTTGCATTATCCTAATGAGATCTCATCCTTTTTTTTTTTTTTAACTCTAAATTTAGGGCTCCCACAAAATATCCTGAACTACAAGGTTGGCTTTACACAAGTTTATCATCCCATTACCAATTATGTGACTGTTCAGGTGGAAATATTTTTTTCTTTGTCGCTCCATTGGGAGACCCAGACAATTGGGTGTATAGCTTCTGCCTCCGGAGGCCACACAAAGTATTACACTTTAAAAAGTGTAACCCCTCCCCTCTGCCTATACACCCTCCCGTGGATCACGGGCTCCTCAGTTTTATGCTTTGTGTGGAAGGAGGCACACATCCACTCATGCATTCTCAATTTAGTTATGTCGGTTGGAAGAAAAGAGGGCCCCCACGGGGCCCCCGGCATGTTCCCTTCTCACCCCACTATGTCGGCGGTGTTGTTAAGGTTGAAGTACCCATTGCGGGTACAGAGGCTGGAGCCACATGCCGTCTCCTTCACCATCCCTTATGCGGCTCTGGGAGAAGTGGGATCCTAAGCGGTCATCCATTTACTGGGACCGTGCTCCATCCGCAGCCCCTGTGGGACCCTGCCGGACCGGAGCCTCTTCAACCTCAGGGACCGGGCCCTGCAACTCAAAGGTACTCTGTGTCCCCATAGGGGACTGTGCAGGGAGAGCACCTTCTTCCCGGAAGCCGCGGCGGCTGCTGAATTCAGGAGGCCGGTGGACTTCTGCGCCGACCGTGCCTGCTTGTCGGGCGCGGTCTCAAATTTAGTCCCCGGCTTCATCGCGGCCTAGTCGCAAAAATCCCGCCCCCGGGCCTGCCTGTCAGGGGTAAGGGCGGGATTACCGACCTGACGTCAGATGTGAGGGCTGGAGCATCCTGCATGTTTCCTCCCCCCGCACTGATCACTGTGGGGACCCCAGATTCCCGCACTTTTCTGGCGCCGCCCACGGCTCCACTCCTCCCCTGAGAGCTCCGGCAGCCATTTTTTGGCATTCTGCCGGTGGAGGATTCTTAGTGAACAGCTCTGCAGCTCCGGGGGATCCAAGGCAGGGAATCTGGAGGACACACACCGCTCGTTAGCGGTCGGTAAGCCACACCGGTCACCCGGTGCTAGTCCCCCTAGGGTGCCAGATTAGATACGTATATCTCTATATCTATCTGTTCGGTGGGCTGTATACCCCTTTCCCATATACCCTCAGTGATCACTCTCCTAGGAGACAACAGCATGTCGTCCACAAGGAGCAAAGCTGCTAAGGCACAGGGTTTTTTTACGGCCTGTACCTCTTGTGGGGCTATGTTACCTGCGGGTTCCACCTACCCTCACTGTGAGCAATGCTCGACCCCTGTTTCGCTTGCTCAGCCGGAGCCTCGGACACTGGTGGGCCCCTCGGCTCATGTAGACCCCCCTGCTCCCCCTGACCAGGCTGCAGGGACAGAGTTCGCCTCTTTTGCTGAGAAACTCTCTGAGTCACTCTCTCAATCCATTGCACAGTCTATGGACAAATGGTCTTCTAAGCTGCTAGAGGCTTTGCAGTCCAGACCGGACCTTTCTCAGGCCCCGGCCCCGGTTGGCTCGTCGCCTCCAGGCCCCTCTCGGTCCGCGCCGCAGCGCGCTCCCAGGTTGGCCCCTCGGTCTCAGGCGGAGGACTCCTGCCTGGACCGTAGTCCTAGACCGGCTAAGCGGGCTCGCTGGGACTCTTCCCCGACTTCCTCTCGCTGCTCGGGATCCCAGCTTGAGGACTCTCTGGAGGACGAGGCGGACGTCGCAGCTCAGGGCTCTGACCCGGACGTCGCCCTTAACCTTGATACACCTGAGGGGGACGCCTTATTAAATGATCTTATCTCGTCCATCAACCAGGTGTTAGATCTCTCTCCCCCGCCTCCTCCTGTAGAGGAGTCGGCGTCTCAGCAGGAGAAACACCAGTTTCGGTTCCCCAAACGTACACGCAATACGTTTTTTGATCACTCTAATTTCAGGGACGCTGTCCAGAAGCCCAGAGCGGTCCCGGACAAGCGCTTTACTAAGCGCCTCACTGACACACGTTACCCCTTCCCATCTGAAGTAGTTAAGGGTTGGGCTCACTGTCCCAAGGTGGATCCTCCAGTCTCAAGATTGGCGGCTAGATCCGTGGTGTCGGTTGCAGATGGCTCATTGCTAAAGGATGCCACTGACAGACAGAGCTCCTGGTGAAGTCCATCTATGAGGCCACGGGCGCGTCTTTTGCCCCGGCCTTTGCAGCCGTGTGGGCACTCCAAGCTATCTCGGCTTGTCTGGCTGAGATTAATGCTGTCACACGTAATTCTGCTCCGCAAGTTGCGTCTTTGACCTCTCAGGCGTCAGCCTTTTCATCCTACGCCATGAACGCCGTCCTGGACTCTGCTAGCCGTACAGCTGTAGCATCCGCTAACTCTGTGGCAGTCCGCAGGGCCATGTGGCTACGCGAATGGAAGGCAGACTCTGCTTCCAAGAGGTTCTTAACCGGTTTGCCGTTTTCTGGCGACCGTTTGTTTGGCGAACGATTGGATGAGATTATTAAGGAATCCAAAGGAAAGGATTCCTCCTTACCCCAGGCCAAACCTAAGAGACCTCAACAGAGAAAGGTTCAATCGAGATTTCGGTCCTTTCGTCCCTCCGCCAAGTCCCAATCCTCTTCGTCCAACAGGCCGGAGAAAGGCCAGAGGAACTCCTATGCGTGGCGATCCAAGTCTCGCCCACAAAAGGCCGCAGGAGGCACTGCCTCCAAGCCGGCTTCCTCATGACTCTCGGCCTCCCCTGACCGCATCCTCGGTCGGTGGCAGGCTCTCCCGCTTTGGCGACGCCTGGTGGCCACATGTTCAAGACCGATGGGTGAGAGACATTCTGTCTCATGGTTACAGGATAGAGTTCAGCTCTCGTCCTGCGGCTCGCTTCTTCAGAACCTCTCCGCCCCCCGCTCAGGCCGACGCACTTTTTCAGGCAGTAGCCGCTCTAAAGATGGAAGGAGTTGTGATCCCCGTTCCCCTTCAGGAACGTGGTCGCGGATTTTACTCCAACTTGTTCGTGGTGCCAAAAAAGGACGGGTCATTCCGTCCCGTTCTGGACCTCAAGCTACTCAACAGACATGTGAGAACCAGACGGTTCCGGATGGAATCCCTCCGCTCGGTCATCGCCTCAATGTCACAAGAAGACTTCCTAGCATCGATCGACATCAAAGATGCTTATCTCCATGTACCGATCGCACCCGAGCATCAAGTTACATCCCGGGCGTCGAAAATTGGGAAGCAGATTTTCTCAGTCGTCAGGGCATGGACGCGGGGGAATGGTCTCTTCACCCAGACGTGTTTCGAGAGATCTGTCGCCGCTGGGGAACGCCGGACGTCGATCTTATGGCGTCACGACACAACAACAAGGTCCCGGCCTTCATGGCACGGTCTCAGGATCACAGAGCTCTGGCGGCGGACGCGTTAGTTCAGGATTGGTCGCAGTTTCGACTGCCTTATGTGTTTCCTCCTCTGGCGATGCTGCCCAGAGTGTTACGCAAGATCAGGTCCGACTGCCGTCGCGCCATTCTCGTCACTCCAGACTGGCCGAGGCGGTCGTGGTACCCGGATCTGTGGCATCTCATGGTGGGTCAACCGTGGGCGCTTCCAGACCGCCCAGACTTGCTGTCACAAGGCCCATTTTTCCATCTGAATTCTGTGGCCCTCAACCTGACTGTGTGGCCATTGAGTCCTGGCTCCTAGCGTCTTCAGGGTTATCTCAGGATGTCATTGCCACCATGAGACAGGCCAGGAAACCTACGTCCGCCAAGATCTATTATAGGTCTTGGCAAATCTTCCTATCCTGGTGCGCTAATAACGGTTTTATTCCATGGCCGTTTGCCTTACCCACCTTTCTTTCATTCCTTCAATCCGGAATGGACAAGGGTTTGTCACTGGGCTCTCTCAAGGGCCAAGTATCGGCGCTCTCCGTGTTTTTTCAAAAGCGCCTAGCCAGGCTTCCGCAGGTCCGCACGTTCCTGCAGGGAGTTTGCCACATAGTCCCACCTTACAAGCGTCCGCTGGAACCCTGGGATCTTAACAGGGTGCTAACGGCTCTTCAGAAACCACCTTTCGAGCCGCTGCGGGATGTCTCTCTATCACGTCTTTCGCAGAAGGTGGCCTTCCTAGTGGCAGTCACATCACTTCGGAGAGTGTCTGAGCTCGCAGCGCTGTCATGCAAAGCCCCCTTCCTGGTGTTTCACCAGGATAAGGTGGTTCTGCGTCCGGTCCCGGAATTTCTCCCTAAGGTGTTATCCCCTTTTCATCTCAATCAGGATATCTCCTTACCTTCATTTTGCCCTAATCCAATTCACCAGTGTGAAAGGGATTTGCACTCTTTGGATCTTGTGAGAGCGCTCCGGCTCTACGTGTCTCGCACGGCGCCCCTGCGTCGTTCAGATGCGCTCTTTGTCCTTGTCGCTGGCCAGCGTAAGGGCTCGCAGGCTTCCAAGTCAATCTTGGCTCGGTGGATCAAGGAACCGATTCTCGAAGCCTACCGTTCATCTGGGCTTCCGCTTCCTTCAGGGCTGAAAGCCCATTCTACCAGAGCCGTGGGTGCGTCCTGGGCATTGCGGCACCGGGCTACGGCTCAGCAGGTGTGTCAGGCAGCTACGTGGTCTAGTCTGCACACTTTCACGAAACACTATCAAGTGCATACCTATGCTTCGGCAGACTCCAGTCTAGGTAGGCGAGTCCTTCAGGCGGCGGTTGCCCACCTGTAAGAGGGGGCCGTTTTTCGGCTCTTTTTATTGAGGTATTCTTTTACCCACCCAGGGACTGCTCTTGGACGTCCCAATTGTCTGGGTCTCCCAATGGAGCGACAAAGAAGAAGGGAATTTTGTTTACTTACCGTAAATTCCTTTTCTTCTAGCTCCTATTGGGAGACCCAGCACCCGCCCCTGTACCCTTCGGGCTGGTTGTTTTTTTGTGTACACATGTTGTTCATGTTGAATTGTTCTTTTGGTTCATGGTTTGCAGTTCTCCGAACATTCTTCGGATTGCATTTACCCTAGACCAATTTATAAGTTTTCTCCTTCCTGCTTTTGCACCAAAACTGAGGAGCCCGTGATCCACGGGAGGGTGTATAGGCAGAGGGGAGGGGTTACACTTTTTAAAGTGTAATACTTTGTGTGGCCTCCGGAGGCAGAAGCTATACACCCAATTGTCTGGGTCTCCCAATAGGAGCTAGAAGAAAAGGAATTTACGGTAAGTAAACAAAATTCCCTTCTTTTTCAATATAAAAGTAATATATTTGGCAGTCAAAAAAAAAACAAACTTTTTTTTCCCTCCTCATTTGCAAGTTCTCTGCTTGCAGTTATTAATTAGGACTGTGTATATTGTATAGGACAACAATCTGTCCTGGTAATGTGAACATACACGGATGGCTCTGATAACTGTACTGGAAGCACCTGTGATCACATCGCATGGACAGATTGTTAGGCTATGTGCGCACGTTGCGTACAGTCCCTGCAGAAATTTCTGCAGCGATTTGAACAGCACACATGCGCTTCAAATCGCTGCAGAAAGAGTCTGTAATGAAAAAAAAAAAGCCGATTTCATGCGCTCTGACTGCAGCCCCTCCCATAGACAGAGCAGGGGATGCAGGCAAAGCGCACGGAAGAAGTGACATGTCACTTCTTAGAATGCAGCGCTTCGGGCAGCAGCCGCTGCGCTCTAATACGCCACGTGCACACGTCTCCTGCATAATCTTCATAGATTATGCTGAGGACGCAGGACGCATGCAGTTACGCTGCGGAGCAGATCGCAGCGTAACTGCATGCAAATACGCAACGTGCGCACATAGCCTTATCCTCTGGAAGTAGCATCTAAAAACACATAATACAATTCTATATGCTAAAACCAAAAATAACTACGGTAATTCCTTAATGGTGCCTTTACACATAGCACCTTGGGAAAACAATGCTTTAATTTTAGTGACCTTTTTTGTTCCAAAAACTCCTGGAGAATATAAAACGAAATAAATACAATTCCTTTTTTCACAAAATCGCAGCACTCTGAGAATGTTTGGGTTTTTATGTTTTGTTTTTTACTATATATATTGTGGCATTTTGCTGCAGTTTGTAAATTTTTTTACATTACATTGTCATACAATTTTTCAAGGAATCCTGGATTAATAGAATAATCACATGACTTGTAATGTTAAAAATGCAGCTGAAAAAAGATCTCTAAATCTAAAAAATAAAGTTTGACTAAAAACGGTTAGCTAAGGTAGAAACTGGCATACCCAAACCAAAAAAATAAAAATAAAACCAGAGCCAAACACAATGTATTCCATATAGACTTTAATGTAACATCAACATCAAGAGCGTTTTTGGGCAGACAAAAGGAAAGAAACACTGTATTGAATCATCCTAAGGCTTCATTCACACATCAGTCTGAACTATGCATGTGCTGTCTAATTTAGTTTTTTTTTATTTTTTTTATTTTATTTTATTTGCGGGCACAGAAACCCAGAGTTGACTGGACCATACAAATCAATGGGGATACGTAAAATGTAGATCTCATCTCTTACAGATCTGTTGTTTAGTGATACTTTTAGATAAAAAACATGACTTTACTCACGGCTTTTTTTTTATTGATGAGGGACAAGCACATCTCTGCTGTGAAAAGAAAAAAAAAAAGGGCAAGAAAAAAAACGGATACCATACTAATGCAATCCGAATAACACTGGAGAATAAAAATGATCTATTTCTCACCAATGGTAAAATTCACACAAATGTGTGAAAATAAGCCTAGGAAAACTTTCGGCAGCTTTTATATTTCAGGAAATATCATATTGTATTAAATGTATCGGCATTAAAGTTACTTGCCTTAAAGGGAGTCTGACAAAAGGATTTCACACCACCAAACTATTTATTTGGGCATGAAGCTCTTTCAGAGACAAGTCCAGCAATACCTTTACATGGCCAGTCTGTTCCTTCAATACTGAGAAAGCAGCATTTGAATTGATATGCAAATGAGGCTGAAGAACTGAAGCCTCTGACACTCCAGCTCTATTGCCTTCCCAGCACTGCCTTCTCTTGCTTGAGTGACAGCCTCTATACTGTGTGACGTCAAGCAAAGAAGCAGGAAGGGACAGCGCTGGTTGGGGAATAAGGCTGGAGTGACAGAGGCTTCAGATCTAGTTGTTCTTTAGACGCAATTGTACATCAATTCTAATGCCGATGCCTCAGTAATGGAGGAATGGATTGGCAAATTAAAAGTATTACTGGACTTGTATATGAAGGAGATAAGATACATACACAAATAACATGGTGTGTGAAATCCTGCTGACAGATTCCAGTTGAACTGTACTGTAATTCTAGACTTTGGAATGCTCACTCATTTGCTATATACCTCTTATTTGTGATTTATATGATTTTATTCCATTTGTTAATGAAGACAATAGTAATGTAACAAACCTTCCTATAAGAATTTTTTCAGTTTTCTCGTATTGTATTTTTATATAATTACATAAGTTTCTGTAAAACTGTCTTTGTTTTTCATGTATTTACATTCTACTATAACTCGCAGAGGCTGATGTTTTAGGTAGAAGACTGTAGGATTGGCCGGCTTTCAAAATGTATTTGTGGACCATGTGCTGCTGTTCGTAACCACTAATTGCAATGTTTAGATACAGTTTGTGGGGTTTTTTGTATCACAAATCTGTTTTTTGTTCACAAGTGATGATTGGAACACTGCTGCTGTAATTAATATTCACAATAAAGATTTTTGTGAAGCTCCACTTCCGGAGCAAGTTTTCAACAAAATGAAAAAGATGAATATACTGGTACTTTTGTCATGAATTTCTAGAACTAACAAATGGGTTACAATTCAGAATTTCCGTTTTTGTTACTTTTTTGTATTTAGAAATTTGTTGTCATTTTTTTAGCACCAAATACTTCAAAATTCCACACATCAAATATGGTGTTCTTCTTGTGTTTTACCTTTTTTGTTCCTTACTGAGGCCTCCCCTATGTGGCAAGTAGAAGCAGCTTTGCCTAAATAGCATGGGAGAATCGTACAGGCAATGAAGCTGGCTGGCAACATAGGCCATGAGCTGTAAGTAAGGGCTATAAAAATCCATCCATTCCAGAGATCAGAGAGGATTCTTAAAGAGTTAAAATCGCAAAGTTGCCTGTTTTTACAATGTAATAACTATTTCAGTTTCAGAATGATTTAACTAACTCCTTCATGGCAGTCTGTAAAGTGAGCCTGTCTGTACAATTTTGCAACATAAAGACATGGCTGTTATATACCTTTTTAGTACAGAAATCGGCTTTTTGGTTCTTTTTTAAATCACCATTTGACGTTTTCTGCTAGTTAGATTTTGTTGCACAGTGCACCTAATTGTTCCTCCTTGTCTGTGATTCCCCAGCTCCCCCTCCTACCTTCAGTCTGTGAATGATCTGCCTACTCTGATTGAATGACAGATCACTACTGAGATTTCAAAGACTAGAGGATGGGGGAGAGGGCAGGGAAGACAGCACCTAATCAGTAGAAAACTTAAAATGCTGATTACAGAAGAACTACAAAGAAGATTGTTTCCCCAAAGGTATGAATTTAATCTGTATTACAGAGCCATAAGTCAAGTTTACATTACAAAATCTTGCTGAGAGGTTCTCGCTAATACTTAGTAGAAAACCCTTTGAATGTTACAACCTGAATTTGAGCCTTGGCAGACTTAAAGATACTGTATGCTTTGGATCAAGGTCTTATTGAACACACAACATTTTCTCCGGATACTTGTTGGATTCAATCTTGCTGTTTTAATGTGTAAATTCTGCAGGATTCCAGTGCCATAAGAAGCAAATCAACCCCAAAGTATCATTGAGCCTCGGCCATGCTTCACTGCAGGCATTACCGAGCCACCATCATACCTGACTGTAGGCAGGGTGTTCTTTTCAGCATATGGTTCATATTCCTCCTATAGCCATACATCTGAACTACAGCCCTGAAAAGTTTGTTTCAGTGCTCCACAGAACAGTATCCTAAAACGTCTATGTCTTATTTATATGGTTTTGTGAATATTTGAGTCAAATTTTCTAGTGTTTTTTTTTTTTCCAGTAGAAATGTCTTATAGTGCCAGCATGGAGACCTTCAGCGTTTGGTTTTCTACTTATGCAAATTCAGTTCCTGGTGCGACTACCACAAAGTATTGCGGCATGTCTTTTGCAGTCACTCAAGGGTTATTGATCACCTTTCTCCTCGGTGAGCTAGTGGCTGCTAGCGTTGGCTTCCTCTTTCTTCCACGTCCAGGTGGTGTGGACAGTATGCCTTTGAACTTACAAATTATGCTTTCTACTGTCTCTGTAGGAACATTCAACACCTTATGTTTTTGTTTCCTTTTCCTTGTTTGTGCAAGGAAAGGATCTCTTCATTTTTAGGACCACTTTTTGACTTGGCTATATTTCTAACATGCAATAAAACCTCAAAGGCAACAAACCCCTAGCCAGTCATGCATTAGATGGGTTACATATCAAGCACATCTCCTGATGCAAATAATGAAGCCCTTTTTTATCAGCAGCTGGTATGCTTGAGTCAGTACCAGATTTACAAATGTTTGCTGTTATGAGGGATCTATTTAGGGGTTAAATCATTGAGACTGCAGTTTTCAATAAAAGTGTGATTTTGCATTAAAGGATTTGTTTGGGATTAGGGAAATAACATTCACAGCAAACTTTCCTCTCACCCAACTGACTCTCCTCAATTTATAATCTGGCTTTGGTCCCCACCACTCCATTGAGACTGCCCTTACTAAAATTTCAAATGGCTAACCCCAAAGATAACAGACAATTTTATATAGTCCTCCTAGACCTGTCCTCTACCTTTGACACAGTCACCTACTCTCTCCTACTACAGATTCTCTCTTCCCTTAGCATCAAAGACCTTGTCTTCTCCAGGATCTCCTCATACCTTCCTAACCATACATGTAGCATCTCCCATTCCTATACTACCTTCTCTGTTGGTTTCCCTATCTACACTTTTGGCTTTGGACAACTCAAAGTTCCTTCCAGTATCATCTATATGCTGATGTCACCCCTGTCAGACCAAGACGTCACCTGTCTGCTGTCCAGTATCTCAGAGTATCTAGCAGCCATATCCTCCTCCTTCTCCTAATCACACTTCCTTAAAGGAAATTAATTACGAGGATATTCGTATATAAGCTAAAGCCAGTGCTATACTGGCACTATCAGGCTGCTTATCTACATACCATTAGTGGTTAGCTTGGATGTTTAGGCTTTCAACTCCAACAAAGTAAACTTTAAAAAAATCATCAGCTACTTGATTGGCATTTGCAACAGAGCAGATTCATATGGATTCCCATCTCCTGCCTGTTGTTCCTCCCTCTCTCTGTTCTCTATGGTAAGTATTTTACAAACGATTCACTTTGCTGAAGGACCTGTGTGGTGTCATACCCATATGACCTGGTATCCAGCTTTGTTTCGTGAGACCCCGCCCCTTCTGGTCACGTGGGTATGACCTCACACAGGTCCTTCAGGAAAGTGAATCGATTGTATAATACTTACAATAGAGAACAGAGAGAGGTAGCAACAACAGGCAGGGGGGATGGGAATCCATATGAATACCCACCCAAAAATTATCTGCTCTGTTGCAAATGCCAATCAAGTAGCTGTTGATTTTTTAAAGTTTACTTTCTTTGTCGCTCCATTGGGAGACCTAGACAATTGGGTGTATAGCTTCTGCCTCCGGAGGCCACACAAAGTATCACACTTTAAAAAGTGTAACCCCTCCCCTCTGCCTATACACCCTCCCGTGCATCACGGGCTCCTCAGTTTTATGCTTTGTGTGGAAGGAGGCACACATCCACTCATGCATTCTCATATTAGTTATATCGGTTGGAAGAAAAGAGGGCCTCCACGGGGCCCCCGGCATGTTCCCTTCTCACCCCACTACGTCGGCGGTGTTGTTAAGGTTGAGGTACCCATTGCGGGTACAAAGGCCGGAGCCTCATGCCGTCTCCTTCACCATCCCTTAGCGGCTCTGGGAGAAGTGGGATCCTGACCGGTCATCCATTACTGGGACCGTGCTCCCTCCGCAGCCCCTGTGGGAATCTGCCGGACCGGAGTCTATTCAACCTCAGGGACCGGGCCCTGCAACTCTAAGGTACTCTGTGTCCCCATGGGGACTGTGCAGGGAGCGCCTTCTTCCCGGACGCTGCAGCAGCTGCTGATTTGAGAAGGCCGGCGGACTTCCGCGCCGACCGCGCCTGCTTGTCGGGCACGGTCTTAAATTTAGTCCCCGGCTTCATCGCGGCCTAGTAGCAAACATCCCGCCCCCGGGCCTGCCTGTCAGGGGTAAGGGCGGGACTGCCGACCTGACGTCGGATGTGAGGGCCGGAGCATCCTGTATGTTTCCTCCCCCCTCACTGATCACTGTGGGGACCCCAGATTCCCGCACTTTCCTGGCGCCGCCCACGGCTCCACTCCTCCCCTGAGAGCTCCGGCAGCCATTTTTTGGCATTCTGCCGGTGGAGGATTCTCAGGGAAGAGCTCTGCAGCTCTGGGAGACCTAAGGCAGGGAATCTGGAGGACACACGCTCCGCTTTTTAGCGGCGGTAAGCCACACCGGTCACCCGGTGCTGGTCCCCCTAGGGTGCCAGAATAGATACGTATTTATATATATATTTCTGTTCGGTCGGGCTGTATACCCTTTCCCATATACTCTCAGTGATCACTCTCCTAGGAGACAACAGCATGTCGTCCACAAGGAGCAAAGGTGCTAAGGCACAGGGTTTTTTTGCGGCCTGTACCTCTTATGGGGCTATGTTACCTGCGGGTTCCACCTACTCTCACTGTGAGCAATGCTCGACCCCTGCTTCGCTTGCTCAGCCGGAGCCTCGGTCACTAGTGGGCCCCTCGGCTCATGTAGACCCCCCTGCTCCCCCTGTCCAGGCGGCAGGGACAGAGTTCGCCTCTTTTGCTGAGAGACTCTCTGAGTCACTTTCACAATCCATGGCTCAGTCTATGGACAAATGGTCTGCCAAGCTGCTTGAAGCTTTGCAGTCCAGACCGGTCCTTACACAGGCCCCGGCCCCTGTTGGATCGTCGCCTCCAGGCCCCTCTCGGTCCGCACCGCAGCGCGCTCCCAGGTTGGGCCCTAGGTCTCACGTGGAGGACTCCTGCCCGGACCACACTCCTAGACAGGCTAAGCGGGCTCGCTGGGAATCTTCCCCGACTTCTTCTCGCTGCTCGGGTTCCCAGCTTGAGGACTCGCTGGAGGACGAGGCGGACGTCGCAGCTCAGGGCTCTGACCCTGACGTCGCCCTCAACCTTGATACACCTGAAGGGGACGCCTTAGTGAATGATCTTATCTCGTCCATCAACCAGGTGTTAGATCTCTCTCCCCCGCCTCCACCTGTAGAGGAGTCGGCTTCTCAGCAGGAGAAACACCAGTTTCGGTTCCCCAAATGTACACAGAGTGCGTTTTTCGATTACTCTAACTTCAGAGATGCTGTCCAGAAGCCCAGAGCGGTTCCGGACAAGCACTTTACTAAGCGCCTTACTGACACACGTTACCCCTTCCCCTCTGAAGTAGTTAAGGGTTGGGCTCAATGTCCCAAGGTGGATCCTCCAGTCTCTAGGCTGGCGGCTAGATCTGTGGTATCGGTTGCAGATGGCTCATCGCTAAAGGATGCCACTGACAGGCAGATAGAGCTCCTGGTGAAATCCATCTATGAAGCCACGGGCGCGTCTTTTGCCCCGGCCTTTGCAGCCGTGTGGGCACTCCAAGCTATCTCAGCTTGTCTGGCTGAGATTAATGTGGTCACACGTAATTCTGCTCCGCAGGTTGCGTCTTTGACTTCTCAAGCATCAGCTTTTTCTTCCTACGCCATGAACGCAGTCCTAGACTCTGCTAGCCGTACAGCGGTGACATCCGCTAACTCTGTGGCAGTCCGCAGGGCCATGTGGCTGCGCGAATGGAAGGCAGACTCGGCCTCCAAGAGGTTCTTAACTGGTTTGCCGTTTTCTGGCGACCGCTTGTTTGGCGAACAATTGGATGAGATTATTAAGGAATCCAAGGGAAAGGACTCCTCCTTACCCCAGTCCAAACCTAAGAGACCTCAGCAACGAAAAATACAATCAAGGTTTCGGTCCTTTCGTCCCTCCGCCAAGCCCCAATCCTCTTCGTCCAGCAGGCCGGAGAAAGGCCAGAGGAACTCCTATGCGTGGCGGTCCAAGTCACGCCCCCAAAAGGCCGCAGGAGGCACTGACTCCAAGGCGGCCTCCTCATGACTCTCGGCATCCCCGAGCCGCATCCTCGGTCGGTGGCAGGCTCTCCCGCTTTTGCGACGCCTGATGGCCACATGTTCAAGACCGATGGGTGAGAGACATTCTGTCTCACGGTTACAGGATAGAGTTCAGCTCTCGTCCTCCGACTCGTTTCTTCAGAACCTCTCCGCCCCCCGCTCGGGCCGACGCACTTTTTCAGGCAGTGGACGCTCTTAAGACAGAAGGTGTTGTGATCCCCGTTCCCCCTCAGGAACGTGATCGCGGCTTTTACTCCAACTTGTTCGTGGTGCCAAAAAAGGACGGATCATTCCGTCCCGTTCTGGACCTCAAACTACTCAACAGACATGTGAGCACCAGACGGTTTCGGATGGAATCTCTCCGCTCGGTCATCGCCTCGATGTCACAAGGAGACTTCCTAGCATCGATCGACATCAAGGATGCTTATCTCCACGTGCCGATCGCACCCGAACATCAACGCTTCTTGCGTTTCGCCATCGGGGACGAACACCTTCAGTTCGTGGCATTGCCTTTCGGCCTGGCGACAGCCCCACGGGTTTTCACCAAAGTCATGGCATCCGTTGTGGCGATCCTACACTCTCAGGGCCACTCGGTGATTCCCTACTTAGACGATCTCCTAGTCAGGGCACCTTCTCGGGTGGCATGTCAACACAGCCTTACCGTCGCTCTGGCGACTCTCCAGCAGTTCGGGTGGATCATCAACTTCCCGAAATCCAAGTTGACACCGACCCAATCACTGACTTACCTCGGGATGGAGTTTCATACACAGTCAGCGGTAGTCAAGCTACCGCTGGACAAACAGCTTTCTCTGCAGGCAGGGGTGCAATCTCTTCTTCGGGGTCAGTCACACCCCTTGACGCGCCTCATGCACTTCCTGGGGAAGATGGTGGCAGCGATGGAGGCAGTGCCGTTCGCGCAATTCCATCTGCGGCCACTCCAATGGGACATTCTCCGCAAATGGGACAGGAGGTCGACTTCCCTCGACAGGAACGTCTCTCCCTTGCAACCAAGACGTCTCTTCAGTGGTGGCTCCTTCCCAATTATCTATCGCAGGGAAAATCCTTCCTACCCCCAACCTGGGCTGTGGTCACCACGGACGCGAGCCTGTCAGGGTGGAGAGCGGTTTTTCTCCACCACAGGGCTCAGGGAACCTGGACTCCGGTAGAGTCTTCCCTTCAGATCAATGTTCTGGAGATAAGGGCAGTGTATCTAGCCCTATTGGCTTTCCATCGGTGGCTGGAGGGCAGACAGATCCGTATCCAGTCGGACAACGCCACTGCCGTCGCATACATCAACCACCAGGGCGGCACGCGCAGTCGTCATGCCTTCCAGGAAGTCCGGCGGATTCTGCAGTGGGTGGAAGCCGCAGCCTCCACCATCTCCGCAGTTCACATCCCGGGCGTAGAAAACTGGGAAGCAGATTTTCTCAGTCGTCAGGGCATGGACGCGGGGGAATGGTCTCTTCACCCAGACGTGTTTCGAGAGATCTGTCGCCGCTGGGGAACGCCGGACGTCGATCTCATGGCGTCACGGCACAACAACAAAGTCCCAGCATTCATGGCTCGGTCTCAAGATCACAGAGCTCTGGCGGCGGACGCGTTAGTTCAGGATTGGTCGCAGTTTCGACTGCCTTATGTGTTTCCTCCTCTGGCGATGCTGCCCAGAGTGTTACGCAAGATCAGGTCCGACTGCCGTCGCGCCATTCTCGTCGCTCCAGACTGGCCGAGGCGGTCGTGGTACCCGGATCTGTGGCATCTCATGGTGGGTCAACCGTGGGCGCTTCCAGACCACCCAGACTTGCTGTCACAAGGGCCGTTTTTCCATCTGAATTCTGTGGCCCTCAACCTGACTGTGTGGCCATTGAGTCCTGGCTCCTAGCGTCTTCAGGGTTATCTCAGGATGTCATTGCCACCATGAGACAGGCCAGGAAACCAACGTCCGCCAAGATCTATTACAGGTCTTGGCAAATCTTCTTATCCTGGTGCTCTGATAATGGTTTTACTCCATGGCCGTTTGCCTTACCCACTTTTCTTTCATTCCTTCAATCCGGAATGGACAAGGGTTTGTCACTCGGCTCTCTCAAGGGACAAGTATCGGCGCTCTCCGTATTTTTTCAAAAGCGCCTAGCCAGGCTTCCGCAGGTCCACACGTTCCTGCAGGGAGTTTGCCACATAGTCCCACCTTACAAGCGTCCGCTGGAACCCTGGGACCTTAACAGGGTGCTAACGGCTCTTCAGAAACCACCTTTCGAGCCGCTGCGGGATGTCTCTTTATCACGTCTTTCGCAGAAGGTGGCATTTCTAGTGGCAGTTACATCACTCCGGAGAGTGTCTGAGCTTGCAGCGCTGTCATGCAAAGCCCCCTTCCTGGTGTTTCACCAGGATAAGGTGGTTCTGCGTCCTGTCCCGGAATTTCTCCCTAAGGTGGTATCTCCTTTTCATCTCAATCAGGATATCTCCTTACCTTCATTTTGCCCTAATCCAATTCACCAATGTGAAAAGGATTTGCACTCCTTAGATCTGGTGAGAGCACTCAGACTCTACGTGTCTCGCACGCCGCCCCTGCGTCGTTCAGATGCGCTCTTTGTCCTTGTCGCTGGCCAGCGTAAGGGTTCGCAGGCTTCCAAGTCAACCTTGGCTCGGTGGATCAAGGAACAGATTCTCGAAGCCTACCGTTCTTCTGGGCTTCCGCTTCCTTCAGGGCTGAAAGCCCATTCTACCAGAGCCGTGGGTGCGTCCTGGGCATTGCGGCACCGGGCTACGGCTCAGCAGGTGTGTCAGGCAGCTACGTGGTCTAGTCTGCACACTTTCACGAAACACTATCAAGTGCATACCTATGCTTCGGCAGACGCCAGTCTAGGTAGGCGAGTCCTTCAGGCGGCGGTTGCCCACCTGTAAGAGGGGGCCGTTTCGGCTCTTTTTATCGAGGTATTCTGTTACCCACCCAGGGACTGCTTTTGGACGTCCCAATTGTCTGGGTCTCCCAATGGAGCGACAAAGAAGAAGGGAATTTTTGTTTACTTACCGTAAATTCCTTTTCTTCTAGCTCCTATTGGGAGACCCAGCACCCGCCCCTTTACCCTTCGGGCTGGTTGTTCTTTGGTGTACACATGTTGTTCATGTTGAATTGTTCTTTTGGTTCATGGTTTTCAGTTCTCCGAACATCCTTCGGATTGAATTTACCCTAGACCAATTTATAAGTTTTCTCCTTCCTGCTTTTGCACCAAAACTGAGGAGCCCGTGATGCACGGGAGGGTGTATAGGCAGAGGGGAGGGGTTACACTTTTTAAAGTGTGATACTTTGTGTGGCCTCCGGAGGCAGAAGCTATACACCCAATTGTCTGGGTCTCCCAATAGGAGCTAAAAGAAAAGGAATTTACGGTACGTAAACAAAATTCCCTTCTTCTTGGATTTAAAAACCTAAACATATGAGCTGACCACTACAGGTATGTAGAGAATCAGCCTGATAGTGCCAGTATTGCACTGGCTTTAGGTTATATATGAAAATCCTGATTGGTTTACTTTAAGCTCAATATTTGCGTGTAATAAGCAATTGTAGCATCGATAGGTTAATAGACCGAAAACTGATTACTCTAAAAACAATTTTTATTTATAAACATTAAAATTATAAGTTCAAGCTATATCTCATTGTATGTAGCTATATCGGTCAGTGAACACACAACCAGTCGTGCAGAGCTAGATATACTCTAAAGGGATATCAGACTAGGGAATTTAAGGATAGCCCAGTGAGGTTCTTCTTGATAGAAATTGTAATATCAACTAAGATGTTAAAAAATGGCCAGGTCATAGATCCCTAGTCCTTCACCTTCCTGGCAGCGGAGGTAAACACCATAATGTTTCGGGCGCCCCCGCTCCTCGTCGGCTATCCCTAGTAGGCCCTAGAACTGCCTGTGTGTCAATAATTGACCTAAAGCCCAGAAAGTGTGGTTAGTGCTGAAGTCAGGATTATTTAATCACACTAGGTGCATAGTCAATATGCTGATTAGTATTAAATATATTAGTTGGTCATAGGGGAAATCCCCATACAGAGTAGTTGTAAAAAATGCTCCCCTCAGATGCACTCTAATGGGTGAGAGGGAGTACACAGGTAGCTGTCAAAAATCCGTTACCCAGTGCAGATGACCAACTGCATTAAAGTGGACCTGTAAGAATTAAATCCCAGTAGGGTAAACTTAACTTGCTGGAGAACAACCTCACAGAAGATTCCCGACGCGTTTCCCCCACTTTGTTCGGGGTTCATCAGGGGATGTTACCATCTCATGACAATGCACATAATCCAGGTCACCTTTAAGTTTTCAGTGTCCTGCCAAAAGATCCCTCAAAGACTGTAAATGGTCCTCAGCACCTCACCCTGTCAGTATCGGGCTGAATAGGATCCTATTCAGCCCGATACTGACAGGGTGAGGTGCTGAGGTCCATTCTGCATTAACAGGAGGACCATCCGACTACCATTTACAGTCTTTGAGGGATCTTTTGGCAGGACACTGAAAACTTAAAGGTGACCTGGATTATGTGCATTGTCATGAGATGGTAACATCCCCTGATGAACCCCGAACAAAGTGGGGGAAACGCGTCGGGAATCTTCTGTGAGGTTGTTCTCCAGCAAGTTAAGTTTACCCTACTGGGATTTAATTCTTACAGGTCCACTTTAATGCAGTTGGTCATCTGCACTGGGTAACGGATTTTTGACAGCTACCTGTGTACTCCCTCTCACCCATTAGAGTGCATCTGAGGGGAGCATTTTTTACAACTACTCTGTATGGGGATTTCCCCTATGACCAACTAATATATTTAATACTAATCAGCATATTGACTATGCACCTAGTGTGATTGAATAATCCTGACTTCAGCACTAACCACACTTTCTGGGCTTTAGGTCAATTATTGACACACAGGCAGTTCTAGGGCCTACTAGGGATAGCCGACGAGGAGCGGGGGCGCCCGAAACATTATGGTGTTTACCTCCGCTGCCAGGAAGGTGAAGGACTAGGGATCTATGACCTGTCACCTGGCCATTTTTTAACATCTTAGTTGATATTACAATTTCTATCAAGAAGAACCTCACTGGGCTATCCTTAAATTCCCTAGTCTGATATCCCTTTAGAGTATATCTAGCTCTTCACGACTGGATGACCGATATAGCTACATACAATGAGATATAGCTTGAACTTATAATTTTAATGTTTACTCTAAAAACAATTTTTATTTATAATCAGTTTTCGGTCTATTAACAGTTGAATTCTCTAATTCCTATTAAAATTGGTGTGTAGCATCGATAGGTTCCCTTTAGTTGTTTGGTTTATTGTAAAACAGCAGAAAGCTTTATTTTGCTAATAAATCTACTTTGCAAGGTGAAAATGCAAAAACTTATTTTCGCTCACCGGTCTCTAAGATTGTTGGCCGAAGTTTTGGACGTGCTCACCACTTTGATATGTACAAGAAAACGATCCTCCAGCACCAACCTTCTAAAAGCTTGTGGTAATTTGAAATGTAAAAATAAAATCACAGCATTCAATGCGCAGAAAAAGCCCCGTCGGGCACCTGGTCAGCAGACATATTTCAGACTGACTTGTCCTTAGTCTTTGACTTATGGCAAGTTTTTAGAAGGTTGGTGCTGGAAGATCGTTTTTTTTGTACATACTTTGAAAGGTGTATTATGCTGTTTTGTAGCAGATGAGGTGTATTATGAGGTTCTGTAACAGTAGGTGTGTATTCTGATCTGCAACACCTGAGGTGTATTATGATGTTCTACAGTTGTGTTGTATATTATGAGGTCCTACAGAAGTGGAAGGATGTATTATAAGGTTCTGCAGCAACTGAAGGTGTAGTATGAGGTACATAACACACATCACATCTGCAGGAGAACTTTATAATACATGCCAGCTGCTGCAGAACCTCATAATACACACATCAGCTGAAGCAGAACTTTCTAATAGACACCTAAGCTCAAAGCAACTCAGCTGCCACAGAATTTCATTATACACATCTCAGTTGCTGTAGTACCTCCTAATACATAGCTCAGTTGCAGCAAAAACCTCATGATACATCTCATCTGCTGCAGAACATCATAGTAAATGTCTCAGCTGGTGCATGACCTCATAATACACACCTCAGCTGCAGCAGATTCTCAAATCTTAGGCTATGTGCGCACGTTGCGTAAATACATGCAGTTACGCTGCGCTTTGTAGCGCAGCGTAACTGCATGCGTCCTGCGTCCCCTGCACAGTCTATGGAGATTGTGCAGGGGCCGTGCGCACGTGGCGTTTTAGAGCGCAGCGCTTCGGCTACTGCCGAAGCGCTGCGTAAAAAGAAGTGACATGTCACTTCTTTCCTGCGCTTTGCCGGCAGCTCCTGCTCTGTCTATGGCAGGAGCTGCAGGCAGAGCGCATGGAATCGGCTTCACTACGGACATTTCTGCAGCGATTTAAAGCGCACATGTGCTCTTCAGATCGCTGCAGAAATTTCTGCAGTGAACTGTACGCAACGTGCGCACATAGCCTTAAAATACACACCTCAGGTGCTGCAGTACCTCATAAGTAAATTCTGACAAATGTTCTCTAGCGCTCCCTCGCCAGCTCTGATAAAATGTGATGAGCCGGCAGGAGAGCATAGTGTCAGTGCACATTGTAAGAAGATTAACCGGAATGCACGAAATTCAGAGACCAGAGCGCCACCCTGCAAGTTACGTGATGTTTCAGACCACTCCATTAACGGGAATCTGTCAGCAGGTTTCTGTTACCTCATCTGACAGTAACAATGTAGGCAAGAAGATTCTGAATCCAACTGTGTATCACAGATTACTGGGTGCAGTCGTTATCACATAATGAAAGAATTGAGTTTTAAGCATGTAGTTGTAGCCCACATCAGGCTCTCTCAATAAAGATTGACACCTCACATTCAATGCACAATCACAGCAATGGGCGTGTTGGATTTCCATGCACATGCATTACTAGTCCTGCAATTTTAATCACAGGGTAATAAGCCATTAGTTTAACCCCTTAAGGACGAAGCCAGTTTTGTACTTAAAAGGGAACCAAACATCAGCATTTTCCTATATAAGGTGCAGCCAGTGCAGTACTGGCACTATCAGGCACAGGCTGTACATACCATCAGGGGGCAGCTCGGCTGTTTATAAAGTTGAATTTCACAGCCTAATTCATGAAAATTCATGCACTTGTTGATTGACGGGTGCACCTCGCTGCTAATGTCTGGGTGGGTTATGCACGTGTATCCCCGCCCCTCCCCCCCCCCGCCGCCTGTTCCTCCCTCTCACTGGCCGTATGTAAATTTCTAATCTTCAGTTACACGGCGTCGGAGTTAGCGCCTGCGCATAGCGCTCATCTCCGGCGCCAGGTTTCTGAAGCCCACAGTATTATGGTGCATGAGAGGGCAGTGCATGCGCCCTCGCTTCTTCAGATCTGTTGTGACCGCGCGCGGTCACAACAGAACTGGAGAACAGCTGATCTTACCCTCATTAGCTGCAGCAGACGTCTCCTACGATATCGTCTGCTGCAGCTAATCGGTAAGATCAGCTGTTTTCCAGTCCTGTTGTGACTGCACGCGCTCCCGCGGTCACAACAGATCTGAAGAAGAGAGGGCGCATGCACCGCCCTCTCATGCACCATAATACTGTGGGCTTCAGAATCAGAAACACGGCGCCGGAGATGAGCGCTATGCACAGGCGCTAAATCCGATGCCGTGTAACTGAAGATTAGAAATTTACATACGGCCAGAGGGAGGGAGGAACAGGCGGCGAGGGGGCGGGGATACACGTGCGGAACCCGCCCAGACATTAGCAGCGAGGTGCACACGTCAATCAAAGTCCATGAATTTTCAAACTTTATAAAGTTGAATTTCACAGCCTAAACACCCGAGCTGCCCACTAATGGTATGTACACACTGTGCCTGATAGTGCCAGTACTGCACTGGCTGCACCTTACATAGGAAAATGATGATGTTTGGTTCCCTTTAATGCACAGGCCATTTTGTGCAATTCTGACCAGTGTCCCTTTATGAGGTTATAACTCTGGAACGCTTCAATGGATCCCCGTGATTCTGACATTGTTTTTTCGTGACATATTGTACTTCATGATAGTTATAAATTTAGAACAATATTTTTTGCTTTTATTTGTGAAAAAAAATTGGAAATTTGATGAAAATTTTGCAATTTTCAAACTTTTAATTTTTATGCCCTTAACCCAGAGAGTTATGTCAAACAAAATAGTTAATAAATAACATTTCCCACTTGTCTACTTTACATTAGCGCAATTTCTGAAACAACATTTTTTGGGATTAGGAAGTTAGAAGGGGTCAAAAGTTCAGCAGCAATTTCCCATCTTTTCAACAAAAAACATTTTTTAGGGACCACATCACATTTGAAGTGACTTGGAGAGGCCTAGGTGAAAGGAAATACTCAAAAGTGACACCATTATAAAAACTGCGCACCCCCCCTCCCCCCCTCCCCAAAGTACTCAAAACCACATCCAAGAAGTTTATTAATCCTTCAGGTGCTTCACAGGAACTAAAGCAAAGTGGAATGAAAAAAAAAGCAAAAAATAAAAATTTTACCTAAAATGTTGCTCTACTCCAAATTTATTCACTTTTAGAGGAAATAACACAACAAAATGGACCCCAAAACTTCTTATGAACGCGCCAATACCCCACATGTGGTCAGAAACCTTTATTTGGACAAATGGGAGGGCTCGGAACAGAAGGAGCAATATTTGAATTTTGGAAAGCAAATTATGCTGAAATAGATTGCGAGCACCATGTTGCATTTACATGTCCGCTAAGGTACCTAAACAGCAGAAACCCCTCACAAGTGATGCCATTTTGGAAACTAGACCTCTCAAGGCTTCTATCTAGGGGTATAATGAGCATTTTGGACCCACAGGTTCTTCACAGATTTTGATAACGTTACGTTGTCATATTGAAAATTTTCATTTTTTTCTCAAAAATGTTGCTTTAGCATCAATTTTTTCACTTTTTCAAGAGGTAATTCCAAAAATTTGACCTCAAGGTTTGTTAACCACTTTTTTATGAGCGCGGTAATACCTCACATGTGGTCTGAAACCTTTGTTTGGAGAAATGGGAGGGCTTGGAACGGAAGGAGCAATATTTGAATTTAGGAAAGGAAATTTGGCTGAAAAAGATTGCGGGCACCATGTCGCATTTGGAGGACCCCTAAGGTACGTAAACAGCAAAAAAAAAAAAAATAAGTGTCCCCATATTGGAAACTAGGCCCCTCAAGGACTTTATCTAGTTGTTTGGTGAGTACCCTGAACACCCAGGTGCTTCACAGAAGTTTATAACATTGAGCCATGAAAATAAAAAAATAAAATTCTACCACAAAATTGTTACTTCAACCAGATAGTTTTTTTTTCACAAGGGTAACAGGAAAAAAATCACCATGAAATATATTGTGCAATTTCTCCTGAGTTTGGTGATATCTTGTATGTGGTTGAAATCAACTGTTTGGGCACACGGCAGGGCTCGGAAGATAAGGCGTGCCATTTGACTGCAAAATTGGCTGGAATCAATAGCAGACGCCATGTTGCATTAGGAGAGCCCCTGAGGTGCCTAAACAGTGGAGGTCCCACACAAGTGACGCCATTCTGGAAACTAGGCCCCTCAAGGAATTTATCTAGATGTTTCGTGAGTACTCTGACCCCCCAGGTGCTTCACAGAAGTTTATAATGTTGAGCTGTGAAAATAAAAAATATATATTTTTACTACGAAAAATTGTTACTTCAACCAGATAGCTTTTTTTTTTTACAAGAGTAAAAGGAAAAAATCTGCACAAAATTTATTGTGCAATTTCTCCTGAGTATGCTGATACCTTATGTGTGGTGGAAATCAACTGTTTGGGTGCACAGCAGGGCTCGGAAGGGAAAAAGTGCCATTTGACTGAACAATTGGCTGGAATAATTAGCGGACGCTATGTCGCATTTGGAAAGCCCCTAAAGTGCCTAAACAGTGGAGATCCCCCACAGTGACCCTATTCTGGAAACAAGACACCTCAAGGCTTTTATCTAGGTGTATATTGAGCATTTTAAATCCACGAGTACTTCACAGAATTTGATAAGCTTAGGTTGCCATATTGAAAATATTCATTTTTTTTCACAAAAATGTTGATTTAGCATCAAATTTCTCACTTTTTAAAGAGTTATACCAAGGGGAATTTATACCAAGGGGAAAGTGTATCTTAGACCAAAAAATATAACCCTTTAAAAGTCAAGTTTATTAGATAAGCTTAAAAAAAATCAAAAAAGCCTCAGTGCAAAAATACCATACAAAAGGGAGAAGGGGACAGTTCTCACCCTAATAAGTACACCTCCCTCCTGTCCGCTACCTACCGCGGAGGTCGGCACCCTAATTAGATAAGAGATTGGCGCCCCCACTCCTCGACGGCTGTCCCTCAGGATTCCCTATCTCGTCCTCACAAAAGTAATGAATAGTATTAGGTCAGAGACAATTGGGCAGGGTTATACTAGTCTAGCGGACAAAAAAGTTGATTAACAACACATATGTACCATATTCCACTTTATATCAAAAGATTTGAAATATGGGCGCCCTCAGATGATATTAACAAGGGAGACAAAGTGTCAGCCGGATAACATGATAAATTGATTGTTATCCGGCTGACACTTTGCATACTATCTATCAAGCCTCTTGATCCTACTCTGGAGAAACGCGTTGAGGCAATTCTGAGACATCTCTGGGACACTCATATGAATTTTGCACGATAAGTTTATTAACTACCTCTATTTATTTGATTAGTTGCCCGAAAACTGATTGCACTTTATCATTTATGCATTAGCACTTTATATACGAGGTTTGATATTGAAGCATATGCACTTCATTAACCCCATGCACTTTATATGCTCGAACTAAGTTTTTGAACAGGGGCTGTATATTGCACTAGCACTTTAGCTATCTTTTGCTGGGTATTTGCATATGCACTTTATCATTAATATATAACCTTGTGATAGCAATTTGTGATTATGTTGATGTGCACTTTGATTACTATAATATAGGTATCCCTGTTTATCGAATTTCAGGGTATAGGAGGGCAACATTAGGGTAGTCTATCTGGTTACCATTCCATCTTTATTGGTAGTTTAGGGGAGACCTATATCTTATGGGATCTTCCTTGTTAATATCATCTGAGTGCGCCCATATTCCAAATCGTTTGATATAAAGTGGAATATGGTACATATGTGTTTTTAATTAACTTTTTTGTCCGCTAGACTAGTAACCCTGCCCAATTGTCTCTGACCTCATACTATTCATTACTTTTTTTGAGGACGAGATAGGGAATCCTGAGGGACAGCCGTCGAGGAGTGGGGGCGCCAATCTCGTATCTAATTAGGGTGCCGACCTCCGCGGTAGGTGTACTTATTAGGGTGAGAACTGTCCCCTCCTCCCTTTGTATGGTATTTTTGCACTGGGGCTTTTTGGATTTTTTAAGCTTATCTAATAAACGTGACTTTTAAAGGGTTATATTTTTTGGTCTAAGACTCACTTTTTAAAGAGGCAACAACAAAACGTGGACCCCACAGGTTGTTATTCAATTTCTTGGGAGCGCAGGGATACCCCACATGTGGCCAAAAACCTATGTTTGGATAAATAGGAGGGCTTGGAATGGAAGGAGCACCATTTGAATTTTGGAAAAAGTTGAAATAAATTGCGCGCACCATGTCACATTAGCAACGCCCCTTGGGTACCTATACATCAAAAAAAAAAAAAAAAAAAAAACAGAAGTGACCCCATTTTGGAAACTGGACCCCTCAAGGATTTTATTCAGGAGTATAGTAAGCATTTTGGTTCCACAGGTACTTCACAAAAATGTTGCTGTAGCAACAAATTTCTCACTGTTGGCTATGTGGCCATGATCCAGTGACACGGCGTCTAGTACACAGTGTCAGCCTTCCTGCAGAGATGTGAGTGTTGTCCACGGGAGACTGCAGCTGCCCATGCCCATAATTTGGGTTCAGGTGCTGTGGACTTTAGCTCTATTCTACCTGCAGAGAACACTCTTGTCTCCGCAGCATAAATTGACATGCTGAGGCTCGGGAAGCTGCACCACAGGTCGGTTTATGCTGCGGAGAAAAGAAGCACATTGGGCATGGGATTTCTAAAAATCCTTCCAGTGTGCTTCAACTGCACAACGCAGCATTATGGATGCAGGAAAACACAGCGTCCAAAATGCTGCAAACCCCAATTGTGGGCACACAGCATAAAATGCTACAATGGATGAATGGATAGATGTCAAACATATATAACGTCCCACCCCCCTGCATATTTAAGCTGGCGTCCTTTAGTGCCTTTCATGTGGCGCTAAAGGGTGCCTAGCCTTGTATTTAGCCAAAAAAAAGTTAAAATAAATGACGTGGGGTCCCCCCTATGTTTGATAGCCAGCTAGGGTAAAGCAGACAGCTGTAGCCTGCAAACCACAGCTGACAGCTTTCTCTTGGCTGGTGATCAATTTGGAGGGCTCCAAAAGCTGTTTTTTTTTTATTTTTTATAATTAAATAAATTAAAAAAAAACAAACAAACGTGGGTCCCCCCCCCAATTAGATCACCAGCCAAGGTAAAGCGGACAGCTGTGGTCTGGTATTCTCAGGGTGGGAAGAGCCATGGTTATTGGACTCTTCCCAGCCTAAAAAATAGCAGGCCGCAGCCGCCCCAGAAGTGGCGCATCCATTAGATGTGCCAATTCTGGCACTTCACCCCAGCTCATCCCGTTGCCCTGGTGCAGTGGCAAACGGGGTAATATATGGGGTTGATACCAGATGTTTAATGTCACCTGGCATCAAGCCCTGGGGTTAGTGATGTCACGGCGTCCATCAGACACCCGACATCAATAACCCAGTCAGTAATCAAAATAAAAGAAACAAATTTTATTTGAAAATACACTCCCCAATACATTCCCTCTTTCACCAATTTATTGAAGAGAGAAAACAAATACGGGTCTGGCGTAATCCAATATGGGGGTCCCACGACGATCAATACGCACTGTCCTAGTCAATGAAGAACAGACTGTTCCCCATTGGCAGGGAGAGCAGTGCAGTGACCTGAGCTAACATCATGAGGTCAGGCCAGGTGAATGCAGGGTATGACCAGCGCTGACTTCAGGGGGTTAGCTAGGTACATTACCTACGGTGATGGAAGCCGCTGCACTCCTGACTCGGCGCTGGTCACTGACTTCTATGCCCGCCGCGTTCTCAGATCACCTCTTGCGAGCGACCCGTGACGTCACCGCTAGTCACAGTCTTGGGCCGTCCGCGAGAGGTGATGTGAGAACACAGCTGTCAGTGACTAGCGCTGACGTCAGGAGAGCAGGAATTAATCACCGCACGTAATGAACTTTACTAACCACCTGACCGCAACGCTCATCATCCCTGCGGCTGCTCGCACTGCAGTGCGGGCATCTGCTGACAATACTGTGCGGGCAGCTGCGGACAAACGGCAGTGCAGGCAGCCGCGGGGCTGGCATGGGAGCGGACACAGACTGCACGGGCACTTGACGGAAGTCACACAGAAGTGCTTCAGTGGGTCCACAAAAAAAAAAAAAAAAAAAACCAGGAACTGACTAGGATAGACAGAACGGTCATGTAAATGAGCCCTTATATTCAGCATCCCTCAGCTCCCCTGCTGTGCAGGGTCCTCTTCTGATGCCGGCAAGTGACTTCAGCGTGAAAGTGGCGCAGCCCATGACTTGACTGCCATGAACCCTCACTTAGAAGCGAAAGTCAGCTAGTGGAATATTACCGTTTCCGACGCCTGAGATTATGGGCTTGGGAAGCAGTGAATATTCATTCTCTAACAACGAACACACATGATCACCCAGTCACTGCAGGAAGGCGACAGATGATTGATCAGGTGTGCCCAGTATTAAAAGAGAATGAATATTCACTGATCCCCATTGTCATAATGCCCCATTGTCATAATGCAGCCCACCACTTGACGTTGGCTTTAGTTTCAAGAGGTGTGTGGGATTATGGGCGTGACCAACTGAATATATGAGGGCACCCTTCCCCCTACTAGGATTTCCACCAGCAATAAGGCATATAGGCATTAGAGAGAGAAAAAGATTGCTGGACAACAGGGATCAACCAGAACATTGTGTAAATGATGAATTTTTATTAGTACAAAAATAAGTTTATATACAACCACACAAAGTACTGACTAATAAAAACAATTAAAATAGTCAAAAAAAAAAACAAAACAAAACCTATCAACATCCCATATGCAAACCCACAAAGGCAGAAAAATCTCTGTACACATATAAACTAGGCCTAAACCACATAATTGATTCAACCAATTGAAATGTATAAGCACAAACAATTATTGACTGGAATACAAATTGTTGTTAGAATATACAATCTGACACCACCATCACACTCTGTCATGAACAATAACCATATATCCTAGTGAATAGCTAAGAATTTAAACCTGCAAAAGGTGATCCTGGTCAAGTCCAGAGAGGTCTCAATCACAGTCTGAAAATCAGATGTCAAAAATAAACCCTCCCAACAAAAGATATATTACCAGTCCCAAGGATCAAATCAGAGTGTTAGGTGGTGGTTTACATTGTTCTGGTTGATCCCTGTTGTCCAGTAAACTTTTTCTCATGGATTACAGCTGTGAGGAGCAGTGAATATTCATTTACCTTATTAGAGGGCACTCATGTTCGCCCCAGCGCCAGCTCCTGTGACCCGCTCCCCCCCTCACAGCCACAACCAGGTACATCTGGACTATAAGATGACAAAGACTAGCATATCACAATATCATTTAATTGCTTAGGCGATTGCACTCCAGATAGCCAAGATCTGGATATTAAAACTTGTCACATAGCTACTGGCTGAAAAATAAAGAAATCTGTGCAAATATTTGAGAGCTGAAATCAGGGTTCAGCAACAGTGTGCTCACATTTGTAAATCCTTACTCATAAAAAAAAGTCCAAATAGTTTCTCCTCTCGTGACTGAAAAGGCAGAGACTGTGTGCCGACTGGTCAAGAATACTACTTCAGTAAAGATGGTGGATGATCACTATGGCAAAATCTTGATCCAGTTTGGTCCAGCGCTGAATAATTGCAGATTTTCACGACTGGCTGTAACTGGAGCTTTGGCTTCCATTTGGTCCTTGATCCCCTTCACTAGATTAAAAAAAAAAAAACCTGAAATATTAGCATTTTAGGTTGCAAAATATCCAAACTAAAGAATATGTTAAAGTTTTTTCCATCCGCTCAGATGGATAAAATTACAAAGTGCACAAAAAAAACCCCACAAGAATAACATGACTAATTAGCAATCCGTTGACCATAGACTCCAATGTAAAAACAAAAACGGATCCGGCAGACATCAGTTATTTTAAAACGAACAAAAAGTTGTGTTTGCAGAACTTTTTTGCCAACAGATCTCTGCAGGATCCATTTTAACAGATCGTTACAGGACTTGTGAACATAGGAATTTTAATAACAAGTAAGGCTATGTTTTCAAGGAGTCGTTTTTTGTTTTGTTTTTTTAATTTATTTTGTGCATGGCTTGATTGCCTATGTAACTGGCCACTGTTGCAGTGGTAGCCAAACATGAGCAGTGCTTACAAGCTCACTTTCACATAGATCTTGTAAGCACTGCTCTGAATTTGGATAGGATCGTTGTTAGTTTCAGCTCTTGGCTAACTTCATTGCCACTATGCTCCTGTAGTGCTCCAGTGACAAAGCTGACTTATAGCAGCACTGGAAGTGCACTTTTCTGGCCAGCAGTGAGACGATGCTTCTCATACAAATTGTCACTAACACAGGAGAGCATCATCCCTCAGGAAGCTACGAGGCTGGAGAGCTGTGCGCTCGTGAAGAGACGTTGGGGTCCAACCCTCAGGAAGCTACGAGGAAGGAGGGCTGTGCGTTCGTGAAGAAACGTTGGGGTCCAACCCTCAGGAAGCTACGAGGCTGGAGGGCTGTGCGTTCGTGAAGAGACGTTGTGGTCCAACCCTCAGGAAGCTACGAGGCTGGAGAGCTGTGCGCTCGTGAAGAGACGTTGTGGTCCAACCCTCAGGAAGCTGGGAGGGGAATGCCTTTAGACTTCAACCCCATTTTCTTTCCCTACTTTTATTTACTATTTTTACTATCACAATCCACGAGACAGAACTTTTTTATTTTTTGGCAACTTAAACATATAAAGGGCTTGTTTTTTGTGAGGAGTTGTATTTGTCAATGGGATCATGAAGTACATAAATTTAACTATTTTTTTTAATGGGAGGAATATAAACAAACCAGTATTTATTCAACTTTTTTGCATTTAATTTTACTCTTCACAAGCTGCACAACTGAAGTGTTAACTATATTTTGGGGAGGCGGCGGTGGTGGTGTGAAGTCACAGGTGGCAGCAGAGGTGCTGATGGCATCTGTACTGGCAGCGGCGGGTCTGTGCTGGTAGCGGAAGCTGCAGTGGCTGTGTGGCGCAGACCAGTGCGGCGGGTGTTCCAGATCCTCTGTTGGTGGTCTGGGCTTCAAAGAAATGGCGTCATGAAGTGGCGAGAGCTACATCTGTGAAAACGCTGACTCGGGCACCATCAGTTGAATCCTGAGCATCTGGGACACAGTCACTGCAACCAACACAGCGGTGGCCGCCCGCCCGCCCGCACAGAGGCCCTTGCACCAATTATCCACCTCCTGGTAAGCTATATTTGGATTTTAAGACACATCCCAAAATTTAGGGAGGAAAAGTGCGTCTTATATACGAAAAATACAGTAATTCATTTTTTGGCAGGAAAGTATGAATAAAAAAAAAAATAAAATCTTAAATTATTTTTCAATTTTATTATTCTATGTTGCTCACCTGGCATTATCTATACCTATATCATATTTTTTGGATTACAAGACGCACTTTCCACCAAACATTTTGTGAGGAAAATGAGGGGTGCGTCTTATAATGCAATGAATGTAGCTTACCAGGGGGTGGTGGAGAATGGTGACACACACACTCACTCTATCTCAATATCTATACACACACGCACATTTTTTAAAAAGTGTTTAAAGCGCTTCTGCACAACAACGAAGGGAATTTTGTTTACTTACCGTAAATTCCTTTTCTTCTAGCTCCAATTGGGAGACCCAGACAATTGGGTGTATAGCTATTGCCTCCGGAGGCCACACAAAGTATTACACTTAAAAGTGTAAGGCCCCTCCCCTTCTGGCTATACACCCCCAGTGGGATCACTGGCTCACCAGTTTTAGTGCCAAAGCAAGAAGGAGGAAAGCCAATAACTGGTTTAAAGACCAATTCAATCCGAGGAAACATCGGAGAACTGAACCATACCACATGAACAACATGTGTACCCGAAAAAAACAGAAAAACCCCGAGAAAACAGGGCGGGTGCTGGGTCTCCCAATTGGAGCTAGAAGAAAAGGAATTTACGGTAAGTAAACAAAATTCCCTTCTTCTTTTTCGCTCCTAATTGGGAGACCCAGACAATTGGGACGTCCAAAAGCAGTCCCTGGGTGGGTAAAAGAATACCTCGTGATAGGGCCGTCAAACAGCCCTTTCCTACAGGTGGGCAATCGCCGCCTGAAGGACTTATCTACCTAGGCTGGCGTCTGCCGAAGCGTAGGTATGCACCTGAAAATGCTTGGTAAAAGTATGCAGACTCAATCAGGTAGGTGCCTGACACACCTGCTGAGCCGTAGCCTGGTGCCGTAATGCCCAGGATGCACCCACGGCTCTGGTAGAATGGGCCTTCAGCCTTGAGAGAACCAGAAGCCCAGTAGAACTGTAGGTTTCAAGAATTGGTTCCTCGATCCCCCGAGCCAGGGTGGATTCAGAAGCTTGCGACTGTTTACGCCGACCAGCGACAAGGACAAAGAGTGCATCCGGGTGGCGCAGGAGCGCCATGCGGGAAGTAGAACCTGAGTGCTCTCACCAGAACCAACAGATGCAAATCCTTCTGAAATTGATGGACTGGACAAGGACACAAAGAAGGTGAGGTGATATCCTGATTGATATGAAAGTGGGATACCACCTTAGGGAGAAATTCCGGAATCGGACGCAGAACTACCCTGTCCTGGTGAAGGACCAGGAAGGGAGATTTGTATGAGAGCGTTGCTAGCTCGGAAACTCTCCTAAGAGACGAGACCGTTACTAGAAGGCCACTTCCCGAGAAAAGCGGGAAGGGAGACCTCTTTCAAAGGCTCGAAAGGCGGCATCTGGAGAGCAATTAGAACCTTGTTCAGATCCCAGGGCTCTAACGGCCGCTTGTACGGAGTGCTGAGACGACAAACTCCCCGTAGGAACGTGCGTACCTGAGGAAGTCGTTTCTGAAAAAATACAGATAGCGCTGAGACTTGTCCCTAAAGGGAACTGAGCGACAACCCTTTTTCCAACCTAGATTGCAGGAAGGAAGGAAACATAGACGATGCAACCGGCCAGGGAGAAACACCCTGCGCCGAGCACCGAGATAAGAATATCTTCCACGTCCTGTGGTCAATCTTGGCGGACGTTGGTATGCTAGCCTGTCTCATGGTGGCAACCACGTCCTGAGGTAATCCTGACGACACTAGGTTCCAGGACTCAATGCCACACCATCAGGTTGAGGGCCGTAGAATTCAAATGGAAGAATGGCCCTTGAGACAGCCAGTCTGATTGGTCTGGTAGTGCCCCCGGTTAGCCTACCGTGAGGCACCACAGAACCGGGAACCACAACATCCTCGGCCAATCTGTAGCGACGAGGATGGCGCGGCCGCAGTCGGTCCTGATCTAGCGCAGCACTCTGGGCAACAATGCCAGAGGTGGCACATAAGGTAGCTGGAACTGCGACCAATGCTGAACTAAGGCGTCTGCCGCCAGAGCTCGATGATTGTGAAACCGTGCCATGAAGCTGGCACATTGTTGTTGTGCCGTGACGCCATTAGATCGACGTCCGGCCTCTGTCAGCGGCGCCAGATCTCCCGAAACCCGTCCGGGTGAAGAGACCATACCCTTTCGGCCACACCCCGGCGACTTAGGAAGTCAGCTTCCTAGTTTTCCACGCCTGGGATGTGAACTGTGGATATGGTGGATGCCGTGTCTTCCACCCACATCAGAACCTGCCGGACTTCCTGGAAGGCTTGCCGGTTGCGCGTTCTTCCTTGGTGGTTGATGTATGCCACCGCTGTGGAGTTGTCCGACTGAAGTCGGATTTGCTTGCTGTCCAGCTGCTGTTGGAAGGTTTGTAGGGCAAGATACACTGCTCTGTGTTCAAGAACATTGATCTGAAGGGTGGACTCTTGCTGAGTCCACGTACCCTGAGCGCTGTGGTGGAGAAAAACTGCTCCCCACCCTGATAGACTCGCGTCTGTCGTAACTATCGCCCAGGATGGGGATAGGAAGGACCTTCTTTTTGACCATGAGGTGGGAAGAAGCCACCACCGTAGAGATTCCTTGGCCGCCTGAGAAAGAAAGACGACTCTGTTGAGGGAGGTCGACTCCCCGTCCCATTGGCGGAGAATGTCACATTGTAGTGGACGCAGATGAAACTGCGCGAAAAGAACTGCCTCCATTGCTACCATCTTACGTAGGAAGTGCATGAGGCGTCTCAATGTGTGCGACTGGTTCTTAAAGAAGAGATTGCAGCCCGTAGTGAATGCTGTTTGTCTAGCGGAAGCTTCACTATCGCTGAGAGAGTATGAAACTCCATGCCTAGATATGTTAGCGATAGGGTCGGGGTCGGATCTGACTTCAAAAAGTTGATGATCCACCCAAAACTCTAGAGAGTCTCCAGCGCAACGTTCGGGCAGTGTCGGCATGTTTCCTAAGAGAGTGCCTTGACAAGTAGATCGTCTAAATATGGGATCACAGAGTGACCCTGAGAGTGCAGGACTGTGACTACTGCTGCCCTGACCTTGGCGAAGACCAGTGGGACTGTCGCTAGTCGGAAGGTAGAGCTACGAACAGAAGGTGTTCGTCTCCTATAACGAAGCGTAGAAACGCTAGTGCTCTGGATCAATCGGCACGTGTGGATAAGCATCCTTGATGCCTAATGATGCTAGGAAATCTCCTTGGGACATTGAGGCGATGACATGGCGGAGGGATTCCATCCGGAACCGCCTGGTGTCCACGAGCTTGCTGAGCAGTTTTAGATCCAGAACGGGACGGAACGGCCCGTTCTTATAGGCACCGCAAATAATTTGGGGTAAAAACCGTGACCTTGTTCCTGAAGAGGAACGGGGGTCATCACTCTTTCTGCCTATAGAGTGCACCCTGTTTGCAGAAGAGTAGCGGCTCGGCCGGGAGGTGGAGAAGTTCTGAAGAATCGAGTTGGAGGACGAGAAGTGAGCTCTATCCTGTACCCGTGAGACAGAATGTCTCACACCCAACGGTCATTGACCTATGGCAGCTAAATATCGCCAAGGCGGGTGAGCCTGCTACCGACCGAGGATGCGGAGAGAGGAGGCCGCAAGTCATGAGGAAGCCGCCTTGGAAGCGGGTTTTCAGACTGTCTCTTTTTTGGGCGTGACTGAGCCCGCCAAGAATCTGAGCTCCTCTGATCCCTTTGAGTCCACATTGGACGAGGAAAAATGGGACCTGCCCGAGCCTCGAAAAGACCGAAACCACGACTGCCTCCTGCTCTGTTGGGGTTTGTTGTGTCCGGGCTGAGGAAAGGATGAATCCTTACCCCTGGACTGTTTAATGGTTACATCCAAACGCTCACCAAACAGTCGGTCAGCAGAAAAAGGCAACTGGTTAAGCAACCTTTTTTGGAAGCAGAATCTGCCTTCCATTCACTTAACGAGCAGACCAGGCTCTGCTTAAAAACACGGAGCAGCGGAGGCTACTGCCGTACGGTTCGCAGAGTCTAGGGCAACCTGAATCGCGTAAGAAACAAATGCAGACATTTGAGAGGTTAAGGATGCCACCTGCGGCACAGATGTACGTGTAACCGTGTCAATCTGTGTAAGACAAGCTGAAATAGCTTGGAGTGCCCCAAGGGTGAGAATGCTGGAGCCAACGGTGCGCCGACAGTCTCATAGATGGATTTAGACCAGAGATCCATCTGTCTGTCAGTGGCATCTTTAAGTGCAGCTCCATCTCCCACTGCAACTATGGATCTAGCTACAAGCCTGGAGATTGGAGGATGCCGCTTGGGACACTGGGTCCAGTCCTTGACCACGTCAGGGGGCAGGGATAACGTGTATCCTAAGCCGTTTGGAGAAGCGCATATCTGGATAAGTGTGGTGTTCCTGGACTGCCTCTCTGAAGGCAGAGTGGTCCAGAAAAATACGTGAAGCTGACTCCTCCACTGGAGGAGCTGGGTGAGAAATAACCAACATTCTATTGATGGACGCTATAAGATTATTCACTATGGCGTCACCATTAGGTGTATCCAGATTGAGAGCGGTCTCAGGATCAGAATCCTGAGCCGCTACTTCCGCCTCATTACACAGAGAGTCCTTCTGCTAGGACCCTGATGAAACCGAGGGCCGCTCATAGTGAGCCCGCTTAGGCTGTCTGGGACTGACGTCTGTGCAGAGCCGTGACTCTGGGATGCGTGTGACATTCCCGGAGCTGTTAGTTGTTCACACTGAGGGGGGCCATGGATCAATGATTCAACAGTGCCCATGTTGTGAGAGACATGTCCGGACTGCTAGGCTTCTAGTATCATAGCCATAGTCTCAGAAAATCTGTCAGTAAATACTGCAGACACCGTCCTCATCCTCTGGCCATTAGCAGAGACTCCGGCTGAGTTGGATATAATGGGGGTCTATGTAACCTGCCGGCCGTATAGCCGTACATGCTGTACCGGCTGCATAGAAAAACATGTGGTTCTGCACCTTTGTTTTACACAGAGAATATGCTGATAACTCCTCCGCACAATCCAGGAGGGTATATACAACGTGCGACCAAACAGTGCAATGTATATAGTACAAGCATATCTATAAGTGCACTTCTGCACTAGTGGGGTTAGCACCACAGGTGCTGCTTAACGCCTGTTGCAGCGATTGTGTGACTAACAGAATGCCAGGGTCTTCCACACTTGTCTCTGTATCGTACAGAAACTGACACTAATGGCTGCCGGCGTCCTTGTAGAGAAGGAAGCCGTGGGCGTGCCTGAGAAAGTGCGGGAATCCGGTTTCACAGTGCACACAGTGAGAGGGGTGGAGTATGCAAAACATACTCCAGCTCTCAGCGCTGCTGTGCTATGCAGCGTCACGCCCCTACCCTGACTGTCAGGCCTGTGGGCGGTAACGAAGGGAGACTAGGCCCAGAAGCCGGGGACTCGAGTTAATAAGCGCGGCCGGCATATCAGTGCTGGCCGGCGCGGAAGTCCCCGGCGCACCACAAATCCCAGCGGCGCCTTAAATAAAAATGGCAGCGGCGGTTAGCGCAGTAGTCACCCAATACACTAACACACCCAGCAACGCTGTGGTGTGCGATGGCACTAGTGCGGACAGCGCCGCTGTCCCTGGCGCACTAACACACCCAGCAGTGCTGCCGTGTGTCTGCGCGGTCCCCACAGGGACACAGAGTACCTCCATGTAGCAGGGCCATGTCCCTGAAGATACTCCGCTCCATGTCCAGCAGATACCAGGGGCTGTGGATGGAGCACGGTCTCAGTGCCTGGAGACCGATAGAATCCCACTTCACCCAGAGCCCTGTAAAAAGGGATGGGGAAGGAAGCAGCATGTGGGCTCCAGCCTCCGTACCCGCAATGGGTACCTCAACCTTAACAAACACCTCCGACATGAAGTGGGGTGAGAAGGGAGCATGCTGGGAGCCCTGTATGGGCCCTCTTTTCTTCCATCCGACATAGTCAGCAGCTGCTGCTGACTAAACAGTGGAGCTATGCGTGGATGTGTTGCCTCCTTCGCACAAAGCACAAAACTGGTGAGCCAGTGATCCCACTGGGGGTGTATAGCCAGAAGGGGAGGGGCCTTACACTTTTAAGTGTAATACTTTGTGTGGCCTCCGGAGGCAATAGCTATACACCCAATTGTCTGGGTCTCCCAATTAGGAGCGAAAAAGAAAATTAGGCTATGTGCGCACATTGCCTTTGTTACCACAAAGATGCAGCGTTTTTGGTCACTAAAAACGCACCCGCTGCAAAAACGCCTTGGTAAAACGCATGCGTTTAACGCGTTTCAGTGCGTTTTTGATCTCTGCGTTTTTCCAATGCATTGCATGGGTGGCATGACCATTTTTTTTTTTTTCAGCTCAAAAACACAGCTAAGAAAAAAGTTGTGCGCAGACAGCAAAAATGAAAACTCAGACTTTGCTGGGGAAGCAAAGTCATGCAGTTTTGAGCCCAAAAATGCCATGAAAACCGCACTGTGCGCATCTAGCCTTACAAGATAAATTAAAAAAAAAAAAATTCTGGTTGTCATATGGGGAGAGCCAGATAATTTCTATTTTTTGTGTGAAGGAAGAAAATTCCAGCATCTAATGAGGAAAGGGTTCTTTACAGTTAGAGCAGTCAGATTGCGGAATGCCCTACGACAAGAGGTAGTAATGGCAAATACCACCCGCATTTAAACTATAGGTGTAGGTTTCCCACCATACAACATAGTGATGCAGTAAAGTTCATTCTAAAATGTAGTCTGATTTCCAGTTACCTGTTGGGTGGTGGCTTTGGTTTTGGCATTTTACCAAGGATGGCAGCCATTTCTTTCCGCTCATCAAAATTCTTCCACTGATCATAAAGCTTCAGAATAACTCTAATAATTTCTAAGATCTGGCAATAATAATGATAAAAGAAGATACCATAAACCTAAGATGACAAGCAAACAGAATTAAAACACAATGATATGATGAGATTGAAGTGATAGGATCGATACCTTTTCCATGTCCACAGAAAGTTCTGCAAACCACTGACGTGCATCTTTCTGCTGAACAACACAAGCCACGTGCAAGCAGGCTGAAAGACAGTGGACATTTTTTACACTATATATCATTTTGGGTTTCTGTAAGTAAAATATTCTAGAAAATACTCTGTAACATTAACCTGAAGCCTGACAGCTATAACTGCAATGGCCACTTACAATATTACCGCAAATATTCTGAGCGTTATTACCATACTGTAGTTTAGAGATTGTGTGGTTGTGCTGGAGTATAACTTTCCCCTATTGTTAATAAAGTGATTATTTCATTCCTTCAACCCCCATCACATCAGACTGTACTTTACTTTTACACAATGTATTCTCTATTTTTAGATTTCTTTATGTTTTGGTGTGATAAGGATTTTTCCCCATCATCCTAAATGGAAAAAATTACAAAGTTCTTGTATATATACCTTGTTCCAAATTATTAGGCAAATTATATTTTTCTGATTGGTCGGTGCAAATGACAGTCAGTCTAATAAAAGTCATCACCCGTTAAAGTATAGATCGAATTTTCTTGAAGAATCCTCCCAATGATAACAATATAATCTTCAAAATTAAAAACCCCTCAAAATTCACTGTTCCAAATTATTAGGCTCCGTAGAGTTTCTAAACATTTTATATGCTTTAAAGAACTGAAAATGCTCATTTGTGGAATTTGCAGCATTAGGAGGTAACATTCACTGAAATAAAAAGCTATTTAAATCCAATACATCCTAACAGGCCAAATTACATGTTAACACAGGAAACCTCCTTTGATATCCCCTTCACAATTCTTGCATCCATTAAACTTGAGTTTTTGGAGAGTTTCTGCTTTAATTTCTTTGCATGTCAGAATAGCCTCCCAGAGCTGCTATTTTGATGTGAACTGCCCCCCACCCTCATAGATCTTTTGCTTGATGATACTCCAAAGGTTCTCTATAGGGTTGAGGTCTGGGAAAGATGATGGCCACAACATGGAGTTTATCTCCTTTTATGCCCATAGCAGCCAATGACACAGAGGTATTCTTTGCAGCATGAGATGGTGCATTGTAATGCATGAAGACGATTTTGCTTCTGAAGGCACGTTTCTGCTTTTTGTACCATGGAAGAAAGTGGTCAGTCAGAAACTCTATATACTTTACAGAGGTCATTTTCACACTTTCAGGAACCCTAAAGGGGTCTACCATCTCCCCATGATTCTGGCCCAAAACATGACTCTCCACCTCCTTGTTGACGTCGCAGCCTTGTTGGGACATGGTGGCCATCCACCAACCATCCACCACTCCATCCATCTGTACCATCCAGGGTTGCTCGACACTCATCAGTAAACAAGACTGTTTGAAAATTAGCCTTCATTTATGTCTGAGCCCATTGCAATTGTTTCAGCTTGTGAGCACTGGTTAGAGGTGGCCGAATAGTAAGTTTATGCACCACAGCAAGCCTCTGAAGGATCCTACATCTTGAGGTTTGAGGGACTCCAGAGGCACCAGCAGCTTCAAATATCTGTTTGCCGATTTGTAATTGCTTTTTAGCAGCTGCTCTCTTAATCTGATGGACTTGCCTTGCAGAAACCTTCCTCATTCTGCCTTTATCAGCACGAACACGTATGTGCTCTGAATCAGCCACAAATCTCTTCACAGTACGATGATCACGCTTACATTTTCATGAAATATCTGATGTTTTCATCCCTTGTGCAAGGCATTGCACTATTTCATCCTTTTCGGCAGCAGAGAGATCCTTTTTCTTTCCCATGTTACTTGAAAACTGTGACCTGCTTAATATTGTGGAACATCCAGTTTTCCTTTTATTAGGCTCACCTGGCAAACTAATTACCACAGGTATCGGAGATGGATTTCAGTGATCCAAAAGAACCCAGAGACAATACCATCAATGAGTTTCATTGAAAGAAAAAAAAATAATCGCTATGACACTTCAATCCAATTTGCATAACAATTTGGAACATTTTGTATAAGCAACATTGTAATCTATCCCTTATTAAAAATCCCCTCTGTTCTCAAAAATGAAAGTAATTCTATTTTTTACTGCTTGTTGCCAGGGTTACTGACACTTCTGCTGTCAATCCAGAGGCGACCAAGGTGTCAAGGAGTGCACACTTCCAAGATCTGCCATTGTGTTCCTTCTATTCTGCATTGGAGAGCTTGTGGCTGAACCATACTTCTTGTCTAAGCTGTCAATATTTAGAAGCACACCGATCAATATTTTTGCACTACATATTTCCCCCGTAACTGGGCAGTCAGATACAAAGGTAAACACCTATGTTGTCACAATCTGGGCAATGCTGGTTCTAGGCATTGGCTGCAGTTCTGTCATTTAGCAGTTGTCCCTGCGATCATGTGATCAAGAGAGACCAATGGCAGTGACACTGTGTATACAAGAAATGATTAACAACTTCCTTCCCTATTACTTGCCCTGCTGTTTCTGATTGAGGGCATTTAACAGAATTATCTGTGCAGCTACGATACTGCAGAACTTTATTTTTATGGCAAAGAAGAAGAGATCCCGTAAATGTATATAGGCACAACAGGGGATAAACGCTCAGCCTTCAAATGAGAGAAGTCTCTAATAGTGATGAGTGAGCACTACCATGCTCGGGTGCTCTGTACTCATAAAAGTCAGGCCTCAGACGGGCTCCAAAAGTGTACTGACTATAATGGAAGTCAAGGGGAGACTTCAGTATTTTTCGGGAAGATCATCCATAAAAATGCTCGAGTTCCACCATTGATTTCCATTATTTTCGATACATGAGTAGAGCCGTCTGACTGTTCTTTAGGAGTACAGAGCATCCAAGCATGGTAGTGCTCCCTCATCAGAACAGTCTAGTAGGTGACAGTAAAAGAAACCCCTATCTTTGTGGAAAATATCAAGAATTGTGAGTCTTGCTCATATCATAAATTTTTCTTATTTTAGAGATGATATTGAAGGGTTTTTTTCACGACAACCCCTCCTGGAACAGTTAGTCCCCATTAAAATTAAAACGGTCACTTCCTGTGTTGGTGCCGTTCATCGGTGTCACACTCACCTCTCCCAAGGCTCACATCACACGAGCTACGCGGCCAATCAGCGCGGGCTTTACTGTCACTGACTTCAGACGAATAGAAGAACAAGAGGAAGTGAGCGTCCAGCCAAAGCTATGACTTCCTCTTCATGTTCAATTCGTCTGAAGGCAGAGAGCGACGGCAGAGAGCGACGCCGGTACTAATTGGGAGCAGAGTTCGGGTGACACAAAATCCTCATATGAGCCCTGGGAGAAGAATGGTTGACACTGTTGGAATGGCACCAGAGGGGAGAAGAAACTTTTTATTTTACTGTGGGCAAAACACTAAGGCTGCTTTCACACATCCGGTTTTTCCTGTGCGGCACAATCCGGCGCTTTGCAGAAAAAAAACGCAACCTTTTTTTTTTTTTTTGCCACCGGTTGCATTTTTTTTTGCATAGACTTACATTAGTGCTGTATTGTGCCGCATGGGCTTGCGTTCCGTCCAATTTTTGCCGCATGCGGCAGATTTAGCCGATGCAGCGGCCGGATGGAACGTTGCCTGGCATGTTTTTTTGTCCGGCAAAAAAAAACCGCATCGCGCCGCATCCGGCCAATGCGGCGCGATTTGCAATGCATGCCTATGGACACCGCATGCAGCGTCCTGCGGCAAACACCGCATCTGGCCGCCGCATGCGTTTTTTTCCCCTGCGCATGCTCAGTAGCCGGCAAAAACCGGACGGGCCGCATCTCAAAAACTTATGCAAAGGATGCGGTTTTGTCGCCGCATCCGTTGTATAGGTTTTAGAGCCGGATTGGCCGGCTCTGCTAAAACCGGAGGTGTGAAAGCAGCCTAAGATTGAGAAGGGAATGTCTGAGTACTGGAAAACAATCCCTTTGACAGTAAAGATTTTTATTTTGATTTAAATGCCTTTACACTTACCAAGGGCAATCATGAAAGGAGGGTACAGCAGACACAGATCTGTCCTGTATGTGTCATTTACTATTCTCCTGCAGTAACAGAATAAACCATTATCAGTGACGCTCAACCCAAGAAAATACACAAAACACAGCTTGTGTCCCCTTTCGGGGACAATTTTCGTTTTGGAGCCTTCATTTTTTTCCTCCCCTTCTTTCATGAGTCTTAACAGTTTGTGTAAACATAGCTGTATAGGGGCTTGTTTTTTCAGGACAAACCGAAGTTCTTCCTGAGATCCTTAAAGGGAATGAGTCATCAGAAAATAAGCCATTGATTAAATCAGGCTTTTGTGTTCTATGGGTTTTTTTTGGCAAATACTATGTTTATATCACTTTGTATTGTATGCTGATAAATTGGTGAGACAACCAAAAAACAGTCAAGCAGGAGTTTCAATTTTCTCTTTACATTTTTATACTTTGATAAATCAAACTTTTACTGACAGGTCGATACCAAAATACACTTATTTTTTATTCTCCATTTTAGTAAATATAAAAAAAAGGTGAAGAAAAAAAAAAAAGGGACTTGAACTTGCGATTTTTCATTACTTGTTCTATATACTACAATATTGTGGTATTGCAATATATAGAGAAAATTATATTCTCCTATGATGCCTAGTCACATGTTTGAGGATTTTTTCTTTTCTTGCAGGAAGTGGTTTTGAAAGGTTTTACCTTAAACACTTTTTGCAGCCTTCTGATTGGACAGTGCAGAGTTTAAAATGGATCCCATTAGGAACCATTTCAAAGAGGTGACATGCACTTTTTATCACACCAGGCATTTTCCTAAATCTGAAAGGGCAAAACACAAAGGGTTTTTCCCCATCTTCAAGCTCCCATCCCAATTTACAGTAGATTTAATAATAATAAATAATAATATAATTAGCAAATACCTTCAATTGGAAATGTACTATATCTCTCCTGATATAGCCATGTCTCTTACCTTATGTTCAGGGCATTGCAGGACCTTACGTATCCATGGCTACAAACACTCATATAGTGAGTTAGTTGCTTGTGGTAGTAAGCATGGATACCTAAGGTCCTGCAATGTCCTTAACATAAGGTAAGAGACATGGCTATATCAGGACAACGATCCTACATTTCTAATTGGAGGGATTTGCTAATATTATTATTACACCTACTACATATTGGGATAGAATCTTAGAGATAGAAATACCTCTTTTAACATAAGAACAGCAAAGTGTTTTATACAATAAAAGTCTTTTAAACTTTTAGCCATTTCTCATGCGTTTAATGGAGCAATCTCACTTCAAAAATATCCTCAATAATCTGTGTGTGCACATGCTCCTGTATAGCTGCCAGGCACAGTTTCTGAGCCCACTCCATAACTACAGACTCAATATAAGATGTACTATTGCATCCTACATCGGGAAAAGGCCAATATTGCAGGAATACCCAGTTTATATTTTACACACACACACCAATAAAATAAAAAAAAAAAAAAAAAACAAAAAAATAAAAAACGACAACATGCGGTAGACTTATGTCAGCCATGCATGTTAGATGGATGTCGGCTGAACAATGGCCCATCTCAGTAATCTCTCCCATGCAGTGGAGCACTTGATCGGCTGAGCACTATTGTGCTCAGTATAAGTAAGCGGCTTATCTCAGAGAGAGCAAACGGATCAGCAATTCGAATTTGTACATTTTCAAGGTCCACAATACACATTAGACTATTGGTCGAATCTGTGGACATTGGAAGGTTCAGCTGACAAACGATACAATATGTCTGGGAAGGGGGTGGGCGCTTTACAGCACAAAGTATGTCACTAACAATGCAGAGTCACCAGCCCGGGATCACAAAATACATGCAACAGGGAAGAATTTTATTGATAGGCATATATAGGTTCCATCACTAATGGAGATAGCCAAGTACTGCTTGGAGTTGGTTAATAAGAATAAAAATGATAAGGTCATAATAGTGACTTATCTAATAATGCTCCACAGTGTATAGCTTTGGGGAATAAAGCCTGCCAGTTTCATTTAGTTAGGTTCTGTGGTTATTTAGTCTTAATTGACAACATCCAGAGGAGATTGTCTTATACTACTGCTGACATCGACTTCATGGAAACAAAGGTTGACGTTCTACCACCATCTGAGGAGGTGTGTGTGTATATGTGTATGTGTATGTGTATGTGTATGTGTATGTGTATGTATGTATGTATGTATGTATGTATGTATGTATGTATGTATGTATGTATGTATGTATGTATGTGTGTGTGTGTGTGTGTGTGTGTGTGTGTGTGTGTGTGTGTGTTACGCACATACGGATGCTCTATCCAGTGTCTAGCACCAGTCTGAGTGGACACCAGGATAATTGCTACTAACCGGCTCACTCTATGCTCCGTGTGAGAGCTGGAAGTCTCTTTTACAATGAAAGCCTATAAAGCCTTGTTCTGAAGCTCCATAGACTTACATTGTAAAAGTCACTTCTGGGTCTCACACAGCATGACCAAGAGAGTGTGCAGAGCAGTGATGCCATTGAGGAGTGTTGGACACCGGAGAAGGCGGCGGTAGGTATATATGTAGGTCAGTATATGTATTAGGGCTAGATTAAATATTCTATACTTTTACATTTTATCTATTGGACAACCCCACAGTGTATACAACTGAGGTGCAGCATGAAATACCCATTAACCACATCCAGACTTTGTACATTCGACACTAGAATGCAGCATTACCATGCCAGTGGAAGTAGCATGTCTTCTTGTCCCATATCTTGCACATATTGCAATAAAGGTCTATAAGGATGATAAACTATTAAGCAACAGTCCTGTATCAAATGGGCGACAAAATGATAAAAAGGGAATTAATAACTTTTGCCAAGTCATTCTGCAGGTCTTTATGCATTAGCTTACAATTAAAGGGAACCTGTCACCAGGTTTTTCCTTTATAAGCTGTGGCCACCACCTGTAAGCCCCTATATACAGCATTCTACAATACAGTATATAAAAGAGCTTAGGCCGTGTTGTATCATTTAAAAACACCTTTATTATATTCAGCTAGGGGGTGGTCCAGTCAGATGGGCGTCACTGCTCGTGGGTCCGGTACCTTCTCTCTACTGTGATCCAAGTACTGTAATACGCAGACACAAGGAAAGGGCAAAGACCGCCCACGCATGCGCACTACAATACTTTGATCTGCCATCAGCAGAGCAGATCAAAATGCGCCTACACAGGACCGTAATGCCAGCCTGTGTGGATGACTTAGTATGCATCATCCACACAAGGCTGAGAAGAAGGAGGATGGCAATTGCCGCAGAGAGGAGGCGCCGGACCCGTGAGCAGCAACACCCATCAGACCGCACCACCCCCCTAGGTGAGTATTATAAAGGTGTTTTTACATTATACAGAGCGGCCTGGGCTCTCATATACAGTATTCTGGAATGCTGTGCATAAGGACTCACTGGTGGTGGCCACAGCTTATAAAGGGAAAATCCTGGTGACAGGTTCCCTTTAATCTGGATTCCAAATTGAAGCTGTAAACATTTACCCAAGCTACACTTGTAATTCGTTTGTTAAAGTTATAACTGTCAATACTACTTAATGAACTTAAAGGAAATAGTAAGTCAGTTAGCAGGATTTCACCACCAAACTATGTGCGTGCACATCTAGCTCTTTCAATGTTGTGCTCAGCTTTCCATTTGTAAACCTGCCTGATGAAAGCGCCTCGGTACTCTGAAAGCTTGCAAATATGTTTTTGGTTAGCCAATAGTCATCACTCCTAAGACACTTGTCTCTTATTGAGGCATAAAAGTATTTACAAAGACAAGTCCAGCAATACTTTACATGGACAGTCCGTTTCTCAGTTACTGAGAAGTCAGTGTTTGTATTAATATGCAAATAAGGCAAAAGATCTATTTGTAGTTATGAAGCCTCTGTCACTCCAGCTCTATTCACCACTCAGCGTCACCTCCTCCTGTTTTAATGATAGCCTTTATGGTATGTGACTTCAGACAGAGAGCTGTCAATCAATCAGGAGGAGGAGGAGGGGAGTAGAGTTGTAGACGTGCTGAATCTCTGGGCCTCGTCACCTTAGACAGGGAATTCTGGCTCTGATGATTTGGTGTGCAACTCTGCTGCCAGATAGATATCAATGGACCATACTGAAAATATTAACACCCCATCTACAACAGAGGACCTCATTAGGCTAGGTAGGTGACTAAATAGGGCTTGGAGGTTTCCTAAGCATTCATTATGGAGGCATCTATATCAGGTCAGTGGGAACCCAACACTCAGCAGCTCCACTGATCAGCTCTTTTGGACTCCAGCGGAGGTAGGCTGTAAAGCATTGAACAAGGTGGAATAGCACAGCAGAGTGCAATGTGCAGTGACCCTGCTCATCAGCAGTACCCAGGAGCAGAGCTGTGCTGATCTGAGTCTGTATACCATTTCAGTCCAGCCTGTCCAGATCTGAAAACACATTATCAGGGGGATTGCCAGGTGTTGGACCCCCACTGATCTGATATGAAATATTCTAAGGATCTGTCATCAATATGATTAGTCTGAAAAATCACCTAAAGTGTATAGAAACAGAAAGTTTCATACACATCAAACAAACTTGACCGGGTATTGCTAAGGGCATTGAATACTTCACTTCTGGGATTTAGTATAGCCAGATTTTAATATCTGCCAACATATTTTCATTCCAAGAGGCAAGAATGAAATGGAGAGGCACGCCAATCATACAACCACTTACCATTAGCTCTAGCAGATAAAATTCACATTCCAGTATCTAAAAGGGAAGAAAAAACAAGTACATAATAAATAGGGGTTGTGGTCTGATGTGACAGATATACGTACAGTCACTGGGTGTTATGGTCAAATGGGTCCTGCCTTACTGCTACTGCATCATTGCGAGATTCCACTGGCTGCTTATAAATGCTATTCCTAATTATGGCGGCACGGGCCTGTGTTCTCGCGCTCTCGAAAAGTCCGCTTGACATTATGTACATGGAGAATCGGAATTCCTCTATTCAGGAGTTGTATACTTTCGCAATACTTGGTTTCAGTAGATGGAATTTCAACAAACGGCTGAATATCTCGAATTGTGATTATTCTCTACGACATGGTGATATAGTCTATATCACTTCTGTTCCCTTTCATTCCCCCTTTTTTCCTCCCATCCTATCCTTCTCTTTCTATCTTTATTCCTACATATAACTTTAATTAAACAAAAAAAGTTTTCCCGGTGTCTTCAGCTTCTATCGCCGCCGCTATGGACGGCCTCTGGTGATTTGTGACCCGGCAGGGGGCTCCAGTGTTCCTGGCCTCATTATAGCTCTTATAGAGTTACATTAGGAGCTTGCGACCTAACATCTGACTTCTGGCCAGTTAGAAGTTACTATCACAAGATAATGCTGCGGGAAAAGAGTGGCATCGGTAAAAGGCCAAGATGTAAAAAGGGAAGTATATGACAGGGGACTTAGATTTAAAGCACCACTCTAGCGCTGGAAAAAAAATTGCTAGAGTGGTGCTTCAACTGTCGGGGGGGTTGTCCTGTCCAGATAAATGAAACATCCGAGACTACTATTAGGCTATGTGCACACACAGCGTTTTTTTGATACTGCGTTTTTGGCCGCTAAAAACGCACAAAAATGCATAAAAACGCACCCGCAGCAAAAACGCGCAAAAAATGCACCGGTAAAAACGCATTTCACTGCGTTTTTGATCTCTGCATTTTTCCAATGCATTGCATGGGGGGGGGGGGGGGGGGAACACAGGAAAGAATGGACATGTTCATTTTTCTTTTAAGCTCAAAAACGCAGCTAAAAAAAAAAAAAAAAAGTTGTGTGCGCACAGCAAAAATGAAAACTCAGACTTTGCTGGGGAAGCAAAGTCATGCAGTTTTGAGCCCAAAAACGCACCTGAAAAACACGAAGAAACGCAGCGAAAAACGCACTGTGCGCACATAGCCTTAAACAGAGTGCAGAACAGATTAGATCTTCTGTGCCAGTGAAGACGCAGTAGTAGTGTATTGATACTATATCTAGGCAGCTATTACATGTCGTTCACACGATGACCAATAACAGCTGGTATTCGTATACTCCCCATTTGCCTTCACTGTACTTGGGGTGCAACAGCTGAACGTCTGTAGACAGGAGTCATTAGACCCACGTTTTCCTGACCGGGCCGTACATTAGGCAAGTCCTGTTCAGTGTATAATTAGCTACGAGATCTATTCAGTCATCCGAACATCTAAGTCTATTCATATCACAATAAAAGAAAAAGGCTGCAACAAACAAACAATCAGGTAATCCTATGTCTATAGGACAATGTAAAAAAAATGGCCATCTCCTACTTACATGGTTCATCCTGTAGGGAAACTCTTTAGGAAATGCATAGGAAAACCTAGTTTTTACTGTTAAAGAGGAAAATAGTATTTGTTTAATGATGGTGTAAACATGTTTTCTCATAACACTAAATAAGGAATAGGCAAAGTATTAAAAGGGTTATCCGGCTTATTTTGATTTTTTTCAATTATTTACACTATTGGGCTACATTGGGGCAGGTAAGTAGATAGTGACCACTTACCTGCCCTGCTGTCAGCCCCTCTCCCCCGGCTCAGAGGGGTCATGTGACTGCTCCTGCTGTGATTTTGCTACTTCCGGTCATTTCATGTCAACATGGGCAGGACCATGTTGACATGCAAATCTGCCACTGCATGTTGCCGCCCTGCTGGGCGGGTACAGTGCGATGAGCCCCGCCCCCTCCCTGTGCCCTGTATGTGCTGGACAAAACACAGGGTTGCCCGCTCTGTCTAGGACACTGTGAGCGCTGTTTGCCCAACAGTGTCCTCAGCTCATTATGTTGTATGGTGCCCGGGCAACTGTGACCCCCCTTCCCCGTGCGCTGTCTCTGATGAATGCAGCCTCCCGTGCTCCTCGCTTCTGAATACAGTCAGAAGCAGGGATGTCACCTGACACCAGCGAACAACAGCACTGAGCTCTGTATCGCTCAGCTGTAAGGACACTGCAATCATCATCACAGCATGGAGGAGAAGAGACAGCATGCTGCATGGGTGAGGAGAGGGGGGGGGCAGAGAAGAGCGTGCACAGCTGACAGAGTGGGGGGGCAGAGAAGAGAGCTCATGGGTGACAGCAGGGGGGCAGAGACGAGACTTATATATATTATATAACTCTAGGGGTGTGTGTGTGTGTGTGTGTGTGTGTGTGTGTGTGTGTGTGTGTGTGTGTGTGTGTGTGTGTGTGTATCCTATAGACTCACATTAGGGGCTATATATAATTTTCATTACATAGTACTCATTTATCTATCAGGTGCTGGGGCAGAATACTGACAGGGAATGTGTGTGCAGAGGGCGGGCATATGGCGGGGCTGGCAGGGGGCGGGGCTGGACACTGAGGACGGGGGCGGTGCCAGCTGTGACTGTGGGTTTGGCAGTCAAACATGTCAGTTAAGTTGTGCTGAATGTAAACAAAGAGCTACAGAGAATAAAGTGAAAAATCAAGAGAAACAAAAGTTAGAAAACAAAAAAATAATGTAGGGGTGTTTTAAATGACAATACAGCACAGATTAACTTACATTTTTTTTTGGAGTTTGTCGGACAACTCCTTTAAGAACCTCAAAAACCAAAATTAATTCTTCACGAAGTATAACACTGTGTGGCAGACGAGATGTCCTAACTCCTACACCATGTAGGACAGTTGACTGAAGGTCTCAGCCTCATGGGCAATTGTCATTTTTCAAGGCTATAATGGACAATACCTCTGGAGCACATGGCTGCACAAGTTATCATTTAATACTGCTTTTTGCATAATGAAGGCCCAGATAAGCAGCTAGACCTCACACTAGAGCATTACATGCACACACTAAGATAAATGGGCACTGTATAATGCACTGGGTTCCCCATTTGTGGCAGTTCTCGGGGTTTCCAATAGTTCCTGACCTCATGCTCACCTATAGATACTTACACACAGAAGTAGCAGCAGAGATTAACCTTGTGTTTGAAACAACACCAAATTCCTGAAATGGAAAGAAAAGTATTTTTCTACACAAGCCTCATAAATCTCAATCACAATGTGGAGATGGTAAGTAGATTACACTTTGGTCCGATCCATTCACTCCGAAGCGTTTACATGTTTATGGAGTAAAACACCTTGAGGCTATGTGCGCACTAGAAATGAGAAGTTTCTCAAGAAAATTTCTTGAGAAACTTCTGGGAGTGAAAGATTTCCGGACCTCCGGAAACAATCCGCACCAAATCCGCATGTGGATTTGCCGCGGATTTGCCGCGGAATAGCCGCGGAATTGCCGCAATTTTCCCGCGGGTGGTTCCCTGCGGAGTTTTGCAGGCTGTACTGCCGAAATCCGCAGGGTACCTGCGGAAATAATGGACATGTTCATTTTCTCAAGAAAGTTTCTCGAGAAATTCTTCTCAAGGAAATTTCTTGAGAAAAATCCGCACCAGTGCGCACAGCTTTTTTTTTTTTACCATAGAATTTGCTGGGAAATGTCTGCACAAAGATTGCAGACATTTCTCAAGAAATTTCCGCGGCAAATCCGCGGGTAAATCCGCAGGAAAAACGCACTAGTGCGCACAGAGCCTGAAAAGTCTTTGCCTTACCTCTACTTTGGATGCCAAAAAGACGCAGGTAGGTGCCATTAATACAGGGTCTATACTTTTTAAAGAATACCTGCAAAAACAAAAAAAAACATATGAAGAAGATTGAAACAAATTGCTTGCCTTTCTATTTCTGAGTGCCCACTTATTACAGCACTAGTGACTTTTCTGTCTGCTGCATATATGGGATGTACTCAGAACCCCAGTGACAAAGATTTAGGCAAATGGTGAACAAAATATGAAGCTTTAGCAAGAAAGGGGTATTCTCAAGTGAATAAGTTGCTTTCATTAGTGAAACAGAGTGGAAATAACTTTTCATTGTCTTGCTTTTTCTATTTTCTGTGACTCTCCTGCAATGAAAGCTTTTATTTTACATAGTGTGCAGCTTGTTTCCATGGAGCTTTATCATCAGAGCTGGCCCAAATAAGTGCAGTAGTTACAAGAAAAGTTAACTCCCAACATCCCAGTCACTTCTCTGCAGCCTATTGATTTCTATACATCATTTTGCTGCTCAACTCTTTCCCTCCTCCCTCTAAGCTCCTGACAGGGCTCTTATCAGTCCTGTGTAATCACTTGTCCATTTTATCCCTACCATTCCAGTAAAAGTTCCCTATTCCTCCCTGCTGGTCTTCGTTTATCCTTGCAGCAATCAATCATGTGGGGTATTTCACCACTGATCTCAAAGGTAATTAGATGACCAGCAGAATGAAATGGGGTTGCTGAGCTGAAATAGTTGGGGATGCAGACATAGCAGATATGTGGAGTGCACAGGATGTGAATGCTGCATCCAATGAAAACAGAGGGCCATCAGGAATAAATTAGAAAGTGAGCCGGCAATGGCAGTGATGAAACTGGCGAGAATACGTTTGCTCGTTGTCGCTTTACTGAAGCCTGTATGCTGATTTTTAATTAAAGGGAACCTGTCAGGTGCAATATGCACCCAGAACCACAATCTGGGTACATATTGCTAATCCCTGCCTAACCATCCCTTTATGTAGTAGTAGACATAAAGAAATCTTTATAACAAGTATATTCTAAAGATTTTTTATCATGTGTTAATGAGGCCAGCGACTAGTCGCAAGGGCGTTATTTCCATTGGCTAGTCGTCCCCCTTAACATGGAAGCCCGCCTTGGAAGTCCAGGGATGTTCTAATCTTGCACACTGAGCCAAAAACCAGCAGTGGCAACAGGAGGTGAGCGCGACCATGCCTCTGATGCTGCACATTCATTAGCATGTTAGCACGCCCACAGAGACGTGCTTACCTGCTAAGGGGGCCGACTAACCAGGGGAACTAACACCCTTCCACCTAGTCGCTGGCCTCATTAGCATATGATAAAAGATCTTTAGAAACACTTCTTCTAAAGATCTTTATGTTTGCTACTAGATACAGGGACAAAGGCAAGGATTAGCAATATTCACCCAGAACAGCTCATGGTTCTGGGTGCCTATTACACCTGACAGGTGCACTTTAAGTCAGAAAATCCCTTCAAATTATAGCAACCAAGTCCCTTATTCCTTTGAATATCTACAATAGTATTTTTGTTCCTACTGTAAAAGAGCTAAGTGCCAGCGTTTTTAGTACAATACCACAGTACAGACTCAGTAGTTGTACCACTTCGCGCTGCTAGCACCTTCTAGAATAGGGATGTCAAACTCAAGTGCACAGAGGGCCAAAGTTAAAAAAATGGACCAAGTTGTGGGCCAACTTAGTCCTGGGCCCCAGATAAGCCCTCCATACGGAACAGCGGGCCCCACATAAGCCCTCCATACGGAACAGCGGGCCCCACATAAGCCCTCCATACGGAACAGCGGCCCCACATAAGCCCTCCATACGGAACAGCGGGCCCCACATAAGCCCTCCATACGGAACAGCGGGCCCCACATAAGCCCTCCATACGGAACAGCGGGCCCCACATAAGCCCTCCATACGGAACAGCGGGCCCCACATAAGCCCTCCATACGGAACAGCTGGCCCCACATAAGCCCTCCATACGGAAAAGCGGGCCCCACATAAGCCCTCCATACGGAGCAGCGGGCCCCACATAAGCCCTCCATACGGAGCAGCGGGCCCCACATAAGCCCTCCATACGGAGCAGTGGGCCCCACATAAGCCTTCCACTCTGAATAATGGGCGCCTGACATTGCAGTGGTAATAAAATAAGACTGTGGCCCAGAGTTTGACATATGGGCTCTAGAACATTAGTACAGACATGTAACAGACAAGAATATAAAATCTCGTTTTGTAGCCCCTTGCATAAGGTGTATAGGCATGCTAGTGGGAAAATAACCACGACTAAGCACTATTTTATGTCAGACATTTTTTGCCTTGATACAATATTTATAATGTACTTGGAACCTTTACGCTCTAATATATTTGTGAGGTTTTATATCCAAATGGCTTGATACAATCATCTGAATACAAATATTTATTCCTCTGTAAATGCCCTATTAGCGATGTATGGGCCCAGCTGACAGAGGAGTACCCCCATTCCTGTGTTGACTGATTGCCTAGGGTCAGTACAAGATTACAAATTGCTACACAATGAATAACACATCATGACAAGGATTATCAAGCTGCTAAACTTACCGAGCATAGAACCTTTTGAAGTAAACAGTAGCAGTGGCGATGACTTGCTGTCTTAACTTAAGGTGTTCCCCTAAAGCTTGGATGACTAAAAAAATAAAAGACTAAATAAACCATTTGCATATCACACAGCATGCTACATTAACTTAACAATATGAAACTTAAAGAGGTCCTCTACACTCACTCCTGCATTCAGAAGAGAAGCTGAGCCCTGACGTCACATCTACAGGATACCCACTGCTTGAGCATACGACCCACGGGTATCTTACAACGGTCATACTCCGGATGCAGAAGTGAACAGAGCCACAATACTTGTTTATCACATAAATCAAGTTCATATAAAATATCCCAAAAGTCTAATAATCGCTAGGATCACCACCTCGAGAATAAACTAGGATTCAGGTCAGAAGGGTGATATAAATATATAAAAAATATCTAAAATATATATATATATATATATATATATATATATATATATATATATATATATATATATACACACACATATATATATATATATATACATACATACAACAACAAGGCAGAGTCCAGCAATACCGTGAGCAATCCAGGATGCTGTTAAAATTTTTTTCCTTTTTATTCATAAATTCATTAAAATATAATGGTCCAAGCAATTCAGAACAGCATTATCGCAGGAAAATAGCGCAGATAGGACTACGCGTTTCAGCGGTAAAATCCGCCTTCTTCACGGTCCAGAATCTGATCTGCTTTCCAAACATAGAACCTTATATACATCTCACTCCCATCAGGGTAATTACTAACATGTGTGAGAGATTTAAAAACATAAGCTAGAAAAGCAAATCAAACATGTAAGCTATCCGCATATTAATCAATATACAGCATGCATAAGAGTTATAAGGAAAGAATTCAGCATTTTGGAGAGAAATACAATCAGAAAATCCAATAACCTGACCATAAAATTATTTTTTAAGTGATACAAAAGCATAACACATTAGTAATAGCCAGCAACATATAATGCAACAATGTATCAATAGTGCATAATGATATCCATATGATTGTTAAAGCCCTGTGGCATGCGAGTCCCCAGCTCAAATATCCACCTACTCTATCTTGCTAGCACTTTATGAAAATCTCCCCCCTCAATGTTTTTTTTTCGCGATACGATGTATCACATATTTGTCCAGATACAGTAATTACGAGGATTCCATCCAGAAGTTTATTGTCTCTTCAATTCAGTTTCTTTTGGGTCACAATTATTTTTCGTTTGATGAGAGATACTTCCTCCAGACACAAGGCGTGAGCATGGGCGCTAAGTTTTCACCTTCCCTAGCTAACCTGGTTATGTCCGTGTGGGAGGAAAATTATATTTTTAACATTGATAACCCATACAAGGATAATATTGTTTGGCTGGGTAGATTTATTGATGATCTGATATTTGTCTGGAGGGGTAGTCTCTCGTCTGCGAAGGTTTTTTTTTCTTATTTGGATTCGAATGATTTCTATCTAAAATTTACGAGTAGTAGTCATGAGGTATCAACAAACTTCTTGGACTTAAAATTGACCGCAGATTTGGATAGCAATAAGGTCTTGATATCTCCCTATAAAAAAAATCTACTGCATGCAATAGTATTTTTTCTATGTTTGGAAAGCAGATCAGATTCTGGACCGTGAAGAAGGCAGATTTTACCGCTGAAACGCGTAGTCCTATCTGCGCTATTTTCCTGCGATAATGCTGTTCTGAATTGCTTGGACCATTATATTTTAATGAATTTATGAATAAAAAGGAAAAAATTTTTAACAGCATCCTGGATTGCTCATGTTATTGCTGGACTCTGCTTTGCCGTTGTTCACATTTGTATGGATGGACTCCTACGTCCTGATCCGGGCACAACGGAGTTAACCAGGTCAGCTGAGGATCCAGGTGATTCACAGGAGTGAGCTGGTCTACATTGTTGATTATTAAAGCAATTTTAAGAGGCATAAAATGTAACTTTTAAGGTCCAGTCACACTAAGCAACTTACCAGCGATCCCAACAACGATAGGGATCGCTGGTAAGTTGCTAGGAGGTTGCTGGTGAGATGTCACACTGCGACGCTCCAGCGATCCCACCAGCAACCTGACCTGGCAGGGATCGCTGGAGCGTCGCTACACGAGTTGCTGGTGAGCTCACCAGAAACCAGTGACCAGCCCCCAGCGCCGCGTGGAAGATGCTGCGCTTGGTAACTAAGGTAAATATCGGGTAACCAACCCGATATTTACCTTGGTTACCAGTGCACGGAGCTACACGTGCAGGAAGCAGTGCACACCGAGCACTGGCTCCCTGCTCTCCTAGTTACAGCACACATCGGGTTAATTACCCGATGTATGCTGCAGCTAAATGTGCACAGAGCAGGGAGTAGCGCACACTGCTTAGCGCTGGCTCCCTGCTCTCCTAGCTACAGCACACATCGGGTTAATTAACCCGATGTGTCCTGCAGCTACATGTGCACAGAGCAGGAGCCGGCACTGACAGTGAGAGCGGCGGAGGCTGGTAAAGATAAATATCGGGTAACCAAGGACAGGGCTTCTTGGTTACCCGATGTTTACATTGGTTACCAGCCTCCGCAGAAGCCGGCTCCTGCTGCCTGCACATTTAGTTGTTGCTGTCTTGCTGTCACACACAGCGATCTGTGCTTCACAGCAGGACAGCAACAACTAAAAAATGGCCCAGGACATTCAGCAACAACCAACGACCTCACAGCAGGGGCCAGGTTGTTGCTGGATGTCACACACAGCAACATCGCTAGCAACGTCACAAAAGTTGTTCGTTAGCAGCGATGTTGCTAGCGATGTTGCTTAGTGTGACGGGGCCTTTAATCTAGTTATATTAAAAGCTTTTTATCAAGCTAGTAACCCAAAGCTCACTGGACTGCTGGTGCAACCAGCTTAAAAGCGTAATGTCCAGGGAGCCTACGACATATAACAAAATAATCAAAAAAACAAAACATACATAAAGAAAATATTGAGCATGATAATCTCACTCAAGGAAGAGACAGTGGTCCCAATAATGAGTGCCAAAAAAATTATCAAAATTAACTCAATATAAAACCATATAGCGTGAAGTGGCCCTCAAAGGAGGAATCCACAAATATTAAGGCTTATTTACAGAATGAGTTGTAAATTATCTCACCCATTCATCGCAGCTTGGGGTAAACGAATCTGCCTCTATGGGTCCTCACAGCATCCAGCTGGCCCTATAATATCCCTGAGGAAAACTAATAGTATCTGTTACCCCAATGACTTCCGCCCTCACAAGGGCAGACCACATCTAACCCTCTCTTAGTGCCCCTAAAATGTTCCTGGCCCTCGTCCCGACGCGTTTCATCTCTCTAGAATCATCAGGGGACTCTGGAAACACATAGGAGGTCAGAGGTCCTAAGCCCAAGCTCACATAGCACCAGCAGTCCAGTGAGCTTTGGGTTACTAGCTTGATAAAAAGCTTTTAATATAACTAGATTAAAAGTTACATTTTATGCCTCTTAAAATTGCTTTAATAATCTATTTCTAAGTGGTATCCCTCTTTGAAGGATTGCTGTAATCATGGTCTACATTGTTGGACTCATATGCTGTTGGGAGCTTTGACCGTGCTTGTCTCCACAAAGAACAGCCTTTTACTATAGCAGGATTTACCTTTATTGATCAACTGAATACAGCATGTTACCATCCAAGGATTCCATGGGAGATACACATGACCATACGGTACGTCTCAATAAGCTTGCCAGTATTTTTCAGGAAGATATAAATGAAAATTGTCCTGTTGTTGAAAGTACTAACTCCATACTAAATAATTTGGAGCAATCCTTGCGCAAGGAGCAAAAGCTCTGGTGGGACCACAATTCCCTTAATGGTTATTTGGAAAGGAAAATGATACCGCGTCGTCTCAGATTGAAAAAAACAATCTACTACTGCTTATGGAGCGGACTTTCAAAAAAACTGGGACATTATTCTGAGTGAGTGTTCACTTAAATTGATTATAGAGGAGGAAGATAAAGAACTTGTTAAAATTAATAAAGAAATTGAAACTATTAAAAACTCGGTTAAGGATCTGGAAATTTCAGACACCATTACTAAATTCCAGGACTGTATGTATAACAACTTAAAGAGAAGGGAGAATTCCATTATAGCCATAAAGAAAAGAAAATTCTTGAGAGATCTTGAGGATTATAAGAATGATAAAATGTATAATTGGGCTAGTAATCCTCCCTCCATTTTGAGAAAATACAAGCCTTGGTAAAAGAAACCTAAGGTATCCTTCAATTCCACGGCCAATTATGATACCTCTTTTGGAGAAACATCGGATGAATTAACGGACTCCTCGGTTGCTTCAGTAGCCAGTATTCAGACTGGTGGAAAAAAACACCAAAAAAGGAACTTCCAGCAAGAAGGTGCCTTGCCAAAAAACGATCTTGCAAGAGGGGAGGAAGGAAACATAAGTCCAAAAGTCTATCATATGACGTTCCGCAAGCGCCATTAACAGAGATTCCTATATTTAATCTTTCTAGTTATATTCTGACAGATTCACAAATTGGACTTTTGTCTAAAGGACTAGGTTTCTCTCCAGTCAAAAAACTCAATTTGACACTATTGTTGATATCAATAGATTTGCACGCAATTTGACCCTTAAAGTTCATTATAATGAGGATAATATTCATGTGTATAATGATTTATCATCTACCAGTGTATCATTGGATAATAATTGTATTCATTTTAGTGAACAGGTAGCGGTCTCCAATCTAAGACAACTAGAGGGGGAGACAGAGCTGGAGCATAGGGTGAATTTAAATGACAGGTTTCAGACTCGTAATCCTATATTTTACCCAGTAAAATCGAGACCTCCTTTCCTTGATTTTTTTCAGGAAACAATTGAAAGTGAGTTGGTGTCTCTTTACAACCAGGTGGAACATCAAGAGGTTAAATTCAATCTGAGTACTTCTGAACATAGGGCAATTAATGAGCTGAGAGCAAACAGCGATCTCCTTATTGTCCAGGCGGACAAGGGGGGCGCTGTTGTAGCTCTCAATGCTGGTTTATACAGGAAAGTGAACTTGTTGGATCTGGAAAATAGTAGCACCTATGTTGAATTGCCATCAAATCCAACTAATTCATTTAATTCTGAATTATTACATCTGTTACAGGAGGGGATCAGTATGGGTGCTATTTCAGATAGAATTAAGAAGTTTATCTTTTGTGAAACACCGATTGTCCCAATATACCACTCACTCCCCAAAGTTCATAAAGAGGTTTTTCCTCCCCCTCTCAGACCTATTGTGTCTGGGATAGGGTCATTCAGTGAGAAACGAGGGGAGTTGGTGGATTTTTATCTTCAACCCCTAGTGCCATTAACACCAAGTCACCTTAAAGATTCCAAAAGTATGATACAGATTATGGAAAAATTTCACTGGCAATCTGACTATATGTGGCTATCTTGCGATGTGGTGGGGTTATATCCCTCTATCCCCCATCACGTCGCGATACGATGTATCACATATTATTTGTCCAGATACAGTAATTACGAGGATTCCATCCAGAAGTTTATTGTCTCTTCAATTCAGTTTCTTTTAAGTCACAATTATTTTTCGTTTGATGAGAGATACTTCCTCCAGACACAAGGCGTGAGCATGGGCGCTAAGTTTTCACCTTCCCTAGCTAACCTGGTTATGTCCGTGTGGGAGGAAAATTATATTTTTAACATTGATAACCCATACAAGGATAATATTGTTTGGCTGGGTAGATTTATTGATGATCTGATATTTGTCTGGAGGGGTAGTCTCTCGTCTGCGAAGGTTTTTTCTTCTTATTTGGATTCAAATGATTTCAATCTAAAATTTACGAGTAGTAGTCATGAGGTATCAACAAACTTCTTGGACCTAAAATTGACCGCAGATTTGGATAGCAATAAGGTCTTGATATCTCCCTATAAAAAACCTACTGCATGCAATAGTATTTTAATGGCTTCCTCTAGTCATCCCAAACATGTCATTCAGAATATTCCTGTGGGGGAGCTTATTAGACTAAAAAGGAATACCACATCTAGTGATAGATTGGAGGAAGAAATTGAAATAACTTGTAACAATTTAAAAAAAAGGGGGTATCCCAATTGGTCTTTGGAGAGAGCCAAGAAAAAAATAGCAGGCATTGATAGGGTTAAGCTGTTGGATTCTACTAAGAAAAAAAGACAGTTTGACTCCAAAAAGTCTGGGGTAGTTTTCAGCACCAACTATAGTCCCCAGTTTAATTCTATTGTCAAAATTATCAGAAAATATCTTCCGTTATTATCTCAGAATGATATTTTGAAAAACATTGTGGAAAATAATGATATTGCCTTTGTGGCAAAAAGAGCCCCAACCTTAGCTACATTATTATCACCTAGCATGTTCAAAGATCCAGACAAATTCTCCCCTAGCAACTGGTTAAAAACAATAGGATTTTTTAAATGCGGTGCTAATATCTGTAAGTGCTGCGGTTTTGCTAATAAGTCTAAAATATTTACATCTATTTCCAATGAAAAACAGTTTAATGTTCGTTTTATAAACTGTAATACGGAGAATGTAGTTTATCTAATTAATTGCAATATATGCCGCATGCAATATGTAGGCTGCACGATGAACCCCCTTAAAACCAGAATCCGCAAACATCTTTCAGATGCTAGCAATTTGCCAATGGTTGGTGCATCAGTAGTATCCCGACATTTTTCAAAAAAACACAATGGGGATTTACGCGGTTTTTCTTTTATGGGCATAGAGCATGTAAAAAGACCATTGAGAGGGGGAGATTTTCATAAAAAAGTGCTTGCAAGAGAGAGTAGGTGAATATTTGAGCTGGGGACTCGCATGCCACAGGGCTTTAACAATCATATGGATATCATTATGCACTATTGATACATTGTTGCATTATATGTTGCTGGCTATTACTACTGTGTTAGGCTTTTGTATCACTTAAAAAATAATTTTATGGTCAAGTTATTGGATTTTCTGATTGTATTTCTCTCCAAAATGTTGAATCCTTTCCTTATAACTCTTATGCATGCTGTATATTGATTAATATGCGGATAGCTTACATGTTTGATTTGCTTTTCTAGCTTATGTTTTTAAATCTCTCACACATGTTAGTAATTACCCTGATGGGAGTGAGATGTATATAAGGTTCTATGTTTGGAAAGCAGATCAGATTCTGGACTGTGAAGAAGGCAGATTTTACCGCTGAAACGCGTAGTCCTATCTGCGCTATTTTCCTGCGATAATGCTGTTCTGAATTGCTTGGACCATTATATTTTAATGAATTTATGAATAAAAAGAAGGAAAAAATTTTTAACAGCATCCTGGATTGCTCACGTTATTGCTGGACTCTGCTTTGCCGTTGTTCACATTTGTATGGATGGACTCCTACGTCCTGATCCGGGCACAACGGAGTTAACCAGGTCAGCTGAGGATCCAGGTGATTCACAGGAGTGAGCTGGTCTACATTGTTGATTATTAAAGCAATTTTAAAGAGGCATAAAATGTAACTTTTAAGGTCCAGTCACACTAAGCAACTTACCAGCGATCCCAACAACGATAGGGATCGCTGGTAAGTTGCTAGGAGGTTGCTGGTGAGATGTCACACTGCGACGCTCCAGCGATCCCACCAGCAACCTGACCTGGTAGGGAATCGCTGGAGCGTCGCTACACGAGTTGCTGGTGAGCTCACCAGCAACCAGTGACCAGCCCCCAGCGCCGCGTGGAAGATGCTGCGCTTGGTAACTAAGGTAAATATCGGGTAACCAACCCGATATTTACCTTGGTTACCAGTGAATAAAAAGAAGGAAACTTTTTTTAACAGCATCCTGGATTGCTCACGTTATTGCTGGATTCTGCCTTGTTGTTGTTCACATTTGTATGGATGGACTCCTACGTCCTGATCCGGGCACAGCGGAGTTAACCAGGTGAGCTGAGGATCCAGGTGATTCACAGGAGTGAGCTGGTCTACATTGTTGGACATACATATTATATATATATATATATATATATATATATATATATATATATATATATATATATATATATATATATATATATATATATATATATATATATATATATATATATATATATATATATATATATATACACATATACATATACATACATACATACATTCATATATACACATAATTTTATTTATTTATTTGCGAGTGGTCGGCACAGGTGACATCAGCGGTGGGTCGTGGTCGGCACAGGTGACATCAGCGGTGGGTCAGGGCCAGGGGGCCCGTTGCGGCCCCAGCGGTGGGTCAGGGCCGGGGGCCCGTTGCGGCCCCAGCGGTGGGTCAGGGCCGGGGGCCCGTTGCGGCCCCAGCGGTGGGTCAGGGCCGGGGGCCCGTTGCGGCCCCAGCGGTGGGTCAGGGCCGGGGGCCCGTTGCGGCCCCAGCGGTGGGTCAGGGCCGGGGGCCCGTTGCGGCCCCAGCGGTGGGTCAGGGCCGGGGGCCCGTTGCGGCCCCAGCGGTGGGTCAGGGCCGGGGGCCCGTTGCGGCCCCAGCGGTTGCTCTGAGTTTTATGACTTGAAAATGAGGATAAACCTGTCACACAGTCCATGAAACAGATGGCATTCGAGTGCTATCCAAGTGAATCACGGACACCTAAACTTGCAGTATAGTTTTGATCCGACCCCCGCATCAATATCAAATATGACTCCACTATTTTGAATGGACCCATCAGTCCGCAAAAAAAATAAAAATGTAATATCACAAACATGTGAACAACCATATAAACTATCAAAAATACAAGTTCTACTTCCGGATCCGGTCCTGGCTGAGGTGGAAGCTTAGAAGAGAAGCTCCTGCCACCCCTCACAGAAACTGACTAAAAAAGACCCCCCCGGATGAGCCACCAAACAGAGAGCAGCACAGGAGGTTACCTAAAGCAGCCAGCTATGGAACGGTACCTCCTGAGAAGCGCTGGAAGCGGGGAGGGAGCCTGGAGAAGCTGTGACATGGACAGAGGAGAAGATAAGATTATGGCGCTGAGGAGCCTGATGGGGAGGAGCCTGAGCGCATGGTGGGAGACACAGAAAAGCAAACACAGAGCTGGAGGGGGAGAGATAAGGGAGATATGAACGAGGAGTCACAGGAGGACACAGCAGGAGAGAGGTGGATGCAGGGGACTGATGAGGGCGGATCGCAATGGGAGGATGAAGGCGATATGGAGGCAGAGGGGAGAGAAGATGCAGGCAAAGCAGGGCAGCTCAGAGACACAGCAGTGTTGGAGGATGAAACTGACAAACAGTACAGGGAGATTAATCCCACTCAGACACACAGGAAGTCAAATGTAAGAATTAATAGTACCCCTTACAAAGGAAACAAAAAACAGCCTACTACACCAACATCACAAGCCTGCAAGTTATTGGGGGATGGAGGTAGTGGCCCAGTCCAGACAAAGAGAACTAAGAAAACAGCACCACCTGCAGGCCAAGACAAGTACACACAAAAGCTTAATGTGGACTATAAAAAAACTGGCTGAAGAAGTGACATCACACTTGTCAAAAGAGATTAAAGTGGCTATTGAGGCAGCCATACAAACATCATTAGCTAATATGCAAAAACAGATAAATGCCCATGCATCTAGACTGGCAGAATCAGAGCAGAGAATATCTGACTCCGAGGAGACAATACTGGCTATGCAAGCACAAATAGCAGCTCTAGAAAAATCTAATGAATACTTGAAGGATAAAGCCGAAGATTTGGAAAACAGATCGAGACGAAACAACCTACGTATAGTCGGGTTACCAGAGTCTGTGTCGATTGGACAGTTGGATAATATATGCGAGTTGGAGCTACCGCAGGCCCTGGGCATAAAGGCGAAATTCAGAGTTGAAAGAGCCCACAGAGTGGGTCCACTGAGACACCAGGAGGCGAATAAGGGAGAGGGCCAAAACTCAAACAAGAATACCCCGATAAGAGCCAGACAGGTGATTGTCAAGTGCCTTGATTATAAGCATAAGGAGGAAATATTGAGGGCCTTTAGAGAACGAAAGCGTCCACTACAATATCAAGGCAACAGACTGCTAATTTTTGGGGATTATTCAGCGGAAGTATCCAGAAGGAGAAAAGAATTTACCAAAATTTGCTCATTTCTGTACAACAAAAAAGTAAAGTGCCAGCTATTATACCCTGCTACACTGAAAGTTAGAAACCCCAATGGCTCGTTTGTATACTACAAGGACTACAAAGAAGCAGAAAACATTCTCATGGCAGAGCTCGACAAGACTAGGTCAGAAAGGCAAGAAAAAGGAGCTAGTGGAGAAGGGAATAATAGAAGAGGATCCCCCACAAGCTCAGGAAGAGATGTGGGACGTCTTGGGGGACAAAAGCAAGTCGAGACCAGGGAGGAAAGGAGGCCAAGCCCGGGTCTACAGCATAATTCTCGCCCGGAACACAGGAACCAACCCTTGGGAGAGAAACCATGATACCTTAACTGGAACTCGCTCATTATTTTTCCTTTTTTTGCCTGTTTTTTTTTTTTTTTTTCTTCCCAAACAGGAAGAGGCGTTGAGGAGGATGCATTACGGAGAGAGGGTTGAGGAGGTGAGAGGAGGAGGGGGAAGGGAGAAAAGAGAGGAAAACATCCCAAAGTCTGGGTCCTCTTCCCCCCCCCCCCCCTCTTTTTTTTTTTCTTTTTCTCTTCCTTCTTTCTCCATCTTCTTTCCCCTTGGTCTATTTTCTTTTTCTCCTTTGTCCAGGAACGTCATCCAAATTCAAATGAAGTGGGCTTGTTCTGGGCAGACTGATGGCTACCTGGAGTCAGAGATAAGTAGGACTGGAGAATCTTGCTGAGGTTTTGACATACTGTACTAATTTTTGCATAATTTTCAAAGGCTTATTCAAGTTAGTCCGGGGATAGAACATATATTTTATGGGGGGTGATTAGGGAGCTACATATTTTGGCTAGGAATAGGGGAGCTCACCAACGTGGCGGAAAGCACCGTGGATTTCTCGGAAGGGAAAATATGTTTTACAGTTACATGCTTTTTGTTGTATTTGTTATATTTGCAAGGTGGGGAAAGGGAGTGTCGATTTTGTGGTACCAACTGTGATTCTAGTGTCGAACATCTCGTCTTCCTTGATGCAGGGGCCCATAGGGGAGGGAGTAGTAAAAGCAGAATACACAGGTAAACATGATACAGATAACTACGTGGAATGTTAAAGGGCTGAGATCACCTAACAAACGAGCAATGATATTGAGACATCTGAAAAGACTAAAGACAGACATTGCCTTATTACAGGAAACCCACTTGGGGGGGTGGGGGGGACTTTTTCCGCATGAAGAAACATTGGGTGGGCACCGTTTACGGGGCAGCGGCACAAGGTAGAAAAGCGGGCACTATGATCCTAATAAATAAACAATTCAGTCATGAGGTAGTGGCACATGAGGCAGACGACCATGGAAGGTGGCAGCACTTAATCGTTAGTCCAGCGGGTAAACTCAGTATTTATAATGTCTATGGCCCAAATTCACAACAAATCACATTCCATGATGACATAAAGGCCACCATATTAGCAGATGGGGAGGCTAACATTATAGTGGGAGGCGATTTTAACACCGTCCCAGACTCAGCTGAAGATAGGAGGAGGGGCGAGGAGAGGACAGCTAATGTGGGCAGGAGTTTAGACAATAGGGATGTAACATTAGAAGACGTAGGACTGAAAGACATCTGGAGACTAACTCACCCACATGACAGAGTATACACACTTCTCTCACCCTCATGATAGCTGGTCACGTATTGATCAGTTCTGGATCTCGCAAGATTTACTGAGTGGAACGTAAGATTGTGTGATAGAGAATATGGTGATCTCTGATCATAGTCCGGTGAGATTGGGCATTAGAGAGAAATTCAGGAGAGGTACAGATATCATATGGAGATTCCCATCGTTCCTTCTCAGGCAAGATAATTTCCACAAGGTGCTACAGGAGTGGTGGGGAGAATTCGCAGAGGACAATAAGGAACATAGAGAGTCCCCAGTGATATTTTGGGAAACGGCAAAAGCGGTCCTAAGGGGCCGTCTGGTGGGGTACGCAGCCATGATCAAATGGAAAACCAATGAGAATTATAATTTCCATAGTGAAGCAGTACGGGTAGCATATACAAATTATGTGACAAATAGATCTCCCATGACAAAAGGCAGATGGCTGGAGGCAAAAGAGGGATTTGACGAATGGGCCAAAAAAAAGGAACAACCATTCTGGTCGCACAAGGAGGTTGACTTACATAGGTTTGGCAACAAGGCGGGAAGGATGTTGGCCAATCTGGCAAGGGGCAGCAGAAAGATGACAGTGATCTCTAAACTGAAAACAAAGGGGGGAGAGGTGACTACGGATCCTAAGGACATTAATAAACTGCTGGGAGATTACTATAGAAAACTATATGGGTCAGGGAATAACGACATGACTGATGAGGCAGAGTGGCTAAGACAAACCCAAATGCCTAGCTTGACGGAGGAAGATTTGAGTGCCTTAAACGCAGATATCACAATAGAGGAGGTGACGAGAACAATTGGGGAGCTTAACACCAACAAGGCACCGGGGACCTGACGGTTTTAACAGTGAATTCTATAAGGCTCTGAAGGATCTGATCTCGCCGGATCTAACCTCAGTCTTTAATGCTTTCCTGGGAGGGGCGGAAATACCCAAAAATTCCAACATAGCATATATTAAATTACTCCCCAAGGGAACCAAGAACCTGGATGATCCCTCTAGTTATAGACCTATATCGCTCATAAATCAGGATTTAAAAATTATGTCCAAGATCATGGCTAATAGACTGGCCGAGATCTTACCTAGGATCATTACGAATCACCAGGTGGGGTTTATTAAGGGGAGAAATGCAGTCACCAATATCCGAAAGACAATTCTAGTGGTAGACGCGGTTAGACTGGGTCTCACTGAGGGAGGGGCTAGACCTGCCCTAGTTACACTTGACGCAGAAAAAGCGTTTGATAATGTAAATTGGAGGTGGTTAGACAGGGTAATGGAGGCCATAGGGATTGTAGGCAAGATGAGACTTTACATTAGAAACCTTTATGCCAACTCGGGAGCTAGGGTACACACTCCGGGCTTTCTATCAGACGTGTTCCCTTTGATGAAGGGAACAAGACAGGGTTGCCCATTATCTCCTCTTTTATTCAACCTGGCAATCGAGCCGTTGTCAAGAATACTACAGGGACAAAATAGCTTTAAAGGAATCAAGATAAGGGGTTCAGAAGTAAAGACAGCGCATTTTGCTGATGACATCATACTTTATATGGGGAACCCCGGTGCGGATTTGCCACAGACTCTTGCCTTGATTGAAAAATTTGGCTCATTCTCCGGTTTCAAAAAGAACAAAAAAAAGTGCGAGATCATGTTCCTAAAGGGGCATCATGGGACAATGGGGGGACAAATAAGGGATGGCTGTCTATGTGGAATTCCTATAGCACAATCTTCAATTAAATACCTGGGAGTGCATATAGGAAGATCGGTGGAAATAATCTATAACTTGAACTATGGACCGCTAATCAGGAAAATTATAGTTCAATTAAAGGGATGGAAAGGTCTGCCACTTCCATTACTGGCAAGATAACACCTGATAAAAATGATGAGCTTTCAAAGGCTAAGTAAAGGTACGTTATTCCCATTAACAAGATTTTTTATTATTAAAGATGTAAAACACACCATCAGTGGAAAAAAATAGACCAACAGGTCACAGTGAAATAAATACAGTGAACACATACAGAATATAAAATTCCAATTTCTGTGGGACCAGAGGGCTCAAGACTTAACTTGGAAACAGAAAAGCATTCAGGCAGCGCCACAGATAGGAGGTTTTGGATGCTTGCTGTCCATGAACGTCCAAATGAATGTAAGTCAGTGCTCTCCAAGCGTCCCCTTGTTTCTTGTAAAATCAAGGAATGGCAACTGTTTCATTCAGTTTAGCAGAAATAAGCCATTAAATTCAAGATTTACATCAGTCTCCACCTCAACGCGTTTCCCCACATAATAAATATGTGGTTCATCAGGAGGCTACAAAAAAGATAAGTTCTATCAGCAACAAGTTGGAAAAAGTGTTCACCTAGATTGCACACTCATACATTACATCACAAATAGGCATGTAAAATAACAGAACAACACAGTAATACAATAGTACTTGCCCAGGGAGAAAGGGGTATTAGATGTGCAGATCCATGGCGCCCATCACACAGGATCCACGGCTAGTCAGGCAATGCTGAAAGAAATGTACTGCCATAGTCCAGAGAGGCGTCATGGAACTGCACAAAACTGGGAGATTTAAATAGCCCACGGTCTTCTGATCAGCTGTAGGCGGTCAAGGCAATCATGCTAATGCCGATATCGCCACCTGTGCGCATGCCTGATAGAATGCGCACACCTGAGAAAAACCCAGGAGACTGATATATTGTAGGCGCCTCCGTCCGCATCACAACTGCGCCTGCCCAGAATCTAAATGGCAGCATGCATGTGCCGACGGAGGCCCTCATGTGCCAAAAAGTAGGTGGATGTAAACAAGGGGACGGCGCATGCCTGAGGATCATGAAAATCGTGACGCCCACAGGAACGCCGCCGTCCAGATCACCACTGCGCCTTCGCAAATAAACAGGCAGCGCGCACATGTGGACGGAGGCCTCATGGTGCCAAAGTTAAGAAGAAGTAAATAGAAGCACAACGCATGCGCAAAAAACCAACGGAGCCTGCATATAGATAATAAGATAGTGCAGAAAACCGTATATATATGCGCAGGCGTAAGTAAAAAAGTACTTAGTGCCTCTTCCATGAATACAATATTCACCTTTAACCCCCATTAATATAGATATATCCTTAAATATATCAATGACGGTAGTGGTGACTATGGGATAAAAATAAGATAGATAATGAAAAGGACGCCACGACAGACATGACCCTTATTGATAACAGTGTATACCACAGAGGCGTACATGATCATACAGAGACGCCATATCAGATCAAACCCCTAGTAGGCACATAGATTACATAGGCATAGTATGGAATTTGATGAACAAACTGATAACATCGTGTTGTATGAAGTACTGTCAAAAAAGTTCAACAGAAATACAATCATTCCCAGTCAGACAAATCCCCCACTAGGTGAGGGTACATCTGTAACCAGGCTCCCATAGCAAGGACTACAATGCATAGATATTTACCAACAATATGGTCCATTCCAAAAGGAAAGAAGGTTTGCAAAGTAAAGCAAAACAGGTTTAAACTATACAAATTTTGACACCGCTTCAAAGCTAGGTGGGAAGGAAGCAGCCAAAGGAGAGCTGTTCATTCAGCCCCCTTGGGGTTAAAGATCCCATTTTGAATATCCAAGCGGATTCCTTCTGCAATAATGTCCTATCAAAGTCCCCTCCCCTAAGGTTGGGTTTCACCACCTCCAAAATGGAAAATCGGATTTGGGCTACATCCCCCCCATGTATCATATTAATGTGGCGGGAAATTGAAGTGTCCCGTTCATTCCTAATATCCGAAAGATGTTCACCTACCCGCCTCCGGAGTTCTCTTAGGGTCTTACCTATATAGTCAAGAGGACAAGTACAGGTAGCCCTATAGACAACTCCGGAGGTTTTGCAATTGCCAAAATCACGCAGAGGAAAAATCTTCCCTGTAGCTGCACTGATCACCCTCTTACATTGTTCCATAGATCCACAGTATTTACAATTCCCACAGCGAAACATCCCACAGATGCGTCTATCTAACCAAGTCCCCTGTGGTCTGGGTCCCTGGTACATACTATGTACTAGCTTGTCACCTATGGTACGGCCCCGCCTGTAAGTAATACTTGGAAACTTATTGATGTGCTTCACCAGATCAGGGTCAGCCCTCAGAATTTTCCAGTGCTTTTTTATCACTGAAAAGACTCTTTCGGACTGTACATCATATGTACCAATAATACGTGTGATGTTATGATCATTATCACGCACTCGGGGGACCATGATGTTATGTCTCTTGGTATTCTTAGCAAAGGCATAAGATTGCTGAATGATCCTTTTTGGGTAGCCACGGTCTAAAAATCGACCGAACAGGTCAGTGGCTTGTGCCTTAAAGTCTTCTTCCCTAGAGCAGTTTCTGCGTATTCGCAGAAACTGCCCTTTAGGAATACCCCTCTTAAGGGGAATAGGATGGTGGCTGTCCCATTTTAAAAGGGAATTGGTCGCTGTGGGTTTCCGGTGGGTCAAGGTGTGAATCTTACCCCCCTCATCTTTTTGTATGACCAGATCCAAAAAGGTAATGGATGTCGGGTCGCAGGTGTGGGTGAATCTCAGGCCTAAGGAATTGTTGTTGAGGCCCTTAACAAATTTCTCAAACTCAAAAATAGACCCTGTCCAGAGGATGAGAATGTCATCAATGTATCGGACCCAAAGTCCGATACATTGATGAGGTTCCCCATCCTCTCCCCCAAAAACTACTGTTTCTTCCCACCAGCCCAGGTATAGGTTAGCATAACTGGGGGCACAGGGGCTCCCCATTGCTGTACCCCTGAGCTGGTGGAAATACTTAGTGTTAAATAAAAAATAGTTATGATACAGGGTAAAGGACAGGAGCTCTCTAACAAACCTATTATGCCTCACACAATCTACAGCCCTTGACCTCAGAAAAAAATCAACTGCCCTGAGTCCCAGGTCATGGGGAATGGAACTGTAGAGTGCCTCGACGTCAATGGAGGCCAGGATGGTATCCGGGCCCACATCGACGTCTTCGAGGATTTGCAGAAGGTGGGGAGTGTCCCGGACATATGAGGGGAGGGATGTAACGAAGGGGCGTAAAACCTTGTCGACATAGTTGCCAACATTTTGGGACAAGGAATTAATGCCTGCCACAATGGGCCTACCCTTCAGAGGTTCAAGACCCTTGTGCACCTTTGGAAGTGCATAAAAAACTGGTATCACTGGGTGTTGCGGTACCAGATATTCATATTCACCCAGTGATATCAGGTTATCCTGCCTAGCCTCATTAAGTATAGTGTGGAGAATATCAGTGTAGGCTTTTGTGGGGTCACATGTTAACCGTTCATAGGTATCCAAATCATCAAGCAAGGCGTGACACATATCCAGATATTTCGTGTGGCTCAAGACCACAAGATTACCGCCCTTATCCGATTGCTTGATGATAAGATCCCTATTTTTTGATAGTCGGTCTAATGCCTGTTGTTCACCTTCCGTGAGATTAGACCCTATGCCATATAGAGAATGAGGTATTTTTTGGAGGTCCTCTTGTACAAGTTTTAAAAAGATATCAACACTAGTACAATTGGTGGTAGGAGGAGATTTTTTACTTGGTCTCTTCAAATCGGTAAAGGGACCATCACCCCTCCCCCTCGTGTTGTCCCTAAGTAGATCAGAAAGGGACTGAAAACATTCAAAGTCCTCCTCTAATATACCTAAGTCCCTACACTGTTCCCTAGTGTGGTGTTCAAAAAACAATTTCCACCTAAGCTTTCTTCCAAAGAGTTCCAGGTCTTTAATCCAGCCAAAACAATCGAACCTATTGGAGGGAATGAAACCCAACCCCTTAGATAACACTGTATAGTCTTCATGAGATAGAGAGGTATCGGAAAGATTTAATATCCTCCCCTGGCTTGATGGGCTCTGGTATGGGGGTACTGGCCCCCCATATATCGCTGCTCCAAAAAAGAAGAAGAACCAGAGGGGCCAGATGGCACATGCTGGGGCCCCCGATGTCCAAATTGGCCCCCTTTTCTTTTCCTTGATTTCCTTGGGCCTACCCATGAATGAGGGTTATGAGGTAATACGGCAGAAGAGATCGTATTGGTCCTAGATCTCTCGGAATCTGACGTATCCAGATCCGAGGATGATACTACTGAAGGTTGTCTAGTGGGAGGTTGGAAAGCCCTATCCTCCCTATATTCTGCTAGGTCTCTAACAAACTGAGAGTGTTTCCTCTCTTTAAGGTTGTTCTGAAATCTTTCTATTGAGGTCTGCAACAACCCTTCCCTTCTAATAAAATCAGGGTCGCTTTTTAAGCGTAGAGTATTATCAATAGCCGTATTCAACGCAGTGGTGGATGTTGCAAAAAGTTTTTTCTCCTCATCAAGTAGCAGATTCATAAGCCTTAAGGAGGATGCTGTAGATTCCTTCCGCCACAGAACCAAAAAACTCTCAGATGCTGTTCTTGGGGATGGATGTATATTAATTCTAAGCCCCCTAGGGACGATTTGATGTTTAAGATAGTTTTCAAGGCCTTTAATCTCCCACCAAGACCGGATATTATTCTTATAAAGGGCAAAAAGTTCCTTGAAGGAATCTTTCAAAGTGGAACCCGTGTTACTAGAGGAAAATTCCTCAGTAGAAAACACTTGGCTAGCTTCCTCAACCCAAGATGCTGTATTAACGGGACCTGTTAGAAATCCTGCCATACTTCACAAATTAGGTCTAACAAAATTAGGGACAAAGCCCGGGAATATTTATAAACAGTAAAGGTACGTTATTCCCATTAACAAGATTTTTTATTATTAAAGATGTAAAACACACCATCAGTGGAAAAAAATAGACCAACAGGTCACAGTGAAATAAATACAGTGAACACATACAGAATATAAAATTCCAATTTCTGTGGGACCAGAGGGCTCAAGACTTAACTTGGAAACAGAAAAGCATTCAGGCAGCGCCACAGATAGGAGGTTTTGGATGCTTGCTGTCCATGAACGTCCAAATGAATGTAAGTCAGTGCTCTCCAAGCGTCCCCTTGTTTCTTGTAAAATCAAGGAATGGCAACTGTTTCATTCAGTTTAGCAGAAATAAGCCATTAAATTCAAGATTTACATCAGTCTCCACCTCAACGCGTTTCCCCACATAATAAATATGTGGTTCATCAGGAGGCTACAAAAAAGATAAGTTCTATCAGCAACAAGTTGGAAAAAGTGTTCACCTAGATTGCACACTCATACATTACATCATCATCATCATCATCATTTTTATTTAACACTAAGTATTTCCACCAGCTCAGGGGTACAGCAATGGGGAGCCCCTGTGCCCCCAGTTATGCTAACCTATACCTGGGCTGGTGGGAAGAAACAGTAGTTTTTGGGGGAGAGGATGGGGAACCTCATCAATGTATCGGACTTTGGGTCCGATACATTGATGACATTCTCATCCTCTGGACAGGGTCTATTTTTGAGTTTGAGAAATTTGTTAAGGGCCTCAACAACAATTCCTTAGGCCTGAGATTCACCCACACCTGCGACCCGACATCCATTACCTTTTTGGATCTGGTCATACAAAAAGATGAGGGGGGTAAGATTCACACCTTGACCCACCGGAAACCCACAGCGACCAATTCCCTTTTAAAATGGGACAGCCACCATCCTATTCCCCTTAAGAGGGGTATTCCTAAAGGGCAGTTTCTGCGAATACGCAGAAACTGCTCTAGGGAAGAAGACTTTAAGGCACAAGCCACTGACCTGTTCGGTCGATTTTTAGACCGTGGCTACCCAAAAAGGATCATTCAGCAATCTTATGCCTTTGCTAAGAATACCAAGAGACATAACATCATGGTCCCCCGAGTGCGTGATAATGATCATAACATCACACGTATTATTGGTACATATGATGTACAGTCCGAAAGAGTCTTTTCAGTGATAAAAAAGCACTGGAAAATTCTGAGGGCTGACCCTGATCTGGTGAAGCACATCAATAAGTTTCCAAGTATTACTTACAGGCGGGGCCGTACCATAGGTGACAAGCTAGTACATAGTATGTACCAGGGACCCAGACCACAGGGGACTTGGTTAGATAGACGCATCTGTGGGATGTTTCGCTGTGGGAATTGTAAATACTGTGGATCTATGGAACAATGTAAGAGGGTGATCAGTGCAGCTACAGGGAAGATTTTTCCTCTGCGTGATTTTGGCAATTGCAAAACCTCCGGAGTTGTCTATAGGGCTACCTGTACTTGTCCTCTTGACTATATAGGTAAGACCCTAAGAGAACTCCGGAGGCGGGTAGGTGAACATCTTTCGGATATTAGGAATGAACGGGACACTTCAATTTCCCGCCACATTAATATGATACATGGGGGGGGATGTAGCCCAAATCCGATTTTCCATTTTGGAGGTGGTGAAACCCAACCTTAGGGGAGGGGACTTTGATAGGACATTATTGCAGAAGGAATCCGCTTGGATATTCAAAATGGGATCTTTAACCCCAAGGGGGCTGAATGAACAGCTCTCCTTTGGCTGCTTCCTTCCCACCTAGCTTTGAAGCGGTGTCAAAATTTGTATAGTTTAAACCTGTTTTGCTTTACTTTGCAAACCTTCTTTCCTTTTGGAATGGACCATATTGTTGGTAAATATCTATGCATTGTAGTCCTTGCTATGGGAGCCTGGTTACAGATGTACCCTCACCTAGTGGGGGATTTGTCTGACTGGGAATGATTGTATTTCTGTTGAACTTTTTTGACAGTACTTCATACAACACGATGTTATCAGTTTGTTCATCAAATTCCATACTATGCCTATGTAATCTATGTGCCTACTAGGGGTTTGATCTGATATGGCGTCTCTGTATGATCATGTACGCCTCTGTGGTATACACTGTTATCAATAAGGGTCATGTCTGTCGTGGCGTCCTTTTCATTATCTATCTTATTTTTATCCCATAGTCACCACTACCGTCATTGATATATTTAAGGATATATCTATATTAATGGGGGTTAAAGGTGAATATTGTATTCATGGAAGAGGCACTAAGTACTTTTTTACTTACGCCTGCGCATATATATACGGTTTTCTGCACTATCTTATTATCTATATGCAGGCTCCGTTGGTTTTTTGCGCATGCGTTGTGCTTCTATTTACTTCTTCTTAACTTTGGCACCATGAGGCCTCCGTCCACATGTGCGCGCTGCCTGTTTATTTGCGAAGGCGCAGTGGTGATCTGGACGGCGGCGTTCCTGTGGGCGTCACGATTTTCATGATCCTCAGGCATGCGCCGTCCCCTTGTTTACATCCACCTACTTTTTGGCACATGAGGGCCTCCGTCGGCACATGCATGCTGCCATTTAGATTCTGGGCAGGCGCAGTTGTGATGCGGACGGAGGCGCCTACAATATATCAGTCTCCTGGGTTTTTCTCAGGTGTGCGCATTCTATCAGGCATGCGCACAGGTGGCGATATCGGCATTAGCATGATTGCCTTGACCGCCTACAGCTGATCAGAAGACCGTGGGCTATTTAAATCTCCCAGTTTTGTGCAGTTCCATGACGCCTCTCTGGACTATGGCAGTACATTTCTTTCAGCATTGCCTGACTAGCCGTGGATCCTGTGTGATGGGCGCCATGGATCTGCACATCTAATACCCCTTTCTCCCTGGGCAAGTACTATTGTATTACTGTGTTGTTCTGTTATTTTACATGCCTATTTGTGATGTAATGTATGAGTGTGCAATCTAGGTGAACACTTTTTCCAACTTGTTGCTGATAGAACTTATCTTTTTTGTAGCCTCCTGATGAACCACATATTTATTATGTGGGGAAACGCGTTGAGGTGGAGACTGATGTAAATCTTGAATTTAATGGCTTATTTCTGCTAAACTGAATGAAACAGTTGCCATTCCTTGATTTTACAAGAAACAAGGGGACGCTTGGAGAGCACTGACTTACATTCATTTGGACGTTCATGGACAGCAAGCATCCAAAACCTCCTATCTGTGGCGCTGCCTGAATGCTTTTCTGTTTCCAAGTTAAGTCTTGAGCCCTCTGGTCCCACAGAAATTGGAATTTTATATTCTGTATGTGTTCACTGTATTTATTTCACTGTGACCTGTTGGTCTATTTTTTTCCACTGATGGTGTGTTTTACATCTTTAATAATAAAAAATCTTGTTAATGGGAATAACGTACCTTTACTGTTTATAAATATTCCCGGGCTTTGTCCCTAATTTTGTTAGAGCTTTCAAAGGCTGCTGTATCCCTTCCAGACAATCCCGCTATTGCTAAAACTAAAGGATGTGAATAAGCTCAACTCCGCGTATACAGAATTTCTGTGGGGGGGAAGGAAACCCAGAATAAAGCTGCGTACGCTGATGAAGTCAACAGAGGAGGGAGGTCTAAACTTTCCAGATGTCCAAGGATATAATCTTGTATGTATCATGAGGCATGTAATTGATTGGGTGAGAGGAACGAGTAGGCACTCAGATCATGCGATGGAAACTAAATATGCGTCACCGTGGGATCTGACGTCCATTCTGCACTCCCCACTATCCAGGGTTGAAGGGCACATAAGGAACTCAATTATATTCCGAGACACCATGCTAACATGGAAGTCCATAAGGAAAAAACTGGGGCTCTCATGGAAAGTGTCCAAGTACTTGAACCCCTGGGCATTCCCAAATTTTCCCCTGGGACGAGAAAACAAGCTATTTACTAGATGGAAAGAGAGGAGAGTCAGGAGAATGATAGATGTCATGAATGTGGAGGACAGGAGGTGGATGACAGGTCGGGAAGTGTTGGATAAGTACAACCTTAATAGCTCACATATCATCCAATATGAACAATTGAAACATGGAATAATAGGAGACCTTGTTGTGGTTGGAAGAGAGCAGAACAGAAGTTCGATTGATGAGTTACTGGAATGTGATGTAACAAGTATAAATGTCTCTAAAATTTATCGATCGCTAAGGGGGGTGCTTATCTCACGGGAGGATAGTCGGACTTTAACAGCGTGGGGGAAACAATTGGGAAGGGAAGAAGTGGTGGATGATATACTGAGAGGATGGGTACAAGTGCGAAAACATTACCAATGAGAGATGGAGAGACACTCAATTCAGAATTCTATATAGGGCCATTATGGGTTTCAACATACCAGGTAGGGATAGGTGGTGTCCTAAGTGTCAAAAAGAGAAAACGGATATGCTGCATGGGCTATGGGAATGTGAGACAATCGCTAGGTTCTCGAACCAAGTCAGACTATTTGCCCAGTCAACATGGGGAATTTTCAGCAAACTAGACTTAATGGTGTGGATTTTCCACTCCTTTGAGGGAGGAGTAGGAGGAGGACCGAGCACGCAGGAAAAGAGGAAATACGCAATAACGCATGACATAGCCATGATAGCTAAGCGTTGCATCTTAAAACACTGGATTCAAAGGGAGGGCCCATCCATAAAGGAAGTTATGGGCGAACTACACAACCTTCTGAAGTGGGAAAAACTAGAAGCGGAGAGGGATAAAGATGGGTTGACAGCCAAGTTTTTTGTGAGATGGAGACATTTTATTGAAAGCCAATTCACACAGGGAGAAATAATTAATTAACCTGATGGCACCTTTTGTTCACTCGGAGTGGTATATCCTGAGCGATATCCAGGACAGCCTGGTTAAACTAAGAATCACCTAGGAGGGGGCTCTGGAGGGAGGGGGAGACGAGACGATTGGGAATACCAAGGCACGCTAGCAAAATTGAAATCATTCAGGGACGACAGAGATTTAACGAATTGTATTGCATATGTTATATTATATTTCATTACCTCTGTTTTGGTTTAATGTTACTGTATACTATCTTAAATCGAACAGCAACATGGAACTCCAAATTGGGGTATCACCCACCTCTATGTCACATTTTGTCAGACGAATGTTCTTCTTTTGCAATGATACTTGTCATGTTTTTACAAATTTGAAAAATCAATAAAAAACGTTTTGGAAAAAAAAATACAAGTTCTGTGAAATACACGGAGAGAACGTGTACTAAAAAAAGCTGATGTTTGAATGAGCTCGTCAAACTTATCCTCTACATCTACACAGGCCACAGAATCCAGTTGTTGAATGATTACATTGTCACCATTCCGGCTTTGTCTCAGAGAGCATCTCCCCTTGATTGTCCTTTCTAACAATTAAAGCGTACTTTTACTTACAAAAGAAAGTGATTATAGTGCAGGACTCTGCAGTATAATCATTATTCTAAATTACTACATGTTTCATACCTGTTCTTGCTGGTAACCTGTTCACGGACCGCCTGCAGCACGGACTGCCTGAAGTCTATGTTGTAGGCTGCACTATACTAAGCATCATCCTACCTGTCACGCTTCATTACTATATGACGCTCCCTCCTGCACTGAAGACAGAGGCCTAACAGCAGAAGGCCGCTGCCTAGTTTGGTGCAGCCCCCAGCACAGACTTCAGGTGGTCCGTGCTGCAGATCAGCAGTGAAAACATTTAAATAGCGCGATTTAGAAAAATGCTCATACTGCAGAGTCCTGCATTAGGATTGCTTTTCTTTTGCAAGTGCAGGTACCCTTTAAGTATTAGAAAAGACAAAGTACATTGCACAATCCTTCCCCCCAACTCAAGTACATTGGCAGTTCTAGTCAAGGGACCTTGGATGGAGTTATGAGCACAATCTTCTGAAAAAGTGTTCCATTAATTATGGCTACTGTTTGAGGCCTCCTTCACCCCTCCATGCAAAACACAATGTTTTACACGGTCCGTGGTGAAGGTGCATGTATGTGTTCTACGTCAACTGTTCCTGTGCTGTCCCTATGACATCTGGATAGCACACATACAGCATGACCTGGTATACTTACCTGTCCCCAGCACGGCTGTTACTTCTGGGTCCGCAGTCAGTGCAGTGAATATGCAATAATGAGCGGCCCGGAAGCAACAGCAGCGCCAGAGGCAGGTAAGTATATGGTGCTTAAAAAAAAAAAAAAAAAAAAAATGTATACACCCTTTGAACTATCATAGAAAATTAATTTCCCGTTCTACAAGGTTAAATTTCTGAAAATGGAAAGCTTAAAAGTCCAATTTGAAAAATAAATAAAATGTAAATTTAACCTTGTACAACTGAGAATAAATATTGTATGATAATTCAAAGTGTGTATACATTTTTTTTTTTAAAGCACCCTGTATAAATCTTCTTTATTTTTACATGACCTGTGTTTTCTTAGACACATTTCACGCGTGTGTTCCACATGGACACATGATCCATGTCAAAACACAGACATGTGCGCAGACCCATTGAGTGTAATGGGTCTACAGGTGTTTGTGTCTCCAATACCTGTGAAAATGGATGTCACAAGTACCGTAGACATGGATGTGTGAAGGTGGCCTGAGGGTTAGCAACTAGTGTCATAAATAAGTTGAGTAATTCTTAGCTGAGATAAGTAAAAAGACAAAAAAAAAAAAATGTGTTGTTGAGCTCAAAATAGCTGCAAAAATGAGTGTGAGTGTATATTATACAACTAACTGATAAACTGAAATGTGAAAGTACAGTGGAACCTCGGTTTACAAGTAACCCGGTGTGCGAGCATTTCGCTACACGAGCAAAACTTGCTGTAAATTTGTAACTCCGTTTACGAGCAAGCTTTGCTGTACGAGCAAATACCGAACACACTTCCGGTTCCATACTTTCACTGCGCTCTGACCCACTCTTGCAGTCCGCACAAACACGCAAGCACACACACATATTATGCTCACCTTACCTACTGTTCCATCACCGGCCTCATGGTTCTTGTAGTTAATGGAGGAACTTCCGCTTTCAGCCACTACTCAAAGGCAGCACGCTGGTCAGAGGCAAGCGACTCCTACCTTTGATGTCAGCGCGCTGGCAGCGGAAGCTCCGGCATCGGTCGCGATGGTTACCCGATACACATCTGGTACCGGCGGACTACAAGAACCAGGAGGCCGGCAAGGGAACAAAAGGTAAGGTGAGCATAATGTATGTGTGTGTGTGCCTGTGTGGAATGGCACAACAGGGGACCAGGATGGGACATTGAAGTTGTGGAATGAATTGTCTGAGCTTGCATTATTTCCTATGGGAAATCTTGCTTTGCTGAACGAGTAACTTGGTTTACAAGCACAGTACCAGAACGGATTGTTCTCATAAACCAAGGTTCCACTGTATGTCCAGCACAGGAAGAAGAAAAAGCCTTATTTATTGGTCAAGTTAAAATCTAAAAACAACCATTCCATTTTTTGTTGCAATAATTTGTTTGGCTGTCCCAGCTGATGCACAGAACGTGTAGGTGGGCTGGCGATTGTAAAATATATTTACTTGGTAAACTGAGTGTCATTCCATATGAAAACGGCCGGCTACCTGTCGATTTCAACAGCTGTGCTAGCCCCATAATGCATCACAGCTGACACAAGGAAGCGGACTAAGCCATTGAAATAAGGCTAGGTTCACATTTCCGTTGTTTTGCATCAGTCACATGCGTTGCTTGACGCTTGTGTCTGATGTGTTGTACAACGGATGACAAGAATTGTAATTCATTGTTATCATAAAGCGGATTCCGTTGTAAAACGGGAGAGAGAGAACGATCAGCTGATCGATCTCAAAAGCCAGCGGCCGGGAAACCGATCGAGAGAGAAAATCGAGACCGATCGAGAGAGAAAATCAAGACCGATCGAGAGAGAAAATCGAGACCGATCGAGAGAGAAAATCGAGACCGATCGAGAGAGAAAATCGAGACCGATCGAGACCGATCGAGACGCACATTCATTTGAATAATTAAAAAACACAAGATTCAAGCATGCGCAGTGAAAACATAAGGATTCCGCTGCTCAAAAAACGTTACATGCTGCATTCCTGCTGCCCGATAGTCAGTCGTTCCACGACTGATGAGTCGGGCGGCGGATGCAGTGCAAAGGCATCAGTCGCAATCCGCCGCTCATACAAGTCTATGGGAAACAACAGAATACGCCAAACGGATTGCGTTGTTTATAAGAGCGGCGGATTGTGACTGATCATAAACAACGGAAATGTGAACCTAGCCTAAGACGTTAGCCAGCTCCTTCACACACAGCGCTGGTCATGTGCTGACAAAGAAAGGTTTCCTTGTCCACAAACCTAGGGGCCACACTGCCTGGACATGGGACCGCAGCAGCACCTGGGCAGTTACATTGTATTAGTATCAGTAAGTTATATAACATTGTATTTCGAGACCATTCTTGGCCGGACAACCCATCTATAAAAGAGAAGATAACTCATTTCAAATATTATTAAAACTGCAGCAAACGCTCCTTTAGGCCCCTTTGCGACGTCTGTGTTTCAGGTACTTGTGACATGAGCTTTTAATACAGATGCCACACGTACACATGTTATTCTCGGGAGTTACTCACACGTCCGTGTTTTCACACGGACCATGTGGCCCTGCACAGACAAGTCCGTTTTTCTCCGGTAGCACGGGTGTCATATGGACCACACACTGATGTGATCCGTGTAACATTTACCAGAGAAAACACGTGTCTTTGAAATTAAATGATTTTCTATACTCACCAGTCTCCAGCGGCGCTGTCTTTGGCGCTGCTGTCTCCTGCTTCAAGGCCCACTAATTATGCTCATTGCATATTCACTGCACAGCAGACCTGGAAGGAGCAGTATCGCTGGAGACATGGGAGCATCCAGCAAGCAGTGTGTGTGCAGTGACGTCCAAGAGGTCATCGGACTATCCAATGAACTGGGATGACCTTCTGATGACGCTCATGCGACACCAGTGCTATCGAGGGTGTCACGATAGTGACTTAAACTGGTTCATCAGAACTCCGATGAACCCGTGACGTTATTGCTGCGACACCCACGGTAGCGTGGTTGTCATCAGAAGGTCATCTGAGTTCATTGGATACTCCGATCACCTCCTGGATGTCACTGCACACACTGCTTGCTGGATACTCACCTGTCTCCAGAAATGCTGCTTCTTCCAGGTCCGAGGTGCAGTGAATATGCAAAGATCATAATGAGAGGCCCTGAAAGCAGAAAACAGCAGCGCCAAAGACAGCACCACTGGAGACAGGTGAGAATAGAAAATCATTTTATTTCAAAGACACGTGTTTTGTCCGATACGTGTCACACTGATGTCACACGTATGACCATATTGACGAGCGTGACTTGTACCTGTTTAAACACTTACGTCTGAAAGGGGCCTTAAAGTCATCCAGATACATCCAGAAACAGCTCATAAATGAGATCCCCTATAAGCAGTAAATTAAAGAATCTGGCAGCAGGTTTTTGCCACCTAATTGAGGGCAGCATAATGTAGGGACAGAGATATTGATTCCAGCGAAGTGCCACTTACTGGGCTGCTTAGTGTAGTTTTGATAATTACTGCTGATGAACCAGTGATTTTATCATTAGAGGACTACTTGGCCTGCTGTCAATTCATGAGCTCTGTATAACTGCTAGATCTGTAGAAGAAAACATTCATTTTGTCAAGCAAATGACAGCTCAGTAAGTGGCATCGCTGGAATCAGGGTCTCTGTCTCTACATTATGCTACTCTCAGATAGGGAAGCAAAAACCTGCTGACAGATTCCGTTTAATGTGCCTACAAAAGCAAGAATACCAAACATTAAACTGCTTACCATTTGTAAAAAATATCTGCAGCTTCCAATACTCTTCCTCACTTAAGAATTTCAAGTCTTTTTGTCGTTCCTTCAATAAATCTTGTTTATCGAGTATCCACTGCAAGCTAGGAAACAAAAGCACAAGAATGGATGAACATGTGAGAAGTATTATGTCTGCGGTTTCTAAGCTGAAGACTGGCAGGGTTGGGGGAATCTTTGGATGAAGAGTCCCCACAGTAACGTGAAGGGCTATTGTAGACGGGAGATACCACGTCCAGTCACTAGAGGGGAGCTGTGTAGCTGGACTAAACCTTTTCCCATCAAAATTACAGTTTGGGGATCGTGTGCCTCCTGGCAAAAAACAGATCAGTGATCGCTACATGGGAGCCCTCTCTAAGGCAACGTGCCCACGATCAGTATTTGTTGAGTTCTTAACGCTGCAGAATTTCTGTACCCTAGTTTACTTGCAGTTTTTCAATGTTTTTTAGTGTGTTTTTTTTTAATGTGCATTTTATTAAACATTTTTGATGCTGCTTTTTTTTTTTATGTTTGGTATGTCATCCTTTAAAGCGCACCAATCACCAGGATTTTCCTATATAACCTAAAGCCAGTGCAATACTAGCATTATTAGGCTGATTCTATATTTATCTTTAGTGGTCAGCTTCGCATGTATAGGTTTTGAAACAAGCAAGTAAAGTTTGTTAAATGAGCAGCTTTTGATTGACAGCAGCTGCCAATCAGCAAATAGCGGGGGTGAGTTTTCATAGTGATTCCTGCCTCCCTGCCTGTCTGTCTGTCCTCCCCTATCTGTTATTTCTGCTAATTCTATTATAGAATCGTGTTACTAAGTGGCTAGAAGGACCTGTGCTGATGTCATACTCATGTGACCAGAAGGGGTGGGGCCTCAGCCAACAGAAAAATAATGTTGCTTCCTGATATCAGCTATGTTGGCTGAGGCCCCACCCCTTCTGGTCATATGGGTATGACATCAGCAAGGTCATTCTAGCCACTTAGTAAAATGATTTTATAGTAGAATTAGCATAAATAATAGATAAGGGAGGAACAACAGGCGGGGGGGGGGGGGGGGGGGGAGTAATCACTATCAAAATCCACCCCAGCTATTTGCTGATTGGCAGCTGCTGTCAATCAAAAACCTGCTCATTTTACAAACTTCACTTGCTTGTGTTTCAAAATCTATACATACGAGCTGACAATTAAAGGTATATATAGAATCAGCCTGATAGTGCCAGTATAGCACTGGCTTTAGGTTATATAGGAAAATCCTAGTGATTGGTGCACATTAAATAAATCTGTATTGTTTTTGTAATGTCCTGGTATTGACATTAGGTGCAGATTACATGCTTCTTGGATGCGTTTATGCTGCAGAAATGCACTAAAAATAAGTGCATTTTTTTCACCTAATCTAATACAAGTCTATAGGGGGGGGGCGGGGGGGGGGGGAATTTAGAAAGATCAGCGGACCCCCAAAGAGAAATAAACATGTGGATTGGAAAAACGCACTGCAGCGTAACAAAGCACAGTAGATACGAGATTTCTACAAATCTCATCCGCTTGGCTTGAACTATAAAATGTCACACAGCGGAAATAGGAAGAGTCAAAAATGCAATAAAATCTCATTGTGGGCGCGTCCACTAATAAGACTTCATTCACACCTGAACTGGAGGCCTACTTTCCGATACTGTTACATTTACTGCAACAAGTAATGCAGCAATCAGCTTATTTATTCCAGTAACATTCAGCACAACAGGATGGTAAACCAACAGGCCCCAAACAAGTCAATGGGGCACAAGAGGCACTACTGGTATCTGGCATACAAGAGGTCCGGGGACTGCCAGCATCTCTAGACTTCTGCTCATACAATGAAACTTATAGGGAACCTGTCAGGTCCAATATGCACACAGAGTTACGAGCAGTTCTGGGTGCATATTGCTAATCCCTGTCTAACTGCCCCTGTATACACTAGCATAGATAAAGGGATCTTTAGAAAAAGTATTTCTAAAGATGTTTTACCGTATGCAAATGAGCGAGGGCACTAGTCCCCAGTCGGCTCCATTAGCATGTTAGTACGCCCCTGTGGGTGTGCCATCATGCTAATGAATGTGCAGCATCACAGGATGATTTCACTCACCTCTCTGATGCAATCGCGTCTGACGCTGGATTTCGGCTCAGTGCGCATGATCCCGGACTTCCGGTTATGCGCACTACTTTAGTTTGAAGCCAAGACGCGTACACCCAGCTTCATAGTGCGCATGACCGGAACTCTGAGGTCATGCACACTGAGCAGAAATCCAGCGTCGGACGAGATAGCAGTGGAGAGGTGAGAGAGATCATCCTCCGACGCTGCACATTCATTAGCATGATAGCACACCCACCCACAGGGGCGTACTAACATGCTAATGGAGGCGACTAGCCAGGGGAACTAACCCCAAGGGACTAGTGCCCTCGCTCATTAGCATACGGTAAAAATCTTTAGAAATACTTTTTCTTTAGATCCCTTTATCTATGCTAGTGTATACAGGGATGGTTAGGCAGGGATTAACAATATACACCCAGAACTGCTCGTGGTTCTAGGTGCATACTGGACCTGACAGGTTCCCTATAAATAGGAAAAAAGCAGCTCAGATGTAAATAGTGTCCAACTATCCAATGGGGTATATGAAAATAGGTTTTTGTAAACTAGGCGATCCATTTAATCTACAGAAATATGGATGCTGTGACTAAAATGGGATAGTACATGTAACTTGTCACCTGGAATGGTCAGTAGCACCCAATGAACCTGGTCTATTGCCTCCTTTGACATTTGCCATTCATGTACAGGGATGTGTGCACTGTGTGTGTGCAGCGGCCTCAGTAACGGAGCCTGTTCTTCTCTGCAGGCATCGGAGATGGCTCTGATCACGCTTTTACCTTCCTACGTGCCCTGACAATTGCATCAGCAGCAATTAAAATGTTGGGGGTGATGTAAAGTGTCCCAGCTACTATCGGTCCTCACAACACGAAGGTGCCAACAGCTTTGTTATGGACCAGGTGGGCCTACCGAAGGACCCCAAGTGTGCCCAGTCTATGGCTAGACTGCATAGGGGATAAGTGTACAGTAATGCAGGGCATTGTACAAGCACGTCAAAAGGATGATGTCACGTAGGAGACTAATAAAAAGGGGGAAGAAAAGATAATTGTTTCTAAAGGTTCATATCCCTCCTCCTCATGTTGGAAAGTAAACAAAATTCTAAAATAAAAAACATTTGGCATCGCTGCGAGAAAACTCTCCGAGCTAAGAAAATATATATCCAGTACTTTAAATGGCGGGACCAAGAGAACGGTAGAATCACTGTTTGTGGGCACAGCGCCCCCCAAAAAAGTGGAATAAAGACCAGAAACTCACCACAGAAAGGGTCAATTAGTCTATTATAAAAAGCCCTGATGAAGCGCTACTGACTGAATGGTAAAGCAATATTAGGTCAGACAGGGTGACCCCCCACCCCCCCAGACATCAGCCCCCCAGACAGGGTGACCCCCCACCCCCCCAGACATCAGCCCCCCAGACAGGGTGACCCCCCACCCCCCCAGACATCAGCCCCTCAGACAGGGTGACCCCCACCCCCCCAGACATCAGCCCCTCAGACAGGGTGACCCCCACCCCCCCAGACATCAGCCCCTCAGACAGGGTGACCCCCACCCCCCCAGACATCAGCCCCTCAGACAGGGTGACCCCCACCCCCCCAGACATCAGCCCCTCAGACAGGGTGACCCCCACCCCCCCAGACATCAGCCCCTCAGACAGGGTGACCCCCACCCCCCCAGACATCAGCCCCTCAGACAGGGTGACCCCCACCCCCCCAGACATCAGCCCCTCAGACAGGGTGACCCCCACCCCCCCAGACATCAGCCCCTCAGACAGGGTGACCCCCACCCCCCCAGACATCAGCCCCTCAGACAGGGTGACCCCCACCCCCCCAGACATCAGCCCCTCAGACAGGGTGACCCCCACCCCCCCAGACATCAGCCCCTCAGACAGGGTGACCCCCACCCCCCCAGACATCAGCCCCTCAGACAGGGTGACCCCCACCCCCCCAGACATCAGCCCCTCAGACAGGGTGACCCCCACCCCCCCAGACATCAGCCCCTCAGACAGGGTGACCCCCACCCCCCCAGACATCAGCCCCTCAGACAGGGTGACCCCCACCCCCCCAGACATCAGCCCCTCAGACAGGGTGACCCCCACCCCCCCAGACATCAGCCCCTCAGACAGGGTGACCCCCACCCCCCCAGACATCAGCCCCTCAGACAGGGTGACCCCCCCCCCCCAGACAGGGTGACCCCCCCCCCCAGACAGGGTGACCCCCACCCCCCCAGACAGGGTGACCCCCACCCCCCCAGACAGGGTGACCCCCACCCCCCCCAGACATCAGCCCCTCAGACAGGGTGACTCCCCCCCCAGACATCAGCCCCTCAGACAGGGTGACCCCCCCCAGACAGGGTGACCCCCACCCCCCCAGACAGGGTGACCCCCACCCCCCCAGACATCAGCCTCTCAGACAGGGTGACCCCCCCCCCCCAGACATCAGCCCCTCAGACAGGGTGACCCCCCCCCCCCCCAGACATCAGCCCCTCAGACAGGGTGACCCCCCCCCCCCCAGACATCAGCCCCTCAGACAGGGTGACCCCCCCCCCCCCCAGACATCAGCCCCTCAGACAGGGTGACCCCCCCCCCCCCCCCAGACATCAGCCCCTCAGACAGGGTGACCCCCCCCCCCCAGACATCAGCCCCTCAGACAGGGTGACCCCCCCCCCCCAGACATCAGCCCCTCAGACAGGGTGACCCCCCCCCCCCCCAGACATCAGCCCCTCGGACAGGGTGACCCCCCCCCCCCCCAGACATCAGCCCCTCGGACAGGGTGACCCCCCCCCCCCCAGACATCAGCCCCTCAGACAGGGTGACCCCCCCCCCCCCAGACATCAGCCCCTCGGACAGGGTGACCCCCCCCCCCCCCAGACATCAGCCCCTCAGACAGGGTGACCCCCCCCCCCAGACATCAGCCCCTCAGACAGGGTGACCCCCCCCCCCCCCCAGACATCAGCCCCTCAGACAGGGTGACACCCCCCCCCCCCCCCAGACATCAGCCCCTCAGACAGGGTGACCTCCCCCCCCCAGACATCAGCCCCTCAGACAGGGTGACACCCCCCCCCCCCCAGACATCAGCCCCTCAGACAGGGTGACCTCCCCCCCCCCCCAGACATCAGCCCCTCAGACAGGGTGACCCCCCCCCCCCCCCAGACATCAGCCCCTCAGACAGGGTGACCCCCCCCCCCAGACATCAGCCCCTCAGACAGGGTGACCCCCCCCCCCCCAGACATCAGCCCCTCAGACAGGGTGACCCCCCCCCCCCCAGACATCAGCCCCTCAGACAGGGTGACCCCCCCCCCCCAGACATCAGCCCCTCAGACAGGGTGACCCCCCCCCCCCCAGACATCAGCCCCTCAGACAGGGTGACCCCCCCCCCCCCCCAGACATCAGCCCCTCAGACAGGGTGACCCCCCCCCCCCAGACATCAGCCCCTCAGACAGGGTGACCCCCCCCCCCCCCAGACATCAGCCCCTCAGACAGGGTGACCCCCCCCCCCCAGACATCAGCCCCTCAGACAGGGTGACCCCCCCCCCCCCCAGACATCAGCCCCTCAGACAGGGTGACCCCCCCCCACAGACATCAGCCCCTCAGACAGGGTGACCCCCGACATCAGCTCCTCAGACAGGGTGACTCCCCAACATCAGGCAGGAGCACACTCAAACTACCAGTGGGGAGCGGTTCTGTTAGCAGGGTGCCCTCAGTCTGTGGTCCTCCAAGTAAGGACACCCCAGCGCTCCTCCCCGGAGGCCCGAGCTCCCCGCCTGCCACTTGCGGCACTTACTAGTGAGAGCTCTGCCAGAAGTTCCCCGCCATGAGCGCCACACCGGGAGCAATAACACCGAGCGCAGGGTGACGGTACTGCGACCTGGGATCCGCCGCTCTGCACCGACCGCAAAGAGCTGCAGCAAAGACTCCTGGAAGAGAGCCGGCGCAACCTCCAAATCCGTCCGGCCGGAACCAACAGCGCCTGGGAACCAATGACAGGCGGCTTCCGTCTGCTCTCCGCTCATAAATGATGCTTGGTAGAGGCACTTTCTGAGGCTGCATTGCTCAATGATTATAGTCTCTCAGAAGAGGGATCAGTGCTATTCACTGCAATCATCTCAGACTGAACTATGAATCTGCTCATCCTGAGCTACCCGATTCATGTCTGTGTATACGGAAGTAAAGGAGGTGATGACACCTGTGCACAGCTGGGAGACAATGACTTTTGACACTAGTTTATTTCAGTAATTCATAACAAAAAGGGAAACACATACATTATATAGAGTCATTGCACACAGAGTGATCTATTTGTTTATTTTTGTTATGTTAATGTTAATGATTATGACTAGGGCCGGACTGGGACTAAAATTCAGCCCTGGCATTTGGGGGTGCACTGGCCACTTTTAGCATGGTGACTGTGTAATATCTGTGTGCAATTACACGCTGCGACATCGCTAGCGATCTCGTTAGCGATGTGACATGCCAGATCTGCCGAGATCGCACATGTGACCGGCGCTATAAACGACCTATGTGCGATCTCGGCAGATCGCATCTGCAATCTGGCGTGTCACATCGCTAACGAGATCACTAGCGATGTCGCAGCGTGTAAAGCACCCATAAGGCTAGTTTCACACTTGCGTTAATTACCTTCAGTCGCAATCCGCCCTTTTGGAAAACAGCGGAATAGACTTGTATGGATGACGGATTGTGACAGAAGTACCTGCGTTGCTTCCGCTGGCCGACGCAGCATGTAACGTTTTTTGAGTGGCGGAATCCTTTATGTTTTCACTGCGCATGCTCATCTTTTTTTTAAATCACAGAAACTTTATTTTGTCTTTCGGTGGCCGAACGATCAGCTGAGCGCCCGGCAGCCGGCTTTTGAGAGCGGTCAGCTAATCGCCCGGCAGCCGGCTTTTGAGAGCGCTCAGCTGATCGCCCGGCAGCCGGCTTTTGAGAGCGCTCAGCTGATTGCCCGGCAGCCGGCTTTTGAGAGCGCTCAGCTGAGCGCCCGGCAGCCGGCTTTTGAGAGCGCTCAGCTGAGCGCCCGGCAGCCGGCTTTTGAGAGCGCTCAGCTGATTGCCCGGCAGCCGGCTTTTGAGAGCGCTCAGCTGAGCGCCCGGCAGCCGGCTTTTGAGAGCGCTCAGCTGAGCGCCCGGCAGCCGGCTTTTGAGAGCGCTCAGCTGAGCGCCCGGCAGCCGGCTTTTGAGAGCGCTCAGCTGAGCGCCCGGCAGCCGGCTTTTGAGAGCACTCAGCTAATCGCCCGGCATCCGGCTTTTGAGAGCGTTCAGCTGAGCGCCCGGCAGCCGGCTTTTGAGAGCGCTCAGCTGATTGCCCGGAAGCCGGGTGATCAGCTGATCGTTCACAATAGTCTGCTGCCAGTAAAACTAAAGAGAAAAAAAAGCTTTCCGTTGTTTTGTACGATCCATTGCATCCGTTGCATCCGTCACACAACACAATGCAATGGATGCCATTCAACGCAAGTGTGAAACTAGCCTAACACGACCATATAACATAGTCACGGCTGCATCCGGTATTACAGCTCAGGCCTATTTATTGCTCTTAGCAGCAGGACCTGGTGAAGCCGCTATTTTCCCTACAGAGCTGGGGCCCATAGATAATGAAGAGGATGCTGCTCTCCACATAATACTGCGTCGTCATATAGCTGATGGGCAGAGATACAAAATCAGATCCCCTGAGCTAATATTGATGACCTCTTCTACAGATAGGTGATCAGGGAAGCTTTTGTTGTCACTGGTGATAATTTTGGACACATACCACTTAGGGAATGTGCAATTACATTTTTTGGGGGCAGATCCCACCATGGAAACTACTATGAAAAATCCTCGAATGACCATCTGCCTCTCCTCGCTGTGCACAGGATCAGGCTTTTGAGCATCTTTTACCCACTTCAGGTTCCTAAAACCACCAAGTGATTAAAAGAAGTGGCCGGTCCATTCTTCTGGTGTTTTCTACTCGTTCTGTATTTTTCAATGCAGATCAATGGGAAGGCTCGGAAGATGCCGGAATCTACAACTCCCAGCTTGTCCTTAACAATGGTAAGGAGATTCTGGCAGTTGTTATCAGACCGGACCATACAGGAACCACAATACTGATAAGACGCAGGCAATATCACAAATAATCATTTACATCCAGGTACCTTTATAGGTGACATCTTCTGAGTCGTTCCCATCCTTTTTGTCTCCACGCAGTACAGACGCCATGATGAGGTTTCGTGCCCACCGCTCGTCTCTGAAGACCTCCATCTTTATTCTTCAGCAGCACTTCCCCTCACAGCACCTTTACAAATAAAAGTATCATTATACTGCCCCATAAATATAAATATCCCCCATGCTGTGCCCCTGAATAAATAATTGCTGTGCTTCCTTCACAAAATATCCCCCAACACTTCCCTTATCTAAAATACCTCCCACACTGCCTCGCTCCTTAATATACCCCCACGCTGCCTCTCTCCTTAATATACCCCCATGATGCCTCTTTTCATAATGTCCCCATACATAGCTTCTCTCCATAATGTCCCCTCCACACTGCTCTCTTAGTAATATACCCCCGCACTGCCTCTCTCCATAATGTCCCCCATATTGCCCCTCTACATAATATTCCCCCAAACTGCTCTTTTGTAATCCCCGCACAAACGCACAATACAATGCACCCCCATCACCCCCCCCCCACACACAATATAATGCACCCCCCATTACCCCTCCCCACACACAATACAATGCACCACCCATTACCCCCTCTGTTACGGTTGCTGCGAGCACTGGAGACTATGTCCAGATTTCTTGCTACTGCACATGTGCGAGCGCTGGAGACTAAGTCCAGATTTCTTGCTACTGCACATGTGCGAGCGCTGGAGACTAAGTCCAGATTTCTTGCTACTGCACATGTGCGAGCGCCGGAGACTAAGTCCAATCTTGGAGCCATTGCACATGTGTGGGTGACATCATCGCTGACACGAGGTCACATGTCTCTGACACCTTCTATGCCGATTGGTCGCTGGTCATGTGCTTGTGACGTCTTGCTCGGTGATAGGCCAGCATGACGTCACTCCTGTCGTTCTGGCAGCGGATTGGCTCTGGTGTCCTCCATCTTGGATGAGGCACAGAGTCTATATAAGACCCTGACACACGCCGCATGGTGCTCAGTCCTCTTGGTTCATGCATATGAGTAGACGCTCTGTGCGCGTTCCTCTAGGCATTCCTCTGTCTATGCTAGGTGAGCGCTACCGGCAGGGTAGCGTTCTTATACCTTACAGCTTCGGCTGCTGTCCGTATCCTTACCTCTTAGGGGAGCGGACATAGGCAGGTGCCTGAGGCACATGGTCTGGCTGGGCCTTGTGATTCTACTCGTAGGTGGACGTTGCCGCTAGGGTAACGTTCCTTATACTGCGTCTGGCAGTTGTTCGTATCCTCGCACACTAGGGGAGCGAACAGAGGTAGGAGCTTTGTGCGGCTTACGCTGCTGTTCGTCTCTTTTGCACCACTAGAAGAGCGGACCTAGGCAGGTGCCATATCTAGTGGTTCGTGTCCTCGCACACTAGTGGAGCGAACGCAGGTAGGAGCTTTGTGCGGCTTACGCTGCTGTTCGTCTCTTTTGCACCACTAGAAGAGCGGACCTAGGTAGGTGCCATTTCGCACACATTGCCTTTGTCTCTGTGATTGTTAACAGAGATCATTCCACACACCCTCCAAGTAAGGGAGGAATTGCTTTACTTACTTATTATATCCTTCTGTGAGTTAACAGAGGTATTGCACTCTGCCATAGTCTGCAGCAAAGTCTTTGCACGGTGGACCCTGACTGTCTGATACTCCTTTCGGTTATTATCAGACAGCCCCCCGTAACATTAGGACTGAGCCAAGGGTCTGGCAGTTATGGCAGAATATCAGCAGTTACACCGTTACATACAAGTACTTGAGTCACGGCTCAAGAGTATAGAGGATAAACCTCAGACCATGGTGACATCTGCACATGATCCTCGACTTGCTCTGCCAAACAGATATTCTGGCGATGCCAGATCATGTCGTGGTTTCATTAGTCAGTGTCAGATACACCTAGAGGTCAACTCTTCTCGCTTCTCTACGGAGAGGTCCAGAGTAGGCTTTATCATCTCATTACTTCAGGACAAAGCCTTAGAATGGGCGACTCCCCTATGGGAGCGCTCTGATGTGGTTACTCTGAGACATCAAGACTTTCTTGATGCTCTTAAGGCGGTATTCATGGGTCCGCAGGTTACCCATGATTCGGCCCTGAGACTGTTAGATCTATCTCAGGGTTCGTTATCCACTAGTTCTTATGCCATTGCTTTTAGAACTCTGGTGGCAGAACTAGATTGGCCAGAGAAGGTGTTGATTCCTATCTTCTGGAGAGGGTTGGCAGGCTATGTCAAGGATGCCCTTGCTACTCGTGAGGTCCCTGCTTCTCTGGAGGACTTGATCACAGTTGCAACGAGGATCGATGTACGCCATAAGGAACGTAGACTCGAGGTCTCTTCCTCACGCCCTAAGCATCGGGCTATTCCAGTTGTTGAGGGTCCACTACCATCTTCCTCAGCATCTGAAACATCTCCCACTCCTATGGAGTTAGGTCATACGTTCTCCAGACTACGCAAGTCTGGTCCTCCTATATGTTACGTATGTCGTCAGGCTGGGCACTATGCCAACAAGTGTCCTAGTCGTCAGGGAAACTCCCTGGCCTAGTAACCATTAGAGGGGGGTTACTAGAGACGTCTTCTGCACCCTCTAAGTGTTGTATCCCAGGTCAGCTCTCGTTATCTGAGAATACATGGCCTATTATGGCTTTTGTGGATTCCGGAGCTGACGGGATTTTTGTGTCCTCAGGATTTGTAAAGGGACACAATATTCCCTCTATCATGTTAGAGGCGCCTATTCCTGTCCGTGTTGTTAATGGAACTATGTTGTCTGACTCCATTACATTGAGGACAGTTCCCTTGCGCCTTTCCCTGTCTCAGGGTCACATAGAGGAGATTTCTTTTCTTGTTTTGCCTGAGGGTATAGACGACGTCCTTCTGGGTCTTCCATGGCTTCGGACTCATGCTCCTCACATTGACTGGGAGTCTGACAGCATTATTAGTTGGGGTTCGAAATGTCAGTCCCGATGTCTTCCCTTACCACCTAAGGTCGTTGCGGTTGCATCAACTGATCTCTCTCCCATACCTACACCCTATTTGGATTTCGCTGACGTGTTCTCCAAACAGGGTGCTGAGGTTCTTCCACCCCATAGGCCGTATGACTGTGCCATAGACCTTATCCCAGGTTCGGTTCCACCTAAAGGCAGGGTTTACCCCCTGTCGATACCTGAGTCAGAGGCCATGTCGACCTATATAAGAGAGAGTTTAGAGAAGGGGTTCATTCGTAAGTCTGTCTCTCCCGCGGGAGCTGGGTTTTTCTTTGTTCGGAAGAAAGAGGGTGATTTGCGTCCCTGCATAGATTACAGGGGTCTCAACGCAATCACAATAAAGAACAAATACCCATTACCTTTAATTTCGGAGCTCTTTGACAGACTGAGAGGAGCTCAAGTTTTTACGAAGTTGGATCTGCGGGGTGCGTATAACTTGGTACGAATTCGAAAGGGTGACGAATGGAAGACCGCTTTTAACACCCGAGACGGTCACTATGAATACCTCGTCATGCCTTTTGGGTTATGTAATGCACCCGCAGTATTTCAGGACTTCGTAAACGATGTGTTCAGGGATTTACTGTTATCCTCAGTAGTGGTGTATCTGGACGACATCCTGATTTTTTCTCCTGATCTGGAGACTCATCGTCAGGATGTCGTTCGTGTCCTTTCCCGTTTAAGGGAGCACTCATTGTTTGCTAAACTCGAGAAATGTGTATTCGAGCAGTCCTCATTGCCTTTTTTGGGTTACATTATCTCACAAGAGGGTCTGGCTATGGATCCTGCGAAGCTCTCTGCTGTCCTGCAATGGTCCGAACCTCATTCCTTGAAGGCGGTGCAACGCTTCTTAGGATTCATAAATTATTACAGGCAGTTCATACCCCATTTTTCTACTTTGGTGGCCCCTTTGGTGGCCTTGACTAAGAAAGGTGCTAATCCCAAAGCCTGGTCTACTGAGACATCTCAGGCTTTTGAGGCAGTAAAAAGACACTTTTCAACTGCTCCCGTTCTTCAAAGACCCGATGAGAATAAGCCCTTCCTCTTAGAGGTTGATGCCTCTTCAGTGGGTGCTGGTGCGGTCTTGTATCAAAAGAACGGTGCAGGTAGAAAAAGGCCGTGTTTCTTCTTTGCTAAAACCTTTTCACCGGCAGAGAGAAACTATACCATTGGGGATAGGGAACTGCTCGCCTTGAGATTAGCCTTGGAGGAGTGACGTCACTTGCTGGAAGGAGCGAAACATCCTTTCCAGGTCTATACAGACCATAAGAATCTGACGTACTTACAAACCGCTCAGCGTCTGAATCCTCGCCAAGCCCGCTGGTCCTTGTTTTTCTCCCGCTTTCACTTCTCCATCAACTATCTGTCTGGGAGTAAGAATAACAAGGCAGACGCCCTGTCTCGCTCTATGCTTTCTACCCAGGAAGAGATTGACGAACCTCGTCTTATCCTTCCCTCCAGGGTTTTTCATACGCTCTCCCCTGTGACGTTAGACCAAATCCCACCGGGCAAGACCTTTGTTCCGCCTGATCGACAGAATGATATACTGTCATGGGCCCACACCTCAAAGGTGGGTGGGCATTTTGGTATTAGGCGGACACGAGAGTTACTGGAGAGGTGGTATTGGTGGCCACACTTAGCCAGCCACGTCAAGAGATATGTCGGTTCCTGCTACTCGTGTGCTCGCAACCGTCCATTACGGCAGAGACCGGCTGGGCTCTTGCATCCTTTACCAGTGCCAGATAGACCATGGGAGGTGGTAGGCATGGACTTTGTGGGTGATCTTCCATGTTCACAGGGACATAGATTTGTGTGGGTCATTACGGACCATTTCTCCCGGATGGTTCATCTCGTACCGTTATCGAGAATCCCATCTTCCAGGGTACTAGCCAAACTATTCCTCAAGCATGTCTTTAGGCTTCACGGGATGCCAGATCGTATCATTTGTGATAGAGGCCCGCAATTTACTTCCCGTTTCTGGCGAGATCTTTGTAGCCTTCTGCAAATTGAGTTGAATCTCTCTTCGGCATACCATCCGGAGACTAATGGTTTGGTTGAACGTACCAATCAATCTATGATTATATACCTTCGACACTTTGTTGCTGAGAACCACGATAACTGGTCCTCCCTCCTACCCTGGGCAGAATTTGCCCTTAACAATTCGCTGGCTGAGGCCACTGGGCAGACACCGTTCGTACTCAATAATGGGCAACACCCTAGGGTACCGGTACCGTTTCCCGCTGCTGCACCTCCTCCTCTTGTGGCCGACTGGGCAACTAATGCCAGAGAGGTTTGGGATCGGACTCAAGAGTCGATCCAAGCAGCTAAGGACCGTATGAAGACGGTGTCCGATAGGTTTCGTCGCCCGGCTCCTGTCTTTTCTCCAGGGGACTTTGTGTGGCTCTCTGCAAAACACGTGAGACTTAAAGTGAGCTCTGTCAAATTTGCTCCTCGCTTCCTGGGTCCTTATGAGGTTCTTCGACAGGTAAATCCTGTAGTCTATCAATTGAAGTTACCTGTCCATCTTAGGATTCATGACAAATTCCATGTCTCACTGCTAAAGCCGGCTATTTTACCTCACGCTCGTGAAGTGCACTCTCCTGCCTCTGATTCCTCTCGCTCTAGCTATGAGGTACGAGCCATAGTTGGTTCTAAGATGGTTAGAGGGCGCAGGTTCTTCTTGATAGATTGGGAGGGCTATGGCCCGGAACATCGCTCTTGGGAGCCTGAGGAGGCTGTCCATGCTCCCGACTTAGTTGCCGATTACCTGCGTCGCCGGGAGGGGGGCCCTTGAGGGGGAGGTACTGTTACGGTTGCTGCGAGCACTGGAGACTATGTCCAGATTTCTTGCTACTGCACATGTGCGAGCGCTGGAGACTAAGTCCAGATTTCTTGCTACTGCACATGTGCGAGCGCTGGAGACTAAGTCCAGATTTCGTGCTACTGCACATGTGCGAGCGCTGGAGACTAAGTCCAGATTTCGTGCTACTGCACATGTGCGAGCGCTGGAGACTAAGTCCAGATTTCTTGCTACTGCACATGTGCGAGCGCCGGAGACTAAGTCCAATCTTGGAGCCATTGCACATGTGTGGGTGACATCATCGCTGACACGAGGTCACATGTCTCTGACACCTTCTATGCCGATTGGTCGCTGGTCATGTGCTTGTGACGTCTTGCTCGGTGATAGGCCAGCATGACGTCACTCCTGTCGTTCTGGCAGCGGATTGGCTCTGGTGTCCTCCATCTTGGATGAGGCACAGAGTCTATATAAGACCCTGACACACGCCGCATGGTGCTCAGTCCTCTTGGTTCATGCATATGAGTAGACGCTCTGTGCGCGTTCCTCTAGGCATTCCTCTGTCTATGCTAGGTGAGCGCTACCGGCAGGGTAGCGTTCTTATACCTTACAGCTTCGGCTGCTGTCCGTATCCTTACCTCTTAGGGGAGCGGACATAGGCAGGTGCCTGAGGCACATGGTCTGGCTGGGCCTTGTGATTCTACTCGTAGGTGGACGTTGCCGCTAGGGTAACGTTCCTTATACTGCGTCTGGCAGTTGTTCGTATCCTCGCACACTAGGGGAGCGAACAGAGGTAGGAGCTTTGTGCGGCTTACGCTGCTGTTCGTCTCTTTTGCACCACTAGAAGAGCGGACCTAGGCAGGTGCCATATCTAGTGGTTCGTGTCCTCGCACACTAGTGGAGCGAACGCAGGTAGGAGCTTTGTGCGGCTTACGCTGCTGTTCGTCTCTTTTGCACCACTAGAAGAGCGGACCTAGGTAGGTGCCATTTCGCACACATTGCCTTTGTCTCTGTGATTGTTAACAGAGATCATTCCACACACCCTCCAAGTAAGGGAGGAATTGCTTTACTTACTTATTATATCCTTCTGTGAGTTAACAGAGGTATTGCACTCTGCCATAGTCTGCAGCAAAGTCTTTGCACGGTGGACCCTGACTGTCTGATACTCCTTTCGGTTATTATCAGACAGCCCCCCGTAACACCCTCCCCATACACTATACAATACACCCCCCATCACCCAGTATATATACACACACACTACAATGCACCCCCCATCTCCCCCTTGCCACATACACACTACAATACACCCCCATCACCTCCTACACACACACACACACACACAATACACTCCCCATCACCCTCTTGCCACACACACACACAATACAAAGCACCCCCCATCACCCCCTCCACACACACACACACACACACACACTACAATGCACCCCCATCACCCCCTCTACACACACGCACACTGTACACTGCACCCTCATCACCCCCTCCACACACAATACAATGCACCCCCTATCACCACACACACTACAATGCACCCCCCATCACCACACACACATACAATACAATGCATCCCCCATCACCACACACACAATACAATGCACCCCCCATCACCACACACACACACACACACACATACACACACAATATAATGCACCTCTCATCACCACACACAATACAATGCACCCCCCATCACCACACACACACACATACATCACCACACACATTCAAATACAATGCACCCTCCATAACCCCCACACACACAAATACAATCCACCCATCACCACACATACGCACACACAATGTACCCATCACCACACACACCCGCCCCTCCCTCGGAATACAGTAGTCCCCCTCTGCCTGTCGCAAAGTTGTGTTCCTTCACAAATGTTCCACCATTATGTGCCCTCGGCTTGTCCCCACTCATCCACATTAAATTAAACCTGTCATCTTCAGCTCCTCCATGGAGCACTAACTGCTGCCCGTGTGTCTGCGTCTCCCGCAGCACTGTGATGACGTCAGCAAGGTGCTAATGTCATCACGTCGGGGGCGGGCCGTAGTCATGGCACTACACACTGTTCAAATGTATTTACATCTGAAAGACGCAAATACATTTTGAATAGGAAGGAGGAAGCTGCGGTCACCGCCACCGCCACGCTCCTCAGCAGTGTGTGCATGCCACGCACAGTATCACACAACAGGGCCGGCACAGCACAATGCGCTACCTCCTGATCCTGCTGCAGCTAGTGTGCGCACGGCAAATAATGCTGCCCGGCCTGCACACTGCTGAGTAGAGTGGCGGTGACTGCAGATAGAGCGGCCCACTACAGGCACCGGCCCACTACATGGACCGGCCCATCTGGCATTTACAAGAATTGCCCTATGGCCAGTCCAGGCCTAATTATGGATTACAGCCAGTGAAAACCCAAAAGTCATTATCTCAGAAAATTAGAATAATTATCACACAACACCTGCAAAGGCTTCCTAAGCATTTAAAATAGTCCCTTAGTCTGGTTCAGTAGGCTACACAATCATGGGGAAGACTGCTGACTTGACAGATGTCCAGAAAGCAGTCATTGACACACTCCACAAGGAGGGTAAGCCACAAAAGGTCATTGCTAAAGAAGTTTGCTGTTGACAGTGCTGTATCCAAGCATATTAATGGAAAGTTGAGTGGAAAGAAAAAGTGTTGTGGAAAAAGGTGCACAAGCAACCTGGATAACCACAGCCATGATTGGATTGTTAAGAAAAGGACATTCAAAAATTTGGGTGAGATTCACAAGGAGTGGATTGCTGCTAGGTGAGTGCTTCAAGAGCTACCACACACAGATGTATTCAGGACATCGGCTACAACTGTTACATTCCTTGTGTCTTGCACTCATGCCCAATAGACAATGCCACAAGCATCTACCTTCGTCAAGGAGAAAAAGAACTGGATTGTTGCTCAGTGGTCCAAGGTGTTGTTTTCAGATGAACGTAAATTTTGCATTTGGAAATCATGTCCCAGAGACTGGAGGAAGAGTGGGGAGGCCACAATCCAAGCTGCTTGAGGTCTACTGTGAAGTTTCCACAATCAGTGATAGTTTGGGGAGCTATGTCATCTGCTGGGGTAGGTCCACTGTGTTTTATCAAGAACAAAGTCAGCGCAGCCGTCTATCAGGAAATTTTAGAGCACTTCATGCTTCCCTCTGCCGACAAGTTTTTTGTAGATGTAAATTTAATTTTCCAGCAGGTCTTGGCACCTGTCCACACTGCCAAAAGTACCAATACATAGTTTAATAACCACAGTATCAGTGTGCTTGATTGGCCAGCAAACTTGCCAGACCTAAACCCCATAGAGAATCTACGGGGTATTGTCAAGAGGAAGATGAGAGACAACAGACCCAACAATGCAGACAAGCTGAAGGCTGCTATCAAAGCAACCTGGGCTTCCATTACACCTCAGCAGTTCCACATTCTGATAGCCTCCATGCCACGCAGAGTTGTTCTGAAGCCACTCCTTTGTTATTTTAGCTGTGTGCCTAGGGTCATTGTCTTGTTGGGAGGCGAATCTTCGGCCAAGTCTGAGGTCCAGAGCACTCTGGAAGAGGTTTTCGTACTTGGCCGCATTCAGCTTTCCTTCAATTGCAACCAGTCGTCCTGTCCCTGCTGCTGAAAACCACCCCCACAGCATGATGCTGCCACCACCATGTTTCACTGTTGGGATTGTATTGGGCAGGTGATGACCAGTGCATGGTTTTCTCCACACATACTGCTTAGAATTATCACCAAAAAGTTCTATCTTCATCTCATCAGACCACAGGTTTGTAGTGTGATCCAATTTACTTGTATTACGCTGTAATGTAGCAGTGACACCTAGCAAACTTTGTGGCTGTGTAATCCTAGCCTACGTAAAGGACTAGACTCCGATGGGCCCTGGTGCAAAATTTGTCTTCCATCCTGGTATATACAGTACGTCTTCCTTCCTGGGCCTCTTCCTGGAAAATATGTCTCCCATCCTAGTTTATATGTTCCATCCTGAGCCCATTTCTTGTAAATATGTCGCCATCCTGAAAAAATATGTCTCCCCATCCTGGGCCCATTCCTGGTAAATATGTCTCCCATCCTGGTATATACAGTACATCCACCATTCTCATAGATATGTCTCCCATCCTGGTAAATATGTCCCCATCCTGGGCCCCTTCCTGGTAAATATGTCCCCAATCTTGATAAATATGTCCCATCCTGGGCCCCTTCATGGTAAATATGTCTACCATCCTGGCAAATATGACCCCCATCCAGGTAAAAAAAAATCTATTTCCACCTGCTCGCTGGATTCCATCTGTTTCGCTCCTAATCCTGGTAACTATGCCCCCCATTCTGATATGTTTACCCAATCCTGGTATACATGTCAACATCCTGGGCCCCTTCCTGTAAATATGTCCCCATTCCTGGTATATATGTCTCCTTTCTGGTAACATATGTCCCAATCCTGGGTCCCTTCCTGGTAAATATGCCTTCTATCCTGGTATATATGTACGCCATCATAGCATATATGTCCCCTATTCTGGTATACATGTCAACATCCTTGGCCCTTTCTTTGTAAATATTTCCCCAGTACTGGTAGATATGTCCCCATCCTGGGACTCTTCCTGATATATATATATATATATTCCTTTATCCTAGGCCCCTTCCTGGTAAATATGTTCCTCATCCTAGTAAGTATGTTCCTAATCCTGGTAAATATGTTCCCCATCCTGGTAAATATGTTCTCCTTCTTGGTATATATGTCCCCATCCTGGTATATATGTCCCCTTCCTGGTATATATGTCTGCCATTCTAGTATATACAGTGCCTACAAGTAGTATTCAACCCCCTGCAGATTTAGCAGGTTTGATAAGATGCAAATAAGTTAGAGCCTGCAAACTTCAAACAAGAGCAGGATTTATTAACAGATGCATAAATCTTACAAACCAACAAGTTATGTTGCTCAGTTAAATTTTAATAAATTTTCAACATAAAAGTGTGGGTCAATTATTATTCAACCCCTAGGTTTAATATTTTGTGGAATAACCCTTGTTTGCAATTACAGCTAATAATCGTCTTTTATAAGACCTGATCAGGCCGGCACAGGTCTCTGGAGTTATCTTGGCCCACTCCTCCATGCAGATCTTCTCCAAGTTATCTAAGTTCTTTGGGTGTCTCATGTGGACTTTAATCTTGAGCTCCTTCCACAAATTTTCAATTGGGTTAAGGTCAGGAGACTGACTAGGCCACTGCAACACCTTGATTTTTTCCCTCTTGAACCAGGCCTTGGTTTTCTTGGCTGTGTGCTTTGGGTCGTTCTCTTGTTGGAAGATGAAATGACGACCCATCTTAAGATCCTTGATGGAGGAGCGCAGGTTCTTGACCAAAATCTCCAGGTAGGCCGTGCTATCCATCTTCCCATGGATGCGGACCAGATGGCCAGGCCCCTTGGCTGAGAAACAGCCCCACAGCATGATACTGCCACCACCATGCTTGACTGTAGGGATGGTATTCTTGGGGTCGTATGCAGTGCCATCCAGTCTCCAAACGTCATGTGTGTGGTTGGCACCAAAGATCTCGATCTTGGTCTCATCAGACCAGAGAACCTTGAACCAGTCTGTCTCAGAGTCCTCCAAGTGATCATGAGCAAACTGTAGACGAGCCTTGACATGACGCTTTGAAAGTAAAGGTACCTTACGGGCTCGTCTGGAACAGAGACCATTGCGGTGGAGTACGTTACTAATGGTATTGACTGAAACCAATGTCCCCACTGCCATGAGATCTTCCCGGAGCTCCTTCCTTGTTGTCCTTGGGTTAGCCTTGACTCTTCGGACAAGCCTGGCCTCGGCACGGGTGGAAACTTTCAAAGGCTGTGTAGGCTGTGGAAGGCTAAAAGTAGTTCCATAAGCCTTCCACTTCCGGATGATGCTCCCAACAGTGGAGACAGGTAGGCCCAACTCCTTGGAAAGGGTTTTGTACCCCTTGCCAGCCTTGTGACCCTCCACGATCTTGTCTCTGATGGCCTTGGAATGATCCTTTGTCTTTCCCATGTTGACTAAGTATGAGTGCTGTTCACAAGTTTGGGGAGGGTCTTAATTAGTCAGGAAAGGCTGGAAAAAGAGATAATTAATCCAAACATGTGAAGCTCATTGTTCTTTGTGCCTGAAATACTTCTTAATACTTTAGGGGAACCAAACAGAATTCTTGTGGTTTGAGGGGTTGAATAATAAATGACCCTCTGAATAAACTTTTCACAATTTAAAAAAAAAATAAAAAAAGAAATAACATTCTTTTTTGCTGCAGTGCATTTCACACTTCCAGGCTGATCAACAGTCCAAATGTCACAATGCCAAGTTAATTCCGAATGTGTAAACCTGCTAAATCTGCAGGGGGTTGAATACTACTTGTAGGCACTGTATGTCTTCTATCATGGTATATATGACCCCATTCGGTGCCCCTTCCTGGCATATATGTCCCCTATCCTGGTATATATTTCCTTATTCTGGGTCCCTTCCTGGTTTGTATGTTCTCTCTTTTACCTGTAAAAACAAAAAACATCAGGAGTAGGCAGACCCCTTCCACCTCCGATCGTGATTGCTACCTTTGCGACCAAGATCGTTACACACCTGCTCAGTTTCTTTATAAGACTATTGCAGCTCTTAGTAGAACATTTTGTCAAGGAGTACAACTCCCTTTAATGCACCAATTCGATCATTTTTTTTCACTGCTGGAGTGCTGCTTTAAATCTAAGTTCCCTAATCCTACTCTTATACTCACCCATTGGCATATTCTCTTCAATCTAGCTTCAAGAGGAACCTGAAGACCCACCTCTTCCGACATGCCTACAACCTACAATAACCCTCAGTCCAGTACACCACTGCGCAACCAGCTCTGTCCTGGCCTACTGTATCTTCACCCATCCCCTGTAGACTGTGAGCCCTCACGGGCAGGGTCCTCTCTCGTCCTGTACCAGTCTGTTTTGTAATGTTAATGATTGTTGTACTAGTTTTTCTGCATACCCTTTTCACTTGTAAAGCACCATGGAATAAATGGCGCTATAATAATAAAAAGTAATAAAATAATAATAATATCTTCTGTCGGTCTCCTACAGTTTTTGACCTGGCGGCTGCTTTGAAATTTCATGTAGCGAGCTAAAGGTCATTCTTCAATGCAAGTCTACGAGAGCCTTGGCCCTCATAGACTTGCATTGAGAGCTGGTGATGTAACCTTTGACTTCCAGCCAGTCAGAAGTTCCAGTCACAAAATGGTGCCACAAGACTGTAGTGGCGGCATTAAAAGGTGAAGACACAGAAGGGTGAGTACAGTGAGAAAAAAAGTACTTAGTTAGCCACCAATTGTGCAAGTTCTCCCACGTAAAAAGATGAGAGAGGCCTGTAATTGACATCATGAGACCTATGACAACTATGAGAGACAAAATGAGAAAACAAATCCAGAAAATCACCTTGTCTGATTTGGCAAGATTTTTTAAAAGTTATGTTGGAAAATAAGTATTTAGTCAATAACAAAAGTTAATCTCAATATTTTGTTGTATATATTTTGTTGGCAATGACAGAGGTCAATTGTTTTCTTTAAGTCTTCATAAGGTTGGCACACACTGTTGGTGGTATGTTGGCCCATTCCTCCATGCAGATCTCCTCTAGAGCAGTGATGTTTTGGGCCTGTCGCTGGGAAACACAAACTTTCAACTCCCTCCAAAGGTTTTCTATGAGGTTGAGATCTGGACACTGGCTAGGCCACTGCAGGGCCTTCATACGCTTCTTACGAAGCCACTCCTTTGTTGCCCTGGCGGTGTGCTTGGGATCATTATTATGCTGAAAGACCCAGCCACGTTTCATCTTCAATGCCCTTGCTGATGGAAGAAGGTTTGCTCACGATACATGGCCCCATTCATTCTTTTATGTACACGAATCAGTTTTGATCTTCACCATAGTGGATTGTGACTGTTTGAGGTTGTGAACAGGTGTCTTTTATACTGATAACAAGTTCAAACAGGTGCCATTACTACAGGTAATGAGTAGAAGACAGAGGAGTCTCTTAAACAAGAAGTTACAGGTCTGTGAGAGCCAGAAATCTTGCATGTTTTTAGATGGCTAAATACTTATTTTTGACCATAATTTGCATAAAAAAATAAATAATAAAAAAAAATCCTGCCAAATCAGACAAGGTGATTTTCTGGATTTGTTCTCTCATTTTGTCTCTCATAGTTGTGGTCTACCTATGATGTCATTACTTACAGCAAGATGGAATTGCAGCTGTATATTGCTCAGGCCAAAAGACTACTGCTACTCCAGCAGGATACAGCTAAACCCCCACTAGGTGGAGGCAACACAGGTGCAGGTGGAGCCATTCACACTCACTTCCAAATATGGAGGAGAATATTTTCTTTTTTGCTTTTTTATATTACCTATGATGTCAATTGCAGACGTTTCTCATCTTTTTAAGAGGGAGAACTTGCACAATTAGTGGCTGACTAAATGCTTTTTATCCCAACTGTATATTACTATGGGCTTGGATCTTTGATTAAAAGCACCACTCCAGCGCTGCCCCCCCCCCCCCCATTGGAGTGGTGGTTTAATAGTATTTCAGCTATATAACTGTAGACTTTCTGGTTTTATCATAGTGCGACACTTGAACGGTTTTACTTGTTGTGACCTTTTTATTATCTAATGATGTGCAGTTATTTTCTAGTGCAATGTCTTCTGACATAGTAGATTGAGTCGTGTCAGGTATACTGCAAGTGCTCTGAACAGACATGACAGATTCTACCCCTCACTCTGTAAAATATGCTTCAATAAGTTTTTAACGATTCATTCTGCTAGAGGAATTGCTATGCATGAATACAGATGTTAGCGCACAGCATAAGTGGTTACTGTTTTTTAAAGAGAAAAACCCTAAATGACATTTTACCAGACGGCAAACGTAATATTTTAAACTGCTAAATATATTTAAGGTATCAAGGGATATATGCAGTTCTATCAGTTTATGGAAAAACCCAGTGAATATACCAGTTACATTTCTGAAGGACCCTGCTAGTTTCACTGATACTAATTTTGTAAAATGTAATAGTGATGATCGGGCACTAAAATGCTCGCGTGCTCGGTACTCTAAAACGAGTAAATCGAAATGCTCGGGTATAATGGAAGTCAATGGGAAACGCCAGAATTTTCCAAAAGACCCTCGCAGGACATCTGGGTGGGGGGCATAATAATAACAACTGAAATGGATAGAATAAGCACACAAATGGAATTGGAGCAGCATTGGTAAGATGCCTGGATACACCTCTGACTCCCAGGTTGCTGCTTGGAACAATGCTGTGAGAGTACTACACCACTTTTGTGGATTGACAATAAAACATACAAAACCAAAGATAAAATTGATTTTACAGGAGAAAAATGTTAGGAAACTTTCCTTCCTGCATAAGAACTTGTATATAAGGCAAATTAAAAAAAATAAATAAATTTAAAAAACGCCTCCTCCCCTTATGTATGTGTTCACATGTAGCAGTTTTCCTATGTTTTTGGATTTTCTCATTGCTTTCAATGGTGTAAAAACATTCACTGGTAAATGTTATTTTACTAGTTTACTTCCTTATCTGGGGATGTGGTGAGTGTGATATGGTTAGACACATACTGTTTTATTTATGAAGGAGTGACTCTGAACCTCACAAAGCCTATTCGGACAATGCAAGAACTGCCAAAAATGATAAGGAAGAGGGACTCCAATACACACTGTATTAGACCTAAATGAGGGCCTCATACACATTCTGTTAAAATTGTTAGGTAGGGACTCCTACACTCATAAAGCCTATGCACTAAGCAAGGGCTGCCAAAAATTAAAAGGAGGGACTGAAATACCTCTTTGAAGACACAGAGAGAAGGGCCTCAGACAACATTTTATTACCATTTTTAAGGAATGGGACGCCTAGACTGGTAAAGCCTATGCAGTTTTTGCAAGGTATAGGAAGAATTCCAACAATGAATTGCAATACTGCCCGCAACAGATGTAGAGGGGGACTATGATTCAATTCTGATACAATTTTAAAAACATTCTGACTCAGAGACTGGGTATTATCTGTCTTCCAACCGACAACCTGTTTGCACTGTTTAGCCTTCAGGAGTGGTGTCTCGCATCCCCCTGCAAAGTGCGACAGGAAGGTAGGTCTCATGGATGAGCGTGTTTATTGTGCTCATGCAACAGGCACAATTTCACCTAGCCCATGACCTCGGCTTCTGCATGTGACATCAGCAGCACGTCCACTTCTCCGTCCCTTAACGCACGCATATTAAATTATGTATGCAGCTAACAGCTGTATTAATAGGGAGTAGAATCTAATATATGTGGCTCGGTCAACGTTTCTCGGTTTTAGGTTGCACCAGCAAGAACTGTGAGGAAAGAAACCTTGCCTATATGTCTTTTATGGTAAACTATCACTTCTTCAGCAGCTAGCAATACAGTAATAAAGCCTTCTCATAAAGCCTATGCACTAACTACAAGAATTGCAAGAAATACAAAGAGGCAGTCTGATACACCCTGCAAGACATGTAGAGGAAGGTCTTGCTATGGGTCGGTATGGGTGGGACTTCTACATAGGTAAAGCCGATGCACTAAGTGCAAGGGCTGTAAAACATAAACCATAAAATACTTAAAAAAGTATGAAACAACTGAAAATATGTCTTATATTCTAGGTTCTTCAAAGTAGCCACCTTTTACTTTCATTACTACTTTGCACACTCTTGGCATTCTCTTGATGAGCTACAAAAGGTAGTCACCGGAAATGGTTTTCCAACAGTCTTGAAGGAGTTTCCAGAGATGCTTAGCACTTGTTGGCCCTTTTGCCTTCACTCTGCGGTCCAGCTCACCCCAAACCATCTCGATTGGGTTCAGGTTTGGTGACTGTGGAGACCAGGTCATCTGGCATAGCACCCCATCATCCTCCTTCTTAGTCAAATAGCCCTTACACAGCCTGTAGGTGTGTTTGGGGCTATTGTCCTGTTGAAAAATAAATGATGGTCCAACTAAACGCAAACCGGATGGAATAGCACGCCGCTGCAAGATGCTGTGGTAGGCACGCTGGTTCTGTATGCCTTCAATTTTGAATAAATCCCCAACAGTGTCACCAGCAAAGCACCCCCACACCATCACACCTCCTCCTCCATGCTTCACGGTGGGAACCAGCCATATAGAGTCCATCCGTTCACCTTTTTTCTACAAAGACACGGTGGTTGGATCCAAAGATCTCAAATTTGGACTCATCAGACCAAAGCACAGCTTTCCACTGGTCCACTGGTGTAATGTCCATTCCTTTTGTTCTTTAGCCCAAACAAGTCTCTTCCGCTTGATGCCTGTCCTTAGCAGTGGTTTCCTAGCAGCTATTTTACCATGAACCAAACTTTTGGTCTGTACTGTATATATATATATATATATATATATATATATATATGAGATTATTTGAGGAAGGCCTCTACAAATTTTGTATAAGGGTATCAAACACACCCAAGAAAAATTGAGAGAGAGGGTTGCATCATGACACTGTTGAAATGGTGGATGAGGAGGACACATAGATGAAGAGAACCAGGACTGTATACCCATGTTTGCATGAGAAGCTGTGCATGGGAATACCTCGCAATACAAGGAACATTACAATTGCGTTTAGATTCGGCTGCTGTCATCCGGTGAGGTTAACACTTTTTTCATTTAGATAAGAGTCAGCCTGTCAGCATTTTCAGTTGACAGGCAGATGCACCTATCGGTTATTATGCCTCCTGCACGACTAAAAACTTGCTCAGACAAAACGCTAGCAACAAGGCAGGCCAGGTGTAGAGGGACAGTTCATGTAATGTCTCCAGATTGGATTCCTATATAGATGCACAGCACAGAGGAATCACGGAGGACGGTGGTATGGTCGACTAGTTAATCCTTCTCCATCTCCATAAACTTTCCCTCCTTGTCAGAGTACTCCTAGCATCAGGGCCTGGGCGCTGGAAGGATCTAATGAAAGTCTCCCAGATTTTTGATAGTGTTCCCCTGCCTCTATTGGTCCTGTGTGTGTGTCTCCCTTCTCTCTACTCCTTGGTTGTCCAAAGAAGTCTGACCTCTGCCTTGCCTCCAGCGTTGTCAGATGGGATTTTTTTGAACAATAGTTCAACTATGGTTTTCTGGTATTGCACCATTTTAGTAGCCCTCTCCGCTGCAAAAAGGAGAGATGGAAATTTCTCAATGTAGCTTGGATTGGGAAGGTGCACAACCAATAACTGGTGTTGGCTAAAATGCATATAACACAAGGGTAACGAGAAAGGCAGCAAGACATAAAGTCTGCCATGTGTGCCAGACACCCTACAGGCAAGACTTCCCTGTCTCCATCAGAGGAACAACTATCCATCTCCCACTCCCTCTCCTTCTTCTGGTCCTCCTCTTCAGGCCATCCACGCTGAACATATGAGAAGCTGGTGTTGGTGGTAACCTCTGTAGCGCAGGCAACTGTCGCGGGCGGAGGAGGGGACGCTGCGCTCTCCCACTGCTCGGGTCCAGCTGCCGCTGCGGCCTGCTGCTGCTCGGTGGCTCGAGCGATGGGCCGGATCCCGGGGACTCGAGCGGCGCTCCTCGCCCGTGAGTGAAAGGGGTTTGGTTTTTTTGGGATAGTTTATTGTCCGTGACGCCACCCACGGTTGTGGTGATTGTAGGGACACCACCGCTGCTCTGCATGGGAATCCCGGGAGCGGTGACAGGGAGCAGCAAAGTTGTTAGTTCTCCCCTCCGTGGGTAGGGGGTTGGTTGTCCCGGGGCCCAGTGATGAGTTGAGGGATAAGGGATGGCGGGGCCGGTGCAGGGCTTGGTGGGGTGCAGGGACGCGGGGGCAGCACTGTGGTACTCAGTCAGCCTGAGATGGTGACACAGTTCTCGGTAAAACACACGGCTGGAAAGACGGTTCCCACGGACGGCTGCTGTTGCTTTTCCCCGGTAGTTGACGGTGACGGTCCCTTTTCCTGCACCTAAGTCTATGTTGGTAACGATGGGTTCCAACCGGTAACCCGCTCCCCGGCTTGGATATGTGCCGGAGGAGCCCCTCTTTGCCCGCAGGCGCTGGCCCTGAGAAACTGGTGCCTTGGCGGTGGCGGTGTCTCTCTCTAATGGTCGGACTGTTGCCTTCAATCGGGACTTGGTTGTTGGGAGACCCAGAGGTTCCCTTCACTGACGGATTTGGCAAATTCACGGCGACTCCTAGCCTTGCCGGGATCCGAAAGGCCCCTGCCAATGGTGCTGGCTTCTCTTCATATACCGCTCCGGTACCGCCGGGCCCCCACCCGTCCGCGGTCCTTTCGGCAACCTCCAAGTAGCCTCTCCTGCAGACGGTCACCGCCATCTGCTGACCTTGCTGTCTCAGTCCAGGGCACACACCCGGACCAACTTCAGGCTTTCTCAACTGTCACTTTTCTCTGTCACTACTCTCACTGTCCTCCTTCTCCTTCCTCTCACTTTGAACTCTCCACTTAATCTGCCTGGTTTTCCCGCCTCCAGGGCTGTGAACTCCTCGGTGGGCGGAGCCAACCGCCTGGCCCACCCCCTGGTGTGGACATCAGCCCCTGGAGGAAGGCAACAAGGATGTTTGTGTAGCTTTGGTGTACCTATCCGGGGTGTAGGGTGTGATGGTGTTATGACCTGTGACCCCTGGCTTGCCCAGGGCGTCACACAACCATCTCCTGTTTCTCCTCCTCCACAGCCTCCTAATTCTCATCATCACCTAATTTGAGAAAATGAGGCTGAGCTGGGTAGTATCACCCTGTGTACTTTCTTCCTTTATCTCCACCTGGTCCACAAGCAAAGCTTACTCTTTAATTGTGAGCAGCGAGCATTTGAATAGATACAGAAGCTTGATGGTGACACTGATTATGGCATCATCGCCGCTCACCATCTTGGTTGATTTCTCAACGTTTTGTAGAACCACATAAATATCTATAGCCACTCTTCGGGTCTTATGTGCGAAGGCTATACAGAATACCGCCAGGCATGTTGTAGCGAGCATTTAACTACGATTATGGGACATGTGCATGTGTAAGGCAGAGCCAGAATACCGAGAGATATAGTGGTGACTGGGGACCAAGTATCATGGGATGGCCATCACCATTAGGTTGAAAAAAGCCTGAGTGTCCACAAACCTAAATGGCATTAATTCCAGGGCAAGCAATCTGGAAATGTGACCCTTTAGTGTTTGGGCTTGTGGATGGGTGGCTGGGTATTTCCACTTACCTTCCAAAGCCTAGTGTAGAGACAACTGAATGCTGCGCTGGAATAAGGAAGTGGACAAGGTTGTTGATGATATTGGCAAATGTACAACGACAGATGCAGAGCAAGAGGCATCTGCTCCTGCGTCCTGGACAGGGAATTGTCCAGTACGTAGCACAGGGTAAGGCCTGAAACACACATCCGTGAAAACCACGTCCGTGTAAAACGGGCCGTTTCTCGGGTCCGTTTTCCGTTTTTAGGTCCGTTTTTATGGTATGTGTGGCCTGCGTGTGTATCCCGTATGCTAGCCGTATGTGCGTGTGGAATGTCCGTGTGTGCGTGAGTGAAATAACTGACATGTGTGTGTGTTGTTCGTGTGAAATGTACGTGTGTGATGCAAAATGTCGTTACTACATGTCGGAAGACAGAGTAGCGGGATGAGAATGAACTCGGGTGAACTTCACCCGACTTCATTGTCATGCCGCGGCTCTGTCTTTGTGCCGTGTACTGATTAGCGGTCACCTGTGAAGGATTCACCAGTGACCGCTAATCCCCCGAGTGACTGAAGTGTCCCCCCCTCTCTCATACTCACCGATCCCCGGTGCGGCGCTGCACGGCATTCACACTGCTCCGGCGGCTTTTTCTAATTTGAAAAATCCGGCCGCTCATTAAACAATCTCGTATTCCCTGCTTTCTCTCCCCACCGGCGCCTGACATTGGTTGCAGTGAGACACGCCCACCACGCTGAGTGACAGGTGTCTCACTGCACCCAATCACAGCAGCCGGTGGGCGTGTCTATACTGTGCAGTAAAATAAATAAATAAATAATTAAAAAAAACGGTGTGCGGTCCCCCCCAATTTTAATACCAGCCAGATAAAGCCATACGGCTGAAGGCTGGTATTCTCAGGATGGGGAGCCCCACGTTATGGGGAGCCCCCCACCCTAACAATATCAGTCAGCAGCCGCCCAGAATTGCCGCATACATTAGATGCGACAGTTCTGGGACTGTACCCGGCTCTTCCCGATTTGCCCTGGTGCGTTGGCAAATCGGGGTAATAAGGAGTTATTGGCAGCCCATAGCTGCCAATAAGTCCTAGATTAATCATGTCATGCGTCTCCCCGAGAAACCTTCCATGATTAATCTGTAAGTTACAGTAAATAAACACACACACACCTGAAAAAATCATTTATTAGAAATAAAAAACACTAACAAATTCCCTCATTACCAATTTATTAACCCCGACAAAGCCCTCCATGTCCGGCGTAATCCACGGACCTCCAGGGTCGCATCCAGCTCTGCTGCATGCAGGTGACAGGAGCTGCAGAATACACCGCCGCTCCTGTCACCTCCACGCAGCAAATGAGATGAGTAGCGCAATCAGCTGCTGTCACTGAGTTTACCCGCAGCCACCGCTGGATCCAGTTACCTGACTGACAGCAGCTGATCGCGCTACTCATCTCATTAGCTGCGTGGAGTTGACCGGAGCGGCGGTGTCTTCGGCTGCTCCTGTCACCTTCATGCAGCAGAGCTGGAAGCGATGCTGGAGGTCCGTGGATTACGCCGGACATGGAGGGCTTTGTCGGGGTTAATAAATACGGCCTTCAGCCGTATGGCTTTATCTGGCTGGTATTAAAATGGGGGGGGACCGCACGCCGTTTTTTTTAATTATTTATTTATTTATTTCACTGCACAGTATAGACACGCCCACCGGCTGCTGTGATTGGGTGCAGTGAGACAGCTGTCACTCAGCGTGGTGGGCGTGTGTGACTGCAACCAATCAGAGGCGCCGGTGGGCGGGTAAAGCAGGGAATACGAGATTGATTAATGGGCGGCCGGCTTTTTCAAAATAGTAAAAGCCGCCGCAGCAGTGTGAATGCCGTGCAGCGCCGCGCCGGAGATCGGGGAACGGTAAGTATGAGAGAGGGGGAGGAACTGACCGACAGACAGCTAGAGGGACAGATAAGACAGAGAGACCGACCGACAGACATAGAGACCGACCGACGGACTGAGGGAGAGAATGAAACAGAAAAAGAAAAAAGACCGACATCACATAAAAAAAGCACAAAACGTACAGGGAGCAAACAGAGATGCATCCGTGTCACTCGGACGTGCGCACAGACCCATTGACTTTCATTGGGTCCGTGCTGCGTGTTGCGTGCAGAAAACGGACATGCTGCCGTGCAAAACGCACACAGGTACGGATCACGGACACGGACAAACGGACATGCATCAAAAACGCACGTGGAGCTTTTATCATACAATAACATTGGTGCACGTTTGGCCGTGTCTCCAGTATACACGGAAACGGACCAAACACGCACGTGTTTCACGGATGTGTGTTTCAGGCCTAAGAGGCAGTGGTGTCACCCACAGACAATGATTGTGGACCCAGGTGTTGGCCCACCTAATTGGATGCTTGGGTGACATGTGCCTGAGCATGGTGATGGTCACACTGGTTGTGGTCTGGCCCCTAATGAGTAGTATGGCACAGGTTGCAAATCACCATTTTCTTGTCTTCTGAACTTTCTGTAACAAAGCGCCAGACTTGGAAACACTTAACCCTTGGCCTGGGATCTAGCCACATGTGGGAACTCTGGGAAATAGTTTCCTGCCTTCTCTCTCTGGCCACCCCACTGCTTCTTCCTGGCTATTGTGGTGCTGCAGAACCCTCCCCTTCTGTGCTGCTGTGCTCGCTCTGCATGCCATTGTCCCAGATGCGTCCCGCCCCAGAAACGGTCGAACTGTTTGGTTCCAGACGTCGCTACTCGTGGCTCGTGGGTCTCCAGACCTGGGGGCTTGGGGTCCTGCCGAAACGTGATGGGGGGTTTTTTACAGGGGAGATAGGTAGTTCATGACGCCATCCGTGGTGTGTGGTAATATGGAGAACCGCCGCTGCCGTTGGGAGTACCCGGGGTGATGGAGTGGGGCAGCCAGATGACGTTACCCTCCACGGGTAGGGGAAGGTTCCGGGATTCTGGATGGTGGATCGGGGTGCAGGGGAAGTGCAGGCTCGCTGGTTGCAGGGGGAATCAGGTACTCACTCAGAAGGAAGGCAGACGCTGACAACGTAGTAAACCAAGTCTCTGGGTGCCGCTGCCCTCTTTGGGAGCTCGTCTGGGTCCCGTCTCCTGCAGCACTGCCTGGTGATCTGTGGCCTGCCTCTGGGCACAGTATTTTTAGAGTGTCTAGGTGGCCTGTCAGCTTGGAGCTTTCCAGGCCCCGCTCCCTACTAAGAGTAGCAGAGGAGCTTGCTCTCAGGGCTCACGCTTGGGATTTCAGTGGGCTGCTTTGCTTGGACAGCCCTATTCCCCTCATTGCGCTAGTGCCCCTTTCTCTGAGCTTCATGGGAATAGTCCATATAGGCCCTGTCCTCCGCAGGTTAATTGCCGGGTTGCTTGAAGCTTCTCCCCGACCTAGGGTCCATGTACCCCGACGTGCCTTCAGTCCCAGCCTGGCTATTAAACTGCGGCTGCTGGCTATCCTCCAAGACTAGCCAAGCACCCAGTCCCAATCTCTCGCGACCGGGTCTCTGACTCCACCGGGTCCAGACCACCGTCTGCAAGCTAGTCTGCTTCTCCCCTGGGAGCTCCAACTCCCAGCTTCCTCCGAGCTCCTCACAGCTCGAGGGCTACCACTGTTCTCTTTGCTCCCCTGGAGCCGACTCACTTGTCACCTCCCACCTCACTGCCTGGCCCCTAGGTGGGCAGCCTTATTCCAGCTTAGCAGCCCACTGGTGTGCCTGACAGGGTGTGGTGCGAGGTGTCACTAGGATTTGTAGATGCTGGTGGAGTCAGTACTGCAAGATGGGGACCCAGAACCATGAGGATTGAGTCCTGCACTAGAGATAAAGAACGTGCAGTACCCTGTGACGACCTGACTAGTCCAGGGGCGTCACACCACCTTCCCAGGCTGGGTCAGTGACCTCATCATCCATCACCTCATCTTCCACTTCAGCACTCTGGTCCTCCTCCTGACTTGTAAATTTAATATGACTTGTTGGCATCTTTGTCTCATCATCATCCACCTCTTGAGACAGTAATTGCCATTCCCCACCATCAGCTTCTTCTGACCGTGGCTGCTCAAATTTTTGGTCATTATCGCACACAATCTACTCATGTGACTCTTGCAACGTGCATGGTGAGATGCCATAAATAGAAAGGTAAAATGCTCCTTAAAGTGTCAAAGTGTGAGGTCACTTGTCTTCTGGTACTCGCCATGGTGGAGAAAGAAGAATCAGAGTTAGGATTATGTGGGCCAGATCTTTTGCTAGTGATGCTGGACCATGTAGAACACAGAGTGGTGCTGGGAAACAGACTGGAAGCATTATCTGCCATGCAAGCCACAGCCTGCTTGCACTGTCCTGTCTTCATATTGGTGATCCGCACCCCACTACAAAGTAGGACAGGAAGCTAGGTCTAGATGATGCATGTGTTTGGTATCCTCCCACAGCAGACCCAGTTTGCCCTGGCCCATAGACATGGCCTCTGCGTGCACCACCATCAGAGGGACGTCCACTTCCCTGTCCCTTACCTCATGCCTTGCATAATTTAAATTATGTATGCAGCGGTTTTATTAGAGAATAGAATGTATTTAAATTAGCTCTGAAAGGGACTGTTGGTTGCATGTGGCAGCACCAAGCATTGTACCTCAATGAACCCTGCCTAAATGCCTCTACTACACTAAACTAACCCTACAGTAATTGCACATTAAGAGCAATATTATTATAGAATAAAATGTATTTCAATTAGTTCTGAAAGGACTGCCCATAAATTGTAGGTTTTTTAACCCAAGAGAGGCATTAATTTGATAGGAACCCACCAATAAGAAGTTGCCATGGCGTTGGCTGTTGGACTCACATAAAACTGGCCAATTTTGTGTGCTAAGTATCTCATTTTTTATATGTTTTCAATAGCAGTAATGCATGTCTATATTCCCATATTTATTATAACACATGTCTGAGCACTACAGAGTACAACTGTCTCCTTTTTGTTACTGTTTTTTTGAATTGGCACGATGCTGGCATGATTTTTTCTTCAGGGCACACTGATGTAAATGTTTGTCTGGGTCACTTTGATGGTAATGTTCACAACAAAACTTCACTAAGTTGAAAGCACAATAATTTTAGTTTTTCCAAGGGGAAATATGAATCGCCGGCCCCAGGGTCGGGGTACTCGCCAGACTAGTCCTGGGATGTCAGCGGTGGCAGATCCCGGCTCTGTGACTCTGGCGGAGTCCTTTAATAAAAGAAGGGGGATGATGGCTATTTACAGATGGATAGAATTCATGATGCCACCTGTGGTTTTTGCAGCTATGAGGCTGCAGCTGCTAGATGGGACCCCCAGGGATGGTGTTATGACAGCTAAGGTATTTATGCTCCCCACAGGTGGAGTGGATAACCCCGGGGCAACCGTTAGGAGAGTCAATAGTAGGGATCAAGTAAACTTTAGCAGGAGCGGGATGTCTGGGAGTTGTAGTACTTCTAGCGGTATTCTTCAGGACTGACAGGGCACGGGAAGAAGTAGGCAATACAAGGGCTGCGGTTCAAGATGTCTTTACTCACATATTGTTCCTTATGCCCGCAGGGTGCCGGTCTCCACCATGACGGGCTCCAGGCGATCCTGAATTCCTTGGTTCCTAGTGCTGGTTGTGTGACCTGGTGGGCTCTTCCTCCATGCACCTGTTTCTTATTGGTGAATCCCCGTGACCTGAAGCGTTCTGGGGTCCCCTCTTGGTTTCACTGTCCTGGCCCGTACGGCAGGCAGCTTGAACCTCTCAATGGGTTGGACCTCTGTCCCAATTCCCAGGTTCTAGGTCTGCTGCTGTGCCCTAGACACTCTGGTAGACCGAGAAACGTAAAATCTTCTCTCCCGGTAGATTTATTAGGCAAGCTTAAAGCATCCCCTAATCTAGAGCTATACTGTATATCCCGTCTGTGCTCGGTCCGATGAGAACCGACACTGTACTCTCCCAGCGACCGTACGCCTTTTTCCACCAAAGTCACTAAGTGAGCTACTCCCTGGACCAAAGTCCATTCCTCGCTCTCCGTAAACTCCTGACTGACTCTGTCCACAGTAAACTGTCACTCTCCAACTTAGCTCTGCCCACTAAGCTCCACCCCCTAGATGGTTCTAGATACAGTGCACGCGGATTAAGCACCATAACCGGGTTACTGGTCGCAATGCATTAATGGGACCTGCCCCAGCCTTGATCTAATGTGTGAGCTAATCTGTTGTGTGTTAGGATGTGGTGTTGTGTAGAACCGACACTGATCACCCAGGAATCCGGGATGAGCACAGCTCCTAGAATCAGGTGCCGTACCCTCTGGTGACTGAAGCCTCAGGGGTGCCACATATACATTCTAGCATCACCCTAAAAAGCTGAAATACGGCTCTTGGCAGAACTGGCAAAATTCTGCTTTAGGCCTGAAACACACATCCGTGAAACACGTGCGTGTTTGGTCCGTTTCCGTGTATACTGGAGACACGGCCAAACGTGCACCAATGTTATTGTATGATAAAAGCTCCACGTGCGTTTTTGATGCATGTCCGTTTGTCCGTGTCCGTGATCCGTACCTGTGTGCGTTTTGCATGGCAGCATGTCCGTTTTCTGCACGCAACACGCAGCACGGACCCAATGAAAGTCAATGGGTCTGTGCGCACGTCCGAGTGAAACGGACACATCTCTGTTTGCTCCCTGTACGTTTTGTGCTTTTTTCATGTGATGTCGGTCTTTTTTCTTTTTCTGTTTCGTTCTCTCCCTCAGTCCGTCGGTCGGTCTCTATGTCTGTCGGTCGGTCTCTCTGTCTTATCTGTCCCTCTAGCTGTCTGTCGGTCAGTTCCCCCCCCTCTCTCATACTTACCGTTCCCCGATCTCCGGCGCGGCGCTGCACGGCTGTTATAAAAACTTCGGCGGCTTTTACTATTTTGAAAAAGCCGGCTGCCCATTAATCAATCTCGTATTCCCTGCTTTACCCGCCCATTGGCGCCTGTGATTGGTTGCAGTCACACACGCCCACCACGCTGAGTGACAGCTGTCTCACTGCACCCAATCACAGCAGCCGGTGGGCATGTCTATACTGTGCAGTGAAATAAATAAATAAATAATTAAAAAAACCGGCATGCGGTCCCCCCCCATTTTAATACCAGCCAGATAAAGCCATACGGCTGAAGGCTGGTATTCTCAGGATGGGGAGCCCCACGTTATGGGGAGCCCCCCACCCTAACAATATCAGTCAGCAGCCGCCCAGAATTGCCGCATACATTATATGCGACAGTTCTGGGACTGTACCCGGCTCTTCCCGATTTACCCTGGTGCGTTGGCAAATCGGGGTAATAAGGAGTTATTGGCAGCCCATAGCTGCCAATAAGTCCTAGATTAATCATGTCAGGCGTCTCCCCGAGATTCCTTCCATGATTAATCTGTAAGTGTCAGTTAAAAAACACACACACACCTGAAAAAATCATTTATTAGAAATAAAAAACACAAACAAATTCCCTCACGGCGTAATCCACGGACCTCCAGCGTCGCGTCCAGCTCTGCTGCATGCAGGTGACAGGAGCAGCAGAATACACCGCCGCTCCGGTCACCTCCACGCAGCTAATGAGATGAGTAGCGCGATCAGCTGCTGTCAGTCAGGTAACTCGCGGCCAACGCTGGATCCAGCGGTGGCCGCGGGTAACCTCAGTGACATCTCAGCTGATCGCGCTACTCACCTCATTTGCTGCGTGGAGGTGACAGGAGCGGCGGTGTATTCTGCTGCTCCTGTCACCTGCATGCAGCAGAGCTGGAAGTGACGCTGGAGGTCCGTGGATTACGCCGGACATGGAGGGCTTTGTCGGGGTTAATAAATTGGTAATGAGGGAATTTGTTTGTGTTTTTTATTTCTAATAAATGATTTTTTCAGGTGTGTGTGTGTTTTTTAACTGTCACTTACAGATTAATCATGGAAGGAATCTCGGGGAGACGCCTGACATGATTAATCTAGGACTTATTGGCAGCTATGAGCTGCCAATAACTCCTTATTACCCCGATTTGCCAACGCACCAGGGCAAATCGGGAAGAGCCGGGTACAGTCCCAGAACTGTCGCATATAATGTATGCGGCAATTCTGGGCGGCTGCTGACTGATATTGTTAGGGTGGGGGGCTCCCTATAACGTGATAACGTGGAGCTCCCCATCCTGAGAATACCAGCCTTCAGCCGTATGGCTTTATCTGGCTGGTATTAAAATGGGGGGGACCGCACACCGTTTTTTTAAATTATTTATTTATTTATTTCACTGCACAGTATAGACACGCCCACCGGCTGCTGTGATTGGGTGCAGTGAGACAGCTGTCACTCAGCGTGGTGGGCGTGTCTCACTGAAACCAATCACAGGCGCCGTGGGGGGAGAAAGCAGGGAATACGAGATTGTTTAATGAGCGGCCGGCTTTTTCAAATTAGAAAAAGCCGCCGGAGCAGTGTGAATGCCGTGCAGCGCCGGTGATCAGGGATCGGTGAGTATGAGAGAGGGGGGGACACGTCAGTCACTCGGGGGATTAGCGGTCACCGGTGAATCCTTCACGGGTGACCGCTAATCAGTACATGGCACAAAGACAGAGCTGCGGCATGACAATGAAGTCGGGTGAAATTCACCCGAGTTCATTCTCATCCCGCTACTCTGTCTTCCGACATGTAGTAACGACATTTTGCATCACACACGTACATTTCACACGGACAACACACACACGTCAGTTATTTCACTTACGCACACACGGACATTCCACACGCACATATGGCTAGCATACAGGATACACACGCAGGCCACCCATACCATAAAAACGGACCTAAAAAACGGAAAACGGACCTGAAAAACAGCCCGTTTTACACGGACGTGATTTTCACGGATGTGTGTTTCAGGCCTTATCTGTCTTTTCCCTGGCTCCTTCCTCACAATTCTCCCTCCCCAAAGAGACCTTCACTTTAGCAAGTGAGGGTATGTGTATATGACTACTTTTATTTTCAAGGGAACTCACTGAGTTTTTTAAGTAAAGCCATTGTTCAGAAAACTGGCCTTTTTTTTTCGTGAGCATTTTTTCAATTTTTTTTGGAGAGTTTTCCAATGTTTTATTGTTGTCCATTTTTATCATCATTTGGAAGTGACTACCATAATGGATGATGTTGATCTCAACGAGATTACATTTTACAAACAGTCAATGCTCGTCAGTTATTAAAATACTTTTGCAGTAGACAGTGAAATGTTGCATTTATCATGTTAACATTAAGCATAAACTCCACCATTTGTTTCTTTTACACATTAAAGGAGACACACGGGGATGATTGATGAAGATGATGACATTAGACGGCATTCTTCTTTGTGATGCATTATCCTGTTCGCCCAGTGATAGTGTTCATGTGACAGATTAAGTTTTATTCTGAAAAATATGGTATTTTTTTGTTTTATATGGGAAAAATGAATGAACAGTATTTTTTTTACAAGAGTGTTATATAAAACCTAGGATAATACCCTGCAGTAAGAAAATAAATAGTAATATCACATGTAATTAACATAGGGTACTTAAGGCTGGTTTACATGCGTCGATATCTCGTGCGATCGCAGTTGCCCCAATCGTTTGTGCGGCACGGGCAATTTGTTGCCTGTGTCGCACAAAGTCGTAACCCCCCGTCACACGTACTTACCTTCCAAATGACCTCGCTGTGGGCGGCGAACATCCACTTCCTGAAGGGGGAAGGACATATGGCGTCACAGCGACGTCACACAGCGGCCGGCCAATAGAAGCGGAGGGTCGGAGATGAGCGGGGCGTAAACAACCTGCCCACCTCCTTCTTTCCGCATTGCCGGCGGGATGCAGGTAAGCTGTGTTCATCGTTCCCGGGGTGTCACACGGAGCAATGTGTGCTGCCTCGGGAACAATGAACAACCAGACGTTCGATTTATAGAAAATTAGCGACGTGTCAACGAGCAACGATAAGGTGAGTATTTTTGCTCGTTCACACTCGCTCGTAGCTGTCACACGCTATGATATGTCAAACGATGCCGGATGTGCATCACTTACGACATGACCCTGACGACATATCGTTTAATGTATCGTAGCGTGTAAAGCCTGCTTTAGCTGACACTATTTTGGTAAAAAATGTGTGAAAGCCATCCTACCATGACAAGTTGTGTTCAATAAGAATGGTCCTATCTCTAGTAGTTCACCCTGTTATGAGCCAGCAGGCCTCAAAATAGAGCAGGACCCAGGCGGGTGTTACCGTATATACTCTGCCAAAAAAATCTAGAGAACAAATGACAAATTAATTGTGATCAGCCACGCTGCCGCCATAAGAATTTAGTGATTAAGTTGTATTTTCAGTCTAAACTTGTCTTTTCTACAGAAAATCCTTCTCCTCGCTGTGAATGGGTTAAACAACAAGTGAGCCTTGCAGTACTAGACTGGAAACCATGGACAGTCAGGGACTGGGACCAGCATATCACAGGGACCTCCTCCCCATCTGCCTGTTTGTGTTTTCCCTCTGGCTCCTGACATCAGCTGCAGCATACTACTGAACATACCTATGGCACATTTGCAATCCTGCAGGGACCTACAACGATGAGCGAAGCCTCGAGACCCATACATTTTATCCTCCAAGGAATATTAGTCTTCCCTTTAAGTATTTTTAAGCTCATCATGATATTTCATGACTTTTCTGTAAATTGAACCGTAGCGAAATATGTCATTTTTATTATTTCCCGGCTGTCCAAGAGCTCCTATTAGGGTGAATCCAAAAAATCAAGTTAGAAGCCGACTAAATATGCTACACAGTCATAACAAATGAGAGCTGCTGTGCTTCCCATTACAGGACGACGTTTGGCTGGGAATAGGGTTACTTTTTGCCTATATTTTTCGCACTTTCATCTATTTTGTGTCCCTTTCTCTCTTGAATTTTTCTTTAAAATATTTCGGCAGCACTGATATTACCAGGATGCCTCATGTACAAAACTCTTTTCCATATCCTCCCTGATGGAAAGTTAACAAGGATTGACTCCCGAAGAACTAGACAATCTATGTTAACCTTTTCCTGACATTGCAATTTTTCCATTTTTACGTTTTGGTTTTTATTTCCCTTTCTTTCAAGAGCCTTTACTTTTTTAATTTCCCATTTTTAATCTATTTACACAGTTGAAAAAAATAAAAAAATATATATATTATATATAATCAATATATATATATATATATAGATTATATATAATCTATATATATATATAATATATATTTTATATATACAGTTAGGTCCAGAAATATTTGGACAGTGACACAAGTTTTGTTATTTTAGCTGTTTACAAAAACATGTTCAGAAATACAATTATATATATAATATGGGCTGAAAGTGCACACTCCCAGCTGCAATATGAGAGTTTTCACATCCAAATCGGAGAAAGGGTTTAGGAATCATAGCTCTGTAATGCATAGCCTCCTCTTTTTAAAGGGACCAAAAGTAATTGGACAAGGCACTCTAAGGGCTGCAATTAACTCTGAAGGCGTCTCCCTCGTTAACCTGTAATCAATGAAGTAGTTAAAAGGTCTGGGGTTGATTACAGGTGTGTGGTTTTGCATTTGGAAGCTGTTGCTGTAACCAGACAACATGCGGTCTAAGGAACTCTCAATTGAGGTGAAGCAGAACATCCTGAGGTTGAAAAAAAAGAAAAAAATCCATCAGAGAGATAGCAGACATGCTTGGAGTAGCAAAATCAACAGTCGGGTACATTCTGAGAAAAAAGGAATTGACTGGTGAGCTTGGGAACTCAAAAAGGCCTGGGCGTCCACGGATGACAACAGTGGTGGATGATCGCCGCATGCTTTCTTTGGTGAAGAAGAACCCGTTCACAACATCAACTGAAGTCCAGAACACTCTCAGTGAAGTAGGTGTATCTGTCTCTAAGTCAACAGTAAAGAGAAGACTCCATGAAAGTAAATACAAAGGGTTCACATCTAGATGCAAACCATTCATCAATTCCAAAAATAGACAGGCCAGAGTTAAATTTGATGAAAAACACCTCATGAAGCCAGCTCAGTTCTGGAAAAGTATTCTATGGACAGATGAGACCAAGATCAACCTGTACCAGAATGATGGGAAGAAAAAAGTTTGGAGAAGAAAGGGAACGGCACATGATCCAAGGCACACCCCATCCTCTGTAAAACATGGTGGAGGCAACGTGATGGCATGGGCATGCATGGCTTTCAATGGCAATGGGTCACTTGTGTTTATTGATGACATAACAGCAGACAAGAGTAGCCGGATGAATTCTGAAGTGTACCGGGATATACTTTCAGCCCAGATTCAGCCAAATGCCGCAAAGTTGATCGGACGGCGCTTCATAGTACAGATGGACAATGACCCCAAGCATACAGCCAAAGCTACCCAGGAGTTCATGAGTGCAAAAAAGTGGAACATTCTGCAATGGCCAAGTCAATCACCAGATCTTAACCCAATTGAGCATGCATTTCACTTGCTCAAATCCAGACTTAAGACGGAAAGACCCACAAACAAGCAAGACCTGAAGGCTGCGGCTGTAAAGGCCTGGCAAAGCATTAAGAAGGAGGAAACCCAGCGTTTGGTGATGTCCATGGGTTCCAGACTTAAGGCAGTGATTGCCTCCAAAGGATTCGCAACAAAATATTGAAAATAAAAATATTTTGTTTGGGTTTGGTTTATTTGTCCAAATACTTTTGACCTCCTAAAATGTGGAGTGTTTGTAAAGAAATGTGTACAATTCCTACAATTTCTATCAGATATTTTTGATCAAACCTTCAAATTAAACGTTACAATCTGCACTTGAATTCTGTTGTGGAGGTTTCATTTCAAATCCAATGTGGTGGCATGCAGAGCCCAACTCGCGAAAATTGTGTCACTGTCCAAATATTTCTGGACCTAACTGTATATATATATATATATATATATATATATACACATATATAATTTTTTTACTTATCTTTTTAAATTATGTAAGTAGATGCATAACATTTGTTTAAAAAAAAAATAATTTGTATCCGTCATTTCCCGAGTCCTGTAATTTTCATTTTCCGGTCAGTGGAGCTGTGTGAGGTCTTTACATGGTGAGCTAATATTTTTATTCATACCATATAGCCATACATATCATGGTTTCATTGTGTCCTATAGCATTTTTGCTGAAAAACACAAATCTGGCTTCTTGATTTTTGTTCTCATTACATAATTTACCAGTTGAGATAAATAATATCATATTTTGATAGATCGGATGTTTACAGCTGCAGTGATGCCAAAAATGTATATATCTAGTACAGTATATATATATATATATATATATATATATATATATATACACAACAGTTCAAGAGTTTAGGGTCACTTAGATATTTCCTTTTTTTTTAAAGAAAACCCCTTTTTTTTTTTTTTTTTCAATGAAGCTAACATTAAATTAAAGAGAAATACACTCTATTAATTGTTAATGTGGTAAATGACTATTCTAGCTACAAATTTCTGGTTTTTAATGTGATTTCTACATAGGTGTATAGAGGCCCATTTCCAACAACCACCACTCCAGCGTTCTAATGGTACATTGTATTTTCTAACTGTATTAGAAGGCTAATGGATGCTTAGAAATCTCTTGACAACCCTTGTTCAAGTATGTTAGTTTTGCTGATTAGGGAAGCTAAAACTGACCTTCCTTTGAGCTAGTTGAGAATCTGCAGCATTGCATTTATTGGTTCCATTAAACTCTCAAAATGGCCAGAAAAAGAAAACTTTCATGTGAAATTCGACAGTCTATTCTTGTTCTTAGGAATGAAGCATATTCCATGTGAGAAATTGCCAAGAAACTGAAGATTTCCTACAACGGTGTGTACTAGTCCCTTCAGAGGAGAGCACAAACAGGCTCTAACCAGAGTAGAAAGAGAAGTGGGAGGCCTCGCTACACAACTGAGCAACAAGACAAGCACATGAGAGTCTCTAGTTTGAGAAATCGACGCCTCACAGGTCCTCAACTGGCAGCTTTATTAAATAGTACACACAAAACACCAGTGTTAACGTCTACAGTCAAGAGGTGACTCCGGGATACTGGCCTTCAGGTCAGAGTGGCAAAGAAAAAGCCATATCTGAGACTGGCTAATAAAAGGAAAAGATTAATATGAGCAAAAGAACACCGACATTGGACAGAGGAAGATTGGAAAAAAGTGTTATGGACAGATGAAAAGATGCTGGAAGAGTGCCTGACGCCATCTGTCAAGCATGGTGGAGGTAATGTGATGGTCTGCGGTTGCTTTGGTGCTGGTAGAGTGGGAGATTTGTACAAGGTAAAAGGGATTTTGAATAAGGAAGGCTATCACTCCATTTTGCAATGCCATGCCATACCCTGTGGACAGTGCTTGATTGGAGCTAATTTCATCCTACAATAGGACAATGACACAAAGCACACCTCCAAATTATGCATGAACTATTTAGTGAAGAAGCAGGTGTGCCGACCCCGTGCCAGCAGCCGTGCTGCTCGGATCCAGATCTGCGGTATGGCTCGAGGGACTCTACCAGACTCGGAGGTCACGCGGACACTCCGAATAAAAGGGGGGCGTATTTGTACGGGGATTGTTGTGAACTGTCTGTGACGCCACCCACGGTGTGTGGTGAAATGTAGCACCACCGCTGCTGTTGTGGGGCTTCCAGGGGCGATAGGCTGGAAGCTGGATGTTAACCCCTCCGTGGGCAGGGATGGATGCCCCCAGGGCCCAATATCTCTGTGCAGGGGATGATAGCGGTAGAGGCCGGCGCACCCGGTCAGGCCGGAAAAGTTACTCACAGTTGAATCAATCACACAAGTTTTTTGGTAAACCAAGGTGATGGTGGCCGGTTGCCACAGACGGGTGTATCTGGTCCCACACCCGGGCTGATGGCCACTGCCCCTTTCCTCTGCACTTTCGTGTTTTCTTGTGTAGACTTCCCGGTGTGTAACGCAGGAGCGGTCCTATGGTTGGGAGCCGTGCCCGTCAGACGCTGACCCGTGGGATCTACCGGGCCCTGGCGGATGCCCTATCCCTCTCTGTGGATGGTTTTCTACTTTTCGGGACTTAGGTTGGGACAGGACCTGGAATCCTGCCCTCAATCAGTTAATTAGCTAGCCCGTCGGTGCCGGTCCTGGCTTCAGGGTCCGAGTACCCCCTGGTGTGCATGGTTTCCGGGTCGGTTCTCCGGTGTCGGTACCGGCGGGCTACAACCCTGCCCCGGTCCACCTCGGATCTGCCGAGCCGTCTTCTCGTCTCCTGCTGGCGGTTAATAGCAGCAGGCAGAGCTCATTTATCCTTGGAAGTTAGCAATATACAATAGGAAGATCCACAATGATAAGGTTAAGTAGCTGGACCAATCACTGAGCCAATAAAATAAGACATAAAACGTAACTTTTACTATTCCATATATAAAAATGAACTGTAGTTCATAGATGAGTTAAAACCAGGGTTCACAGTCGTCACAATGATTAGACGATCAACCGGACCAGAATTTAGGGATATTAAGATCCTACACAACACGGACTGCCTCAGCTGGTTTAGCATTCAAATGGACAATTATGCCCTCATAAGCAGTCTATCCAACTGAAAAAAGAGGTATACACACAAATGGTTTGTCACATTAAGAACCCCAATCAGGGGAAACTGTCTCTGTGTGTATTATAGGCAGATTTTATAAACACTGAGGAATTAGAAATAAAAAATATTCCTCTCTGATAAGGAATGGTCTTACCAAATCCCAGAATTATTAGGCAGGCATTAATTTCAGGTTACCGGCTCAATCACGGGGGGCTGTTTCTCAGCACATCAGATCCCATACAGCCAGATAACCTCAGTCAGGCAATTTCAATGGTTCCCACTCCCAACGTTTCAAACTGGATCATCAGGGGAGTCCAAGTGGGATATCAGCAGTGGACGTCACTAAGCATCGCTTTTACATGACCCTCCACAGGTGCCCGATTCACTACAATATCAGTAAACACATATCAGAAAAACGCCCAGGGAACTGCCGATCAGGCCGCATTTGTCATGCCCCATGGTTGTATTAACTCACCGCATCCAGGCATGTGTCGAACCTGATTCAAGCTTGCCGCACTTGACATTTGGAGTGACGCTCCAAATATAGCACGGCGCATGCGCGGATTCGTTGGAATAATGACGCGCACTCCCAGAATGCCTCCGGGCCGGAAGTTACGCATCATCCAAGGCAGCGTCGCTTCGGAGACGTCACCGTCCTCACCCGATGTCGTCATCACATCCGGGTGAGTGGAACGCAAACAACTCCATTAGATGGATACACATGTTAGCGCTGCCTAGCAACCTCAGTTCCTAATACCATGGCTGCATTTATAGTTATATGGCATTAGGCACAGGTCCACATAGAAATGCCGGTATATATTAGCAATGTCACAGGCCAGGTTTATACTATGAAAAAATGATAAAAACGCACTAGGCTGGTGCAGCCAAAATGATGTAGGAAAAGAGACAGATATACCAGGAGGATTAAAAACAGAGAGCTTCTTGCAGAATAAGCTCGTGCCCATTCTAAAAAACTATCGGAAACACAGGGTCAAATGAAAGTCAGTGTCCAGATGGGACCCATAGAGGGAGGGCAAAAACCACCAGAGACGGCCAGAGGAACTATAGGGGCAATTATATATGTATGTTGTTTTGATTTATTGTTTTGAGGGGAATGGACAAGATCATCTAGACATGGTTCCCATAAAGGGGCAGGGTCCAAGAGACTAAGGTGCATACTAGTCACTGACCCTAGATGTAATTACACACTACCTAACATGTGGGGGTTGGCACCCTATCATAACCCACGCCCATGGTGCCCCCACTCGGGCGTCGACTTTCCCTCCTAATAGGGCCCTAGTTCTAAGGTGCTCCTAAGAAAGGGGAGAAAGAAAGGGATTCATTTAGTCCCATCGGTACCATAGTACCCAGGGTATAGATCCAGAAGCATTCCTTCTGGAGGATGGTCTTGTCCCAGTTTCCACCGCGTAAGGGAGGGTGGATCAAATCAATGCCCATTACCCTAAAGCTTCCCAGATCGCCATTATGGGAAGCATTGAAATGTCTTGCCACTGGTGTGTAATTTTTATTTATGATGTCATTTTTGTGTTCCCCCACTCTGCGCCTCAACTCCCTGATGGTCTTGCCAACATACAGCTTCCCACAACCACAGCTCACCTTGTACACCACCCCCTTTGATTTGCAAGTTATAAACGACCTCAAAGAGTATACTTTACTGCCTGTTGAATTTTTAAATTCCTTTCATTCTTCTACATACTTGCAATTGATGCAGTCATAGCACTTGAAACAGCCTTTCACATCACTTTTTTTGGCTGGTTTATTCTCTTGAAAGTGGCTATGGACCAATCTATCACTCAAGGATCTCGCCTTTCTGTAAGTGACAGATGGGTGATCCGAAAGATGTTTGTCAATCGCAGGGTCCATATGTAATATGGGCCAATGTTTAGACAGTATTTTCCTTAGGTCCACTGCACCATTATTAAATGTTGTAATGAACCTTAAGGTGTCCGGGGTGGTGGCATTTTGACTGTTGGGATGTAGTAAACCACTACGATCCAAACTGCACGTGCACTTGTAGGCCTTCATAATGACCTGATCAGGATAGCCCCTCTCTCTCAGGCGTCCCATCAGGTCAACTGACTGTGTTTCAAAAACCGCATCATCTGAACAGTTTCTCCGCATCCTTGTAAACTGTCCCTTGGGAATCCCCCTCTTAAGGGAGCCTGGGTGGGCGCTCTCCCATTTTAACAATGAGTTCAAGGAGGTGGCCTTTCTATACGTTGTTGTTCTTAAGCGGCCCTCTGGTCCTCTTTCGACCAAAAGATCGAGGAACGCCAACTTATCTCCACCTACTTCACTAGTGAAGCGTAGGCCAATGTTATTATTATTCAATTTAGCCATAAACGCGTGGAACTCCACCTCCGAGCCCTTCTAGATAAGAAAGACGTCGTCTATGTATCTAGTCCACAAGACGACGTCCTCCGTATCTATCAGGCCACCAAAGACCACCTTCTCCTCCCACCAGCCCAGGAGGAGGTTGGCATACGATGGGGCACAGCACGTACCCATCGCAGTCCCCCTGAGCTGATGGAAGAACCTCCCATCAAAGGTGAAGACGTTCTTGGTCAAGCAGAAAGTGAGGGCCTTGATGACAAAGTCGTTGTGCTGCATGTATTGATTCCCCCTAGTGCTTAGAAAATACCTCACTGCCTCCACTCCAGCCTCATGGGGGATGGACGAGTACAGAGCCTCCACGTCGATACTACATAGAAGCATGCCTTCCTCGAGAAAGATATCGTCAATTCTAAGTAGGAAGTCAGTGGTGTCCCTCAAGTACGAGTTGAGGGAGACCACGAAGGGTCTTAGAATCCTGTCAACATAGATGCTCAATTTCTCTGTTATACTACCAATACCCGACACAATGGGGCGACCTCTCAAGGGGTTACACCCCTTGTGTATTTTTGGCAAGATATAGAACGTTGCCATTACTGGAAAAGTAGGTAATAGGTAGTCAAACTCATTTTTTGTTTATAATATTCAAGACAAGAGCTTCGTCTAACATGTTCCTTAGTTCGTTTTTAAATCTCAAGATTGGACTTGAGTCAAGTCTGGCATAACATGCCTCATCATTGAGGATCTCAAGACAAATGCTTTTATAGTCCTTGGAGTCCAGTATCACCACATTGCCCCCCTTATCAGAGGGCTTGATGGTGATACTGGAGTCCTTTTCCAAGATTTGTAGACTGAGCATTTCCATTTTTGACAGGTTATACTGACCCCTACGTGTTCTTGTGCTATTTTTTATGTCCTCAGTCACCAAATTGACGAAAACATCTATCGCATCGGTCTCTGCACAAGTAGGCGGTGTTTTCATGCTTCTATTTTTGAGGTCCGTAAATGGCCCTTCACCAAGGTCATTAGGATTGGTATCACTCAGGTGAAAGAGTAATCTAACGTCTTCTAAAAGGTCTCCTGGAATTCCTAGTTCAGCTGATGATTTCTCATTTTGTCTGTCAAAAATTTTTTTCCACTTAAGGCGTCTAGCAAATAAGTTAAGATCCTTAATTGCTGTAAACTCATTGAAATCAGTGGTGGGGACAAAGGACAGGCCTTTGTTGAAAAACCAGTAGCTCAGTATTATTGAGGGGTCTGGAAGACAAATTTATCACCTGAGGAGCTCCACCCATTACATGGGATTTCTTAGGAGTACCTTAGAACTAGGGCCCTATTAGGAGGGAAAGTCGACGCCCGAGTGGGGGCACCATGGGCGTGGGTTATGATAGGGTGCCGACCCCCACATGTTAGGTAGTGTGTAATTACATCTAGGGTCAGTGACTAGTATGCACCTTAGTCTCTTGGACCCTGCCCCTTTATGGGAACCATGTCTAGATGATCTTGTCTATTCCCCTCAAAACAATAAATCAAAACAACATACATATATAATTGCCCCTATAGTCCCTCTGGCCGTCTCCGGTGGTTTTTGCCCTCCCTCTATGGGTCCCATCTGGACACTGATTTTCATTTGACCCTGTGTTTCCGATAGTTTTTTAGAATGGGCTCGTGCTTATTCTGCAAGAAGCTCTCTGTTTTTAATCCTCCTGGTATATCTGTCTCTTTTCCTACATCATTTTGGCTGCACCAGCCTAGTGCGTTTTTATCATTTTTTCATAGTATAAACCTGGCCTGTGACATTGCTAATATATACCGGCATTTCTATGTGGACCTGTGCCTAATGCCATATAACTATAAATGCAGCCATGGTATTAGGAACCGAGGTTGCTAGGCAGCGCTAACATGTGTATCCATCTAATGGAGTTGTTTGAGTTCTACTCACCCGGATGTGATGACGACATCGGGTGAGGACGGTGACGTCTCCGAAGCGACGCTGCCTTGGATGATGCGTAACTTCCGGCCCGGAGGCATTCTGGGAGTGCGCGTCATTATTCCAACGAATCCAAGCATGCGCCGTGCTATATTTGGAGCGTCACTCCAAATGTCAAGCGCGGCAAGCTTGAATCAGGTTCGACACATGCCTGGATGCGGTGAGTTAATACAACCATGGGGCATGACAAATGCGGCCTGATCGGCAGTTCCCTGGGCGTTTTTCTGATATGTGTTTACTGATATTGTAGTGAATCGGGCACCTGTGGAGGGTCATGTAAAAGCGATGCTTAGTGACGTCCACTGCTGATATCCCACTTGGACTCCCCTGATGATCCAGTTTGAAACATTGGGAGTGGGAACCATTGAAATTGCCTGACTGAGGTTATCTGGCTGTATGGGATCTGATGTGCTGAGAAACAGCCCCCCGTGATTGAGCCGGTAACCTGAAATTAATGCCTGCCTAATAATTCTGGGATTTGGTAAGACCATTCCTTATCAGAGAGGAATATTTTTTATTTCTAATTCCTCAGTGTTTATAAAATCTGCCTATAATACACACAGAGACAGTTTCCCCTGATTGGGGTTCTTAATGTGACAAACCATTTGTGTGTATACCTCTTTTTTCAGTTGGATAGACTGCTTATGTTGGCATAATTGTCCATTTGAATGCTAAACCAGCTGAGGCAGTCCGTGTTGTGTAGGATCTTAATATCCCTAAATTCTGGTCCGGTTGATCGTCTAATCATTGTGACGACTGTGAACACTGGTTTTAACTCATCTATGAACTACAGTTCATTTTTATATATGGAATAGTAAAAGTTACGTTTTATGTCTTATTTTATTGGCTCAGTGATTGGTCCAGCTACTTAACCTCATTTATACTTGGGAAAGATTCAGATCAGTTCTGCAGCTTGCATCAAACATTCTATATTGTATTTAGTGAAAAATAGAAAACATTAATTTTAGCTGAACCAGAGCTGCTTTGAATTGATTGCTAATTCACCATTTTGTCACCTAAGGCTTTTCTGCTATTTATCAGGTGTTTTTTCTCTGACATTTCTGTACCATACCAATACGTTTTTCTAGTGCTGTAAGGACCGATCTCATAGATTCCTAAACCTTTATTCCCAGTCATCCAGCACCTCAGTTGTGTTGACTAGTCCCAGAGCTGGATCAAACCACATTGCCTGAAGCATCTGTGTGTTGACTGTGGGCACCTAACTGCAACACAACATCATTAGTTGTGCCCATCTTCAGACATTAAACTACGGCCCAGGCACAACTAACGTATGGATCTCAGCCTATATTTGTTAATATGTTTGCTCATGTAGCAAAGGGCTTTACAGACATCATCATTGCTGTCCCCATTGGGGCTCACAATGTAAATTCCTTATGAGGATGTCTGTGGAGTGTGGGAGAAAACTGGAGTACATGGAGGAAACCTGCACAAACATGTGGACAACATAAGTTAGATGGGCGGCAGGGTGATCCGGCAGTCATGGCAGTTACTGCCTTCAGGCTACAGCACAGCCCTAGGTCACGTCTTTGCACCGCAGCCGCCTGTCTAATAAAGGGGACGGGTTGCTAGGACTTGTGGTGCGGGGCACTCAGTTTACGGCCGGAGGCCAGGACTGTTTCTCGTTTCTTCTGGGCCACTTCCCAGCTGCCGTCTACAGCAGGCCCCAATGTCCCCAAACATAACACACACTGACACAGTCTCTTCTGAATACAAGCATTTGTTTACTTGTTACATCTCGCCTTAGGCGGGCACATCACTTTCTAGTTACAGGGGTCACATTAGACATTTGCGATACGGTCTTTGCTATACACTCCAGTCCTCTACTACCGCCGTTGCTATTAGCAACCGGGGTTACATTCAATTTACCGGCCAGCCACTTCCCTGGTACTCGGGCCCCCGTTGGTGTCCCTAAGCTCCTCATCATATCTTTCAGTTCATTGATCACGGCAGAAACAACAGGTTTTTTTTTTCAGTCAGTCAGGCCCTACTTTTCTCTCAGTGGCTCACTGACCTTCTGCTGACCGAGGGAAGTCGTTTGGTATCTGCCAGGGAATGGCCACCATCCGGGCCCCACTACATGTCCGACACCCGGATTCGGCCCAGAAGGCCACGCCAAATCAAAGTTATTGGAGTTTTTCTTCACGATGCCTCTCACAGATGCTGTCAACTCCTCTCCCTCAGGGACTCTCCTCACCAACTCACTTCTTAACCTCTTTTGGCTCAGATCTTGTTTGCCATGTGACCAGTGTTTGTGACCTTCTGCTTCTCTACAAATCTGTAAATAAATACATTTATATTTTCATTCCCTAAGGCTGTATGTCCCGTATTTATGTAGGGTGTATATGTAGCGCCCCACGGGGCAGGTGGTTAACCTACTCATTGCCGGGCCATTACGGGTCGAGTCAGGCGATGTCACGGGTAGCCTTGCCCGGTTCCGTTGCCCCGAGTCATACAGTAAATGGTGGGGAAAGTGGGGTGTTTGGTAAAGTTTGTCGTGACGCCATCTCTGGTATTCGGCCAGGGAGTAGCTGCCGCTTCAGAATTCCTCCCTGGGGCAGGTGTTATGGCAGCCAGGATGGTGTTGCTCCCCACAGGCAAAGCGGGCCCCGGGTGGATGACGAGGTTTATAGTACACGGTAGTGCTGCAACACGGGGCGCCGGCACCAGCAAAGACAGGGACGACACAGGGGGCTGCGGTTCACAGTTCTCTTTACACATAGTTGGAAAGATGCCCCGGAGGTGCCATTCTCCGCCGCAATGGGCCTCAGGCAGTCCCGGGTAAATTAGAGGCAATCACAGGTGTTTGTGGAGTGTGAGACCTCCCTTCCTTGCGCTTGGTTGTGGATCCCCATGGCTTGAAGCGGCTTGGGGACCCCAGTATCTCTTAAGTTTCCCTTCCCATATGCAGGTGGCGTTGATCCTCGCCGTGGGGCCTGGCTGAAATCCCGACCCCGTATCCTCTGTGTCACTGTGCTCCGGGAAAATTGGTAGTGGGTGATGGGACTTAGAATCCCCATCCCCTGCAGATTCTGGCAGACAACAAAGAGTATAATCTGCCCTAGGGCTTCTGCACCCTGTCAGCGCTGGCATTGTGGGAACGGTTAGGCTCGACCTCCAGCTACCATTTTCTCCTCTGTCTCACCATCTCCACCGATTGCCTCTCACCCTCTTCCAGTCTGCCCGGTCATGGTTATAGAAGCTCTCAAGCACTCTCTGTAGCAGCCGTTATACTACAAGTCCCATGATGTTCTGGCACTTTCTACTTTCCCAAGATAGCTGTGAAGCACGTATCCTGGGTGGTCTCCCTGAGGGGAGATGGGATACACCCCACCAGGGACCTGTTGTTCCTTCTCACTCCCAGACTGATCTGACTAGAAACTGTTTGTGTCTGCTCAATTCCTCTGGCAGCCCCCACCCTTGGGATCACTAATTGGTGGTTGTTGCGCTGGTAATCGGGAACTTCCCAGGCTGGCTGGCTGGCCTCCTGTGTAATCGTCGGACTGGATTTTGTGTAAGTGAAACAAACACCAGTGATTGACTCCTTCATCACCCAGGATAAAGCATTGCATCTTAAGTCAGATACAATACCCTGTGGTGACTGAGCCTCAGGGGCGCCACATTTGTTAATGTTGGCTTCCTAGATAGCGGTCATAGAGTGCATACCGAGAAAATGTTTGTACTAAATTTCACACCTTATGGTACCGAACATCAAGTCAAATTTCTGCATTGTTAATATTACTTGTAGCTTCATGGTACCAAAATCTGCTATTTCTGACCAGTGGAAATCTTTTTATCACATCTTTCATGGTTTACAATTTTATTGATTTTTACTATTACAGAAGAAAAATATGTGTGGGGCACATAGAGGTTTTATTCTGCATAACTCCATTAGTAGAGAATAAGGTGATATTATCCAACACATTCAAAGCAATGGAGGAATTTCTTCTTGAGGCTTTACTACCAAAGGCAATAATGTTGACAAATAGGACTCTTTACAATAGCTTTCTGCGTGCTTACGGGTCTGCAATTTAAGGCCATGGGCGTTATTGTCCAGTACACAGTCAGGGCACATAGCATTGCAATGCACATCTGCACTAAAAAGATCTATACAATTCCCCATAGAAGATATGTTCTGTACACATTGAAAAGGAGGTATTTTCAGGTGACTGCTGCTGTATAAAAGCAGTCTTGTTAGTAAACCCAGTCCAATGAATCTTTGAGTATTTGGTTAGTTGACAAGATGCATACACCTTTGAAGCATCTGTTCCTGCCTGTTGGCTTTCATTGGCACACAGCCTTGCCAGCCCTGTGCTCTCCACATGATTGCACTGGCACGCTGCTGCATCTATTATAGTCCTGATGGTGAAGCACAGTATGGGCATTATCTTACCGTCTCACACACCCAGTCACAGAGAAGGGTTGGCACGCTAATTGTCACAATTATGGTAGCATGCCAACCAACATTTACAACATAAAGCAGTTCTTATATCTTCTGTCATCTCCAACATGGGTTTACTGTACAACTGTGCTCACATATAATAAATACCATGTTTTTCCAAAAATAAGACCTTCCCTAAAAATAAGCCCTAGCAGGAATTTTCAGCATTTTGAGAGCAAGGCTTAAATATAAGCCCTATCCCGAAAATAAGCCCTAATCATGGTTCAATAAGGAAGTGTTTAAAAAAGTTAAAGAATACTGCAGGACACTTCATTATAGACAACAGACACCTCGAAAACTTACTCACCAAACGCCGAGCGGGAGGCCCTGCAGTGGAACGCACACACACATCAGATCTCACACCCACACACATCAGATCACATACCCACACACATCACATCACATACACACACACATCAGATCCCACACCCGCACACATCAGATCGCACACACAATCACCCATCAAATCGCACACACACACATCAGATCTCACACCCGCACACATCAGATCCCACACCCGCACACATCAGATCGCACACACAATCACCCATCAGATCGCACACACACACACACACACACACACATCAGATCTCACACCCACACACATCAGATCGCACACACAATCACCCATCAGATCACATACCCACACACATCAGATCTCACATCCGCACACATCAGATCACACACACAATCACCCATCAGATCACACACCCATACACATCAGATCTCACACCCACACACATCAGATCGCACACACAATCACCCATCAGATCACATACCCACACACATCAAATCTCACATCCGCACACATCAGATCGCACACACAATCACCCATCAGATCACACACCCACACACATCAGATCTTACACACAATCACAAATCAGATCAAACACACCCACCACATCCAGCGATACCGATTTCTTCTGGCTGGCATTATCCTGAGATGCAGTTCAGTGGAACGCAAGGACCTGCGGCTGCGGATGGAATGCTTACAGGACCTGTGATACATAACTTCCTCCCATCTCTCCTTGCGGCTGAAGGCATTCTGTACCGCTGGATGTGGTGAGTGACTAGTGAGTGTGTGCATGATCTAATTGGTGATTGTGTGTGTGCGCTCTGATGGGTGATTCTGTATATGAGAGTGTTTTCATGATCTGATGTATGTGAGTATGTATGTGAGGGGAGGATGGCGTTAAGCATACCTGCTGCGAGGGCCCGCTGAAGATCACAAGGATGACCTGGCAGCCACACAGTCATCCGGGTTCTGATAAGTATGAGTCTCCTGAGTATAGGGGGGGGTCCTGCTTTTTTGGGGGGTAAACTTACCCAAAACAATGTTTTTCCAGGAGTAAGACCTACTCCAAAAATAAGCCCTAGCACTCTTTGGGGGGCAAAAAAAAGTATAAAACACTGTCTTATTTTTGGAAAAACACAATAGTTGTTGCTTTAAGACGATCTTGAATCAAGTATGTGCACACCCCTCCTAATTGTTGTGTTATGCCCTATGCATGGTATACAAACATACAGCTATGTCATCTCCAGAGACAAACATTGGTAATAGTATGGGTCATACTAAAAAAATACTTGACGTTGGCATAGTGGAGTCCTGGTGACCCCTTAACTGCTACCATACCCCCACCCCCAATACTTAACCCCTTATTGAAATGACCACAGACACATAATTGGATAAAATGGCCACAGCAGCCTTTTATTTAACATAACTTATAATAACATTTATAAAACAGGGGGTTGTGGTCCTCGAAGCTCAAACAATCTGGTGATCACCCAATACTCCAATCCTACCTTCCCCCTCAACCCCATTACTCCCAGCCGCAACCACAAACTCGGGAGCACCAAACAAATATGAGGGGGAAGGGTTAAACCACCAAGCACGGGAACCGACCCCACCAAGCCGATGTTCCCCCATGATCACCAGACCACTCCCCAACCAGTAATTAACGGGGGGGATTCCACCTCCATTGGGACCCCCCAATCCAATTTTCACCAACTTCGAGGACCCCACCCCCACCACCACCTCTGCCACTATGACCCAGACAAACAAACAAAACAAAATAAAACAAAACAAAAGGGGAGGGTGGGCGGGACAACTACTTCAGCTGCAGCCGCAGCAATGCCAAGCTTTTCCCCGCTCCTAGCCTAACGGTCCCTAAACCCCCACCCCTCTCCCTCTTCACCCTATCCCCCCTAGCCACGTCATGCCGGCCTCCACCTACCCCCTGGGGAGGGGGTGGAGGTTCCAGCCGGGCACTTGACGTTGGCATAGTGGAGTCCTGGTGACCCCTTAACTGCTACCATACCCCCACCCCCAATACTTAACCCCTTATTGAAATGACCACAGACACATAATTGGATAAAATGGCCACAGCAGCCTTTTATTTAACATAACTTATAATAACATTTATAAAACAGGGGGTTGTGGTCCTCGAAGCTCAAACAATCTGGTGATCACCCAATACTCCAATCCTACCTTCCCCCTCAACCCCATTACTCCCAGCCGCAACCACAAACTCGGGAGCACCAAACAAATATGAGGGGGAAGGGTTAAACCACCAAGCACGGGAACCGACCCCACCAAGCCGATGTTCCCCCATGATCACCAGACCACTCCCCAACCAGTAATTAACAGGGGGGATTCCACCTCCATTGGGACCCCCAATCCAATTTTCACCAACTTTGAGGACTCCACCCCCACCACCACAACGAGAGCGCTTTGACCCCCTCAAACGCTCGAGACCCCCCTCTACCGGACAATGCCATGGCCCGCTCAATACCCTCCTGAATCCCCAAAGTCCACAAATCTGTCCCCACTGCATTCAGGTGAACCCCATCTGCCAACCAGTAATCCTGATCCACCGCCTCCAAATCAAAATGACGGACCGCCACCCCCCCATTCCTCACTACAAAACCCGAAATAGCCCGATTGATTTTTATACGGGTCTTATTCAGCCTTTCAACTGACCGAGCCCTACGCCATGTCCGTCTCGGGACAATCTCTGACCAGACCGTCCGAAGTCCTGGTACAGCCACCCACAGCCGAAGTAAATCATGTTTTATATCTCTGATCAACTCCCGGCCCGCCACCATTCCCACATCATTCCCCCCAACGTGCAAGACCAGAATATCCGGCGCCCGGTCCAATCGCATTGCCCTGTGCACCTCGGGCAACACCCGCATCCACCGCATGCCCCGGATACCCAACCACCGGAGTACCGCCACATTTCGTGCAAAGCCCAGCTGACGACCCTCCGATCGGATGTCTGCCCGGATCGCTGCCCAGTGCACAAAGGAGTGGCCCAATATCCAGACCAAACGGGAAAAGTCCCCTGCAAAGGAAGACAACAAAAACATTACAGTACCATACCATAACACAACAAATCCAAAACTCCCCACCTCATAGGCCATGCTAAGGGCGCACGTAACTCAAATATCTCCTGGATTCCCACCGACCTATCCTCCGTACTATCTCCGGACTCAACCCGCACACAGCCGCCTCAGTTGCTGCTCCAATCCTAAAGGAATGAGGCGCATAACAACCAGGATCCAGGCCAAGACCTTCCACACACCTCCGGAAAATTGCCCGAAACTGATAATTCGACAAGAAAGAACCATCCTCATGACAAAGCAACGGCCCATCTACCCGCGGTCGCAACCCCCTAAACTCCCGCAAACACCGCACCGGACACATTGCCGATTCCGCCACCATCCCCAGTAACACCCGCCGTCCTCTGCCAGATTGATCCGTCTTGGACCTCCGGAGCCAAAATTCCACGCTGGTGTCAGATAAAAGAACATCTCGCGCCTGAATCCCCCCGGAACCTTGCCGACTAACCGCCACCAATTCCCCAATCCGGAGCGCCCCGAAAAACGTAAACGAAAACGCCAGCCGAAACAAAATAACCTCAAAAACAGACGAACACACTGCACCCAGGTGGGCCCCCATTCGCTCCAAGAGAGCAAAAGACACTGGCCTCCTTCTATCCCCACAACTCTGCCCCCGGCGAAACCCCCTCAACGCCTGCCGCACCAAAAAGTTTTTCGTCAAATCCGGCCTATTCCGCAACTTAAAACCAAAGGCCAGGCCCGCCACCACCCGACCCACCTTCGCCTGGGACCAACCCCATGCCGACCACCGCCCAATCCACAAGAGTAACACGCCTACCTGATCCTCCACCGACCGAATCAAACCAAAAGACTGCACCCAAGCCTCCCATTGCTGCCACGCCTGCTGATAAGCCGTCCAAGTCGCCTCTGCCAACGATCCTTTGATCAAATGTCCAACTGCCCTCATACCACACTCCAAAGTTCGGGAGGGCACTGCAATCCCACGGCCATCGCCCCCGGCGCCAATTCCCTGAAGCGATCCCACTGGAAACGAGAGAGAGCATCAGCAATAGAGTTCAACACCCCCGGCACATGCGACGCAGATACACAAGCATTAATGGACAAACAGGCCAGCACTAATCTCCGCAAAACTTTTATCACCGGAGGGGAATTGGCCGAGATATTGTTAATTGCTAACACGACCCCCATGTTATCACAGTAAAACCGCACCCGCCTGTTCCGAAATTGCTCCCGCCACAGAGTCACTGCCACCAAAATAGGAAAGATTTCCAACAGCACCAAATTCTTCACCAGCCCCGCCGACCGCCAAACCTCCGGCCATCCCTCTGCACACCACTCTCCTCCAAAATAAGCCCCAAAACCCTGACCCCCCGATGCATCGGTAAACAAGTCCAACTCCGAATTACCCACTAGAGGCTCCATGAAGAGGGACCGCCCGTTATAGTCCGCCAAAAATCGTCCCCACACCTCTAAATCCGCCTTGACGTCGGCTGACAGACGCACAAAATGATGAGGCACTAGCACCCCCGCAGTGGCCATCGCCAGCCGCCGTGAAAAAATCCGCCCCATCGGCATCACCCGACACGCAAAATTGAGTCTGCCCAGCAACGATTGCACCTCCCTCAGGGAAAGCTTTTTGACCCTCAGCGCCCTTGCTACCTGTTCCCTGAGAGCGACCACCTTATCCGCCGGTAACCGAAACTCCCACTTGTCCGAATCAATAACAATGCCAAGAAAAGAAATACATGTCCCCGGACCCTCTGTCTTCCCCGGCGCCAACGGGACTCCAAAACGCTGAGCTACCCACTCGATCGTTGCAAGCAAACTCTGGCAAACCCCCGCATTACCAGGACCAACACAGAAAAAATCGTCTAAATAGTGAATAACAGACTGCAAACCCGAAACATCCTTAACCACCCACTCCAAAAAGGAACTAAATGCCTCAAACAATGAACAAGACAACGAGCATCCCATGGGCAGGCATCTGTCAACAAAATAATTCCCTTCCCAAAAACAGCCGAGCAAGCGTACACTGTCCGGATGAACCGGCAACAACCGAAATGCGGATTCAATGTCCGTCTTAGCCATCAAAGCCCCCCCATCCACACCGCCGCACCCAGGCCGCCGCTTCATCAAACGACGTATACACCACCGAGCATAGCTCAGGATCTATACCATCATTCACCGATCCCCCCCCCCGCGGGTAAGATAAGTGGTGAATCAGCCGAAACTTATTCGCCTCCTTCTTCGGCACCACCCCCAACGGTGAAACCACCAGATCCGGAAAAGGCGGGGACCGAAAAGGCCCCGCCATACGCCCCAAAGACACCTCCTTTTCCAACTTCTCCCGTACCACCTCCGGATGCTGGCTTGCCGACTGTAAATTCTTAAAATGCCCCTGCCCCGGACCTGCTCCAGAAGGAATGCAAAAACCGAACTGAAAACCCCTCGCTAGCAACTCTGCCTCCTCCCTCCTAGGAAACCTATTTAGGTAAGGGAGCATCTCTCGAAGCTTCACTGGAGTCTCCCCCTTTTGAATTACCAGGCCCCCCCTTGACCCTGCTACGTCGGAAACACTTTGACGCCCCGTGATTGGTGCCACTACAGTGTGAGCAGTGGTGTTTAAACTTACACTGCTCCCCAAACTTGCACTGGCCCTCATTGAAGAGCCAGCAAAGCCCTGCTTTCTGCGATCCCGGCTGACCTCCGGCTCCCCCGCCGGCCTGCTGGCCGTACCGCCCCCCAGCCTGGCCGGAAGCCCCGGCCGCCCCTGGAAAGGATTGCCCATACCGAGTCGGTGCCATGACCCGCAACCAGAGCCCAATATCCTTCTGGTCCCATCTTATGGATGGCCGAATGGCTTTCCGCTGACGAAACTGTTCGTCGTACCGCAACCAGGCCTGCCCCCCATACACCCTATAAGCTTCCCCTATAGAATCCAAATAGCAGAAAAGGTGCGAACAGTTGTCCGGCGCCTTTTCCCCTATTACACTGGCTAAAATTGCAAATGCTTGCAGCCAGTTTGTAAACGTCTGAGGGATCAACCGCCACCGCCGCTTCTCATCATCCTCTTTTTTGTTGTCGTCTTTCTTGGGCTTGTCCAAATTAAATTTCTCTAACGGCAACAAAGAGAAGATTTCCACATAATCATCCCTCCAAATTTTTTCCCTAACTTCCTTCTTTAAATGCGAGCCCAGCGGCCCCTCAAAACACACGTAAACCTCCCCCCTCGCCTTATCATCCAAATGAATCCGATCCTTGTCTTTTTCCGTCTGCACAGAAACCGACACTGGCTCGGACCTCCGCCGTACCTCCGCCGCACTCGCTGCCGCCACCCCCACACCCGGGACCCCGGATCCCACCCACGCCGACGCACAACTTCCGACACTCCCGCTCCCCTCTAGCCGCGCCAACAACTGCCTGACCTCCGACAAGACCTCCACAACCCCTAGTGACCCCGGCGGAGCCGCCTGCCCCTGAGCCATCCCAGCCCCAGCCGGACCCACTGCACTACCTAACACATCATTAGTCAAAGAAGACAAACAAGACACAGAGCTGTACTCACCAAGCTGCGCAGGAGCTGTGATCCCGCCAGCCGTCAATCCCGAATCCTGCCGTCCAGCCATCCCTGGCGCCGCGTCCCTCTCCTGTCTGAAGTCCTCCACAGGTCCGATCGGCGAAGGTAACCTCGGATCGGTCGGTCCCGAGCCCAATCCAGGTGGTCCACGCACCGCCGCTCCTGGATCCCGACCGCCAGGCTGCTGCTGAGACCCAGAGCAGTCCCGCCCTGGCCCGCCGACCTCCTGCCAGGGATCCCGCCGTCCGTCCTCCGTGTCCCGTGCCGACCAGCCAGGCCGCCCGACCGGAACATCGCCAGTGCGGCCCGCCGCAGCCTCCAGGTCCACTTGACTCCAGGTAGCAGCAGGCCCCTCCCCCCTATCGGGCCGAGGCCTGCTAACCACCGCTGACCTCAGCCGCGGACGTGAATTCCTCCCGGCCCGGAGGGGGCTCCCAAGGCTGGAGACCCCCCCACCGCCGGAGGGTCCCTAATGGGGCTTCCCTGCTGCCGCTGAGGCCCCGCAGGCGCTGCACTGGATCGCCCCAGCTCTAACCGCGGCCTGCGAGCAGGCCGCGCCTGCCCTGTGGCCCGCTCAGGACCGCTGGGAGAGAGGCGCTCCGGAGGCCTGGATCTGCGGCATGGCCGCTCCCTAATAACCGGAGAGACCTCCGCGGCCGGCCCCGGAGCCCCCCCCGACCGCCGACCGCAACGAGCGGGCCGCGCCTGTGGCCTAGCCGGGGCAGACGCACCCGACACCACGCCACCAGCCAGCACCGCCCGCAGCTGCTCCTCCAGCCAGCCGGATGGATGGCGCCGGGCCGCCCCCCGCAGCTCCTCCAACAGACCGTCCATAGTAAGTGGAAAACGGTCACTTTCACTTTTTTTTTTTTTTTTTTTTTTCTCGGCAGCAGTGTCTGACTGTGACAACTACTTCAGCTGCAGCCGCAGCAATGCCAAGCTTTTCCCCGCTCCTAGCCTAACGGTCCCTAAACCCCCACCCCTCTCCCTCTTCACCCTATCCCCCCTAGCCACGTCATGCCGGCCTCCACCTACCCCCTGGGGAGGGGGTGGAGGTTCCAGCTGGGCACTTTAAACATGGCATTGTTGGATGCTGCCTTCACCATAAATCAGTTAAATCCTGATCTACAAGATCGGCTATTGTCAAGCTTGCGTGACGAACATGGTTTACCTAATTGAGACTTTTCTGGATGAATCTTGGTTTACAGGGAACTTGGCAGCTAATTCATGCTGACCAAGCTACAGGAAGCAGAGTATGGCTGCACAATTATAGCCAGGTATATTTTTCCCTGACACACTGAGGATTTGGCCAGGGATCATAGCCGGAGATGAGACTGGTCCGGCTTTGCTCCATCTGGCTTCTACCAGAACCGCTCCAGTTGATTGACAGTTCTCTCCCATGCAGGTATGTAAGGACAGACATGTCAATCACCTGGCGCCACCCTTGGAAAAGATGGAGCATGAATTAGCTGACAGGCTTCCATTAGTGGATTTCTGAGGAATTCTGCCACTGGAATTTATTGTGCCTGCTGTAAAATGTAGTGCAAAAGACATAATGATATGGGGCTATTTTGTATGGTTTGGGATATGCTCTTTTTTTCTAATGAGGGGTAATGTTAACATGAGAATTATGGCTTCCATCTTTGGGACAACAATTTGGAAAAAAAAAACATTTTACTATATTAAAACTTAAGTGTCCTATATATGGTCCTGCTCTACATCTCATCAAACACTTTCCAGAATAATTAGAGCACTGATGGTTAGCCAGCGCCTTTTGGCCAATATTGTTGCCTGACCTCACAAAAATTCTTATGGCTAAAAGTGCAAAGGTTCCCAAAGGTGCACTCTAGTCTTAAGGGGGATTTACACGCAACGACATCGCTAACGAGATGTCGGTGGGGTCATGGAATTCGTGACACACATCCGGCCTCGTTAGCAACGTCATTGCTTGTGAAATGCAGGAACGACCGTTAACGATCAAAATTACTCACTATATCGTTGATTGTTGACACGTCGTTCTAACCTCAAAAATCGTTGCTCGTGCAGGACGCAGATTGTTTGTAGTTCCTGCGGCAGCACACATCGCTATGTGTGACACCGCAGGAACGAGGAACAATATCGTACCTGCGGCCGCCGGCAATGAGGAAGGAAGGAGGAGGCCGGGATGTTCCGGCCGCTCATCTCCACCCCTCCACTTCTATTGGACGGCCGCTTAGTGACGCCGTTGTGACGCCGAACGAACCTCCCCTTTAGAAAAGAGGCAGTTCGCCGGCCACAGCGACGTCGCTAGGCAGGGAAGTATGTGTGACGGGGACTAACGATGTTGTGCGCCACGGGCAGCGATTTGCCCATGGCGCACAACCGACGGGGGCGGGTGCTTTCACCAGCGACATCGCTAGCGATGTCGCTGTTTGTAAAGTGGCCTTTACAGAAGGCCTTCCCAGAAGAGTGGACTCTGTTCTAGCAGCAATATGGGACTTTGGAATGGGATGTCCAACACGCTGATCTAGATATGACCATCAGGATCTAGATCAGTGTTTCTCAACTCCAGTCCTCAAGACCCACCAACAGATCATGTTTTCAGGTTTTCCTCAATCAGGTTTTCAGGATTTCCTTAATGTTGCACAAGTGATGGAATTATTCCCTGTCTAACATTGAGGAAAACCTGAAAACATGATCTGTTGGTGGGTCTTGAGGACTGGAGTTGAGAAACACTGATCTAGATTATCATGATCTAGATATGACCATCAAGTGTCCACATACTATTACCCATATAATGTATTGTAACACCTTGAAGCTTTATATGTGGAAATGCACTAAAAGTGCATGTGTGTTATTTCCACATCTAATACAAGTCTATAAGAAAATCTGCACATAAACCTAAGGGGTACATTGCACACTACGACATCGCAAGCCAATGCTGCGATGCCGAGCGCGATAGTCCCCGCCCCTGTCGCAGCTGCGATATGTGGTGATAGCTGGCGTAGCGAAAATTATCGCTACGCCAGTTTCACATGCACTCACCTTGCCCTGCGACGTCGCTCTGGCCGGCGACCCGCCTCCTTATTAAGGGGGCGGGCCGTGCGGCGTCATAGCGACATCACACGGCAGGCGGCCAATAGAAGCGGAGGGGCGGAGATGAGCTGGACGTAAACATCCACCTCCTTCCTTCCGCATAGCCGACAGGAGCGGCGGTGAAGGAGGTAGGAGATGTTCCTCGCTCCTGCGACTTCATACACAGCGATGTGTGCTGCCGCAGGAACGAGGAACAACATCGGACCGTCGCAGCAAGGTAATTATGGTTTTCGCCGATGCTACACCGATGATACAATTACGACGCTTTTGCGCTTGTTAATCGTATCATCTAGGCTTTACACACTACGATGTCGAGAGCGACACAGGAAGTGCGTCACTTTCGACATGACCCCACCGACATCGCACCTGCGATGTCCTAGTGTACAAACTACCCCTAAGTGTACCCCCAGGAGAAATTGACATACTCGGGATTGGAAACACGGTCAGATTACATTGAGTAAAAAAGACGCGCAGTAGGAAGGAGATTCCATAAATCCCATCCACTTCACTGTAACTGTGAGACGCTATGTATTCATGGAGCAAAAATATGCAGCGTCAAAAACTCACTATAAAAAACATTGTGGGAACACAGCCATACAGATTAATTTTTACCGCTTGACAACAATGAAAAGCTAATATAATTATTTGGAAAGATGTATTATACATCTAGTTTTTTTCCATGGCTGGTGCACTAAAATGTTGTTTGCATGATTAAATTATACACATTTTAGGATTCTTCTTTCCAAAGCTGGTGTAAAATATAGCTAAAACACACAATAAATGTGGTGAAAACCGTGGGGTTCATTAGAAAATCTCCTAATTAAAATGTTAGTTTTCTACCTAAATCTCATGGATGACTAAGGTAGAAAATCTGCCAAACAATGTAGTGTGTCACCCCATGGAGCGCTCCTTACTGTCTTCTTGCCTTTGTGTTCTATTGAACATTTCAGAAACTTTGTAAATGGTTTATTGATTAAACAGAAGTATGAAAATAACCAGACATACCTGCAAAGTGAGGCATGCAGGAGCAGAGGAATGTGCTCTGGATTCTGCCTTGTACTTCTATGCCTAGTGACACATTTTGTGAATGCAAAATCACCAGACTGTTAAATCTATTCATCAGATGACTAACAGTCCAGATCTTATTAACTAGTCAGCATGATGGAGTGCATCAATTAGGAGCCATGGCCTGTGTATAGGGATGCTGCAGAACGTCACTGGCTGCACTGTGCATCGCTTCTACTTATCAGCTGCATGTCATCCACTAATTAAAGAATAAAAATAATCTGTGTAAAATATAAATATTCTTCTTCTTCCATGTGGATATGAGTATCTGTGGTTATTTATTATATACTGGTAGAGACTAAATATGTATAGTCTATTGCACTGTGTGAATGTGAATACTTCACTTACTGTGTTGTAATGATTATCCTTTAGATGATATTTTCTTTAATAGATTGAGGTTGATAAATACGAAATAATAGAGGGATAGTCAGAGAAATGGATAGAGAGATATATGATAGACAGATAACACTGGGGAACGCAATTTTTTAGGAGTTAGGTCAGACAACTGTTCTTAATTAATTTTTGGATGCTGAATCCAGAAATGATCTCAGTTTTTCTCTATCACGTCAAGTTTTTGAACTATAGGATTTTTGTCTTCTCAAAAATATGTAAACTACTGTACCTAAAAAGTGTTGTTTTTTTTAAATAGTACAAATATGAACAAAAAATGAAATATATAAGAAATAGGCACTGTCTCAGTTGTGACTACTCTTACAAGTTGCCACATAGCTCTATATGACTCGAATTGTACTCAGATAACAAGTCTTATTACAGAAATCAGTGCAATTGTGCTTCTATGGCAGGTAAGTTGAGGGGGAAAAACTTGACGTGATAGAAAAAAACTGACTACATTTTTGGAATCAGCATGCCAATTTTAGTATAAATCAGCTCAAAAACCTAACTCAACAGAATTTTTTTTTCAAATTGTTCCCCAGTGTTATAGACAGATAAACAGATAGATAGTTAGATAATATATAGATATATGGATAGATAATAGACAGATAGATAATAGATAGATAGATTAATAATAATAATAATAATTAATTTGCAAAACGTTCAGACCTTTATTGGCCCATAAGTGTGTCAGCAACAACGTTTGGGTTCCTGGAAACCATGAAAAAGGTTCCCAGGAACCGAAATGTTGCTACTGATACTGTACAAGTATGGGCCAATAAAGATCTGAACTTTCTGCAAATTATGGAGTGCTGCCCTCATTATTATTCTTTTATGTAACGGTAATGGAATTGTTGCCTGGATAGATAGATAGATAGATAGATAGATAGATAGATAGATAGAGATATAGATAGATAATGGATAGATAGATAGATAGATAGAGATATAGATAGATAATGGATAGATAGAAAATGAATAGATAGATAATAGATTATAGATAACACATAGATAACTAGCTAGATAGATAGATAGATAGATAGATAGATAGATAGGGGGATAGATAGATAGATAGATAGATAGATAGATAGATAGATAGATAGATAGATAGATAGGGGGATAGATAGATAGATAGAGAGATAGATAGAGGGATGGATAGATAGATAGATGATAGATTGATAGATAATGGATAGGAGATACAGAGATGACACAGGAGGTCACTAGTTTTGCAGTATTTCCTGATTCCTGAGCTCCTGCCATATCTTGCTAGGCTCCTCTGCTGTGTAAGGAGCACGGGTTGATATTCAGGAATAATTGTCTTAATGCCGGCGATTGTCATCACAGGCTTCCGATCCGATCTCATTACTGGGATAGATGCATATGCTCCGTGGTGATTTCCTCCATTATTTGCAGGCTTGGCGCGCCTCGGTCATTAGATCAGCATGAATGCCTTACAAGATGCCTGCGATCCTTCAGTAGTTGGGAATTTGGCCTCTTCCCGCGACTTTGACACTCAGGAGTGAAGGGCGTGTGCTGCATTCCTGGGATCTGCCTGGCCGGCTCTGTGCCGGCTTTATATAAGGGAACAGGGCCGAGAAGCAGCACGATCTCCCCAGTTCAAGACGATCAGCACCGCGGACAGCGCCAGCTCCACACCATGAGCGTCAGCCCCGAGAGGATCTCCTCCTACCGCCGCCTCTTCGATGAGTTCGCCAGCAGCTCGGTGGTCCGGCTCCGGGTGAGCAGCCCCTCTCCGCCCCGGTCCAGGAGGTCCACGAGCTGCAACCGGGACACGTGTGAGGTCCACGCCGGGGGAAGGAGGAGCGCGTCCGCCAGCAGGAGACCCCGCAGGTAAGGGGAGCAGGACGAGCGCAGGTGGGGGGCAGCAGGACGAGCGCAGGTGGGGGGCAGCAGGACCAGCGCAGGTAGGGGGCAGCAGGACGAGCGCAGGTGGGGGGCAGCAGGACGAGCGCAGGTGGGGGGCAGCAGGACGAGCGCAGGTGGGGGGCAGCAGGACCAGCGCAGGTGGGGGGCAGCAGGACGAGCGCAGGTGGGGGGCAGCAGGACGAGCGCAGGTGGGGGGCAGCAGGACGAGCGCAGGTGGGGGCAGAGGTAAGGGGTGATAGCGGGATAAAATGGTCCACATGACATACACGTGTATGTGTAATCTATCTATCTGATAATCTATTATCTATCCCACTATCTATCTACCTATTAACTATCTATATCTATCTATCTCCATTATATATCTATCACTTATCTATCATCTATCTATTATCTATATCTATATATCTATCTCTCTACCGCTCTCTCTTTATCAGTCTGTCTATCTATCTATCCATCTATCTGTTATCTATCTATTTTTCTATCTATCTATTATGTATCTATTTGTCTATATCTATTATCTATTTATCTGCTATCTATTTTCTCTATTATCTATCTTCTATCTATCTATCTATCTATCTATCTATCTATCTTCTATCTATCTATCTATTCTCTATTATGTATGTCTGTCTATCTATTATCTAAGTAGCTATCTACCATAGCTATCGATCAATTTTTCTGTCTATTATCTATCTATATTCTATATATCATTTATTATTCTATCTATTATCATCATCCCTCTATTATCTGTCTATGCATCTATTTATCTATCTCTTTTTATTATATATGTATTTGTCTAGCTATCTACTATTTATCTATCTATCTATTATCTATCTATTTAGCTATCTATCTATCTATCCATATATCTATCTATTTTCTATCTAACTATTATCTATCTATTTCTCTATCTATTTCTCTCTATCTATCTATTATCTATCTATATATTATCTATCTATTTAGCTATCTATCTATCTATCCATATATCTATCTATAATCTAGCCATCTATTATCTATCTATTTCTCTCTATCTATCTATTATCCATCTATTTCTCTCTATCTATTATCTATCTATCTTTATCTATCTATTTAGCTATCTATCTATCTATCCATATATCTATCTATTATCTATCTAACTATTATCTATCTATTTCTCTCTATCTATCTATTATCTATCTATCTATCCATCTATCTATCTATCTATCTATCCATCATCTATCTGCCTTGTTTATCTATCGCATGTACAGCAGGGGGTGTTATTGGTGGCCCATGTGGCTACTTGTGATAACCTGTCCATTACTTGTTTAGGTTCATCCTAAAGTCTATAGCCCTCTTATGTGTATTCTTGACAGATCAGCATTCTGGCTATCACATCTGCTTGCACTTATGTCAGTCATCTTGTCATGAAGTGGGTGACCCAAAGCACTCACTTGGAAAAGTTATGACATAGACATGGAAATATCATGTATCTGTGACTTTACCATCTTTGTGGTACATCAGTGTAGGCTTTTGAGAGTATTGTTTTTAGAAATGCTCTTTGTCATTGTCAGAAATTAGATTAATATCTGGACCAGTACAATTAGTCTATATTAGTAAACACTTCTATCACCAATATAAATGAAAATATGGGACGAATGGGAAGGTGCGGGTGTGCAGGAATGGGGCGGGGGCCAAGATTGTGGAGAGGAAGCTCTGAGACCCACCCTAGCCTACGTTTGGAGATAAAAGATCTTTTTTATGTAGCCAAGGCTGAAGTCACTCATCAGAAAAGAGCAAGATCTGTGTATACAATCAATCCCATACAACTCAGAATGGACCAATTAACTATTTCAGCTGAATGAACATTCACAATGGTTGATGACCAACAGCTGTCTGCCAAATATATAATAATGTGTCATTTTTTGACAGTTGTGGCATATGCATGTTGGTAGTGTGGATGAGTCAGCTATCATTAATAGTCTCCATTGGCTCCTAATCTTTAATTCATAATAATCTTTACAAATCCAGAGCAGTTCTGAAACAAAAAGGAGCACAATTAGCTCTGAAAATCATCTATAGTATTGTTACAGTGCCTTAGAACAGAGGTTCCCAACTCCAGTCCTCAAGGCACACCAACAGGGCATGTTTTCAGGATTTCCTTAGTATTGCACAGGTGATAATTTAATCACCTGCAAAGGTGCTGAATCCAACACCCATGCAATGCTAAAGAAATCCTGAAAACATGCACTGTTGGTGTGCCTTGAGGACTGGAGTTGGGAACCTCTGCCTTAGAAGGTCGTTCTCAGCTCGGTTTGCCAATACCTGTCCACAGAATATGGGATAACTCGCTAATCATTGGGGTCCAACTGCTCAGACCCAATGGATCCAACCAACGGGGCTCCAGACAGAATAACTAGAATAGAGCAGTGGGTACAGATGCTGCTTCATTCATTGTCTTTTGGACTGATGGAGAACGCAGGATACCACACTCTGCTAGCTCCAGAAATCCTATAGACGCTGGATGAAGCAATGAGTCCCATGCACGGCCATTCCCAAATGCTAACAGGGAATTCAGGAGCCTTGTTGTGGGGGTCAGTGGGGTCGCAGGGGTCAGCAACCTGTCAGAGCTGAGAACAGGTGCTAACAAGGGACTATCATTCCTCAGTACAGAACTGGCCTCATCTAATCTATCTATCTATCTATCTATCTATCTATCTATTATCTATATATCATCTATCTATCTTTCTATCTATCAATTATCTATCTTTCTATCTATCTATCTTTCTATCTACCAATTATCAATCTATCAATTATTTATCTATCAATAATCATTCTATCTACCTATCTATCTATCTATCTATCTATCTATCTATCTATTATCTATATATCATCTATCTATCTTTCTATCTATCTATCAATTATCTATCTTTCTAGCTATCTTTCTATCTATCTATCTTTCTATCTATCAATTATCAATCTATCAATTATTTATCTAGCAATAATCATTCTATTTACCTATCTATCTATCTACCTATCTTTCTATCAATAATCATTCTATGTACCTATCTATCTATCTTTCTATCTATCAATTATCTATTTATCTATCTATCTATTATCAATCTATCAATTATTTATCTATCAATTATCTATCTATCTATCAGTCTGTCTATCATCTATCTAATCTATCCATCATTTATCTATTCATCTATCTATATCTCAGTCACTCTGCTACATATTGGGGATATATATATTTTTATATATATATATATATATATATATATATATATATATATATATATATATATATATATATATATATATATATATATATATAGGTCTACTTAGATATATGTGTATATATTCATATAAAATGCATTAGTCTGACCTGCTCCAAGTGTACCATATATATAGCATTAACTAATTTAGGATGCCTACACTCATAAGATGAAAGTCGGCCATTTTCGGTGGTATCGGCCGGCAATCTACATACAGTATGGGTGGACCCGACTTTTCCCACAATACTTGTCGGAAGATAGAAGGATGGAGCATGTTGGACCTCAATGTTCTGGTCCTTTGTCTCCACACATATGAGCCTCTTATTATGCAGTGCTTTAGCACAATGTATTGCCCTCTCTTCATTGAAAATATATTACTATTTCATAGACATAACATGTATATACAATTTATACAATTACTTGTGAGGACTATAATTAACGTGGTAAAAAAAGAATGATCATAAAGCATGCTAAGGAATACATAGTTACACTTTAAAATATTTTCATGAATTAAATTATTGGACAGATGTTTGCCTTTATTCTGGTAGATGAACACAATGTTTGCATGATGTGAATACACCTGTGCATAGTTATTCCAACACATGGGCCTTGACTTTGTCTTTGGTAGGTTGGAAAAAGTGTATAATGAAAAAAAAAACGTATTTGTATTATGGGCAAATGTCTGAAATATTCATAGAAGTCACACCAAAGTGAATGTTAATCTCTGAGGCCATGCACCTTTATATTACCAGTATAGTACAATATTATGTCCTGATTTCTCCTGCATTAGGTGGTCTGTTAGTGATGGAGACCTGTTCCAGGACCCTTGTGCGTTGTCACTGCACACTGATTAGTATTTCACTTCTTCCATTTTTAGGGTGATCTAGCATCCAAATGGCTATTTTTCAGAGATCACATGTACAAAGCAGGGAAGGATCCTTACAACGTGGGAAGACACATTAATCATTGTTAGTCATATATAATGATTAGGTTGACATTTATATTTACAGTATATATATATATATATATATATATATATATATATATATATATACATATACATTATTTGCCAATGATGTATAGAATGAGTTCAGTCAGTCATCATTGCTGGTTATGAGATCTGTCAGCAGCCACTGTCCTAAAGTTACTTAATAATTAATACACCTTCTAGTGACACTGTATAAACAATACTTATCTTCTTCATAATGTTTTAAATGTTTCTTCATTCAATTAACAGGTTCTTGATAGTTAAGATCAGACATGATATATTATTCACATGTAATTTATCCTCCCAAGATAAAATGAAGCGCAGTTGTGTTTCTGCATTTGTTATACAAGAATCCAAGGAGAAAGACAAATCCATGTTTCTGATATGCAGAACTGAGTTGCTAGATTATATTAGAATATTTATCAGAAAATTACTAAACATTGTAGCACTGAGCCACAGTATCACTACGAGAACACTTAGAAATTCCTCTATAAATCAATCAGGGAGGTAATAATTGTGTATTATTATTATTATAATTTTTATTATTATTTACAGCAGATTTATACCAGTACTTAAGTACAATAATTTTGTTTTATTATTCTTTATTTTTTTTTCTAATTTGCTTTATTTTTTTAAGACCCTTATTTACACGATCCCCATCTCATTGGTTATTGTAAAGAAAAATGAAATGACCCCCCCTCTTTTTTTTTTTTTATAAACCATTTGGCGTAGAGAAATGTAAATAACGAAGTTTTATTTTTGTTTAATATGTTGTATTGATACATAATGGTGATACAGATAAGACAGAGGACAGGGTCAGCTCTCCATAGGTGACGATAAGTGACTTGTCTTCACCCTAACAATGTAGCTTCTCATTGAAGCAGATGTGCTGATGTAGATGCCTCCTCTATACTGTATATATGTAGAATATTTACATCTTATTATTTATATGCTTAGTCCTGAATGATCATAATAATAAATCATAGACGAAGCCGGTGGCACAATGTATAATGTTATAAGTAATTGTGTGCCATATTTATAGCATGAAAACAGATATTTATAAAGTAAATGTATCTATAGAATAAGTACACATGCTGAAACAAATGCCCGATCTCTGCTGCTCTCGGAATGCATTGATCCTGTATGTTCTCATCAATGATCTTGGAAGGGAATCAGAACCAAATCACCAGTTGTCTCCTACTTCAAACACCTACAATCCCAGCCCCATTAACCCCTATTATTCCAGCACAGAATGTGGTGTCATTTGTTTTCTATACACCTGTAAATTTCCTTAAAATAATAACAAACGTCAGAAACGAATTTTCAATATTTTGTAATCTCATGTATTCATTGTATGATATAATTCTATCTGCGGCTATACCTGAATGCTGGAGCAGACTGCGGCAGATGAATGGGGCATTGTTTGGGGTCTAATAAAGCGAGAGTTACCTAATTACCTGGGACTGATAACTCAGGGACTAAGCTTTATACAAACACTGAATTCCAACAGTGGAGTATGCTTATTATTTGTAGTATTTATTATACAGTTGTATGCAATAGACGATCAGGTAGCACAAGTCAGCCCTATTCTCTGCTTTGTGTAATTGGTCAACTAAGAAATAGATAGAACGGTAGATAATAGAAGATTTATAGATAGATAAATAATAGATATATAAATAGATAATAAAGAATAGATAGATAATAGATAGATGAACAAATAATAGCTAGATAATAGATATAGATAGATAATACATAGATAAATGATAGGTAGGTAGATAGATAGCTAGATAGATACATAGATAGATAAATAATAAAGAATAGATATATAATAGATAGATGAGCAAATAATAGATAGATAATAGATAGATTTTAGATAGATAATAGATTTTAGATAGATAATAGATTATAGATAGCTAATACATAGATGAATGAAAGGTAGATAGATGATAGAGAGATAAAGGGATAGATAGATAAATAAATAATAGAGAATAGATAGATAATAGATAGATTTTAGATAGATAATACATAGATAAATGATAGATACTGTATATAGATAGATACATAGATAGATAAAGAGATAGATACTTAGATGATAGAGATACATAGATAATAGAAAGAGAGATGATAGATAATAGATACATGGATAAATTATAAATAGATAGTTGATGATAGATAAATAATACATGATAGATACATAATATATATATATATATATATATATATATATATACACCCCGGACTTTCCATCAATGGACGAGGAGAGGAAACTCCGCATCCTACTGGGGGAAGAAGAATCAATGGTGGAGATCGCCGCCCAGTGTGTCTCCACTTGTCATAAGATGAGGGGTACTAAAGACCTCCAAATGAGCCATCATTCCCTAAATTGTGGCCCCCAACACCCCATCCCCACAACCCTAACCCACTCCCCTTTCACACTTCCTTTTTTGCTTTGGCAATGCTAATAGTTTTTTGGTCCTTCCAATAAAGCCTATTTGACTTGATTTGATTATATAATATATATATATATATATATATATATATATATATATATATATATATATATATATATATATATGTAGATAGATATAGATTGATAGATAGATATATAGATATACAGATAGTTAGATAGATAGATAGATAGATAGATAGATAGATAGATAGATAGATAGATAGATAGATAGCGATAGGTTGTACTGTTATGGAGACCTAGCATTCTTACTCAATGCAAGTAGCAAAACTGAATGTTTTTATTTTTACTATTGTAAATGAATAGCATTATGATTACTACTACCACTAATAATAATAATAACAATAATAATAATTCCACTTCTCAGACTTGTATATGAATACAGTGGTGCTGTGAGCTCCCTGCCCTCTGTGACTCTCTGCTCTTGTCCTCACAGTATGGTCGCCCATGGCTTTGCAGCTGCATTTGCCCCGGTGGATTTGGAAGCTGCCAGCGCAGCAAACCAAGAATTTCTAAGCATCAGGAGCAATGAGAAACGTGAAATGATCGTTCTCAATGATCGTCTGACTAAATACATCGAAAGGGTAAAGTCTCTTCCCACCTATATCGTCCACCGCACACCTCTCCCGCATACACTCTCCATAGGATAGGACCGTGTGGGAAGCACAAGGCTAGTTGTACATATGTAACTTATTATGTACATTTATTACACACTATTTACATAAAGGGTAAAAAGAAAAATCTCCATTTCTCACATACAGTTCATAAACTAATGTGCTCTATAGGAAAATGCCCGGAATGTACATAGCGTATATACTGCACAATTACTGTGGGAGACACATACACAGCGAGGAATGCTCAGATATATGGGATATACTATACATAATGTACGGGAATAGCAGGAAACCAAGGAAATATTCTCCTCCTTTATAAAATGTATATCAGAGTATGTGATGGATATCACCAAGCAGGAAAATGTCACCTCCAACATACAAATTGTGTATATAGCTAGATATTGCACATTCAGTCCTATGTAATAGGTAGATCATAATAGGTAGTGTATACATTTATGCCTCGCGTATATGCGTATGTGTGTGTGTATATATATGTGTGTGTGTGTATATATATATATATATATATATATACACGCTTGAAGCGTATGCAAAAATATAATCTGTGTATATGTATTAGAGAGGTGGAAGCACATACACACACACACACACACATAGTATTTATATATAATATATTATATATATTTAGATATATACATCTGTCTTTCTCCCTCTCTGTATATATTTCTATATACAATGGAACACTAGTGTATCGATATATGGAGGATACACTCACTTTTTGTCATGTACACTTTGTGCATGTGAAAAACTCAAACTCTTTATTTCCACTAAACATATTGTAATTGTACACGGAATATTATCTGTCCTGGGACTTTTGCCTATCACGGAGGCGCTGTCCAGGGAAATCGGCCGATCATGGAGGTGCTATACTGGGACGTCTGCCGATGAGACAGGCGTTGTCCTGGGAGGTCTGCCGATCTGGGAAGCGCTGTCCTGGCAGGTCAGCCGATCATGGAGGTGCTGTCCTGGGAGGTAGGCCAATCATGGAGGTGCTGTCCTTGGAGGTCTGTCGATCAGGGAGGTGCTGTCCTGGGAGATAGGCCGATCATGGAGGCGATGTCCTTGGAGGTCAGCCGATCATGGAGGCGCTGTCCTGGGAAGTCTGCCGATCATGGAGGCGCTGTCCTGGGAGGTCTGCCGATCATGGAGGTGCTGTCCTGGGAGGTCTGCCGATCATGGAGGCGCCGTCCTGGGAGGTCTACAGATCTGGAAACCACTGTCTTTCGAGGTCTGCAGATCATGGAGGCTCTGTTCTGGGAAGTCTGCCGATCATGGAGGCGCTGTCCTTGGAGGTCAGCCGATCTTGGAGGTCAGCCGATCAGGGAGGTGCTGTCCTGGGAGATAGGCCGATCATGGCGGTGCTGTCCTGGGAGGTCGGCCGATCAGGGAGGCCCTGTCCTGGGAGGTCTGCCAATCATTCTGTTTGTGCCGCAGGTTCGGGACCTGGAGCAGCAGAACGCCACTGTCCAGGTGGAGCTGGACGCGCTCCGCAGCCGCAGCACCCGACCATCCGCGCTGCGGGCCCTGTATGAGGAGCAGCTGCGGGAGCTGCGCAGGGAGGCGGAACAAGCCAGGATGCAACGGGTAAGATAGTGGGGATGTGCGGGAATTAACACTGGGATAACAGGCTTCACCCTGAACCCCGGGCCCAGGCAGTGTAGGACTGGGGTGAGAAGGGCCCACCCGTAACACTGACTCCGGGGGCCACTGTTCAGCTACAAACAAAGATCCCAAATCGTTCACACTTGTACCTTCGCTCCTATATATTAATACACTTGATAGTTTGTTGAATGAAAGATCAGATGCTGATTTGCCTGTTCATAGTGCATTCAATGCATTGGGCCAAATGCTGCTCATGTTGTAAGTGGCTCACTCCTGCACAGTGGCCCACCGGGGGATTTCCCTGTTGTCCTGTGGGCCGGTCACTAGGCACTGGTGATAGTTCTGAACAGCTGGAGCAGCACTGGCCGGAGCTAGTACCAGATGAAACCCTCAGAGCTGGGCTCTGGCGCCTGGTGTACTACACAAGTGCACTGGCCTTGTAACCTCCAATCTGTTGAGGATAAGGAGGTCTATAAATCTTGAATGGCTGGGAGTCTGTGTGAGGCCGGTGTATGGAAAGTTCTAGGCATTGTTGGGCCACATGTCACTTCTCCTCAGCTGGCTTCTCCCCTGATCATCATGCAGATCTTGGCTGGGGAAAGCTTTGTTTGACTGGTAGGATGTTTTGTCTCCAGTTCCCCCCATTGGGGTGCATTGTTTATCTAGTTGCTAGGAAACAAGTTGAGGAATAAGTGAAGCATTTAGCACAGCCTGGAGGGAGAAGTAATGATGGGGCTGCTTTGTTTTAGAGGGGCAGAAAGTGAGATTAGTGGGGACAGATTATTGCATGAACTGCATGTTATCAAAGGAAAAATCCATATTGATCTAAGTATTGAAAGCTGCACCCATGTTTCCAGTGACCCTGTGCTGGAGATATGCTGGAGAGTGCTCAGGCTGAGGCAGGGTGGGATGCAGAGACCCCTGGCCATGGTTGGGGCAGGAGCAATGCTGCAGGTCAGCCAGGCATAAGACTCTGCTTTATTTAACAGGATCTAGCAGTGGCTGCCAAGTCATCAGTGTCTGAAGAGCTCAGCGCCATGAAGAAACGCTATGAAGAAGCAGTGGAGGGGAGGAAGAAGGCTGAAGGGGACATTGAAGCCTTCCGCCCTGTGAGGAGCTGTCTCTCCACACTCACTCACCTATACACTGCAGCCAGGCATTGTCTAATCACACACATATATCAGCTGTGCATGGAAATGATGCCTTAACCCTCTAACTGCCAGGAGCCAATAATGAGGCTACACGACTTTCCTCTGCTGTCCAGCTCCTAGCGCTTGGCACTCCAGGGGCGCACATGGGGTAAATTGGGGGCTATAATCCGGAGTGATGGTCTGGCACCTTCTTCTCACCCTGCACTTCTTACTGATGAGCCAGGGGCAGTTGTGTGATGTCTTCATTTCTCTGCTGTACAGTCCTGGCTGATTGTGGAATATAGGAGCCTTGGGGCCATAAGAGATGCCACACACGATTCCCCAGATTTTCCTAATTCATTCTAATCACTAGAGGGAACAGCAAGAGTTGTCTGCAGTGTGTAGAGCACAGGGGAGTGCTGGGTGATAGCAGATCGGTGTCAGATGCCATGACTTTCTTCAATATCATGGCTACTATTGTACTGTAGGATCATTGCTATGTCTGCTGTTAGGTGGGGTGCTGCCCTCCTATTGTACTGCAGGATCACTGCTATGTCTGCTGTTATGTGGGGTGCTGCCCTCCTATTGTACTGTAGGATCACTGCTATGTCTGCTGTTAGGTGGGGTGCTGCCCTCCTATTATACTGTAGGATCACTGCTATGTCTGCTGTTAGGTGGGGTGCTGCCCTCCTATTGTACTGTAGGATCACTGCTATGTATGCTGTTAGGTGGGGTGCTGCCCTCCTATTGTACTGTAGGATCACTGCTATGTATGCTGTTAGGTGGGATGCTGCCCTCCTATTGTACTGTAGGATCACTGCTATGTATGCTGTTAGGTGGGATGCTGCCCTCCTATTGTACTGTAGGATCACTGCTATGTCTGCTGTTAGGTGGGGTGCTGCCCTCCTATTATAATGTAGGATCACTGCTATGTCTGCTGTTAGGTGGGATGCTGCCCTCCTATTGTACTGTAGGATCACTGCTATGTATGCTGTTAGGTGGTATGCTGCCCTCCTATTGTACTGTAGGATCACTGCTATGTCTGCTGTTAGGTGGGGTGCTGCCCTCCTATTGTACTGCAGGATCACTGCTATGTCTGCTGTTAGGTGGGGTGCTGCCCTCCTATTGTACTGTAGGATCACTGCTATGTATGCTGTTAGGTGGGATGCTGCCCTCCTATTGTACTGTAGGATCACTGCTATGTATGCTGTTAGGTGGGATGCTGCCCTCCTATTGTACTGTAGGATCACTGCTATGTCTGCTGTTAGGTGGGGTGCTGCCCTCTTATTGTACTGTAGGATCACTGCTATGTCTGCTGTTAGGTGGGGTGCTGCCCTCCTATTGTACTGTAGGATCACTGCTATGTCTGCTGTTAGGTGGGATGCTGCCCTCCTATTGTACTGCAGGATCACTGATATGTCTGCTGTTAGGTGGGGTGCTGCCCTCCTATTGTACTGTAGGATCACTGCTATGTATGCTGTTAGGTGGGATGCTGCCCTCCTATTGTACTGTAGGATCACTGCTATGTATGCTGTTAGGTGGGATGCTGCCCTCCTATTGTACTGTAGGATCATTGCTATGTCTGCTGTTAGGTGGGATGCTGCCCTCCTATTGTACTGTAGGATCATTGCTATGTCTGCTGTTAGGTGGGATGCTGCCCTCCTATTGTACTGCAGGATCACTGCTATGTCTGCTGTTAGGTGGGGTGCTGCCCTCCTATTGTACTGTAGGATCACTGCTATGTATGCTGTTAGGTGGGATGCTGCCCTCCTATTGTACTGTAGGATCACTGCTATGTATGCTGTTAGGTGGGATGCTGCCCTCCTATTGTACTGTAGGATCACTGCTATGTCTGCTGTTAGGTGGGGTGCTGCCCTCCTATTATACTGTAGGATCACTGCTATGTATGCTGTTAGGTGGTATGCTGCCCTCCTATTGTACTGTAGGATCACAGCTATGTCTGCTGTTAGGTGGGGTGCTGCCCTCCTATTATAATGTTGGATCACTGCTATGTCTGCTGTTATGTGGGGTGCTGCCCTCCTATTGTACTGTAGGATCACTGCTATGTATGCTGTTAGGTGGGATGCTGCCCTCCTATTGTACTGTAGGATCACTGCTATGTCTGCTGTTAGGTGGGGTGCTGCCCTCCTATTATACTGTAGGATCACTGCTATGTATGCTGTTAGGTGGTATGCTGCCCTCCTATTGTACTGTAGGATCACAGCTATGTCTGCTGTTAGGTGGGGTGCTGCCCTCCTATTATAATGTAGGATCACTGCTATGTCTGCTGTTATGTGGGGTGCTGCCCTCCTATTGTACTGTAGGATCACTGCTATGTATGCTGTTAGGTGGTATGCTGCCCTCCTATTGTACTGTAGGATCACAGCTATGTCTGCTGTTAGGTGGGGTGCTGCCCTCCTATTATACTGTAGGATCACTGCTATGTATGCTGTTAGGTGGTATGCTGCCCTCCTATTGTACTGTAGGATCACAGCTATGTCTGCTGTTAGGTGGGGTGCTGCCCTCCTATTATAATGTAGGATCACTGCTATGTCTGCTGTTATGTGGGGTGCTGCCCTCCTATTGTACTGTAGGATCACTGCTATGTATGCTGTTAGGTGGTATGCTGCCCTCCTATTGTACTGTAGGATCACAGCTATGTCTGCTGTTAGGTGGGATGCTGCCCTCCTTTTGTACTGTAGGCTGACTGCTATGTCTGCTGTTTGGTGAGGTGCTGCCCTCCTGTTGTAATGTGGGATCACTACTATTCCTGCTGTTAGGTGGGATGCTGCCCTCCTATTGTACTGCAGGCTCATTGCTTTGTCTGCTGTTAGGTGGGATGCTGCCCTCCTATTGTACTGTAGGCTCACCCTTATGTCTGCTGTTAGGGGAATTCTGTTTAACTGATGAGACAATTCACTCGAGAATACATCCACAATAGCACTTATAGCTTGTCACCTAGGTCTGGAGGAATAGTCTAAGCTTTATACCAGTGCTACTCCTGTGGCTGAGAAAAGAAGGCTTTGTACCGCAGAGTGTGTAACTGCTCTAACTTCATCCCTGTATTGCTACACACAAATATTTCAGGTATCATGAGAATACTACTGTTGCTAATACTTATACTACCATTACTACTACTACTACTAATACTTCTACTGTTGCTAATACTACTAAGAACTACTACTGATGCTACTACTACTACTGTTGTTGCTACTAATACTATTCCTACTATTACTTCCATTACTACTAATAGTACTACTGCTACTAATACTACAAACACTACTGCTACAACTATTATTATTAATACTACTACTGGTATTGTCACAACTAATACTACTATTACTACTGCTGTTGCTACTACTAATACTACTGCTGCTAGTGCTGCTACCACTATTACTACTACCACCATTACTATTAATACTACTACTGCTTCTCCTACTACTAAGACTACCATTAGTACTACTAATACTACTACTGCTACTAATACTACTATCACTACTGCTACAACTATTGTTATTACTACTGTTGCTACCACTAACACTACCATTACTACTGCTGATGCTACTATTAATACTACTGCTAGTACTACCATTACTACTACTACTACTGCTACTAATACTATTATTACTGTCACTACTACTATTACTACTGCATGTACTACTACTAATACCATTACTACTACAACTATTATGATCACCTATACTACTGCTACTATTGCTGCAGCTAATAATACTACTATTACTATCACTAATATTATTACTAAGAATACTTCTACTATAAATACTACTACCATTACTATTACTACTACTGCTACTACAATATTTACTAAAATGAATATAATTACTACAATTACTACTATTAATACTACTGTGACTGCCGCAACTACTACCATTACTACTGCTTCTACTAATGCTATTACCAGTACTACTGTTACTACTAATACTACAATTACCAAATGTTGTTACTATAAAAACTACTATTATTACTACTGCTACTACGAATACTACCATTATTGTCACTACTATTATTACTACTGCAAGTACTACTACTAATACCATTACTACTACTATTATTGTCACCAATACTACTGCTACTATTGCTGCAAGTACTAATACTACTATTACTATTGCTACCACTATTATTACTACTACTAATATTAATACTACTACTACTACCATTACTACTGTTACCACTGAAAGTTTTACTAATACTGCTACTGCTATTAATACTACTACTACTAGTACTACTACTACTACTACTACCATTACTATTACCACTGTTACCACTAACATTATTACTAATATTACTGCAACTGTTATTAATACTACTACTACTACTACTACAATTATTATTATTACTACTGCTTCTACTACAATATTTATTAAAATTTACATAATTACTACAATTACTAATAGTATTACTACTACCATTACAACTGCTGCTACTAATGCTACTACCAGTACTACTTTTACTACTATTACTACTGCTGTTACGATAAAAATTACTACTATTATTACTACTTATACTGCTTCCATTACTAATTATTATTACTTTCAATTACTATTCCATTACTAAATTACTTTTACCACTGCTTATACTGCTGCTATAAAAACTACTACTACCATTATGATTAGTACTACTGTTACTACTGCTTATTCTATTACTACTAATACCATTAATACTGCTTCTTCCACTGTCATTACTATTACTACTACCATTACTACTGCTGCTACTAATGCTATTACCAGTACTACTGTTACTACTAATACTACTATTACCACTGCTGTTATGGTAAAAACAACTATCGTTACTGTTATTACTACTGTTACTTCTAATACTGCTTTCATTACTACTACTACTACTACTACTACTACTACTACTGCTGCTAGTACTACTGCTTATACTGCTGCTGTTATGAAAACTACTACCATTACTATTAGTTCTACTGTTACTACTGTTTATTCAACTACTACAGATAGCAATAATTGTGCTACTTTTATCATTACTTCTACTACTACTACCATCATTACTACTGCTATTAGTACTACTACTACTACTACTGTGACTACCACTTCTGCTACAAATACTACTGTATTACCAGTACTACTGCTATTACTATCACTACTGCTGCTACTACAAATACTACTTACATTACCACTATTGCTACTATTACTGACACTGCTTCTACTACTGCTACTTCTTCTATTACTACCACTGTGGTTACTACTAATATCAGTGTTGCTATTACTACTACTACTGATAATACATAATAATAATGTTTAGACTTAGACATACAATAATATATTACTACTATCTTTATTGTGCTTCTAATGTTTGACAAGAATAGCTATAATAAATATGATTGTCTCCTTGTCCTTATTTTAATAATGCAGATAATAATATTGATTATCTAAGTATTAATGCTTCTGATACTAAAGTTATCTTTTAGATCATACAAGAAAGCATTCAACCTATAGCACTGACTTTAGACTCACATGGTTTTGATTACAATGTTATCTATCTATCTATCTATCTATCTATCTATCTATCACTGATCTATCATTGATCTATTTATTATCTATCTGTCTATCTATCTATCTATCATTGATCTATCTTCTACCTATTTATCTATCTATCTATCTATCTATCATTGATCTATCTATTATCTATCCATCTATCTACAGTATCTATCTATCTACAGTATCTATCTATCTACAGTATCTATCTATCTATCCCTCTATCCATCTATCTATCTATCTACAGTATCTATCTATCTATCCCTCTATCCATCTATCTATCTATCTACAGTATCTATCTATCCCTCTATCCATCTATCTATCTATCTATCTATCTATCTATCTATCTATCTATCTATCTATCTATCCCTCTATCCATCCATCTATCTATCTATCTATCCATCATTGATCTATCTATTATCTATCTACAGTATCTATCTATCTATCTATCTATCTATCTATCTATCTATCTATCTATCTATCTATCTACTTATCCATCATTGATCTATCATTGATCTATCTATTATCTATCCATATATCTATCTATCTATATATAATTGATCTATCTATCTATCTATCTATTATCTATCTATCTATCTATCTATCTATCTATCTATCTATCCATCTGTCTATCTATCTATATATCATTGATCTATCTATCTATCTATCTATCTATCTATCTATCTATCTATCTATCTATCTATCTATCTTCTATCTATCTTCTATCTATCTATCCATCTGTCTATCTATCTATATATCATTGATCTATCTATCTATCTATTATCTATCTATCTATCTATCTATCTATCTATCTATCTATCTATCTATCTTCTATCTTCTATCTATCTATCACAACAGAAATAAAATCTACATGATACATATAAAGTTGACCAGTGGACTTCCTATCTGTATTATACTGGTCTTTTTGTCCCTACCTATTTCAGCTATAACCCATTGATCGGTGATTACCCAACATATTACCAGCTCTACAGTTGCACAATACTGTAAGAATGGATTCACCTATATGCCAGTGTGAATCCAGTCCTATACAATATATAGGCATTGTGAAGACTGAGGCTTTCTGTGATGTCTCCTATAGGACGTGGATGCGGCCACTGCGGGACGGATTGCATTGGAAAAGCAGCTGAAAACTTTAGAGACAGAGATTGCGTTTCTGCAGCGAGTTCACGGGGAGGTAATGACACAATCTGTGAGACGTCTCCCACTCTTCTGTATGGGGTGCACAGTGTAACCCAGGTCCCTATCTGTCAATGCAGGAGATTGAGGAGTTGATGAAGCAGATCTACAACATGGGCGCCTCCTGTGACCTGGCATTCTCCATCCCAGACTTTGCTGCTGCTCTAAGGGACATTCAGACAGAATATGAAGAAATTGCAGCCAAGAACCTGCAGGTTAAAATTAGAGCACATCCTGTTTGGGGAAATGTGGAATTAGATGTCAGATTCTACTTAATATTTGTGGCAACCTAAAAAGCTTGTTTATCTTGTATCCGATAAATCAGAATGTAGCCATTGGACATCCCTGACAGTCCTCATAGATTGATGCACACAAAGCTCATTCCTAGCATGCTCTATTAACCCCTCCAGAGCCCAGCACACTCGCTGCTCTATTGGAAATGGAAAGCTGGAGGGGTCCCCTGTGCTGCAGTCATTTTGCTGCAAGGTGGTTAATTAAAGAGTTTGGTGTTCATAAGACCTTAATGAACCTTCCTTTGTGAAGACCTGACACTACATGTCTATATCCCCATGCTTATTATGTCTTCTGCTGCTCTTACCCTTAGGAGATGGACGAGTGGTACAAAAACAAATTTGTTGACTTCAGTCAAGCTTCTACAAAGCATGCGGAGAACGTGAGACATTACAGAGGAGACATGGCAAACTGCAAGAGAAGCGTAAGTGGGGCTGCAAAGGCCTTGGAGCCCATTGATGTCACATTATGTGGAGACTATCTTGTGATGTCCCTAACATTTGGAATATGACTACTATCTTCTGTGCTGTGCACTATACAGTCTCACATTCCCAAGCCTACAAATAGGTTGGAGGCAGCTAATTAAAGACCCATTCACACAGTGCAGCAGCCAATTTGTCAAGATCAAATCACAGTGCTGATATCTTCCATGCATGTGAGATCCTTGTTTTGTTTTTTAATTCCGATCATTTTGTCAGTGGTCAACATTGTTTTGTTGATGGTCATTTTTGTAGCCAGCAACGGTCAAAGTCATAAATGTAGTGTACTGTAATGGCTGACATATACTGACCCACAGGAGAACAGGTACATTTCCCGGTGGGCCCCTTCCACTCCTACATGAGCAGTGTTCAGTATAATACACTTGATTCACTATGTACAGACAAAGGCATAATAATCTCATAACTCATAAACCAAACTACCCAGTTTATTAATATACAGTATTTTGATTTGATAGTTTTTATTGCAAAGTTGCGGTCATCAAAAAAGCCGTAATTCTGACACTTTTATTTTTTTCTCATTTCACCGTTACCGATCAGGTTAATTTATTTTATATTTTGATTGCTGAATATAATCTAACACTCAATTCAATATCTGACATGTCTTCGTGATTTTGCACGGACCACAAAAAAAAATCACCGATATGTGTACAGCTTCATAGCCTATCACAGGTACGAGTGCTATCCATGAAATAACACATATAGTACTTATGATTAATCTGTTTTTATTGATTTTTCACACATTAAACAACAAGCAACAATATTTTAGAAAGAAAGAAAACAAGATTAGATAGTTCGTGAGAGTGATCTCTCTTCAGGTCCAACAATCTTGTACATACCACTACATAGGATAATTAAGATGTAACACTTGCTCATCACATTTACTCTATATTAACATTTCTTCTTAATAAGCTAATTGCAAACTACTTCAGCTCCCATTTCCTTTCCCTTTCGGATGTACTTCAAATACATTATCTTGCTTCAGTTTATCTCCATTTTCGGTTTATCGAACAACCATAACTATGCTATTTTCCTATTTATCGGTCTCAGGGGGGTTCCTGAACGTAGCCCCCTAAATGACAGAATATCTTACTTCTGGCCCGGGCCGGAGTGGGCCCCTACCAGCGTTATGTGTCTGAGTAGAGAGCAAGCTGTACCCCCCATTACATCTCGCTGAATTTCCAAATGTTTATGTCTGCATAGAAAGTGAATGTAGATTGCAATGAGGGAGGACCATTTTTTAGTATACTTGGAGAGAGCGCTTGAAGAGAGAAGGTATTGGAGAGAGAGACCAGAGATGATAGTTTAGATTCAGAAGAAAGAGCGAAGGATGATGAGAAAATACATGGGGACAAGAAAAAAGAGAAGAGGAGGAGAAAAAAAAAAGGGGGGGGGGAGGGGATTTGTAATTTTGAGAAGGATGTATAATGGGGGAAGGATTAAAGGGAGGGGAGGTAAGGAGTAGGGGGTGGAGGGAAGGGGAATGGGGTTAGGGGTATTTATGACACACAGGCCCTCTGGACCACCTCTTTACTGAGCCAGTATCCTCAAGAAATCCTGGGTATCTTTAAACATAATCCATGGTTGCCAAATCCGGGTGTGGGTGTCATTAGTGTCATTTGCTATTGCTGATAATTCTTCCATCAGGGCTATATGTGAGAACTCCTTAAACCACTCCCCAACAGGTGGCGTCTCCATCCTCCGCCAGTATCTGGGGATTACTGATCTAGCTGCAATCAGGCAAAACCTGAGCAGATCTCTTTTTTGTGCCCCAATGGATCCTGGCAACATGGAGAGGATTGCCACCTGAGGGGTAGGACTGACCTTGTTACCTGTGATCCTTGTGTAAGCCCCGAAAAACGCGTCCCAGAAGGGTTTGATTTTTTCACATTCCTACCATATGTGGGTCATTGTCCCCTTTTCAGTGCCGCATCGCCAGCACCTATCTGGGGCTGAAGGGAAAAGTTTATGAATTTTGGTTGGGCATAGGTGCCACTGAGCCAGAATCTTGTAATTCTTCTCCTGAGCAAACCCCGCCACCGACATTTTGTGTGTAAAGAGGAAGGCTTTTTGCCTATCCACCTTCGAGAACGTGGTGTCCAGTTCCTTTTCCCATGCCCGAACATAGTCCGGACCTGATTGATAAGACCGTCCGTTAAGGTGTTTATATATCACCGAGATCAGGTGGGGGGGGGGGGGGCGAGTCCCCTAGGAACAAGCCCTCAAACGGTGTGGGTGACACCGGGGGAGGGCACTGTCCCTCCACACCCAATTTCCCCAAAAAGGACCGCAGCTGACCGTACTGCAACCATGAAAGTTTCATGGGAGGGTCTCTTTCCTCCAGCTGTTCCCGTGTAGGGAAACGTGTGTCCTGTAATAGGTGAGCCACTCAGATGTCCGAACTTTTATGCCATCGTAAGAACCTCTCCCCCCCCATCGCTGGAGGGAACTCCGGGTTGTTAAATATAGGAGTTAATGGGCTAGGAGTCTTAGTCAGTCCGCTGTTTTCTCTCAGCCTATCCCATAAATTCAGTGTTGCCTTCACCAATATCCCCTCAGGTTTAATGTGTATCTTGTCTCTCTGTCCCACCCATGGCAGGTTCTTCAGAGGTGTCAGGGTGCATCCTTGCTCCAGCTCTACCCACTGCTTTACATTTGCTTGGAAGTGCCAATCAAATAATCTGACCAACATCGATGCTTGGTGATAAAGTTGTAGATTTGGTAATCCCACCACCCCTCTTTCTTGTGTCTAGTAAGGGTTAAGAACTTTATTCTGGGTTTTGCTTGTTTCCATATGAAATTTAAAAGGGCGGTTTTCATGGGCTTGAAGAAACTCATTGGGGGGTTTATGGGGACAGCCTGGAATACATGCAAGAATCTGGGGAGAATGTCCATTTTAAAGGAATTAATCCTTCCAAACCAACTCAGAGGTTTTTTACTGTATATGTTAAAGTCCCCAATGGTCTGATAATTTAATGTGTATAGTTTGTTTAGATCGGCCGGTATCTGAATTCCCAGGTACTTTATTGAGTGTGCCTGCCACCGGAATGGAAAATTGTTTTGGGATCTCTGAACTTCTGATGCCGGCAATGAAATGTTTAGGGCTTCCATCTTTTTGTAATTAACTTTGAAATTGCTAAGATTTCCATAATGTTCAAATTCCTTCAGGAGAGAGGGGAATGATATGTGGGGTTCTGAAACATAAAGAAATAAGTCATCTGCATAGAGGGCAGTTTTGTACTGTCTCCCGTCCAAGGTCAGACCTTGCACACTGGGGTTCTTCCTGATAGCCACTGCCAAATGCTCCATAACAATGGCGTAGATTAATGGGGATAGCGGGCATCCCTGTCTAGTACCATTGTAGATTCGAAAAGGGGTTGAGAGGGAGCCGTTAGCTTTAATCCGTGCTGTAGGGCCGGAATAAAGGGCCAGTATTTTAGCTAAAAAACCTCCCCTCAGTCCAATCTGTTTGAGGGCTGCCTCCATAAAACCCCAATGTACGCGGTCAAAAGCCTTTTCGGCGTCGATTGACAGCAGGCCCATTCCCCCCGGGCTCGCCCCTGCCCTGGCAATTAGCGATATGGTCTTGCATACTGTCACGCTCCCGGTGTCCCAGCAGCCCTCCTTACCCACTGAGCCGGTTCCTGCATCGCACCACCGCTCCATACCCACTGATCCAGTCGTACCTGCATTGCACCACCGCTCTGTACCCACTGATCCAGTCGCACCTGCATCGCACCACCGCTCCGTACCCACTGATCCGGCCTCACCGTCATTGCACTGCTCCTTACCCACTGATCCACTCCACGTGTCCACCGGTCATGGCCGCCGCTCCCGCTCGTGCTCTCCTGTATCCTGCTCCTGGTCTCATGAGTCTGACTCTGAGTATTAGCCTCATGCCTCTGTATAGGACCAGGCCGCGCCCACTCTCCTGGTTTTATGGACCCAGCACACCTGAAGCAGGATGTGACATACGGCTGTGCTGGATATATAAGACTGGCCTTTCCATAGGGGCGTTGCCTGATCAACGTGTCTGGAAGCTTTGTCTTTTGAGCTAGGTGCTCAGGCCCCCTGGTGCCGTGTCCTGTAGACTCCTTGTCTTTGCTCCCTGGTACCTGTGCCTGTTTCCTTACCGTCCTGAAGAACTCTGTGACTCTGCTGACCTGGTTATACCTGTCCCTGCCACGCCAGTGCTCCGGCTGCCGTGTACCCTGCCCCCCGGTGGGATACTCGGTCCAGTGGATCCACCTCCTGGGCCCATCAGTCCTCCCGGTCCTGACAGTTTGATCAGGCCATGGATCCCGCTGGAGCACAAACATCTGAGCTGGCCGAACTACGCCAGGAACTGGTGCAACAGCGTGACACCTTACACTGGATGCTGAAATTCCTGGCGTCCATGGACCACCGGTTATATACACTGCAGACCGCTGCCTCGTCTGAGTCCACGCAGCAACCAGTCTCCGGCTCCGAACCAGTTTCCGCCACGGCCTCGCAACTTCGCCTCGCTGCTCCGCCTCGCTATGCAGGGAATCCCGCGGCTTCTTGAATCAGTGCTCCCTGCATTTCAAGTTGCTTCCTCATTTGTTTGTCTCAGACCAGGCTAAAGTGGCGTTCCTGATGTCGCACTTGGAAGGCGAAGCTCTAGCCTGGATTAACCCCCTGTGGGAGAATGAGGATCCAATGACCACTAACATCCGGGAATTCCTGCACGCTTTCCGAAGTACATTCGATGAACCCGGACGTACCACCACAGTGACCTCTTCACTCCTCCGGCTACGCCAAGGGACCCTGACCGTCGGCCAATACGCCATCCAGTTCCGCACGCTCGCCTCTGAGCTGGGCTGGAACAATGAGGCCTTGACGGCGGCCTTTTGGGAAGGACTCTCTGGCCGCGTCAAAGACGAGCTTGCTGGCCGTGACGTTCCACGCACCTTGGACGCTTTAATATCCTTAGCCACCCGGATTGACCTCCGTTTCCAGGAGCGAACCAAAGAGGTATTCCGGGAGAAGCTACCACCCCGTCACGCCTTGTCCCCGCAGAGGCCTACCGCTCCTTTGCCCCTGCCTTCCTGTGACATGTTTCCGGAACCCATGCAAATTGACCGACTGAACCAAGCCAAGCAACGCCGTGCAGAACGGCTCGCCCTGGGCCTGTGCTTCTATTGTGGAGACGGGTCACACATGCTTCGGACATGCCCTGAGAAACCTGGTAGACCCCAGGCCCAAGGGATGGTGGGAACCGCTACCCTTGGCACCGGAATCCCCTCCGTTCCACTTACACAGACTGTCCAGGTGACGACGAAGAAGACCAGGTTCACAGCAGAGGCCCACATCGATTCTGGGGCGGCGGGTAATTTCATACGCCAGTCTGCAGTGGATCGATACCAAGTACCTGTGATCCCGCTTGCCAAGCCCCTCTGGTTCGCCTCCGTGGACGGCAAACTGCTATACGAACCTGTCCGATATACCACTGAACCAGTAAGACTCCAGGTTGGCACTTTGCATACTGAGACCATCACCTTCTTTGTGATCCCGAGGATGGCTCCTGAGCTCCTGTTGGGTCTGCCCTGGCTTCAACTTCATGACCCTGCCATTAGTTGGCACTCTGGCGCTATTAACCGCTGGGGGTCCTCGTGTCATGACCACTGCCTACAGCCCGTTCCTCGGCCCCTGTCACCCGAGCCTGCTATGCCGCAGGAAGAAGAAGAGGCGACGACTCAGTCCAGCGGTGTACCACAGCTCCTGGCACTTGTGCCTGTGGTGCCACCGGACCCAGAAGCAGAGTCGACGCAGTCCAGCGTCGTTCCACCATCCCTGGCACTTGAGACTTTGATGCCCCCTGCTACTGAGGATGACACACTTTCCTGTACCCGGTCCGAGACGCCCGAACTGGTCGCCCACGACTCCAGTCCTGCTTCTGACTGTCTTCCCTTATCCGTTGCCTCCGTTGCCGCTGACTTGGGTTCTCCGATACGGGACATAGTGGCCATGAAAACGGTCCGGGGTAGGCAGTCCTTCCTGGTCGATTGGGTGGATTGCGGCCCCGAGGCTCGGTCCTGGTTGTCCCGGAAGTACGTTGCTGCCCCTCTTCGGCGCGCCTACATGTGTGAAGCCCCACAGGTGGTGTGTCGGTGTCGGTGCGTTACCTTCAGGGACTCCACGTTGCTGGATCTCCGTCACTGGTAGGAAATCTTCTTGTTTGATCGTGACGCCACTCTCAGTATTGCGGCCAGTAGGGACCGCCACTGCAGGTTGAGGGTCGCCTGGGGCTGATGGTGTGTGCAGTTAGATGTAGTAGCCTCCTGAGAGTGAGGCAAGCCCCAGGGCCCTGTGTAGGTTTGTAGTACCACAAGTCGCAGAATGACCACACAGGCAGGATGTCTTTCAGGGTTTTTACTCACTTCAGGTGGCAGGGTGAGTAACCCGGGCGTAGCTGAGATGAACCAGGTAGGAACCAGGTATCCTTCAGGCTGACTTTATGAGGGTGACTACTGACTCGCCTTCCTTAGCCCTTGGTGGTTTGGGGTGACCCCGACTTTGAGTCCCTATGGGGGTCACCCAGGGAAGATGCTGCAGCCTCTCTCCCCTTGTTGTTTGCCGTGTGCTTGTTCCCCGGACCAGGCCACTCCAGCCTCTTGCCTCCTATGACCTATGGGCCCTCACTGCGGTTACGTGGCTGCGGCTTTTGTAGTGTTGTGGTGTGGGCTTTAAGAGCCCCACACCGGCAGGTTTAGCAGGGAAAGGTGAATCTATCCTCGCTTCGGGATCTGCCGCCCGGTTGGGCCTGGTGCTCTCTAGCAGTCTCCTTACTTCCCACTCCGTGCACTCTCTAGCTGAAGCTGGCTTTCAGGCAGCACTCCTAGTTGACCGTTCTCCCCCGTCTGTAGCCACTGCGCGGGCGCTGTTAGACAGCAACAGCCCCACAGGTCTGCTCCTCACTGAGCCCTATGGAGTTCTCTGCTCTAACTGACTCACTGCTCCTCCTCTCCTGTTCTTGCCTACGCCACCTAGCAACCAGACTCTCTTACCACACCCCTTGAGAGGAGATGGAGGCTCTACCCCCTCCACTATTCCAGTGAAGGTGAAGGCTTGCCCCCTCCTGGGATCCCCAGGGGTCCTCTCATGGGTACATGTGTGAGACCTGATCACTATGCGCCTGTGTTCCACACCCCTGTCAGCCTTCTGGATTACCTGTATTGTACTGTCCCCAGCATGGGTGCAGTACTCAGTGGTGCCTGACCAGGTCAGGGGCGCCACACATGTCCCGGCCGCGGGGAGGGGGGCTTCAAGGGGGGGGTACTGTCACGCTCCCGGTGTCCCAGCAGCCCTCCTTACCCACTGAGCCGGTTCCTGCATCGCACCACCGCTCCATACCCACTGATCCAGTCGTACCTGCATTGCACCACCGCTCTGTACCCACTGATCCAGTCGCACCTGCATCGCACCACCGCTCCGTACCCACTGATCCGGCCTCACCGTCATTGCACTGCTCCTTACCCACTGATCCACTCCACGTGTCCACCGGTCATGGCCGCCGCTCCCGCTCGTGCTCTCCTGTGTCCTGCTCCTGGTCTCATGAGTCTGACTCTGAGTATTAGCCTCATGCCTCTGTATAGGACCAGGCCGCGCCCACTCTCCTGGTTTTATGGACCCAGCACATCTGAAGCAGGATGTGACATACGGCTGTGCTGGATATATAAGACTGGCCTTTCCATAGGGGCGTTGCCTGATCAACGTGTCTGGAAGCTTTGTCTTTTGAGCTAGGTGCTCAGGCCCCCTGGTGCCGTGTCCTGTAGACTCCTTGTCTTTGCTCCCTGGTACCTGTGCCTGTTTCCTTACCGTCCTGAAGAACTCTGTGACTCTGCTGACCTGGTTATACCTGTCCCTGCCACGCCAGTGCTCCGGCTGCCGTGTACCCTGCCCCCCGGTGGGATACTCGGTCCAGTGGATCCACCTCCTGGGCCCATCAGTCCTCCCGGTCCTGACACATACATTGTCCCTCGCCTCCTGTCCCTGTACGAAACCCACCTGGTCCGAGTGTATTATTTCTGGGAGTAGCGGTGTCAATCTATTGGCTAGTAACTTTGCGAAGATTTTGATGTCTACATTGATCAACGAGATTGGGCGATAGTTTGATACCATCGTGGGGTCTTTCTCTGGTTTGGGTATTACCACCACATGGGCCTCTAATGATTGAGGGGCGAACCCATTGGTATGTGTGACTGAGTTGAACACCTTTGTCATGAAGGCCTGTCTCAGAAGGTCTTAAAGAAAAGTGGGGAGAACCCGTCCTGTCCAGGGCTCTTTCCGCTGGGAGTATTATTGATAGCTGCCTCTACCTCCGCCTCTGTGAATTGGTCCTCGAGCTGAGTTAAAACGTCGTCCCCTAATACCGGAAGGGCTGTGTCTGTCATTTATTCGTCTACCCGCCTCTGAAATTCCCGGGGATCCATGTTCGAGAATTTCCCTTTGATATTGTATAAATTGGAGTAAAATGTTTTCATAATGGCTAGGATTTCTACCGGATTGTGTTCCTCTGTCCCATTTGGGTGCTTTAAATGTGGAATATATTGAGTCTGCGTACGGGGATGGAGGAGGCGTGACAGTGGGCGGCTGCATTTGTCTGAGTAATTGTACAGGGTCTTTTTGAATTGATTTTTGAATCTAAGATAACTTAAATTTAGGATGGCTTTCAGGTCATCTCTACATTTAGTGCGTTCAATCAATGTTTCTGAGGATGGTATGTTCTTATGTTGAGTTTCTAGCACTTGAATTTGGGCCAGATGTTCTGTCACCCTAGCCTCCTTTGCCTTTTTGATGCGTGTTCCCTGTTTTATAAAAGTGCCTCTCAGAACGCACTTCAGTGCCTCCCATTTAATGGGATACGGTGTTTCATCTGCAGTGTGCACTGAGAGGAATTAGTCAATTGAGTCCCCAATGTCCGCCACACATATAGGGTCCCGGAGCAAATTGTCATTGAGTCTCCAACTCCAAGTCTGCTCAGGTCTATCTGGGGGGGACAGTTTCAGAAAAATTGGTGTGTGATCGGACCACACAAAATTACCTATGGGGGCGCTAGGTCTCCATTTGAGAGCGTGGTGGCTTATTAAGAAAAAGTCAATTCTGCTGTAGGAGTTGTGGGGGTTCGAGAAAAACGTATAATCTTTTCCCTGGGGGTTCATTATTCTCCATATGTCCACCAGGTGTAGTCTATGTATTTCTTTTTTCAGTGCCCGTAGTGACCTCTCCGGGACAGCGGTTCTTCCCGATGTGGTGTCCATCCACGGGTTCAATTAGATTGAATCTAATTAGATTAAAGTCCCCTCCTATCACCACCACCCCCTCAGCAAACCCGGATAAGGTCTTCAGAAAAGAGACACACGCCCTTGCTTGATTCTGACTCGGCGAGTACCATCCAGCAATCGTATAGAGAGTTGAGTTGATTCTAAGTTTTAACAGTATGAATCTACCATTGGGGTCTGTGATTGAGTCAACTACCGAGTGACCCAGATTTTTATGGATCGTTATGGATACCCCCCTTGAACGCGAATCTGAGTAAGAACTGTGGAACCATTCAGTATAGTACCTATCCTTGATGACAGGAATGTGGTCCGTTTTAAAATGTGTTTCCTCTAATATCAGTACCTGAATCTTTTGTTTATGCATGCCATAGAGAACCTGCGATCTCTTCTGTGGGGTGTTGAATCCCCGGATGTTAATGGATCCGAAGTTCAGAGATGTCATGCTCTCCGATCCCTTTCGTGCCCAGATGGTATAGAGCCTGTGTGTCTGTTGTCAAATGTTGGTGGCTGGGGGGTGCGGGTGGGGGGGGGGAGGAGGGGCAGGCGGAGAAGAGAAGGAGAGGAAAAAAAAAAAGGGAGGGGGGGAGAATGGAAAAAAGGAAATAAGAGAAGGTTTGCTGGAGAAGTAATAGAAGAAAAAAGATCAGGAGATTTTAAGTAAGTTAGGAGAATAAAGTGTTTAGAAGAAAAGTAGTTGGGCGCCCTCTATTCGAGGGGTACCCCTGGATTCAAAGGGAATAGGGAAAGAAGTTTTCCCACTGTACCACGTCCCACAGGGTAGTACTCCCTTTTTGGGTAGCGAGCTTTCTATCGAGGAGATCTCCCCCCAGACCGACAGAACCACAATCTAAAATGCAAAATATATCAAAAGTTAACACCCATTCATTGCATCTATGCTACCAAATATTCCAATAGAGATTTTCCCTGCTATTTAGCCTATTCCCCTGCATGGAGAGGTGATCGCTCTCCCCTGTGCCTCCTCCCCCCCTCAACCTTCTCAGGTGGCAAACGGCTTTTCTCGGATTGGCGGGCATGTCTGTCTCCATAACGGTCTTTCCTTCTTTGGTCGTGCCGCTCGCCCCTTCCCCTCGAACCCCTCCTCCGATTTGTCGGTTTAATCATCTGCCTCCGGGGGATATGTGGGGAGTGTCCCTAAAACGAAAGATGTTGTTGGCTTGAATATCGGGAACTTTTCCTCTTACTCCTCTAATCTCAATTAATATCTCCCCTTCTTCTGAGATCCCGTCTTCTTTGGGGCAGTGGGAATGCAGGTTTTAGGGGTCTCTCTCCCAGGAGACCCGAGGGTAACTGGGGCCAGTCTCTGATCTCCACCGGCGGCAGTCGTAAAGCATCGGTAAAGGCGTCGATTCCTCTGGGGTGGCTGAGGGTGTTAACTCTCCCATCGTGACGGACCCGTAGACGGATTGGGAACCCCCACGTGTATGGCATTTTATGTCGCCGGAGAGTGTCCAATAGGGGTCTTAGTGCCTTCCTTTTTTGTAAAGTCCATCTTGAGAGGTCTGGGAGGATCTGCATTTTCTTGTCTAGATGACGGACGAATACCAGATACACGGGCCCGCGCCGTGATGGCGTCTATTAGTTGGTAGCGATGAACTCTACAGATCACATCTCTGGGGTACTCTGGGTCCCTTGATTTGGGTCCTAAGGCTCTGTGGACTCTATCTAGCTCGAGGCTGGTGTCCAGGGGAACCTGCAGGAGTGCACTAAATATATGACGTGTTGTTTTATCCAGCTTGCCCGGCTCAATAGATTCTGGCAGGCCCCGTATTCGTATGTTATTTCGCCGCCCTCTATTTTCTGCATCGTCCATTTGATCTGCCAAGTAATGCAGTTGGTACGAGTGGATTGACAGGTCAGAGGAGTGGATATTCAGTGTCTGTGACATAGATGTAGTAGTCACCTCCACGGTGGAAACTCTCTCCCTCACATGCTGTATATCATCTTTCAGGGCCACCAGCTCAGCTTTATATGCATTTTCTAATCGGGACACATAGTGCTCCATTTCCTCTGTTGATGGCATGTGTTTAATTCTATTGCTTAATTCTCGAAGATATGTCAGGGCAGCCATTCTCACAGCCCTGGAACCTTCGTTCCCCAGCTGCATTGCCTGGTCTTGGAGTCCCTGTGGGGAGTGAGCACCTCCCTGAGGGGGGCCCATTTGGTGATGGTGGATTTCATCTCCCTGTTCGTGGGGTCCCCTCTCTTGATTCCATGGTATTTGTAATTCCTCTGAGGCTAGTGTTGCCACTATGTACTGTGAGCCGGAGGTATGGGGTTCTCTCAACTGGTCTGTTGTGGGGGATGGTGGCCGTTCCTGCCTTTCTGTACTTCCCCTTGCCTGCGACTCTTTCCCAGATCAGTCACCCTCTTGTGCCATGATAGCTCCAGGTTATGGCCCCTGCTCTGAAGGTCCTGGCTGTGGCTGAGCCTGAGTGCCGCCGTTTTCTCTATTCCCACTCGGGGGCCCTCCCTCTGCCACTGCCCACGCTGTGAGGCCTGGCGCGTTTCTGTCCCCCACCGCAGCGCCATCTTGGCCATGCAGTGTGTGTCCCGGACTGTCACCATTTCCTCTGACCTGTGCCCGGATCCGCCCGTCCGTCTCCTCCCGATGCCGCCGCTCCTCCTCTGTCACTTGCCGTTCTGAGTGTAGCCGTCCGCAGCTGCTTCTCCCCTGCCTCGCTGCCTGCCTGCGTCGCCGTTATGGATCCAGATCCAAGCTGATCTGCAGGGCCCGCTCCTGACATGAAGCGGGAGATGTCCTGAGATAGGGGCTCCGCTGCTCTCGCTGTGCCGGTAGGTGCTCCCTTCTTTCTTTTCGCTCCCATGGGTACCGATCTGGGTGCTATGGTGCTCTGTTTTGCTGCTTTTCCTTCGGCCCGGGCTAGGATCTTAGCAGACGTGCGTCTCTACTCCTCCATAGCCAGGCCACGCCCCCACACATATAGTACTTATATGTGAAAAACTCATGTGTGAATGAGCCCTTAGTTCTGAGACACTCAAACAACCCTGATGTATATATCTGTGAGGGAGATTAACACTGCCTCTATATTAAAGGGGAAGATGGAAAACAAATGCATGGGAAGTGAGGAGATGGACCCGGTATCTGTTCTATTGCCTTATGACGTCAATTAGCCACCTTTAAAAGGGGGCTTGTGTTTTAATTGTTTTTTCTTGTATTTTTTTTCCAGTTATTCTCCCGTTCTGTTCTGATTCTTATAGAAACCCTCCAGTATAAACAGATATTTATTACATAAGCCTCTCCTTTTCCAAAACTCACCTCTAGAAATTAAAATTTGATTAAGGTTTGCAAAAAAATGTATCTAATCATCATCAGTAACTTCATAGAATCATAGAATGGTAGAGTTGGAAGGGACCTCATGGGCCATCGGGTTCAACCCCCTGCGAGTGCAGGCTTTCCTAAATCATCCCAGTTATATGTTTATCCAGTTTCTACTTGAAGATTTCCATTGATGGAGAGCTCAAGACCTCCCGTGGTAGTCTTTTCCACTCCTTGACTGCCCTCACTTCAGAAAGTTTTTCCTAATGTCTAATCTGAATCTCCTTCCTTTAACTTTCATCCCATTGCTTCTTGTACTTCCTTGTGCTAGTGAGAATAGGATAGTTCCCTTTGCACTGTGACTGCCTTTCAGATATTTGTAGACCGCTATTAAGTCTCCTCTCAGCCTTCTCTTTTTCAAACTAAACATTCCTAGTTCTTTTAGCTGTTCTTCATAGGACATGGTTTGCAGACCTTTTACCATCTTGGTTGCTCTAGTCTGCACTTGCTTCAATATATCGATGTCTTTCCTGAAGTGGGGAATTTATGTTTTCTTGATGGGAATTTATATGTTTTCCTTCCATCAAAAGCACGTGTGCAATATTCTATGCGTGTAAGAGTCTGAATCTTTAAAGGGAATCTGTAAGTAGGCTCAAGGTCATAGAAAGTTGAATAAAATGATACCGTGATATCTGTGATCCAATGTCTTATTCCAGAGAAATCCACTTTTTCTTAAGGGGTAAATGTGATGTTAAAATCTATGGATCGGACACCGAATCTGCCTTCAGAGCATATTCTAAATGAAAGAGGGAGTTATCAGTTTGAGATATGTAAATCAGGAGAGTGGACTGTCAGTCATTACATGTCTCACACTGGGATCGCCCTCTTTCATTTAAAATAAGCTCTGGAGGCAAATTTTCATGCAGATCAGTGGTGTCTAGTCCATAGATTTTAACAACTCATTTACATATTAATAAAAAGGTTTATTTCTCTGGAATAAGACACCAGATCACAGATATCAAGGTATCATTTTATCCAGCTTCATATGACCTACATGCCTTTATAGAGGGTTTAGTAAGGTTGATCCTGCTGACAGATTCCCTTTAAATTAAATCTTCCAGGAAGTTCTGGGGCCTTTTTGAGTTACAGGGAAGAAAGACAGTGATGGGGCAAGTTCTCTTGGTACTTTGGCCATGGCTTCTTACTCTTGGTCCATAAAGTTCAAGATAGCTGTTGATTGGACAAGAAGCAATTCAGCTACCCAGTCCTTTCTCTCCTTCCCAACCAATTCTTTGCATTACTTCATAGTTTTTGTCATGTACATATGCCTCAATGTTGGGCTGATTAGTCACATTATCACATATCGGTGTGACAGGTGCCATTATCGTACCGATGGTAACTTGACATCCAAAAAATTATCAGTAGCTCTCATTAAGTGTTTATTTGGCTGTACAAATGTCAAAGATATGTTTATGATTGGAGGGTTCATTACAGATTAAAGGCAAAGAAACAGAACTAGAATCCCTTAAAAACAAAAACGCAGCACTGGAGGCCCAAGTTAAAGAGACTCAAGAAAAGAATAAACTTGAGATAGAGGAGCTACAGGTAGGTATTGGTCAATACGGAATATTTCCCATCCTATTCAATTTACTAATGATTTCATTTATTTTGCATTTCAATAATTAGGAGAAAATCAGGAAGTTTGAAGATGATTTAAAATCTCTGAAGGAAAAAATTGCATTACACTTACGGGAATATCAAGACTTACTGAGTGTAAAGATGGCACTGGATATTGAGATTGTCACATATAGGTAACAGGAGTCTTAATTCTGTGCTGTAAATTATTTCTATAGGTATTTGGTAGCAATAATTTATTTCTTCTCTGACAAAAAAGATTACAGGCATTGAAACTGACATCTTTGGCTGTTTTTGGTTGAAAGTGAAATCATATTGATTATAATGGGATCCATTTAGATATAGGTTTCCCTTAAATGTCGTAGCAGAAAAGACAGAGCGAACTGAGAAGAAGGACATAAAAGTATAAATTCACACTTTTTAATGCAATTCATGCTGTTGTTATTACTTGCCTTAATCTTACACCACCTTGGGGCAGATTTATTAATCCTAATACTTAGCATAAATGTAGACTAGACCATCATAAATTACACCAAATTTAAAGTGAACAATCACCAGGATTTTCCCATATAACCTAAAGCCAGTGCTGTACTGGCACTATCAGATGTTAGATTGTATGAGCTGGAAGGAGCCCATACAGTCTAGCATCTACAGAGGCCAAGGAGGCAGACAGGCAGACAGGGGCGGGAATAGATATCAAAAACCACCCACATATTAGCTATTCGGCAGCTGCTGCCAATCAAAAAGCCATACATTTCTTTAACGTTACTGGCCTGTATTCGAAAACTATACATCGGAGCTGACCAACCACTAATGGTATGTAGAGAATCAGCCTGATAGTGCCAGCATAGCACTGGCTTTAGGTTGTATACAAAAATCCTGATGGTTGGATCCCTTTAAAGAACCACTCCAGCTTTATTTTTTAAACTTTACATCTAAACCCTCTGCCCCCTGTCTCATACTCATCCTCTCTAATTGGGGGAAATACCCCCCCCTCCCCCGCTGGAATGGGGCTTTACAATGCACCAAATCTATGTTAGATTATAAATCTAGTACATGTTTAGACTTCAAAGTCTACGTTTATACACCTATTAGATAGCTGTTACTTTACTACTTTCTAAGACAAAACACTGCAGCACACCTTTAGTAAATGTGGCAAATTTTACAAACATATCTAGTCAGACTCAAAACTGTGTAAAATCCTTAATTAATGTGGCAAATGGCATGTACCCCAGAATTCTGACTTGGTTTCAGATATAATTTTGGTGCTTTGTTAAAAAATATCCCCCCTTGTCTCTTCATGGTCTCTTTTCTTCCTAATTAATTTCTACCGTGTCAGGCACAGCACTGTCTACCCAGTCAATCTAAAGTATTGGTAAATGGAGTCTGTCTGTCTAAATTGACAGGATAAACTAAACACGTAGCCTCATAGGTGACATAGCGCCTTATAAAAAAAAAATCACTTTAGTGTTGTAATCGCTGCCTCTGTACTGCAGAAATAGTAGATGAATGAAATATGCGTACTAGGCTGCTCAGTGCACCCTTGGGGTGACCAGGAGGCACAGTGCACCATTCTGGCCACAGGTTTTGTATGTTCCCTTTTCCCTCTCTGGTTACAATATTTTTATTACATATTAGAACATTTATATATTACATTAGTTTAGTGGAACAAAGTAGAAACATTAGACAATTTCTTTGTAACAGTTCAAACATTTGCGTTTTTTGTTTGAGGGGAGGTAAGCCGGGGAGGGAAGGTTGAAGGAGAGATCTTTATTGGGGAAACCGGGAAAAGAAAGGTGAAATGGCATTCGGAAAATGGTTAGAAGGAGAACTATCATGCATAATAATCATTTGCAAAGACTTCTGTACAACATATATATAGCTTAGTTTAGTTATATCTTCTTTGCAAATATTGAGAATCATTACTTTTAAGAAATATGTACAAGAAAGAAAAAAAGAGGAAAAGGAAAGAGAGGAAGGGAGAAATAAAGGAGAAAATTGATTGGGATTTGTCAGAGGACTATTTGTGTTTTTAGCTTCAAAATTACTACTATATAAGCTGATGGTTTGGATTGCTCGATGTAGGATAGCCAGGTACCCCATCTCTTTTGATAGGGTTGGAACAGGTTATTGTATATCGCGTGTTTATTTTCAAATTCGTGGTGCATGGATAACATCTTGATTACTTCAGAAATATTTGGAACAGTATCACTTTTCCATTTGGCCAATAAAAGTTGTTTGGTGATCAAAAAAATGTGAATCACAATCGGGATCTGCATTTGGTCTAGTTTTTCCATATCCATAGAAAGAAGCGCCATTTGGGGCGATAATTTGATGTTGGAATTGGTAACTCGATTAATTAGATTTGACACTTCCCTCCAGAGATGTCTTATCTTTGGGCAATTCCATAAGATGTGGACCAACATTCCTTTTTCGTTACAATTTCTCCAACAAAGTGGAGTATTTTTGGGGTCTATGTTATGTAGCTTAGATGGAGTGAAATACCAATTTGTTATGACCTTATAGAAGGACTCGTGTAGAATAGCCGAAATGTTAGAGGAAAAAGTCGCTTTTAGGCTAAATTGCCAGTTTTCTTCTGTAAAATCCTTGTTTAAAGTTTTCCCCCATTTAGCCATGTAGTTTAAAAGAATAGGTTTAGTGTCATTATTTACAAGGTCATAGATATATTTGGTATTCCAGATTGTTTTCTTTTCCGTATTACAAAGGAGGTGGTTTATAATCTCTGGAAGGGGATGTTTACCAACCAATAATTTATTAAGAGATTCCCTTAGAAAAATCAATGTTTTGAAGTCCAAGTCTGTGATCTTATATTTTATTTTTAGATCTAAAAAGGAAATAAAATCTTTTCCATCATGTATGTTACTAATTGTTTTTAGGCCAAGATTTTGCCATGAGGAAGGAACCTGTACATCAGTTAGGAATGTTAAGATATTTGAGAGAAGTTTTTAATTTGATCATATTTCGACATCTTGGTTTTAATCTTACATAAACTCTGCCAAACAAGAATAGTAGATGCAAGAGTAGGGTGGTAAGGCAGGGAAAGTTTGGGATTAAGTATATGGGTTAAAAGAAGAGAACGGAGAGAAGAATAGTTGTTTAAAGCAGACTCAAGGTCCAACCATGTCGGAGAAAAATCACTATTTAACCAACAAATACTTTGTTTTATTATATTAGTTTTGTGATAGCTTTCAAGGTTTGGCAAACCATAACCGCCTCTAATTTTACGTTTCATTAGAATGGACTTAGAAAGTCTTGGTTTTTTATGATTCCAAATAAACCCATTTAGAATTGATTGAAGTTTACCAATGAATTTTATTGGAATGGTGAGTGGAATAGCCCTAAAGTAGTAAAGAATCTTGGGTAAGATCATCATTTTGTAGGACATGAGTCTGCCTAGCCACGTAATTTCTTCTTTATATAAATTGTTAGTGGCCTTTTGAGTGGCTTCGATGAGATCCTCCATATTTATTGTTATTAAGGAATGTAGGTTGTCGGTAATTTTGATACCCAAATAAGAGATTGATTTAACTTCCCATGTAAATGTTGAAAACTTTTTTATTAAGTTAATAGTTTTATCTTCCAAGAAAAAGGGAAGTATGTTGGATTTCTCCATGTTCAGTTTATAATACGAGGCTTTGGAAAAGGAATCAAGCACTTCCTGTACTGCTCTAACAGAGTTTATTGGGTCGGACAATGTAAGGATAACATCATCCGCGAACAAGCCTATCTTATGATGGTAATTGCATGTTTTAATTCCTTCTATTCGCTGATGTGCTCTAATTAATTCCGCAAGTGGTTCAATGGCTATTACGAATAGTAAGGGAGATAGGGGGCAGCCTCCCTTTTCCCTCTCTGGTGATTGACACTGTCAGTTGTCAGTGTCAGCTGGGAAATCTCAGGGCAGCCTCTTCTGTCAATCAGCAGTGCAGGAAGTGGGGGCTTGCAAAACCAGCGGGTGGAACGATTCACTGTGCTTCTTGGGCACTCCAAGGGTGCACCAAGAACCCTAATTAGAATGTTTGGTTACATTTCAGGTTCTAATAGAGGCAGTGATCAGAAAACTAAAGATGCAAATTTTATAGTGACGATATCGCCTACAAGGCTTTGTGCTTAGTTTATACGGTCAGTTTGGCCTGCAGACTCCATTCTCAAGCTTATTCACAATTCTGCTGCCCTGTGCATCTACGATAATTGGGTCATCTCTCAAGATATAAGTACTTGTAATCCTGGCTGGTCCACTTGTATCTACTGCTGAAAGTTTCATGTGTTGGCATTGTGACTAGTGTTCTGATGGGGGTGGCTGGCCGGTGCATTTCAATAGGTAAGCCAGCCTTCTTCTCTGTCTATACGTTGAAATTTGAAACAATCCTTCATAAAACGCACTGGTTATATGATGTCGGAAATGCTATGCTTTGTCAAGCTTAAGCAGAAAGTGAACCTGCCAAGATCTGTTACTGATGCTTTATCTTTGTTAATTCTGAGTAAGGCTTACAGCTTTCTATTTAAGACAGGACTGTTGGATGAATTACAAACAAGATTTGCTGCTAGTCTATAACCTTAAAGCACCACTCCAGTATTTTATTTTTTTTTTGCTTTAAATTTAAAGTCCCTGCCTCCAGTCTTATACTCGCTCTCCAGGGTTTTCACCTTTTAATCACCTCTGCTCCCATCCTACAGCGCCATCATGTGACCGCAATTTCTGACTGAATGGAAGTCAGACGTTACATTACAAGTGCTCAATGTAGGTTGTAGGTCTATGAGGGTCAGAATGAGGCTCTAATAGACTTGTATGAAGAGTGACCTCTAGCTTGTTCCATGAAACACTGGAGTGATTCGGCAGGTCACAAACTTCCTGAGACTGATGGGTTTCGCACCGAAAAAAAGGTGAAAACGCCAGAGGGTGAGTATAAGACCAGGGGCGACATTAGCACCACTCCAGTGCTGAAAAAAAGAAAAACAACTGTGCAGTGATGCCTCAAATATAAATAGAGTAGTATAGGATCTGCATCTTTCACTTACTATAATAATTTTGAAACAGACTTTTGGTTGTTTCATATTTTATTTTAGAAATATTGCAACAAAATAACACTGGTTACAAAAGCATAGTCTACTAATATAAGGGAAAAAGAAGCCTTGGCTATCCTTTTAGGTATGTTTTGTTTTCTCTTTGCAGGAAGCTTATTGAAGGAGAGGACAGCAGGCTCACTACTGCAGTAAGTGGCATTCTCCACCAGAGTAAAGTATCTGGAGTCACACATGTGAGTACCACTGAAAGTGTCTCCCAGACATTGGAGCGAAAAGAAAGGACAACTGTCCTTATTAAGTGAGTATAGTTTTCTGGTGGCATATACCAATTATTCAAGTTTCAGATAAAAAGTATACATTTAACCCTTCCTGTTCTCTCTATTTTTTTTATATAAACAACAGTTAAAGCAGGTGAAAAGAAAGTATGCGATTGTCAACTGGCAAGTGCCGCTGAGGACATGGCAAGTGCCGCTGAGGACATGGCAAGTGCTGCTGAAGACATGGCAACTGCCGCTGAAGAAATGGCAAGTGCCGCTGAAGACGGCTTGTGAGCGCTAGATCCAAGGCTCATCTAGCTTTAGCTTTCATATCTGCTCTGTTCTCTGGACTATCCTCTGGTTTTCACTTTCAGCTTTGTTATGCATGATCATCTTTCTCTAGCTTTGCTAAATAAACACGTTAGCATCAACCTCGTCTGAGTTTATTTATATACACTGTAATTTGTAAGGGGTGGGCAGACCCCTTACAAGGAAGCACAGGTTTTCTCTGAAGTGGTTAATGCTGTCCCCATAGAAACTGTACAGGAGGGAGGAGGAGCCGGCAGCTTAGGGGGAAAGGAAGTGTGTGCTGAAGGCAGTTGTGTCCGGGACAGGAGAGAAGAAACAGCCAGGGGCAGAGTGTGGAGCTGAGTGGGCAGAAAGAAAGAAAGAAAGAAAGAAGGGAGCTGGAAGAACAGGGAAGCCGGAGAGAAAAGGAGCGGGCGGAACCTCATAGTGCGAAGCAGTCCCGGTGTGGGTCCGGGCTGTGGGTAGCCATAAGTGGGAGCCAGGTGAAGTAGAGTAGCCGGGCACATCCCCACTGGAGGAGACGTCAGGGCAGGCTTTCCCCAGCTAAGAAAAGAATGTGAAGTCATCTGTAACTGCCGGTTTTTGGAAAGAGTTGTGAAATAAAGAATGTCTTTTATTTGCATCAAACCATGCCTGGAGAGTGTTTATACGTCGGACGACATCTGCACCACCACACTCTGCCCCACCAAGACATCTCCCGTCCCGATAGTGACGGCGGAGCCAGGGGTAAGCCTGACAGAAGGGGCCATGACTACAAGCCCAGAGGCGCCCCTGGCACCCCGTTACAAATTACTCAAATATTTTATATGAAAGCTCTTCATGAGCCTAAACTGAACTTTTATATCTGTAATGTGCAAAAGATATATAAGGCCATGTTTCTATATGTGCATCTATCCTTTGCTTTATTCCTTCTGATATGATACAGAAAAGCCAGAGGGAAACAGATGCCAGAACTGATCCTATAGATTTCTATGGGATTGTTCCCAGTCATCCATTGCATACGTTGTCTTAGACCAGGATCAGGAAATACTGAATACAGTGGGGGGGGGGGGGGGGTGTTCTGGCCATGGATAATGTACCTTTCTTGGTTTATGGGCAAGCTATGCTCCCTTCCTCTATGGTTACCACTCTATTTCTATGCTCCCCATTTGACATTAAAAGTTGCCTAGCATGTGTCAGTGACATAATCTCCCTTGGCTTTTTAATCCCCAGTTAAGCATACCCACCCCTATGTCTGAGTATTTAGACAATACTGTGTTCAGTTTCTTCCATTTACTGCTAGTTAAACCACTGTTTGCTTTAAGCATCAAGAAGTGTTATTAGAGACTATTCTCACTGCATCGCCATCTTCTGGGGATTCTATGACACCCTAGAAGCCACAGAACCAGGAGCGCATAAGAAGAGGAAAATAGCAGGTCTGAAGTAGCACACAGACATAGGTATGAAAGTATCACGGGGTGTGACATGGTAACTAGGAATGGGGGCACCTAGACTGGCCCTCAGACTAGGAACCCTAAGGTATCACTTATTCCAGAGGTAAGCCTGATGGTGGGGAGGTCTGAACCATCAGCATAGCCCTGACTCCTGCTCAAGCACTGGTCTAATACCCCCGGGGAGGGCCAGGACAGGAGTGATGAAACCCACAGAAACAGACAGATAGGAGAAAACCAAAGTAGAAACTTACTGCAAGCGCACACAGGGGTAAAGACAATACATGCTCAGGGAGAAATAAAGTACAGGGAGGAAATAAACAAAGAACAAGGATATTTCTACAGCACACCAAATAACACTCAGCAGTTCATCAATAGCTGGATCCCAACACACAATTACCGGTATCTCTAGAGCTATAGTCAATGTACCGCCCCGCGGGCTCGGCTGCGACCGCAGAGCTGTTCAGATCCGTGCTCGCACTGCGGGTGGTGGCTCGAGCCTCTCACGGACCCGGGGGTCATGTCGATCTGCAAGGGGTTGGCGCTACACGTGGGGATTTGGGGTGTTTGGATTTGAGGTGATAGTTCGTGACGCCACCCACGGGTTGTGGTGATTGTAGACACCACTTCTGTGGTGAAGGTGTAGGGGCCCCCAGGAGTGGTGTAGTAGCGCAGCTAGGTGTTGACCCCTCCTTTTAGTAGGGGATGTTGGTCCCGGGGTCCGGTGGGCCGGGGCCCGGGTGCAGGGTGTAGTGTTGTGGTGCAGCGCGGCGCGGTGCCTGATGGCACTGGTATACTCACTCTGACACAAGACACTGGAGTCACTGGTAAACCAAACGGAGTGATGAACGGGGCCCGCAGCCGGCTGCAGCTTTTCCCAGGTTAGGTTGGTAATATCCGCTTTTCTCCTGCACCCCTGTATGGGAATCTTGACTCCTGTGCCTAAGCACCGGTAGTCCGCTCCCCGATGTGTATCTGTCGTAGGAGCCCGTTTGCCCGCAGACGCTGGCCCTTTGGATCTCTGGCCCTTGGCGGTGGCACTTATCTGGAATGGTTGGGCTGTTGCCTTCAATCGGGACTTAGGTGGGAATGAATCCCTGAGGTCCAGACCGCAATCAGTTAATTTGACTATGGTGGTGGCTTCTAGCCTAGTTCGGGGTCTGAGTACCCTACCTGGTGCTCCGGTATCCAGTTGGCTCCCCGGTTCGGTTCCGGCGGGCCACTACCCTGTCCCGGTCCCTTACGGTTCCACCGGTCGTCTTCCCGGTCTCCTGCAGGTGGCCACTACCGTCTGCCTCCTTGCCAATGGTGACTGGGCTCCAACCCAGCCACTGGAGTAGTCTTTGGCAGGCCTGTACACAGGTCTGCTTCTGGACACAACCTCTCTCCTTCACTGTCACAACCACTCTCTCAACTGACTTGAACTTGACTACCCGGTTCCTGCCTCCAGGCCTGTGAACATCTCAGTGGGTGGAGCCAACCACCTGGCTCCACCCCCCTGGTGTGGACATCAAACCTGGAGGGTCGTGACAAGGCTTTTAGTTTGCCTGCTGTTATCTAACTGGGAAGGGGGGTGTGTAGTGTTGTTGTGTCTACCTGGGACGACCTGAATAGTCCAGGGTGTCACATCAGCATGGAGGAACAGCTCCCACCATCTTTTAAAGGGTGGATACAGCTGTGATAGATTTTCAGTAACCTTTTAGGCTGCTTTCACACATCCGGTTTTTGCTGAGCGGCACAATCCGGCTCAAAAACCTATGCAACGGATGCGGCGAAAAAACCGGATCCGTTGCATAAGTTTTTCCATGCGACCCGTCCGTTTTTTGACGGATGCGGCTTGATACTGAGCATGCGCAGTGCAAAAAAACGCATCCGGCCGCCGAATGCGTTTTTTGCCGCAGGACGCCGCGTCCGGCATCCATAGGCTTGCACTGTAAGTCGCGCCGCATCGCGCTGGATCCGGCACGAAGCGGCTTTTTCGGCGCATGAAAAAATGTGCCAGGCAACGTTCCATCCGGCCGCTGCATGGGCTAAATATGCCGCATCCGGCAAAAAACGGACGCAACGCAAGGCCATGCGGCACAATACGGCGCTAATGCAAGTCTATGCAAAAAAACCCGCAACCGGTGGCAAAAAAAAAAACGGTTGCATTTTTTCTGCAAAGCGCCATATTGTGCCGCTCAGCAAAAACCGGATGTGTGAAAGCAGCAATTCACAGGCCAGCAGGTATTAACTCCTGCTAGACCAATCACCTGTGAGCACAACAGTGGCCAATGTCTGGCTCAGATTGACAAACTTAAAAGCACCAGGGGGTGTGTCAGACTCTGCAGTGTGAGTGTGACACCCTGGACTAGCCAGGTAGTCACATACATACCAACATACACACCCCCACCCTAGGCAGTTACAACAGTCAACCAAAAAAACCCTTGTTGCCTCCCTCCAGGGCCTGATGTCCACACCAGGTGGGGCGGAGCCAGGCGGTTGGCCCCACCCACCGAGGAGTTCACAGGCCTAGAGGCGGGAAAAGTGTCAGTTCAGTCTTGGAGGTGAAAGTGAGAGGAGTAAACACTTGAGGTGTCTGGGTAGGAGCCCAGGCACTGACAGCAAGGTTGGCAGATGGTGGTGGCCGTCTGCAGGAGTTGGTGGAACTCCGCAGAGCCGTAAGGACAGGGGTCGGGCGTCGGCCCGCCGGTACCGGACCCGAGAGCGGAGTGAAGCTAAGCACACAGGCAGGGCCATCGGACCCCGACCAGTCTTGGAGCTGCCGTCAATAGTCAAATCCGAGTGTGACAGGAAGCCCAGGGGTTTCCTAACAACCAAGTCCCGATTGAAGGCAACCATCCACCCAGAGAGGATATACAGCCACCGCCACAGGCTAGAGATCCAAGGGCCAGCGCCTGCGGGCAAAACTGGCTCCTACGGCACCTATACGCCGGGGAGCGGACTACCAATGGGCAACCACAGGAGTCAGAACATTTCTAAAAGGTGTAGGGAAAGACAGCCACCATCAGCCGTCCGGGGAGAGCACAACAACAACACTGCAGCCGGCTGCGGGACCCGTCCATCCAGCCGTTTTAGTTTACCAACGACTCTGTCAGTGATTGTCTGAGTGAGTACACCAGTGCCGTCCGGCACCGCGTCGCGCAGTCCCTGCACCCCAGCCATCCAGCCTCCCCGTTACACCAGCGGGCCCCGGGATCACCAACCACCTACCCACGGAGGGGACAACATCTAGCTGCACCCTACCATCTCTCCCGGGATCCCCGTTACCAGCAGCGGTGGTGCCATCATCACCACGTCCCGTGGGTGGCGTCACGAACAATTTCCCTAACCAATCCATCCCTTTTCACTCACGGGCGAGGAGCGCTACTCGAGTCCCCGGGTCCGGTCCACCGCTCGAGCCACTGATCAGCAGCAGCAGCAGAAGCTCCGGACCCGAGCGTGGTGAGCGCGTCCCCACCGCCCGCGACAACTTGGCGTCATGAACAGGATAGAAACGATCTACCTACCGGTAGAAGTGCGCCTTGCAGTCCCTGCCGGCGGCGTCCGGCCGAAAAATTTGAAACGCCGCCATCTTTGGCGCGAAAATCTCCCACTCGAGCGTCTTCCCCAAGCAGAGAAGGCGCGAAAGCGAAGCCCCGCCCCCAACAAGCGAAAGTGCTAGAAAGAACCAAGGGGGGGCGGGTGAAAGCCTGCCTCATGTAGCCGAGGGCATAAAAAGCGGGGACGCCAGGACTCTGCAACATATCCGGTTCCTGGAAGTCTGCCAGCAAGCATGTCTGTCCTGTCCGGTGATGCCGAAATTCCCGAGCCCTTGCTAGGAACGGCGGCGTGGGTGGAAGCTCGGACCGCACAAATGTGCTGCCGCCTTCAAACCCAGGTCCGGTTCTTGATGAAGCGCTGGGTGGCCGAGATGGAGGAAGTGGCGGCGGCCGTGCGGAGACGCGAGGTGGAGGCAGTGTTGGAGGAGCGGGTAAGCGACCCACGCCCCTGTGTCCGAGAAGGACCGGACGCTGCGGCTGAGGGGCCCGGCCTGCGTCCGCTCACCCTCCTGCCTCCCCCACCATCCGTACCGGTTGCTGTTGCCCCTCCGCTCGGTCCACTACCCCTAACACCGGTAGCGGAATCAAACCCATCCGCCCTAGAGGACCGACCTGGGGGCGTTGTCTGTGAATGGCCTGCATCCCTGCCGCTGCCATGGAAGATCCTGCGGGAGGTGCCCGTCCGCGACCAGAAGCCGTCGGCCCCGGAAGTGACCGCACCCGAGACCGTCCTGGCCCCGGCAGTCCGCCTGGCCGTGGAAGAACCGACCGCTGCGGGCCCGAAGGCCCAACCGGTGAGGCAAGCTGTCCCTGAATCCCACGCCTCGGCTGAGGCTGCGCCGGGCTGCCACTGCAAAGTAGCAGTCCAGGCCATGTCACTGCAGGACCCCCACAAGAGAGTACCGATTGTGGCCGGTGTGGGCGCGGTCCAGCGGGGCCCGACCCGAGCACAGGGGTATCCCGGCACCTCTTACTGGGACAGGGAGCCAAGCCAGTTGGGCCGAGGAATTGCCGCCAGGGAGCAGCAGAGGGCTGAAGTGATGGCGCGAGTTATCAAGGAGAAAGACGCTCTCCGCAATGCCACCTTTCGAGTGCGGGGCCCGGTGTATGAAGGCCAAGTCCGGCAGTTTGACCCTCAAAGAGGGTTCGGCTTTATTTATGAACCGGGCCTGGAGGCCGAAGTTTTTGTGGCCCGCCGCGACGTGAACTTGCACCTCCCAACGGGCCACCCAGGTCGTGATCTGTTGCCAGGTGACCTGGTAACCTACACCCGACACTGCGGGGAGAGGGGCTGGTTTGCCCTGGATGTTAAACAGAGGGAAAGCCGCAGTGTGCAGATGCGGCCCCAGCCCCCTCCTCCACCGTGCCATCCAGATATCGAGCTGGAGGAGGTCCTTGATGAGTGTGACCTCAAATAGTGGCAGCGGTCCTCCGTTGCAACCAAGTTGTCCCCGTTGGGACCCTCAGCACTTTGAATGAATACAAATCAACAGAGTTTTCACCTGATTATCTTCCATGAGTACCCCGGCCGTTGCCGGCAAGTTGTCCCCGGAGGGACCCTGGGTGTTTTATCGTCCGCATGAGGAACTGCTCATGGACATGGCCGAGAACTGGCAGGCCACCCACGAACTGGTGGGTTTGTAAATAGTTTGTTGGGCCGTTTTCCGTCCGTGCTGCTTCCGGAGAGGCAGATTGGAGGAAGGGCCCGCAGCAGAGGAGGCTGGGGCCCGGCCACCACCTGGACCGGTGGCCATACTCCGGGGGTCAGGGGTCCCCCTGGACGTGGGGTCCCCTGAAGTGACAGCCGGGTGCGAGACACCGTACCCGTTCCTGCTCGGGTAACCTGGACCTGGACTGGGGTAAATGGGTGCTGCCTGTTTCTTAGGGGCAGCACTAAGGTTTAGGTTAGGCTAGTTTCACACTTGCGTTGGACGGGATCCAGTGCTATCTGCAGGCTTGAGGAATTACGGTAACCTTTACAGGAAACCGTTATATTCCTCATAGACTTCTATTAGCTACAGATAGCAACGGATGGTCTTGCACTGCATCCGCCCCGGAGCGCACCAGTTGTTTTGACGCTGACCGTCAGTGAGCGTCGGGCGGATGGAACGCTGCATGTAACGTTTTTTTGAGCAGCGGAAACCTTTATTTTTCACTGCGCATGCTCTTTTTTTTTTTTTTTTATCACAAACTTTATTTTATTTCTCGGTGGCCGAACGTTCAGCTGAGCGCTCGGCCGCCAGGAATGTCAGGGCGCTCAGCTGATCCGCCGGCATGTCAGGGCGCCCAGCTTAGCGCTCGGCCCCCGGCATGTCAGGGCGCCCAGCTGAGCGCTCGGCCGCCGGCATGTCAGGGCGCCCAGCTGAGCGCTCGGCCGCCGGCATGTCAGGGCGCCCAGCTAAGCGCTCGGCCGCCGGCATGTCAGGGCGCCCAGCTGAGCGCTCGGCCGCCGGCATGCCTGTGCGCCCAGCTGAGCGCTCGGCCGTCGGCATGTCAGGGCGCCCAGCTGAGCGCTCGGCCGCCGGCATGTCAGGGCGCCCAGCTGAGCGCTCGGCCGCCGGCATGTCTGTGCGCCCAGCTGAGCGATCGGCCGTCGGCATGTCAGGGCGCTCAGCTGATCCGCCGGCATGTCAGGGCACTCAGCTGAGCGCTCGGCCGCCGGCATGTGAGAGCGCTCGGCCGCCGGCTATTAAGAGCTATCTGCTGATCGTTCACAATAGTTGGCTGCCGGTAAACTGTAAGAAGAAAAGAAAAAAAAAAAAAAAGCTTTCCGTTATTTTGTACGATCCGTAGCATTGCGTTGTGCCACTATATGCAACGCTTCCGTTGCATGCGTCACACAACGCAATGCTACGGATCCCGTCTAACGCAAGTGTGAAACTAGCCTTATTTGGGTGGGAGAGCGGATGACTACGAATCTGTCCATTTTAATAAAAATGTTGAAACGTTAAAGTACCGTGCCTCCCGTAAGGGAAGATTTCTAAAGATGCATATGTTGAATGTTTAAATGTTATTTATCTTTTGCAGTTTGAAATATAAAACAGGTGATGGACGGGCAGCCCGTGGACGGTCTGCATTTTACCAAGGGGAAGTGTGACGCCATGGACTAGCCAGGTAGTCACATACATACCAACATACACACCCCCACCCTAGGCAGTTACAACAGTCAACCAAAAACCCTTGTTGCCTCCCTCCAGGGCCTGATGTCCACACCAGGTGGGGCGGAGCCAGGCGGTTGGCCCCACCCACCGAGGAGTTCACAGGCCTGGAGACGGGAAAAGTGTCAGTTCAGTCGTGGAGGTGAAAGTGAGAGGAGTAAACACTTGAGGTGTCTGGGTAGGAGCCCAGGCACTGACAGCAAGGTTGGCAGATGGTGGTGGCTGTCTGCAGGAGTTGGTGGAACTCCGCAGAGCCATAAGGACAGGGGTCGGGCGTTGGCCCTCCAGTACCGGACCAGGAAACGGAGTGAAGCTAAGCACACAGACAGGTCCATCCGGCCATTTTGGTTTACAAACGACTCTGTCAGTGATTGTTTGAGTGAGTACACCAGTGCCGTTCGGCACTGCGTCGCGCAGTCCCTGCACCCCAGCCATCCGGCCTCCCCGTTACACCACCGGGCCCCGGGATTACCAACCCCCTACCCACGGAGGGGACAACATCCTAGCTGCACCCTACCATCTCTCCCGGGATCCCCGTTACCAGCAGCGGTGGTGCCATCATCACCACGTCCCGTGGGTGGCGTCACGAACAATCTCCCTAACCAAACCATCCCTTTTCACTCACGGGCGAGGAGCGCTGCTCGAGTCCCCGGGTCCGGTCCACCACTCGAGCCACCGAGCAGCAGCAGCAGAAGCTCTGGACCCGAGCGTGGTCAGCACGTCCCCACCGCCCGCGACATGAGTAGGGGCAGAAGCCACCATGATAGCTGGTGAGTATAAAGCAGAACATCGCATGAAACAAAGTCCACAAAAGGCAGCAATGTAACCTGGACAGGCTCCAATAAATAGTTTTTGACACTTAAATAATAGTTAACCAGAGCAAAAGCAGATTACAGAACCAACAGTAGATTGTAACATAATAACAGTCTCCATTAAGAGATCAGGATGGTTGCAGTAAACAATGGGCTAACCAGAAGCAGATGCAAGTAATGTGAACAGACTCTAATAACAGTTTGTGATGTTGCAGCAAATGATGGGTTAACCAGGATTTGTATAAATCACAAGACTTTACCAAGATGGATCCCACATGACATGAACAGTCTACAGGTATTATAAAAATAATCTTCATTCTTATAGCTCCAACATATTCCGCAGCACTTTACAATTCAGAGGTTTGTATACATGCAAATATTCATAAGTAACAGCTATAGAAAAACAATAATTAAAGCAATAAAAAGATTGATAAGGCCATGTTCACACTGCGTTTTTGCGGCTTTTTTTTCTGCAGTAAAACTGTAGAAAAACTCCTGAAAAAATTGACATGCTGCTTCTTTCAAAAATGCCGCAAAAACCAAGGAGGCTGACACTTCAGTCAGGAAAACTAACTTGGGTGTTTTATTTGTGTGTGCGTCAGATTTCTGGAATCTCATAGGCTTTGCTAGTATTGTAAAGGCAACACCAATGCAAAAATCATGCAAAAAATGCAGCAAAAACACCCTGTGTGAACATGGTCTATTAGTTTTTGAGGAAACTCGACAGGGAGATTGTTGCAAACATCTCGGAGAACTAACCACAGATCTGTGTAAGGAGACTTTCACAAATCCTTTAGTCTCTTCATGTAAGGCTAGTCAGAGGTCAATGACTAGTCACAAGGGCATTATTTCCCTTGGCTAGTTGGCCCCCTTAATATGTAAACACGCCCCTGTGGGCGTACTAACATGCTATTGAATGCGCAGTGTTAGAGGTATGGTCGATCTCACCGCTCTCTGTTGCCACCGCCCCCAACACTGGATTTTGGCCCAGTGAGCATGATCAGAGGTCCCAGACTTCCAGTCATGTGCACTATGAAGCCGGGTGTATGCGTCCTGGCTTCAAACTAGTGTAATGCACATGTCCGGAAGTCCAGGGATGTTCTGATTGTGCGCACTGAGCCGAAAACCAGTGGTGGCAGGAGAGGTGAGATTGACCATGCCTTTGACGCTGCGCATTCAATAACATATTAGTATGCCCATGTGGGGCCGACTAGCCAAGGGAACTAACGCCCTTGCAACTAATCCCTGTGCTCATTAGCATATGATAAAAGATCTTTAGAAATACTTTGCCAATACACATGGACAGTAAAAGAAATGCAGCTTTAATAGACGCGTTTCAAAGTGATTTCACTTCTTCCGTAGGATACAACCAAATATTTGTCAGGTACTGAAATTGAAAAATAATTTATGCCAAATGACGGAGGAGCATCACATTAAACACATTAATAGAAGTCCAGATTAGGCTACAGATCATGGCTGGGATCAATTACCATTCCATCACTTTAACCTATGGCATTGTGATTTATAATTACAAGCCAATATCAATATTGACAACAAGTCATTCAGTAATTGACCATCTGAAATCCCATATGCACGGCTAGCTTTAGGTGTTTCTAACTTTTTTTCCTGGTAAAATATATCTTTGTACCATGTTAGCCAGTAGATAGACAACAAAAAATTGTTTAAAAGAACTGAAAGTTCTCAGTGGTTGATACCTTTTAATGGCTACCTGAAAAGAGACCTGAGTAGTCTCAAAAGCTTGCTATTTATTACCATCTTTTCAGTTAGGGTACTGTTCCACTTGTGTTTTGCACAGACAAGTACAATCCGATAAAACATCAGATTGCTCTCTCTAGTACAAAACTATGGGGCAGTGTCCATCTGTGATTAATTTCTCATGCTATAGCGGCATGTGGAATGAATTGCAGCATGCTGTGTTTGACAGTGATTCTCGGCTCACACCACCCATACAAGTCTATGGGAGCATGTGAAACATCGCTCTGCACTCGCATGTCATCCGACTGCAGTGGGATATATGAAGAAATAGTCCGGGGAGTAGATGGGGAGAAAGTGCTCCCTATCTCTTCTCTGCAGCTGTGACCTGATCGCAAGATCACATCACAGTCGAATGATGCTCGGCTAACGCTCGCAGGAGAGAGTCATTAGCTTATCGCTTCCAATGCTTTCGCATAAGAAGCTATGCGCAAGTGGAACAGAGCCCTTAGTCATTTAAAGGTATCAACCAATGAGGACTTTCAGTTTTTTTAAGCAATTTTTTGTCTTCCCGAGGTCTCTGGTAGAGGCCTACTCCCATCTACCATATGAGATATATATGTTTGGCTGAGCTCCAGCATGCATGTATATAAGAGAGTCAACTGACAGTTACTTAAAGGGAAGATAGTATCCGAAAATAATATATTGTCTAAATCAACGTTGTTTTGTTAAATGAATTTTTTATAAATGTGGCAATTTTTTTATCATATCGCGATCTTTCTGAACTCTACAAGGACAATTCTTTTTCATGTTCTTCTTCCAAGAGCCATAACTTTTTTTTTATTTTTCTGTACACTTAGCCATATCAGGTCTTTTTTTTTTGCAGGACAAATTGTACTTTTGAATAATGATATTAATTTTACTATGAATGTATTTGTAAAAAAGGAAAAAATTCCAAGTGAAGTTATAAGGAGTTGAAAATGCTATCCCCACCACCTCGAAGACAATGCGATGTGTTGCTATAATGCACCATTTTCATTGTGGTTAAATGAGTTTGTCAGTTGTAATCTATTTAGTTTGGCATGAAAAGGGTTAATATTTGAAACTGAATCAGACTGGGAGGAGTTATGTGGGAAGGTAAGAGGGTTGTTTCCAGAAAGGAGTCAGTGAGTAGCTAGACCCAGAGTTTGTGGGTAGTGGACCTAAGGTCCGAGAGTTGGCAGACTCGTGAGTATTAAGGCCCCTTTACACACTGAGACTATCTAGCGATCCCACCAGCGATCCCAACCTGGCCGGGATCGCTACAAAGTCTCTGGTGAGTTGCTGGTGAGCTGTCAAATAGGCATACCTGGAAAACGACGCAACAGCGATACGGATCTGCAGAACGACCTAGCTAGTCATTGGGGATGTGTCAAAGCAACTTTTTGAAAGGGAAGTCACTAACAAAGTCGTTGTAACGGTGTCAAGCACACCGATGCATGCTGCACAGCGGGAAACAAAGGACCAAGAAATGGTCCTGAAAGATCTGTAGCGATCAGCAACCTCACAGCGGGGGCAGGTCGCTGATGCGTTTCACACACTGCAATGTCGCTGGGGAGGTCGCTATTACGTCACAAAACCGTTGACGTTACAGCGATGTCATTTGCGATGTTGCAGTGTGTAAAGGGGCCTTTAGGTATGTGTTGTGATGAGAGACAACAGCAGATAGTAAGATATGAAGACTAAAAAACTGGAGAACAGACATGATACAATGTAGCAACTGATAGACTGGAAAGTCTGATAGACAGGAAAGTCCGATAGACTGTGATCCTGTCTGGGGGAAATGAGTAAATAAAATGAAGAGACTCAGGTAAAATGGGAGACCTGTGTGGATAGAAACGTGAACCGTGAAAGGACTTCTATCAGAAGGATGTGAGTAAACTACATACAAGAGTGAGAGGTATCCCGAGCCATGAGACATAACATGGTGACCATATTGGGACTCAAATTCCTCTATGGGGAATTGGGAGCGTATCACAGCCTAAAGTCTGTGACCCCCCCCAGTAAATGGACTTTGTAAGTCATGGTGAGAAGCCGTCACCACGTGAACTTTTTAGCGGAGGCCTCACAAGGGAAGATGAAATCCCTCAGAGTTCTTCACAGTACTGTCGTGAGATACCAGAATATGGAAGGCAAGCCAAAGGAACTGTTGTGTAAATTAACTGAGAAGCATTCATGCCTGCGTATAGCAAGTGAAGTGTTAACTATCTGTTGAACATAGCTGTTGCCAAGGTAAAGTTTAGTAAAAAATATAATTATTATTAGAAATTTGGTCTCTCTGAAATCTCTGTGAAACAACTGGAACTGGTCCTGGCCTGCAGTAGTCTGCAAAGGTGTTTCACCCGGGTAAAGGTTACCCCAAAGATACACACACCAAGCCAGGACCCCCACCTTCATGTAATGTGGCAGGGCGTAAGAGAAGAGTACCTTGCTGAGTTGTGACCAAAAAATGCAATTAATTTTATCCTATTTTGGTTTGGTCATCAAGATGCAAGTTTACCGAATATCTGTAACAATGTTAGAAAAATGTGGTTTTCACCCATTAAATTCAAACTTAATAGATACCCAATGTGTTACTACATATTAATATGTAGGCCCCCCAAAAAATTAGTATGAATATAAAGATATTGTTACAGGCATGAAGATTGTTACAGGCAATACATTTCAGTTAATTTTAAACAATGTAACTATCTTTAATTTCCAAATAATAAAAAAAAGACTTAGCTCTAAAATATGCTCTGAAAAAGTGTTTACATTCCTATAAATGTCATAGATCTACTAAATGGGTTTTCCAGATCCTAGACAAAATTTTGCAGTCATCCTATATGACCGCAGATTGCTGAATCATAACAGTGTGCAATGTGCAGACTGTCGTGATTTCTCTGTATTACTAGTGGAGGAGAGCAGTCACATGACATCAGGTATGTGATTTGCAAATTTGTGGTCATGTGCCAACTAGCTTCTCCTTCTCTTCTATCAATAGTACAATAAACAGTTGACATCAAACCCCCAAAATATTACCACAACTGCCACCGCACCAGGGCAATCGGGAAGATCCAGGGAAAGCGCCAATGGTACAACTAATGTGATGCACTAACTCTGGTGTGGCTACAGGCTGGTATTTTTAGGCTGGGAAGGGCTAAATAACATGGTCTTCCCAGTCTGATAATATTAGCTCACAGCTGTCTGCTTTACTATTAGTGTTATCAAAAATAGAGGGGGATCCCAATCCATTTTTTAAATTATTTATTTTTTAGCTTAAACCAGTCTAAACACTGTTTCATGCCACATGAAATGCACTAAAGGGTGCAAGTTTATAATATGTACAAGACTTGGGACATTATATAGCTGCAGGATCTCTACCTTTCATATCTATTTACTTAAGGCCCGTTTCACACGTCAGTGAAAAACACAGATGTTCTTCACTGACGTGTAAAACATGCACATGTCCCTCCGTGTTCCGTGATTCACGGCACACGTGGGTTGTCCATGTGTAATCCGTGATTGCATATGGACATTACTCACCTGCCCCCACTCCTGCTGTCCATGGTGCTGATCTCCTCGGGTCTCCAGCGTTTGTCCACCGCTCTCAGCACCTACTTCCTGGTCGCCAGTTCCTGCTTTCATGAATATTCATGAGCCAGACAGAAACTGCTGAGAGCGGAGGCTCCAGAGCGAATCGCAGGCAAGGTAAGTTGAAAATATTTAATATTTAATATGTCCGTGATTTTCTGGTACGTGTTTCACGGATCACACACGGATCACACCATAGTGTGGTCCGTGGGTCATCAGTGATGCCAGAAAAAAACTGACTTGTCTCCGTGCAGATTCACGGCCACGCGTGCACGCTGCACGGAGACACGTTCAGTGAAAAATCACTGATGTGTGAGCAGACCCATTGATTATAATGGGTCTGCGTATGTCAGTGATTCCGGCACGTTTTAAAAAAACACAAATGTACCAGAATCACTGACGTGAGAAAGGGGCCTAAAGCTGAGTGCACATGTTGTGTTTTTGCCACAATTTTAGGTGTTTTTGAAAAAATTGCAGCATGTTAATTCTTGCTAAGAATTGACATGCTGTAGTTTTTTTCTGCATCAAATCTGCAGTCCAGAAATAAGCAACGTGTATATGATACTTCAGGATTTTCATTGACTTTGCTAGCATCATAATTTCCTACAGGTTTTGTGAGTAATCTGCAATCAAAAAGGCATCAAAATCCACTGCAAAAATTTGATGTGTACACACAGCCTTACTTTGCTTTGGGTACTTTGAAAAAACGAGTGCCTCAAAAATGCGTCCAAATTTTTTTTATTTCTTTGGCTCTATGGGGGAACACTGAAAATTTTGGCCCTGTTGAGGCATATAATTCACTCATTTCCCTATCCAAATTTTTTTGCAGGCAATTGGCATGCTCTTACCCCCATTTTACTACAACCATTTTACAGCCCAAAATTTCAGGTCCCCATTGACTTATATGGGCTTCGGGGTCAAGTTCAGGTCATGTTTAAGGGCTGAACTGAACTTTTAACTACAATTCAGCAGAATCTGGTGAAAATGAACATCCACGGGCCGCTCATCCCTAGTTGTCAGCATCGTACTGTGTAGGGACGGGCCCTCTGAGAAGTTTATTCCTACATTTCTCAAGGAATAACAGAGAACCAGCAGAACATGAAGATCTAAAAAAAAATCCAGAATCATTATTTACGGAGGATGCAAATATATACACAAAAACAGACATGTCAGGACACCTGACAGGTTCTTTTTAGCAAGTAATCCGCACCTACAAGCACCTATACTACTTCAATAGTGAGAAATACTGGCAAAAAAAAAGCTGTGGGGAAAGCTCCATGCCCAACTCTCCATAAATATGTCGGGAGGGCACAGAGGATGTAGTGTACACATTAGGCCTGGGGTTGATATAGCTTATCTTTTATGTCAGTATTCTAGAGTAAAAAGCTTTGAAAAGGCCTATAATTTTAGGGTAACATGAGGATGTTCTAAAATTATGCAAATTTTGGCATTCTCCGCTATTTTTACCGAGCTCCGAGATAGTGGGCGGAGCTGGGTTGGGAAAGGGGCATGGTGACCGCCAATTAACAAATTCACGAGGAGTGGTGGTGTTTGCTACTCCACAAACCTTACTCCAGCAGGGACTGGAGTAGCATTAATGGTGAGGCAAAAAAAAAATGCTGCACTCCTGTTCTTCAGCCCTAGACGATTTTAATTCTTCATTTGCAGGTTCCTGTCCACCAATGAATTGTAGGTTTTTTAACCAAAAGAGAGGCATTCGTTTGATAGGAACTTAACAATAAGAGGTCGCCTTGCCGCTAGCTGTTGGGCTCACATAAAATCTGGCCATTTTTGTGTGTTAAGTATCTCAATTTTTGCATGTTTTCCATAGCAGTATTGAAAGTCTATATTCCTATATTCATTGTTCCACATATCTTAGCACTACAGAGTGCAACTGTCTCTTTTTTGTTACTATGTTTCATGCTCAGTTTGCAGCTGTTCACATTAGAAAGTTAGAAAGTGCCATCAGTCTTTTGCTTAGACTGATGGTGAGCACACACAGAAGCGTGTGTCAATTATCCGATGACCTGCATTGTTAATGCAGCTCTTGATGAGACCAGTCCCAGATCAGTAATGAACTGGGAGCACTGAAGTCTGCAGTCATGAGCTGCAAGGAGAAAGCCAGCCTCGTCTCTGAGGTCACTGTGGTGCTGAATGGAGTCCATGTTGGCCTGATGGCATTACTGCTCACATTACCATGTCGGGGGTAGTAATAAAGGATGGGAACCAGAGCAGGGTTAGACCTGGAGATTGGCACATTGCTGGATGTGGGGATGTAGTTCAGTTGGATTTTGTAGGACTCAGACGCTCCTGATTCATGAAGAAGTTTATTCCACTGCAAGAATCAGGCGCGTAGCACAAGCTGAATGCACCTCTGTGTGAACCTTGCCACAAATCCTACTCCAATCCTTGCTGGAATAAGATTTGTGGCGTACAGAACGCTGCCATTCATCATGAATTTGATGATTGCCAGTAGACACCACCCTTTTTCAAGGAACTACGTGAAAATGGTATGACAAAGACGAAAGTCTCAAATATTTAGTACTGACTCAATTTGAGACAAAATGATGCAATATTTCAAAGCTTTTTATGCCAGGATGATGGTGTAAAGGCTTTGATGAATCAGACACTATGTCTTTGGGTATCAGACAGATGCAAACTGTACACAATGTTTGGATCAGTGGTATCCAGCTTAGAAAACAAACAAACTGGCCAGCAGCACAGCTGATATACAATATGTGAAGGACCCCCAAGCTGCTCCTAGACACCATCTCCCAAAATCCAACATGGCACTACGTCTTCCCTGTCTGCAGATGTGCTTTGACGCACATTAGATCATTGTAATAAATATTCCCTCCAGGAAAAAAAACAAAAAAACAAAAAAACAAGAACAGTGACGAGTAGGTTACATTTAAGAGCAACTTGAACAAAATAAATGAACATCAGATTGTAGTTCTCTAAACCTCTGCCATAGTTTGTTATTTTGTAATTGTATATTTGTGATCATTTATATAACTAAAAATAGTGTGCTAAGGCAATTCAATGAAGTAGCCCAACTACATTCTGCAAAACGGAACACTTTTCTCGCTTGTTTCTGTCAAATGATCATTTTGCCTTGTTTTTTGCTTATACAATATATATGAATCTATTTATATTGGCTTATAAAGCATCATCTCATCACTTCCAAGGCGCTTTACCCATTGGGGCTCACAATTTACACTATGTGCAGAATTATTAGGCAAATTGTATTTTAGAGGATTTTTTTTATTATTGATCAACAACTATGTTCTCAATTAACCCAAAACACTCATAAATATCAAAGCTTAATATTTTTGGAAGTTGAAGTGTTTTTTTTTTAGATTTGGCTATCTTAGGAGGATATCTGATTGTGCAGGTAACTATTACTGTGCAGACTTATTAGGCAACTTATTAAAAATCAAATATATTCCCATCTCACTTGTTTATTTTCACCAGGTAAACCAATATAAACTGCACAAAATTTAGAAAGAAACATTTCTGACATGCAAAGCCCCCCCCCCCAAAAAAAAAATAGTGATCAATATAGCCACCTTTCTTTATGATGACACTCAACAGCCTACCATCCATAGATTCTGTCAGTTGTGTAATCTGTTTACGATCTACATTGCATGCAGCAGCCACCATAGCCTCCCAGACACTGTTCCGAGAGGTGTACTGTTTTCCCTCTCTGTAGATCTTACATTTTATGAGGGACCACAGGTTCTCTATGGGGTACAGATCAGGTGAACAAGGGGGCCATGTCATTATTTTTTCATCTTTTAGACCTTTACTGGCCAGCCATGCTGTAGAGTAGTTGGATGCATGTGATTGAGCTTTGTCCTGCATGAAAATCATGTTTTCTTGAGCGATACTGACTCCTTCCTGTATCACTGCTTGAAGAAGTTGTCTTCCAAAAGCTGGCAGTAGGTCTTGGAGTTGAGCTTCACTCCATCCTCAACCCGAAAAGGTCCTACAAGTTCATCTTTGATGATACCAGCCCATACCAGTACCCCACCTCCACCTTGCTGGCGTCTGAGTTGGAGTGGAGCTCTCTGCCCTTTACTGATCCAGCCTCTGACCCATCCATCTGGCTCATCAAAAGTCACTCTCATTTCATCAGTCCATAAAACCTTTGAAAAATTAGTCTTAAGATATTTCTCTTTCTCAGTCTTGACGTTTTATCTTATGTTTCTTGTTCAAAAGTGGTCGTTTTTCAGCCTTCCTTACCTTGGCCATTTCCCTGAGTATGGCACACATTGTGCTTTTTGATACTCCAGTAACGTTACAGCTCTGAAATATGGCTAAACTGGTGGAAAATAGCATCTTGGCAGCTTCACGCTTGATTTTCCTCAATTCATGGGCAGAAATTTTGCGCCATTTTTGCCCAACACGCTTCTTGCGACCCTGTTGGCTATTTGCCATGAAACGCTTGATTGTTCGGTGATCACGCTTCAAAAGTTTGGCATTTTCAAAACTGCTGTATCCCTCAGCAAGACATCTCACAATTTTGGACTTTTCAGAGCCCATCAAATCTCTCTTCTGACCCATTTTGCCAAAGGAAAGGAAGTTGCCTAATAATTAAGCACACCTTATATAGGGTGTTGATGTCATTACACCACATCCCTCCTCATTACAGATGTGCACATCACATGATTTACTTAATTGGTAGTTGGCTCTCAAGCCTATACAGCTTAGAGTAGGACAACATGTATAGAAAGTATCATGTGATCAAAATACTCATTTGCCTAATAATTCTGCACAGTGTATATTCTCTATCAGTTTGTCTTTGAAGTGTGGGAGGAAACTGGAGAACCTGCAAGAAACCCACTAAAAAACAGGGACAACATTCAAACTCCTTACAGATGTTGTACAAGGATGAGGAGATTTGGAAATCTCTTTCAACCATATTTTATTCACATCTGAACGTAGAATACAGATCAGAAGTTGAAAGTTATACATTTTTTCTATTTCCTTTCAAAACATTAACTCATCTAGAGACTGATGGCAGCAACGACAAAAAAAATATGTATTAACAAAAGTTGGAAAAGTTCTTGTGAAAGTTTGGAAAATGCTCGTAATCTGAGGTCCATCAGACGGCACAACATTAAAAAGAAGCATAATTATATTGGGAAATCACTACATAGGCTCAGGAATACGTCCAGAAATCATTCTCTGTTAATACAGTCTGCTGGGCAACCTAAAATACAAGTTAAAGCTCTATCATGGGAAAAAAAGGATAAATATAGCAAAACAATCCAGAAATACTGATGTTTTTGCTAGGCCAAGGCTCATTTAAAATACTGTGACAAAATGGAAAACTGTTCACTGGTCAGATGAATCAAAATGTACATTTGTTATGATAACCACATACACCATGTCCTGTGAACTCAAGAGGAGAGGGACCATCCAGCTTGTTAGCAGCACAAAGATGAAAACTTAGATCTCTGATGATATGAGGTTTCATATTGCCTATAGCATGGGCAATTTACATATATTGAAAGACACCATCAATACTGAACATTATATAGGGGTTTTAGAGCAACATATTCTCTGATCCATACAATTTCTTTTTTTAGGGGAGATTGTACATATTTGATCAAAATAATTCTAAACCACATACTGCATCCATCACAACATCATGGCTTCACAAAAGAAGAGTTGGGTGATGAACTGACAAATAAGACCCAGGACTTTTTGAGCAGCTACAATCTTACATCAGATAAGAATGGGGAAACATTCCTCTCCCAAAACTCCAGCAAATGGTCTTCTCACTTCCCAGAGGTTAGGTAATTACATAGGTTGAAAAAAGACCCATGTCCATTTAGTTCAACCTTTCTCCACCAATTATATATTTTGTCACTAAATCATGTATAATTGACAATGTTGTGTGTACTGAGGAAATCATCCTGCCCTTTTTTAAAAGCTGTTATAGTGTCTGCCATTACTACCTCTTAGGCCGGTTTCACACATCCGGCTTTTCGTCGGTTTGCCGGAAACGGCGCTCTCCCGTACAGACAATACAGTACAGTAACAGCGCTGTAACTTCCGGGTCACATGCGCCGGTCACATGACAGCATGTGACCGGCGCTTGTTGCGCTGTCACTGTACTTTAGTCACTGTATGGGAGAGCGCCGGATCCGGCAAACCGGCGAAAAGCCACAGTCTGACTGCTCTAACTGTAAAGAACCCTTTCCTATTTAGCTGTTGGAATCGCCTTTCTTCTACTACAGAGTGTTGTAAAAAGAATAGGGGACACTACACTATGGTAGACATGGCTCTCTCCCAACTTTTTTTTTAGATGTTTTGTTGTCATCAATTTCAAAAAGAGTTAATTTCATCAAATGAAATAAAATATCTAATGTTCATCTTCTGATGTGTTCTATGTTTGTTTTAAAAAACCTGGCTATAAAAGATTTCCAGATTATTGCATTCTTGTTTTCTTTACAGGTTACACAGCATCTCAAGGTATTTTGGTTATTTTGTGTGTGTGTGTGTGTGTGTGTATATGTGTGTGTATATATAAAATATGTGTGTGTGTGTGTGTATATACCGTGTTTCCCCAATAGTAAGACACCCCCGATAGTAAGACGTAGTGGGGGTTTTGGGGGGGTCGGCTAATGTAAGACGTACCCCGAAAGTAAGACGTAGTAAAAATTTATTTATTTATTTATTTTCCTCTTTACAGTACAGTTACAGCGGCCGAGCGCTCAGCTGAGCGCCCTGACATGCCGCCGGCAAAGCGCTCAGCTGAGCGCCCTGACATGCCGCCGGCAAAGCGCTCAGCTGAGCGCCCTAACATGCCGGCGGCCGAGCGCTCAGCTGAGCACCCTGACATGCCGCCGGCATGTGACAGCTCTCAGCTGAGAGCCCTGACATGCCGCTGACAAAGCGCTCAGCTGAGCGCCCTGACATGCCGCCGGCAAAGCGTTCAGCTGAGCACCCTAACATGCCGGCGGCCGAGCGCTCAGCTGAGCACCCTGACATGCCGCCGGCATGTGACAGCTCTCAGCTGAGAGCCCTGACATGCCGCCGGCAAAGCGCTCAGCTGAGCGCCCTGACATGCCGGTGGCCGAGCGCTCAGCTGAGCACCCTGACATGCCGCCGGCATGTGACAGCTCTCAGCTGAGAGCCCTGACATGCCGGCGGCAAAGCGCTCAGCTGAGCGCCCTGACATGCCGCCGGCAAAGCGCTCAGCTGAGAGCTGACACATGCCGGCGGTCTGGCGCTCAGCTGAACGCCCTGACATGCCGGCGGCTTAGCGCTCAGCTGAGAGCTGACACATGCCGGCGGTCGGGCGCTCAGCTGAGCGCTCGGCTACCGAGAAATGTTGAGATGTTGCAGTAATGTTGTCCATGGTCCATCAGGACCATGGACAACATACAAAATCACACAGCCTCAGTGCCCTCATGTGCAGCCGCTGGTGGTTAAGTTTCCTTAACTTGCGGTACACTTAGGGCGCAATCGCGGCAAGTCCCCATACGGTACATTGCATGGAGACTTGCTGCGATTGCTGTGGGATTTTTTCCAATATAAGACATACCGCGAAAGTAAGACATAGTGGCACTTTTGGGGGTAAAAAGAAAGTAAGACACTGTCTTACTTTCGGGGAAACACGGTATATATATATATATATATATATATATATATATACTAGCTGTACTACCCGGCTTCGCCCCGGGTTAATAACTGCTGTTAACAAAATAGAATGTATTAACAAAAATGTATTCTGCACACAAAAACTACAAAACAAATAGATAGAAATGTAATTATTAAATTGTTGCCTATATTAACCAATCAGAGCTCAGATTAATTAACTGTAGCAAAATAGAAGCTAAGCTATGATTGGTTGCTATTGGCAGCCTGATAAATCTCCAGGCAACAGAAAGCCCTCCCCCCTGACAGTATATATTAGCTCACACATACACATATTGACCGGTCATGTGACTGACAGCTGCCGTATTTCCTATGTGGCACATTTGTTGTTCTTGTAGTTTGGCTGCTTATTAATCAGATTTTTATTTTTAAAGGATAATACCAGACTTGTGTGTGTTTAGGGCGATTATGTGGCGAGGTTGGTGTATGTGTGGTGAAATGTGTGCTGAGAGTGGTATATGTGTTCAAGCACGTGGTAGTGTGTGGCGCATTTTGTGTGTGTGTTCATATCCCCGAGTGTGGTGAGTATCCCATATCGGGGCCCCACCTTAGCAACTGTACAGTATATACTCTTTGGCGCCATCACTCTCATTCTGTAAGTCCCCCTTGTTCACATCTGGCAGCTGTCAATTTGCCCCCAACACTTTTCGTTTCACTTTTTCCCCATTATGTAGATAGGGGCAAAATTGATTGGTAAATTGGAACGCGCGGGGTTAAAATTTCGCCTCACAACATAGCACCCGGCGCTGCCCAGGATAGTAACTCTCTCTCTGTTTCTCTCCCATTCTCTGTCTGTCTCCCCCTCTGTATATATCTCTCTGTCTCTCTATCTCTTTGTCTGTCTGTCTATTTCCCTGTCTGTCTATCTCTGTCACTTTCCCTCTATTTCCCTATCTGTCTCTTTCCCTCTCTTTCCCTTTCTGCCTCTTTCCCTCTCTTTCCCTGTCTGTCTGTTTCCCTGTGTCTGTCTCTTTGTCTGTCTCTTTACCTGTCTATGTCTGTCTCTTTCCCTCTCTGTCTATCTATCTCTGTCACTTTCCCTGTCTGTCTCTTTCCCTCTCTTTCCCTATCTGTCTCTTTCCCTCTTTCTCTTTCCCTGTGTCTGTCTCTTTGTCTGTCTCTTTACCTGTCTTTGTCTGTCTCTTTACCTGTCTTTGTCTGTCTCTTACCCTGTCTGTCTCTTTCCCTGTCTGTCTATTTCCCTGTGTCTGTCTGTCTCTTTACCTGTCTGTGTCTGTCTCTTAACCTGTCTCTCTTTCTCTCTCTTTCCCTGTCTGTCTCTTTCCCTGTCAGTCTGTCTGTCTATGTCTGTCTCTTTGTGTCTGTCTCTTACCCTATGTCTGTTTCTTTCCCTGTCTGTGTCTGCCTCTTTCCCTGTCTGTGTCTGCCTCTTTCCCTGTCTGTGTCTGTCTCTTTCCCTGGCTGCATTGTGACACGCCAACATTCCATATAAGTTACAAAAAGAGGGGGAGGAAGGGCACCGCCTACTGGGATCTCCGGGTATACAATTAAATATGCCAAGAAAGAAAAAGAATATACCCACAGAGGGATCACCAAAAAACAATTGTAAAAATAGAAAATCTTTATTACAAATAGGAAGACATATGGAACTCCATACTGGGAGTGAACACACAATGAACAATTAAAAACATTTAAAACATACACAGATCCCCTAAGCCAAAGCACATATGGGATAAATACTAGATAGATAAATATTGTACCACACCCTTAACAACCAACAATCTTATGGCTTGCTATATCATATACATAATGATGTTAGTCATGAAAAAATTATATACCTTATATCAGCAACACAATAATCAAGGTTGACAGCACTTATAGGCACAAAAAAAAACAAAAAACAAAAAAAAAAACTTCATAGACATGAAGGAATTGTATAGCATCTATAATACAAAGGCAATTCCTATGGATCTTTCAGACCATAGGGACATATAGACAGGAACCCTGAATAAGGCTTGGCTGTATTCGATAAGATGTGTAAGCGAGGTTCAGCATACCACTCCTGCACCGAAAATGATAGTAATAGAGCAAATATGATATATTTGACCAGTACAAAATGCTAAAATAGGACAGAACCCCGCTTAAACAATCATTCCTAAAGGCTAATGCATCTAGTTGGAGCATACACACAGCACATAAGGCATAAGGTAACTAGCACATGCAGAAAATGCACAATGAATACATGCTGTTTGCTGTGTGGGCCGATCAAAAAAAAAAATAAAAAATTGCCAAACAGCCTCTTCAGCCGCCCAGGTATAATAAGGTCCCAACTCACTGTCCTAGTTTACCACAGAGCAAAAGCCAGGTTGCAAGGAAGGGTGGGATGCTTTGGCAAAGTTACCCCACGCGTATCGCCCCCAAACAGGAGGCTTCCTCAGGGGAAGAAAAATAGACAGTGTGCAGTCCAGAGTGTGTCCTATTTAAGTCACAGAGCAAATTAGATAATCACTCACCAGCCTGCAGCTTTGGGAGGTGCAGTGTTATGGTATACAGTGTTTTTTTTTCTTTTTTTTTTTTTTCCTTTCTTTTTCTCTTTTCTTTCTTTTTCTCCTTCTTGTGCATGGCGGCCGCCATTTTGGCCGAATCACATGATTCGGCTGCAAATCCCCTCCAAGTCTCTACGGCGCATGCGTCCTCCGGACGGTACTAATCTTAATCAAAACTTATCTTACTTAAGTGTGCAGGTCCTTATAAGTAGAACATAACTGTATATGAATAGAAAATACAGTTTTTTGCAGAGTAAAATAGTTTACATATAAGTATGATGAATCAAATTCGGCGGCGCATGCGCACTAGCAATTTATTGGGACTTAGTGCATAGCTTGTAATGTCACGGCACATCTTCACATCAAGTGCCGGTAGCCACCACCAACAGGACCCCAATAATATAGGGTGTTTGTTAATACTTATTTGGCGGCCCCAATATGCAATAGAGTATTAAACATTAAACCCCACGATATATAGGTAAAGTTAATCCAATTCTGGCCGAGTCACATGATTCGGTCAAGGACCCTCCCCACAACTATATACAGCATGCGTTTACAAGGACGCTATATTCACAGTCCAGACTCATAATGCTCAAATATACAAGTCCTTGCAGATAGAGCGCAGTGATATACGGATGGAACAATACATTTATTGGGTAAAATGACTTTACAGAGATAAGACATATCACACTCGATGGTGCATGCGTACTAGCAGTATATTCAAACTTAGAATGTGGCTTAAAATGTCACAGTACCCTTGTACTGAAACTGCTAATAGCCATCACCAGGAATCCCTAATGGTACATAAAGCTTGTTAATGCTCATTTTCCAGCCCTACTCCAAGTGTACAGAATATTGTAGGTAACTTCCAAAAATGTGTAAATAGAGTTAATATATTTTAATAGTAGCTGATAAAGCATATCAGGCTCCATAGCGCATGCATGATAATAGACTATTAAAACTTAGAGCATAATTTAGGATGTCACAGTACAACTGTATAAAAGATACCGGTGACCACCACCATAAATCCCCAGTAATGCAAAATACTTATTGATGTTCATTTTACAGCCCCATATCTAATGTATAGGGTATTGGACATAGCACCCAATAATATATAGATAAAGTTGGTATAGTTCTGCTCCAAAAAGGTGCAGTTTATCATCTTGTACATCATATGCGTCATATCATCTTAGTTGAAATTCTGTGCCTAGCTAATAATAACACCGCATGCCGTATACAGGGGGTGCCAGTTGCCAATCCTGCAAGGACCTAGTCAGAAGGGAGGCTTGTTGTATTGCCCCATTGTACCCCTCAAATAGAACAAATATTTTATGACTCAGTTGCAATCCGATATTGCTCAGAGTATGTTCTAATACAGCACTAGCCATGGCCAAAAAAAAAAAAACAGGAAATGTTACGCAGTCCACAATGCTAATCTTACATGGTTAATAGAGCATCCAAGGCTCAAGAACACAAGAAATATTGTCAGCTAACCCTGACACAGGCACACAAATGAATATAGCCAAGAGGGAATTCAATTATAATGTCCAGAATAGTATCCCATTGCTGAGGTTCAAGTTTTGGAGTCTAAAGGACCGTACATTAACATCAAGTTGTCCAGAATACACAGGGGCGTGTCCTCTGATATGCTATTCCCCATTCGAGGCTCCAAGGTCCACACTCCTATGACAGGTCCTTCTGTTCCAGCTGTCCTCATTCAGTCCAGAATGCTGGAAAAAGTTCATCTTCACCCTTTCCATGGACAGGAACTAGCTTCTATAGGTATAAATACACGATCAATAGAGTGCTTCCAGGGACACCAGGTTATTTAGAAGACCTCAGTTACTAAACGGTAAAGAACAAAAAAATTAAGAATTAATATATGGTCCTGGATCACAGATCTTTATAGAAACCAGTATATAACAACTCCTCATTTAGTCCATGTGGAGCCAGACTTCTGAGGTTGTAGATCCATTTGGACTCCTTCTGTAATAGTTCTTTAGTGGGGTTTCCTCCCCTAATGCCTGTTTTAACTGAATCGACAACCATCACCTTCGCGTTGGTATAACGACCCTCATGATGTGTCAAAAAATGCGAGGCCACTGAGGTAAGTGTCTTCCCTTTCTTTAAATCTGCATTAGCTGTATTTATATTGGAGAAATGTTGTTGGATTCTCTTTCTTACCTCTTGGCTTGTCTGGCCTACATACAACTTTGGCCAGTCGCAGATGAGTACATATATCGCATTTCTGGAACGGCAGTTAAAATAGGAGCTGCTGGAAATCCGCCTGGGAAAAATTGATAAAAGAGCATGATCACTTGCTTGCATGTACGGACATACTGAGCATGAGCCACAGGGAAAGGTGCCTCTCAATCTGGTACCCGTTCCCAGGCTCTGTACCGGTCTCTTAAAGTGGCTACTGGAGAGAATGCCTCCCAGATTTCGGGCCCTCCTTGCCACCAGACTCGGTTTTTCTTCCAAGAAAGGGACCAATTTTCTATCACTGCGTAGAATGTCCCAATTAGATTGAAAGAGTCCATACAGGTCCTGCCACTGATTATTAAATGCGGTGATCATACTTACTGTTCCTCCCCTTTGTCGTATTTTTGGTTGTAGTAGAGTCTCCCGTGTTAGGGCCTTGCAGTCCTGCAGGGCACCTGAAACCACGTTCTTCGGGTACCCCCTCTTCCGAAATCTATTGGACAGATCAAGAGCATGTGACTCAAAGTCATTAGGCTTGCTGCAATTCCTTTTAACTCGCATAAATTGGCCCTTCGGAATACCATTTTTTACGTGGGCCGGATGGAAACTGTTGTAATGAAGCAGGCTATTTGTAGCCGTAGGCTTGCGGTATAAAGTAGTACAGATTCTGTCTTCCTCTCTGGACACTCGAAGATCCAAGAATTCAATTGAAACCTGTGAGATGCTCGAGGTCAGCTTGATGTTTAGATTGTTATTGTTCAGGGTGAGTATAAAATCCTCACATTCTTCCACTGTGCCAGACCAGAGGAACAGTATGTCATCAATGTATCTGTACCATCTAATGACATTGGTTTTGAAATTGTCCATAGTATAAACTTGTGTCCCCTCCCACCACCCTAAAAAGATATTAGCATAAGGGGGCGCACAGCACGCCCCCATTGCTGTGCCGGATGTCTGGCGATAGTAGGTCCTATCAAACAAAAAATAATTCTTATCCAAGACTAGATGGAGTAAGTCTAATAGGAAAGAGTCATGCTTTCTGTTGCCGGTTGTCTTTCGATCCAAAAAGAAGGAGACCGCCTGTAAGCCCAGGGTGTGTCGGATTGAGGTGTAAAGTGACTCTACATCCAAGGTGACCAAAAGGGTATTAGGGGGAACACTAAGACTAGCCATCTGCTCTATCAGGTGTGTGGAATCCCTGACATATGAAGGAGAGGATTGCGCCAATGGTTGTAGGTAGAAATCTATATACATGCAAGGTCTTTCAAATAAACCACCTATTCCTGAGATTATCGGCCTACCAGGAGGTTCCGGTCTACCTTTGTGAATTTTAGGTAGCATGTAAAAGGTTGGTGTGACCGGATACCTTGTGGTGAGGAATTTCCTCTCTTTCAGAGATATAATGCCTTGGTCATGGGCTGCAGAGGTAAGTTTATCCAAACTTTTTTTGAAGGTGACTGTGGGGTCTGAGGGCAAGGCTGTGGAACACTCACTATTTGAAAGTTGTCGTTTAGCCTCTCTGACATACATGTCTGTTGGCCAAAGGACAACGTTACCTCCCTTGTCCGCTTCTTTTATAAGAAACTCCTTGTTCTCTTTGAGTTTTGTTAGGGTCCGTCTTTCCTCTGATGTTAAATTGTTAGCCCTATTATTGTCTGGACGAAGACCCTCGATCTCTCTGCAGACTTTATTGAAAAAGATATTAATGGCCGGGCATAATGAAAACGGCGGAGTTGCTTGTGACAATAGCCGTCCAGAAAAAGGTATCTTCTTACCTTGCATATTTTCATTCTCTTCCAAGAGGCCCAAAAGATCTTCAAAGACTTGTCTGTCCTCAGGTGGCAGTGTATCCACAAGCTCTGGTTGGCTGTACAGATATTTAAACATGAGCTGCCTACAAAATAAATAGAGGTCCTTCGTTACTGTAAATTTATCAAGCTTGCTCATCGGAGCAAATGACAATCCCTTGGAGAGTAACGTACATTCCACCTTAGATAGTTGATAGCTAGAAAGGTTTACAATCTGCAAATCAAGTTCGTTACCTCCTACCAATTCCGCCTCCTGCTCCTTGTCTCCCTTTGTGGTGGGGTCTGCCATAGCCGATTCCTCCTGCCTCTCCTCCCTGGATTTGGGTTTCCGGCGACCCCTCCTGGTACGCCGTCCACGTCGCTTGAGTCCGTGGATAAAAAAATCACTTGATGATGGTTCGGTTGTCACCTTAGCTATGTTCGAAGCCTGGTTTATTGGTCGGCGTTTATTCCCGCGATGCGTCCACCTGAAGGCCCTATTCTCTGCGTAGTCACCCTTATCACGCTGAAATTTGTTTTTCTTTCCCTTAATAATGTCTTTTTCAAACACGTCAAGGATACTTTTCAGCCTGTTCTGGAAAGGGGTCACTACTGTTACAGTATCCAACTGAAGCAAAATATGCTCCTTGTTCTTAATTTCCTCCTTCAGTTCTATCAGGAGGGAACGGTCATGTTCAATTAACATGTCCATAAGAATAAAGGAACATGTTTGTAGACCCTTCTCCCAGGTAAGTCTGAACTGACCGTCAGTCTCCCAGGCTGGAAATATCTGAATACGTAATCCCCTTGGGGTGATTTTCAACTTCTTATATTCTTCTAGAGTCCTCACATTCCACCATGTCTTAACTACCCTTTTATGTAGATCAATTAATTCCTGCAAAAGCTGCTGGTTCTCATCACGTAAATCTGATGAGACACCTGCTACACTCGTATCTGAGGCTGTACCAAATATGTCCAAAGATTGTTTGGACCAATATTGCTCTCTTGCTGCTAAGTCCATATGTTTGCAAAAATTATGCACCAATAAAGCACAATGTTACAAAGCAAAAAATAGTTTTGCTTAGGCGTGCCTCCTTCCAAGAACAGTGACAGAATGCACAAAAGGAACCACTGGTTACAAAAAGAGGGGGAGGAAGGGCACCGCCTACTGGGATCTCCGGGTATACAATTAAATATGCCAAGAAAGAAAAAGAATATACCCACAGAGGGATCACCAAAAAACAATTGTAAAAATAGAAAATCTTTATTACAAATAGGAAGACATATGGAACTCCATACTGGGAGTGAACACACAATGAACAATTAAAAACATTTAAAACATACACAGATCCCCTAAGCCAAAAACATTCCATATAAGGGCATGGCTGCGCATTCTTCTGAAGTTCTGGCTGCACTGTGGCTCCCAGCT